>NC_092354.1:49212872-49844567 GCF_963676685.1 Mytilus edulis
TAAGATTGATTCAAAGCAACATCACCATCAACAATAGAAAAATCAACTATAGCTAACGAACAAAATCGTCTCTTTTGTCGTTGTCAGTGTGGATATACAAAATAAGATTTGGTATGATTGCTAATGAGACAGCTCTCCTCAAGAGATCAAACGACACATCAGTTTCAAGTGTAAAACTGGAATATCTTAATCTAGAAAAGGACAGTTATTAGAGTTTACATTTGGCAGTATATTTGAAAATTATTGATTATTAAATAAAATAAAATCACCAAGAAAGGGTTGTTGAAGAGGGACAAAAGATACCAAAGGGACAGTCAAACTCATAAATCTAAAACAAACTGACAACGCCATGGTTAAAAATGAAAAAGACAAACAGAAAAACAATAGTACACATGACACAACATAGAAAACTAAAGAATAAACAACACGAACCCCACCAAAAACTAGGGGTGATCTCAGGTGCTCCGGAAGGATAGGCAGATCCGGCTCCACATGTGGCACCCGTCGTGTTGCTTATGTGATTACAAATCCGGTAAATAGTCTAATTCGGTAGGTCACATTCATGAAAGGGAAGGGGATTGCAGTTACGAATGTATGAATCAAATGCATATAAGACGGATCTTTACTGAGTTTGGCCATAACTTGTGATTCATAACAGAACAAACATACGTCCGATACTAAAAGGGCCCAGAGAAATATCTATAATCAGTCGATCAACTTTGTTAGCCTTTTCTTGCAATCCGTCTGTGCTATAAACACACGAAATAGCCGTTCAGTCGGGGGCTTGCATCCGGAAAGGGTTTTAAATATGGCAAATTGTTACTATAAAGGCATAACATTCAGGAAGGGAAATTTGATATTTTAATTTAAACGGGTTTGAATTTCCTGAATAAGCTGTAAGATGTGTTAAAAATGTACGAAAAGACTCTTTTGTAAATCAACAAATAAGCATTGGTGCATTTGTGAAATATATTGAATGATATTTTTGTTTTTCAATCATTTCAAAGTTTACAATTGTAATGATAACAATGATACTAAATATCGGATATAATAGTTTCCGATTTGTTTGGATTTTTTATATACTTCCTCTTAACTCTTCAATAGAGGAAGTTTTCAATATATATCAATTTGTTTATTTTTGTTAAAACTACAAGTATATCCCCAATAACGATTCAAAAGTAGATAGAGACTCAATTGCGGTTGATAAAGTGTAAATTTCAGGATGAAAAAAAAATGTTCTAGATAACAATAAAACTGCTTTTGTATTGTTCTATATTAATATCAAAACCAAACTCCAGGGTAAAATCAAAAGGGGAAGTTTATTTAAATCAAACTTTACCAAACTAGAGTTGAAAACAACTGCCATATTTCCGACTTGATAAATGCATTTTAATGAACAAATATGGGAGTTAAAACTGATAAATCTCTTATAAAACTTTTATTTTCTATAAAGTGAATCATTTAATATTATATGCATTTGGGACTTAGCCCAAAAATGTACCCACACAAATGACTCATGTACGTCCTTGTACGTGTATAACAAAGATTAAGTGTTATCACATTGGCCATGAAACTACATTTTTGTCAAGTTAATAACTTCATCAGGTACATCATTTACATCGTATACCTTGTTTTCAATGTTTCCATTACAGAATAACAAGAAACAGTTGAGTGATATAAAAACATGCAAGATACAACAAACTGTAAATGTTCAATATAAAAAAAGAAGATGTGGTATGATTGACAATGATACAACTCTTCAGAAAAAACCAAATGAGAATTGTTTCAAATCAACAATATAGTGTGCAACTTATTTGGAAACTTTTAAAACATAATGACGTACTTTTATTGAAATACCAAAAGTTGAACACTTAAAGATATAATACATTCATTCCGTTCTCACTGGTTATGAAACATTCAGTTATCAAGATAATATACTAATCAGTTGGCCTACGATAACACTACAAGTGGAACTCAAATCAAACGGATAGAAAGCCAAGAAACATACAAGCACTGGTTTAAGTTATCAAATAGCCTATACGTCCTAAATTCTGTTACTTAAAAGGCAGACATGATACACAGCTAAATTGTTTATAGAAATACTAGTATTCTACCCACATTGTACAATTATACATCTCGATGCAGTTGAGTTCAAACGGTGATTCAAAACACTGAACTTGTTTTTATGTCAGTATGGCTTTGGAAAACTAATTTTATTTTTTCAAATGAACGGTAACTTTTACACCTAGGCGATCGGTAGTATGATATAGATGTAACAGGAATAGGCTGCTGTCATTTAGTAACTCTGCTTATCGTCATTAGTTAATAATAATACACAATGATAACTAAGCTTTATTTAAAGTTACATGTTATACAAAAAAGAACATAGCATAAGATTTGATGAGTTGTAAAAATATTATACATATATTTAATAACATGTTTTAAAATGTAATTGATTTTCATTTTTTTTAATGAATATTTGTATTGGTTTCCGCGGCATGTGGACAGATACACAAAGATACGGAAACATGACACGATTTTGGTCTATTGTGCGGTTAGAATTTATAACAAGGAAATATAACCTATTATATACAAAATGGCTTCAAAAATGGTAGTCTTATATTTATGCTTTTCTTTTTTCTCACTCTTTCAATTTTCCATATATTTCCTAATTGCAAAAACCAATTTTTACATTTTGGTTATTTATGATTAAAAATGGTGGGAATGTATGGTTAATAGTGTGTATATAAAATACCAATGACATCTGTACGCTAAACGGGTATGATGCATATTCATCTAAGTGAATTAAAACTCATACGTAGTTTATCAAGTGAACATTACGAACCAACCAAACAACTGTAGAGGGGATCTCAGGTGCTTCGTACGTGTTTGGAGAACGTGATCCACATCAGCAAAATAAAAATATATAAAACGATTTTGCAATGATAGGTAATAGCTGTGAAACATGCAAATGTAACACTTAGTGTTATTCAAATATAACATGTATAAGAGGTATCCCGTTGTTGTACAAGGCATCTGATGTTACTCCTCATAATTGATATTAGCATGTATAAGAGTAAATAAAAAACCCAGTACTCTTCGAAAAAAAGGACAACACATGTTTGATGCTCGTCATGCCATACCTTGTAATGCATATAATATCACTGACTTACTAATATAACTGTAAATACATTGTAATGTATGGTTTCAACTTAATTATTTGTTATCTTATCATTCAATAGTTGTGTATGTCCGCACTTGAATGGCTTTTAGAAAATAAATAAATAATTTCGGAATAACTGTGTTACCCAAAATTGAAACCTGTTTTAGCAGAGTTTGCTATGTATCTTGAATATAAATCCGACGTCTTATGCATTGATGAAAAAGAACACACATACATTTGTTGTAATGATTTAGAGATATTGGTGCCTGACAAGTTTAAAAAGTGTTTCAATCAGTCAAAGAGCCAAAGAACTTAGACTTGATAGACTTGTTACATTGTATCTATATGTATTACAAAGTTTCATCATCTTAACACTATGGTATCCATTTATAGATCTGTGATGTAAGCAATGAATTAGTGTTTGTAGGATTTGTCGACACTTAGTTATTAGATATCTATCAAAATAAGAATAGAATAACCTTTTGAGAATAATATATTAAATTTATAAAATAATGCTTTTATTTTCAGATAATTTTATATTGAAAGGAACAATTATTAATATGAAGATTCTGATATTTGGTGTTCCTTTAATATGATACATTTGTTGAATTATTTCGTTAAGAATAACTAATGTGCGATACAATAAGAGGATCTGCGTTCCCTTCCGGAGCAACTGTGATCACACCCAGTTTTTAATGGGGTTCGTTTTGCTTAGTCTTAATCTTTCTATGTTGTGTCTTGTGTACTATTATTTGTCTCGTACATCCATGTTGCACAAAAAGCTAGGGCCGTTAATGCAGAAACATCTTTTGTTGGCTCTTTGAACATATTTTCTTCAATATACGCAAGGATATTTCGTTCAGAACATCAATTGTTACCGTATATAATGTACAATGACCTCAAAAGCAATGCATAAGTTTTTCTGGGACACGGTAGACTTTCAGTAACAAGCAACTGGAAATAATTTATAACGCATTAAGCTGTTTTGTAATTTTATTTGCAACGTCATTTTTTCCTCTCCAACTATTTGTAGTTATCTGCAGTTCAGAAAATTGGCTTTCAGTCGGTGTGTTTTAACTGTATGAAACAGCAATAGACTGAATTGCTTGAAAAGTACTTCACAAAAAGTGTCTGAACAGTACTGAAATTACAACAGAAATCGCAAAGTACATTAAATATATCAGCACGACATTTAAATGTTCATTACATATAACCGAATGCATTTTTTTCGGACAACTTTTCTAGCAGTTAGGGAACGATCCGTTAAGTTCAAAAAGGGGGAGGGTGGATTTTCCTTGAAAATATTCTGATCCCCAATTTGATAAAAAAAAAATGTTCTGGTAATACAAATGATTAAAGAAATATTCTGAATCCAGAGTGTCCCCATACTTTATAGTGTTAATTATTGAAAACAAAAATTTGATTGCTAGCGTCGAACAAAACTGAATAAAAATGTTCGTGCGAAAAACATTGTGACTCAGAAAAAAAACCCATATACACCGCCCCCCTGCCCTTTGGAAAGTTAAGTGGTTGCTCTTTTATGAAAGCCATTTTGATGATTTCCAGTAGTTTAAAGATACTTAAGATGTATCGGTTAAGCATTCAAAAAGACTGCAGCAGAGTGCTTAAAGACGAAGAAATAGGATTGATATGTTAAAGATCACTACATTTCTATCTTTTATTTTTGATTGAAATGTTATTTCTTCTCCACGGAGTATTTGGCAAATATAGGGGAACAGTTTTTTTAATTTCTAATTGTATTTTAACGGATCTGAGATACTAAACAAACAATACAATCTTTTTGGTAATGCATTTATGAGTGAATCGTTGTTTAAGTGACGACCAGTGGAAATATTTTCTGTGAATGTCCAGTCGATTCGGGAAGACCTTTTCAAATGAATTATGTGTTCGGCAACGATGCTGTTTTGAGTCTAGTAAGGTGTTAATAAAGCTACGTACAGTTTTTTTTTATAACAAATAAATATGCGGGAGTTTCTCGAGGCATTGAAGACCAATTGGTAGCCTTAGACTGCTGTCTGCTTAATGGTCGGGTTGTTGTCTCTTTGAATCATTCAATATTTCCTTTCTCAATTTTATATCAAGTTAAGGCAAATATTTCTGTAAAGAACTTTATTGATCGTTATTATGATTATCAATTTTATTCAAAAATATTTTTCTGCCCTAAATATACATTGTAAAACTAATGTTTTAAATGCCTTGTGTTGTATACACCTAACCTACACATGGCCTACATTGACTATCGACTGCATGTAAACAAAACATGAAAAAAACTACATGTAAACATTGAGTTTTATCAATGGGAACGTTATTGTGTTTAGTTTACGTGTGAGTGGCACTAACACAACACTGAGTTAAGATCAATGTGAACACGGCCTAAATGTCAGTAGAGCATCATGTGGTCGAGTGAAATGTTATAATCATGCAAAATGAAAATACGACATGAAATATCTAAGGTTTTGTCATAACCATCATAACCATCATTAAACACTTAAATAAACTATTCGAAATTGAAAGTCAAACTGAATTTTTAAAGGCGATATCTAAGTTAAATTCTTCAACGTTCATTCGTCTACATATAAAACAAATGTCCTTAATTTAATTCGTTCTTGTTTTTGATGCCGAATACATGTCTGTGTTTATCTATTATTTTGAAGTATTACGCATATAAAATTAGATTATAAAATAACGGAAATATAAACCCAATATGACCTGTGGATTTTAGAATGTAGAACACGGAAATATCATATATTATTTACAAAATAGACATAAAGAATGGTAAGTAAACACTGTTTGTCATTTGTATATCGCTTTGTTTACACATTTCAAGAAATGTCTATGTACCTGGTATTTAAATCCTTTGTACTGTTGGATTTTGTATGACGTAACATGTACATATATTATAGTTTAGAGTGCACAACACCTGAAAACACATTCATGTATATGTGGACTCTTCGGAAATGTGTCAAATAAACATTATATTATTAACGACTTATGTTATGTTATTTCTAAACATAGCATAGTTTGGGTAAAAATTGAAACAATGATGTCAATATATAATTTAATGCGCATTTATATTTTATAGAATGTTTAATGCAAGCACAACTGATGAGTTTTGTATTGCCATTTCAACCTTATATTATACTAAATTGTTTAGCCTCGTAAATTTAACTTGTTAAATTTACTTAATCTAAAAATGTAAGACGCCCATTTTTGGTGTTGAATACAAACAATACATTTCTTTTAGGCGCTTGAGAAATTGTGCCTGCTTTGGTTTTTTTTACAAGGTAAGATTATGTAAAGAATATTCATAATCTGAATTGTAAAGGTATACACTAGCATAACATACGTTTATGATTTGATATGCTGTAATTGAAGTACAAACATACTGCGCTGCAAAAAAATATGTACGCTAGTACAATCTGAGTTTTAAAAAAAAAAGAATGTATTCGTCCAAAATATAACTTATTGCACTCTTCGATCGAACAAGTTTGCAAAATGATTAAATCTGTGTATATATCAACTTCGTTATGTGTTTTTATATCCGTACATGTACTGGAGAACTAATATAATGTAATAACTATACGATTTAGTTTACTTACCGTTTTCCTTTTTTTGTTTGCTTCATTGATTGATTGGTTGCTGCTCACTGCAAATCTTCCGACAAGCTATAGCTTATTCTTTGAGGAGTGCCTTTTTTTTTAAATGGAAAGAGCGGTTGAGAGACGAAAAGAAGGATTGTTGTCTTTTTATCTTACAGTTATGACGATATATAAAATGTCAATAGACATACGTGTATAAGGTGTTTTTTCTCCAGAGACGACATATTCATGCAAAAAATAAAATACATACTGCATAAATAAACTAGCAAATTATATAGCAACCCTTAAAGGTTATATAATTACCATTATACCTAGAACACAATTGTAGTATAATTGTCACGTCTATAAGTATTCATAAAGTTTTCATTGAATTATATTCAACGTTTATTCCTTTAACTTATGTACAAAGTATCAATACCTTGTACAAAAAGATTTGCTTAAACATCTCTAACTAAACGCGTAACAAATTATTGGCGTTTTTTCATCTACAAAATCTGATTATTCTTTTTTGTAAGTATATAATGTGTACACAGACGACATATTCAAGATATAATGAAATCCTAATGCAACTACAAACCAACAAGCTAAAACGCAGCCAAAAAAGCTAATAATTACAAGAAAAAAACCCCACTTAATTGTTACGTCTCTAAGAGTGCCTAATTTTGTCATTGACCTTTACTCAATTTGTATTTCTTTAGCTCAAATGTTTTTCACACAATAAATGTATTTTATAACAACACTCTTGAATGAAAAACATGTTTAGTAGAAGATATGACATATTGAGACCAATGACATGTTTGATAATACGATATATTTTTTGTTAAGGCTTATATGTGTCGATATATGTATCGCATTGACATCCCAAAAGATCTGAATTTCAAATAGTATAATTTTTGATAAAAAATACATAGTTTAGCAAAAAGAGCTGGAGTAATTTCACTACTGTTGTATTTTAAAAAGCCACGCGTTACAAGATTATTTGTCCACGATATATTGTACTTTAGTTGACAAATGAGTATCGAAAAGAAAAATCATAAATTGTATTATTAATAATGGGAGGGACAAAAATATGGTATACATTTCAAAGTTCAATAGCGATGGATACAATTGTACATTTGATAGACATTTGGTTTTGTATAATTTATTAGTTTTATTGTAATTAGGTTTTTGCTGTCAGCTAATGCAGCCATTTGCGAAAATCTTTTTTTTCTTCAAATAATGTTGTAAATAGTTATAGTTGGTGGATTCTTGTGTAATGTAAGCAGATATGGTATGAGTTGCAATGAAACAACTCTCCATCCAAGTCACAATTTATAAAAGTAAACCATTATTACATGGCGCTGTCAGTTTATTTCCGATCTATGAGTTTAATGGTCTATCTGGTATCTTTCGCCCCTTTTTTATAGGTCACTATAATAACACGGAACTCTGGCTCACACCGAACATCAAGCTACAAAAGGCCCTAAAATGACTAGTGTTCAAAAGAGAACATTAACGGTCTAATCTATATAAAAAACGAGAAAAAAACCCACGTATGAACCAAATCAACAAACGACAACTACTGAACCTCAGATTCCAAACTGAGGACAGGTGAACACAATTGAAATGGGTTAATACGTTTTAATAGGTACCAACTTTCACCCTCATCTGTGTAACATCACAAAAAGAAAACAGAAAGACACACTATCAAATATTAATCAAAATGGCTTAATGCAATCAAAAGACAAATTAACACAACTCAGCAAACACACAAAATGATAAAAACATTTTTCAAATGTGATGTGGACGTCTCTCACAAAATATTTCAATAAGATATCATTTTAAATTTAAAAAAAAATGTATTTTATTGTTTTTGAAATGTTTTGTTTCTAACATTTTAGTAAAATATTTTTACAACATTAACAAAATATTATTTTCTTATATCTTTTATTCATGTTCTAAAAACATTGTATCCCGTAGATATTTTTCAACATTAAACAAATGATATTTTCTTCAATTGGTATTTCAAATTGTAACAACGCTAAAATTAAATATTTCCAAATATCCCAAAAACATTCTGCAAAAAAGTTTAACAAAAAATATAGTTTTGCTATTTGCATATAATGTTTTATACCATCAGCTAAATGGTTTTTTTTATAAAATATTTTACTTACACATTATTCAATTGTCTTACTGGTACTTTAGTCGACATTTTAGGGATTTAAGAATAACATTTTATTTAAACTTTATTCAAAACCCCACAAACATCGTTTTGTGGAATTAGCTCGTTTTTTTTCAGGATAAGATATCAATATCATGAAAAGCAAAATACATGTACTTAACCATTGAAATCCTTGATATCTCGAAGTCAGATTTTATTCCTTCTTATATTAAAATGCAAAAGATTCGACATTAAATTAAGGATTAATGTATTAATAAACTTGTTCCTTTCTTTAATATTTTTTCTCATTTCGTTCGTGTTTATTTTAGAAATTAGAAATGAAAACTGATCAATGTACTAAGTTCCGTTTTCGTATCGTTTATATGAATTACTGAAAACCGATCTTTTCCGGAACCGACTTTTGTTCTATCAACGGAAATGATATTGAGATTTGAAATTTGAAACGAAAACAAAGTCAGGATATCAACAAAGAGAGCGAAGAAAATTGTTTGTTACGCGATATATACTCACTTGATAAGAATGATTAATCTTTTAAGATGAAACTTGTACATTCACTGTGCGTGTTCAATCATAATCTGAACCAACACATCTGTTTCGAGAAGTGCTTTTTAATGTTTTTTTAAAAAAGTGGGGCCTGCCCAAGGCAAGTTTTTGTTTGGTCCTTTTGGAGTGATACTTGTAAATAGTCTATACATCTATCTTATATGTAGCTCCATAAGGGGGTCTGGTCCCCTAAATATGCCACTGTTCTAGCAACTACGTACACAAATTATAAAATTATGTCCATGGGCAGACCTAGTCCAAATAATTATGACTTCTTGACGTCCAAAAAAAATTAATTAAAATAGCCTTGCCAGACGTCATATTTATTTGGACTAGGGCAGACCCATCATCAAAGTATATTCACAGGCATTTGTTTCTATCCATGGGAAGACCCACTATCAACGTATATTTACGAGTCTATACGTTGATTGTGGGATTTCCCATGGATATAGAAATTTGACTGCTAATACACCTTATCGCTATTGGTCCGCCATTACTGGCTAAGGACATCACAAACGTTCCCGTAAAATGTGGATGTCACAATAAAAAAAATATTTGACACACCAATAGAAAGTTAAACACCTTATTGCTATTTGTCAGCCACTACTAGATATCACAAAACTGTCACAAGTTTCCGTAAAAATTTGATGTCATAATAAAATATATCAGGCGTCAAAATGGAAAAGGGTTTGTTGTTTGACATCAAAAGTTCAACCGGGACAGAATCTTGAATTTGGTTAAGCGGTAATAGCGATAAGGGGTATTATTGTTTGAAAAATGCTGACGTAAAAAGTTCAAGGGGGTTAGATTTCCAAATACTGAAATAGCAATAAGGTGTATGAGACAGCTATCAACCAGAATTCAAATGACTTGGATAAAATAAATTACAGGTCCCTGTACGTCTTTCAACATTTAGAAAACCCATACCATATATAATAGTCCACTGTACTGTAAAATACAGGTACCTAAATGTTACAATGATTTTAGAGTAACAAAATAGAACTGAATTTAAAAAGTAGATTTCCAGTACTAATGAATGTTGGTACAGAAATAGTACAATTGCAAAAGTAGCTGTGTATGTATTTTCAAAACAGTAAATTAAATTTCCCTTAACAGCTTAATGTACATTACAAAGACTATGTAAAACTTCAGTACAAGCAATATACTATAAACTGTTGCTAAAAATTATATTTATTGATTCATACTAAATGAAGCATGACACAGCAAGAAAAAGCTATAAGACATACCCGAGGGTATCACCAGCCCAGTAGTCAACACTTCGGTGTGACACTTCGGCGTTGACATGAATATCAATAATGTGGTCATTTTTATAAATTTCCTGTTAACAAAACTTAGATTTTTTCGAAAAAATAAGGAATTTCTTATCCAAGGCATAGATTACCTTAGCCGTATTTGTCACAACTTTTTGGAATTTTGGATCCTCAATGCTCTTCAACTTTGTACATGTTTGGCTTTATAAATATTTTGATATGAGCGTCACTGATGAGTCTAATGTAGACGAAACGCGCGTCTGGCGTACTAAATTATAATTCTGGTACCTTTGATAACTACTAATACTACTTTACGACACTAACGTAGTTATGGGCGAAAACATTATCGTCGGTCTAATGTAAAGAAGTCTTCTAAATCCATAGTTGTGATGACCTTCTTTTACATATTCATCATCAGCTAGGGTTACATTACATTAGAACTATTCTTGTTACACTGCCTGATAATTTTCTAAAATGTTTGCGAGATACATGACTTAGGATACATAAATACATTTTCTCCAATGAACAGACTTGTCAGTATAATTTGACATGTTGCTCCTGTCCGATTTTTATTCAAAACCAGTATTATTGGAACCTTTACATAAGGAAAAGAGTACATTTCTGTCCATTCAGTTTACCAAAAAAAGGACTTGATACATTCATATTCAATAAAGTTTTACATCAGAAAGAGGTAAAATCTAAAATTCAGCTTTATTTCAAAATCAGACTGTTCCTACTGTATCCTATAGAAATCAAAATCATTGCACCAAAAGTATTTAACTTTAAACAAGCATTGTAGGACCTCGAGAAAATATAAAAGAATGTAAAGGTGGTTGATCATACAGTTTGGATGTATTCACAACATATATAGTAGATACAGCATAAAGTAATGCATATTGCACACAACAAAGTTTAGCAATGACATATCGTACAATTGTTTGACTAATAAAAAAAATGAATTGACATAACACAGGGATGCAGTGTCAGGAAATAAAGGCACATCCACATAACATAAAGAAGATATGACAGGACGTAAATGCAATGCGACAAAACACGTTAAATATTTACACTATAAGACAGTTCCGGCGTTCCATATTAACATATTCGAAGTCTATGTACGTGCACATAAAATATCCCATATGGTGATGAAAATAGCTGCTTCATTAATAATTCATCAGTGTAAAATGCACTTACGAATGCATATAATACAAATTGCCTGGTTCCTTTCTGACACATATTCAATATGTTATATATAAAAATCGGAAAAGCTAATGAAAAGAATATAAAATCCAAAAATAAAAATCTTGTTTTCTAAACTATCAATCTGTAGATCAGCAAAAATATGAAATAAGATAAAAAGTGAAAAAAACTAGCAAATGGTCATTAAGACAAAATATAGTATAGAGGGTCTTATAAAAGGGTTAGGAAAAAAGTATGAATTTGAGAAACCAATTATTGTTTTTTGTCGTTTGTATACACTTAGTTGTTTCAATAACTTACCCACATTTACTAACTTATTCGGTTTTCAAGAGTTTGCAGCTGCTACGCTGACTTTTTCAAACTTCACAAATAATATATGATGGTCTTAAAGTTCATATTATGAGTACTGACGTTGTTTATCATCTTAATATGGAGCAGGATCTGCTTACCCTTCCGGAGCACCTGAGATCACCCCTAGTTTTTGGTGGGGTTCGTGTTGTTCATTCTTTAGTTTTCTATGTTGTGTCATGTGTACTATTGTTTGTCTGTTTGTCTTTTTCATTTTTAGCCATGGCGTTGTCAGTTTATTTTTTTTATTTATAAGTTTGACTGTCCCTTCGGTATCTTTCGTCCCTCTTCTTTGATAAATAAACTCATCATAGATATCTGTTTTTGTTTTTGTTTTTTTTTTTGTCTTGATGAATATTACTTATACTGTTTACTCTGCTTTTAGTGATATTCATTTGGTGTAGTTTCCGTATTTATAAATTTCGTCACTGTGTTATAGTTTTATGGTATTTTTTTGTATTCTTGTCTTTTGTTTTAGCTAATGTGCTTTGAATATATGCCTTGTTGTGTCGATTTGTTGCATATGACCTGGCTCTGTACACCCCTTTATTTTGTAATTGTACTCTGGTGAAAGTTTGTGAACTTTTCCTACATTGTTTCTAATGTGCTTTGTATATGTGTCTGTTGGTATTGCCCTTTTACATTATAGTTTGTTTTACAGTGATTAAGATTATAACAAAACGTTAACTGTTGTACCCCTAAAGTTAACATTTTCAACTATTATGTCTGGTTTTGTTGTTGTTTTTTTTTTGTTCACACACCGTTGTATATAAAATTTATCAGCGAAAGGTCTAGCTATCTATAAAACTATATTTAATGCACCATTTTCTTGCGAGAAAAATTCATGTACCTAGTCAGGAATATGATAGTTGATATCCATGCTTATGATGTGTTTGAGCTTATATTTTTTTATTTTATGTTTTTATAACAAATTTTAATTAAAATTCATTCCAAACAAAATCTTAAATATCCGTTTTCTGCACAGAAATCTAACAAATATTGTTAACATCATTATTAAGTAATACTTGTAGAGTGCATTTGTTCTTTGAAAATAAAGAAAAGTTAATATGTAAGTTTCGACCCATCAAAAACTTTATTTTAGCTTCAAGCAAATTATGTTGGCAGTATTTTATCAATGTTAGGATCTTGTAAATCAATAATTAGGTTTCATTTAAGAATGGAATGCTTCTTTTTGTAAATTTATTTGGGTGTAAAAGCGTTGACCGAAGTACATTTTGTATGAAGCGCGGTCAACGCTTTTACAACCCTATAAAGTTACAAAAAGAAGCATTCAATACTTATAATTACATTTTTTAGCTATGATCAAGAAAACACGAATTTTATATATTTTATTATTTAATTCACCTGTGCACTTTATTGTTGGAGCACGTGTTAGCTATCATGAGTGACAATTTGTATTGAGCATTGCAACTGCATACGGAATAACACGTGATGTGCAGTTAGCCAATCAGACTAAAATATTATAATGAAACATACATCTAATGTAATTATTAACAAATGAAACAGTTCGATAATAATCCTTCAATGACCAGTGCATTGCTTGTCTAAATTTCCGTAGCACTCGGTAGTCAAGCGGAAACATTAATGTTATTAATTGCTTCTCCGCCATTTCTGTTCATTTTAGAAATACTAACTGTTTTAGTACATTCTATGTGTTGTGTAATATTGAACACATGTAGTTCATTATGAAAAAAGTGATGAACTATACTTCAAACAAATTGAAGGCATCTTGTATAGACATTATGTACAGTCAATTGTATGACATGCTAATTTATTGAAAAGTCTGATACAAGTGTGTTTTGTGGTTGAATGTATATGCAACACTAATGTAATTCGTTTGGATATTTTTCAAATATCTAAATACTCTTATTTTTTTAATTATTTCACTCTTAAAAAGGGTCTTCTAACAGTTATATATACAACACTTTGTTTTCAGGGCACAGTGGTACATAACAATATTTTGTTTATTAAAAGACTTTCGTTTCTTATCACGATTCAAGATAGAAACAGACCTAAAGATACTAGGGATCCAGTCTGTTTTTCAAAAAAATATCTTTCAGTACTTCAAACAATGCATCAGTGAAATTTGTAACAAAACGACATTTATAAATGTAAGAGTTCTTTTAATTTACTATTCCTTAAATAGCCTCTGTTTTTGTTTTGTATTTGTAATCAACAAAACAATTAGACATATACTTTTTTTAGATCTATTTAAGTGTAAACTCGTACAAATAATCAGATGAAATTACATATCGATACAAGTCATTTGTTTCCGTCAGATCTTTAAACTACCTGTTCACAATACGTTTTAAGGATTTTTTCGCTCCAGCAAAAGATGTAGTAAGCGAAACCTGCGGAATCATTGATCCTAAGTGTTCCTTAACTTCGTACTGTATTTGAACTTTAAAAAAAAAATTGTATTACATATATATATATATATATATTCCTACATAAACATTGATGATGCATTTGATGGTATTATATTTAAAAAAAAAAATAAATTGGAAGAACATACATTGTATTTCAGAAGAATCTTGCTCCTAATGATAAACAAATACAACAGTGGTTAGCAAAACTGTGCGAAATGATAGGTCCTCGGTGTTTTTCAACCTTATATATGATTTGTCCTTATTAACTTTATTTACTATAGCCGCAATAACGAAACGCGCATATACAATTTTAATCTTGGTAACTTTGATTGGTAAACAATTATTGAAGTTTGTAAGACTAACGTAATTTTGAATGTCAATGATCAGGATAACACTGAAAAATCATATTGTATACTTAAAAAGTAACTCAACATTGCTCAATAATCTGTTATTTGTATGTTACCAGATTACTATATGTATATTCCTACATTATGGCAATGTGTATACACATAAATGAATAGAAAAACAAAACACCACACACCTTGTTAATTGCTGAAGAATTGTCTAACATTAACTATATAGCAAACACAGACATATTGCATTCCAGTTAACAGACATGCATAAACAATATGAGATAGAAAGTTCAAACTTAAAGATTTGCACAATCATATATTGTTTATTAAATCACAAATGTTAACATATTTGATTTTTTTTTAGGTCCACCTGTATTTGCTGCAGAAAACAGATATGTCAAGATTGGAAACGTGGGAGAGTCATCAGTTACGATTTCATTTCATGTATACAGCTGCCCTGATGTTGAAGAAATATTCCTTGAAAAATTAGGACGACTGAGTGGTAAAAAAAGGAAAATAGATGAATACGTTTTGAAACCTGCATTATTATACAATGAATTTGACAAAACAACTGGAGTTCCTGGTTATGATATTGTGATTGAAAGTGATGAATTATACATAGACGATTTACAACCCTATTGTATTACAGTAACGAATCGTCTAGGCGCAAGCGAGTATTATTTTGCAATCACTAAGAAAGGTAAATAGGATTTAAATTTCAGAAGTATTGAATAATTTGAGCCACAGTTTGGTGCAGACAAAACAAGTAAAGACATGCAAACGCCACGTGCACCTAATTTATTTGCTAACTCAAATTTTCGAGTTTACCAGTGAATGCTCGGTTACTACAATTGAGATATCGCATTATAAATGGGAATATCAAATGTCTACTCGAGTCAACAGATGTATACTCTATTGTGTCTGTTTATTCAGTAGTAAATTGACACTTGTTACAGTTTATTATGTATGTACCTGAATGTGCATTGAAACCACACATGTTTACTATTTGTGAAAGTTATAATTTTTTCCTTGCTTATTCATAAATTTAAAAAAATAAAGTATCGCTAAGAAATATTTTCAGAAAGTTTTGGGTAATTAAATACTGCAAAACATAAGGATATATGTCAACAACACTAGTTATTACGGTAGATTTATCTAGGTAATGTATCAAGACTTGAAACAAAAACAGATTAAATCAGATGCTACCTTACATTGATGCAACAACAAGTTGTGTAATAATAATAAACTTAATTTTCTTCACCTTTCTGTCAACAATCCATCCTGGGGTATAATTAACAAGTACTCAAAACGAAATATTGTCACTATGAACTGTTATCGACATGTATATATCAGTAACCGGATACTAACAGAGTTTTCCATTTTTGTAAAACTATTCATCTTGAGAGACAAATCAAACTTCAATGCCATTGTATAATATTTTAATAAAATGGAAACTATTAATAAAATTAACGGTATCAATTTTCTTGCACCAGATGCGCATTTCGACAATACATGTTTCTTCAGTGATGCTCGTGGCCAAAATATTTGAAATCCAAAGCTTATATAAAAGATGAAGAGCTATAATCCAAAAGGTCCAAAAAGTATAACCAAATCCGTGAAAGGAACCAGAGCTTTGCATGAGGGAGATACATTCCTTAATTTATAATAGTTTCTATCATTTTGTAACAGCAAATTTTAATAACACAAAAAACATCCGTATTTGCATGCCAGTACCGAAGTACTGGCTACTGGGCTGGTGATACCCTCGGGGACTAATAGTCCACCAGCAGAGGCATCGACCCAGTGATAGTAATAAAATTAACGGTATCAATTTTCTTGCACCAGATGCGCATTTCGACAATACATGTCTCTTCAGTGATGCTCGTGGCCAAAATATTTGTTATATGCTAGTTGTTTTGTCAACATCTACATTTGTTTGACATTCGGGTTGGGTTTTTACAGAACTTCTATTATTTCCATTTGTTTGAAATATTTGATCAAGTTAAGGTTAAAACGCGCACTCGTAAACTAATGTGCGGTTTGGTCACTCGCTAAATATTTTTACTCTTTGAATTCTTCTATAATTAGTTCTATGAATATCTTTTACCATATTTATATACAAATTGTATTCATTTCAGAGCACCATGAAATAAATCAAAAAGAGAGGACGTATGTCTTCACAATTTGCATTCTAGCCGTGGTTCAATTCAGTTCGATCATTGTTTGTGTTGGCGTCTGTGTTAGAGGTGTAAGGCTTAAGGTTCCAATACATTCCAATGTGAATGAGGACCACACTTATCATACATATGATGAAATTGGGACAATCTCGTACGGCGCTGTCAGCAACGTACGTCCGTCAGAAGCACACGACAGTCAAGGCCAGATCCTGGCGCACCAACATGAAGCTCATATATCAAATGAAGTCAATGTGCAATCACCCGATGGTAACTCGACTGAATTGATTACTGACTTTCCCAATGAAGATTTACAACAACGTGAGGTAACTGGTGTGTTTAAACAACCGATGTTTTTGTCTACGGATGACACAGACAGCACAGATAATAATGAACAGAAAAGTGACCGAAAGAGTCAAACTAGCAATGACTCTGATAGTGAATCATCACATACTGTTATGGTAGGCAATGTTGGTGATGGATATGAAAACCCTTATCAGACTGTATTACACGATCATCCAGAGGGTCACCAGTACACTCAGATAACAATAGAAGGAAACACCAATATAGTATCTGCTGACTCAGATTGTGAAATGCAATCACTGGAACATAGTTTCACAAAGGAGGCGGGTTACATCAATCTGCAATTCTAATTTTCGTCGAAATGGGAATACGAATTTCGGGTTTTTAGTTTCGCCAGTTCGGAAAGATATGCATGAAATCAGATTGTTAAATATGTAATTAAATGCACGAATCGCTGACATGGTATAATATATTATCTTACCTCCTATACATTTCCAGGAATATGATTGGTTAAAAGCGTCCGCGTGCAAACCGTGTATATTTGATATTAGGTTAGTAGGGAGGCGGGACTTATCTCATACACGGTTAGTAGTGGAGTTACGTCCCTTTATATTCCTTATTAGGTAAGAAGGGGGCGGGGCTTATTTCATACAGGGTTAGTAATGGTGTTATGTCCCTTTATAAAAAAACAAAACGGTACTGAGAAAAAAATCTTAAAAGTTCCAGCAGACGAAGAAATTGATGATTAAGATTGAAACAAATTCATAAAACACATTCAAACCTTACAAGTTATTGTTGGCATCTGCTTTTGTAGGATCAATGGAAGTATAGTCTTAGTGCTTACAGTATTGCAGACTTGCTCATTTTGAGAACCACTAGTCTTAATTTCACACGTTAAGATAGTCGGTAAGATAAATTCGTTACATAGTGTGCTAGTGACGTAATACGGTATATATGGGGTCAGTAAATTCCATATGGGGATTCGAGCTTCGCTCTCACCCCATATAGAATTTACTGACCCCATATATACCGTATTAGGTCACTAGCACACTATGTAACTAATAGTATGTACTGTGTTTATTAGTTTATTCTCATACATTATGCGATTAAGAAAAGAAGAATGTATTTGGTCATTTGTTTATCGACTTTTTATCGTTACAGTTTTTGTCTCTCAACTGATTAAACCATTCAGTTGCTAACTTGTAAAGTTTGTGTTTCTTTTTTTGAAAACAAATCAAAAAGACTCGAAGTTAAATAACGTCATGTGAATAAATGAAAACTGTCCTGCAGTAAAATATTGAATTCGTTCATTTCATTTGGCAGTACATTATTAAAATTGAATATTTACAAAAACATACACTGACAGTCATTTTACTTATAATTAAAAAAAATATTCAGCAGTTTCTCTTTGGCCCAAAGAAACTAATTCCTTTGACTTGATTGATTATTGCTTACATAATGCTAAATGAATAAAGCTATTATCTAGTTTAAGCAATGACACATTTTTTATGTTGGTCGTGCAGTGAGGATGAATTAGAAATATATAATTGGTAACAATTAGCTAAGATTGAATATAACAGTATTGATATGTTAATGTTTGTGTCGTTGCCATAACTTATGACTGTTGATGGAAAAGTAATAAAAAGTTAAATTGTTTAAGTAAGGATAAAAACACTGTTATCATTTTTATATTACATTTCTTTTGGCATTTGGTCAAGTTTTTTTTAAATAATTGATTTTAGTTAAAGAGTTTTCAAATAAACTATATATTGTATTATTTCATGTTTATATCAATCAAATTTGTGAAACCATTTTTCATTTATCTGTCTTAAAGTTGTTTTCTTGATTGACACAGTTAAACAGTATGATATGCAAAGGAAAACCACAGTTCCTATATATATAACATTTACGTGTTTAATATATTTGGATATAGTATTGCAATACATTTGATTACGCTCAAACTATTATTTAGACATTTTGTACAATATTGCTTAAGCTTGAGTGCTATTTCATGTTTTTTTCTTGTTTGCTGTCGACAATCAAAACCTTCATCAACCTTTGTGTAAATATTGTATATAAAATGTTATTAGTAAACTTTAGCGTAAAATATAATTATTATTGATTTACTTGTTTGTTTTGATAGCAACAATATACTTTATATTACTCATTTGTTTTTTTATTATGATACCTAAAATCTAATATGACTGTTTCCGTTCCCTTTATGTAGGTTCTCCAAACTCTTCACTAGAGGAAGTTTTCAATCAACATGTGTATTGTTTAATTTTATTCAAATACAAGCGTGTTCGCAATAACGATTGCTTTTAGGTCATTCTAACATTTGAGAATTCGTCATTATGGTTTACTTGAAAGAAATATTTGACCCTGATTCAACAATAAAATGAAACAAAATCAAACCACATATTAGTTTTCTGGAATGCCAAACAACTCTGTGTTGTTTTCTTTTTTTAAATTAACAAATGGTACACTATGAACACGCAGTTACTGAAAGCGTACCAAAAATACTTGAAAATGAAATTTGGCTGAACAGGACAAGACAATAAACGATGGAACACATTACCTTGTGATCATCAAGATAGTTGTATGAATAGTATTTAACACGCAGAAATAAAAGGCACAATATACATTTTTTAAATTATTTAAAACAAGGATATTTTTAATGCGGTGACCCTGCAAATAGGGTAGACTTCCGAAGAAGAAGAAAAAAAAGTATATGTATTATAGTTTCCATGTGTTTTATATAGTTCCTTATATAGAACTAATTGGAGGAAGTGTTTAATACAAATGCATATTGTTTTATATTAAAAACTTTTAAATATTAGGTCATTTTTATTTAATCGAATTTTACATGTAATTACCGAATAAACATTTGTCATTGATAACGATAAAAAAAAACGTCAACAATTGTTGTGGGTTACAAAAATATACTATAACATATTTAACTTCAAGGTAAATATATAAAAGGGAACATCCATAAAAATTAAACATCTTATGTTTAATTATATAGAAAATATATCAGTTAATGTTGTTTGCATTAGTAAGTTGGTATCATAAGCCTTTGTTCAATCGTACCAATCAGTTTTGAGTCAGTAGGTTGATATACGCATATATAAAAAGAAAACAGGAAGTTACGTCCACTTTAATGAAACAACACCCCTATATAAACTAATGACCATTTTTTCACGTGGGAACAGGGAAGAGGTTCAGTCTTCAAATCATATGTTTTATGTTTATTATTTCTGAACATTTGCTTTTTTCAATTAATTTAGATATTTGTTTCGATTTTCCAATGTAGAAAATATAGAGACAGTTTTTAGAAAGTATTTGAATAGGTGCTTCCTTAATACCAAATCCACACCCTTAAAAGATGTGTTCATATCTTACATCGGGAACCAACCAATATCATAGAGCAAATGTGATTTATATTGTAAAACAGACATGCAAATGATTGTTCTTGAAGTCTTGCTTGTTGAAGTTATGTTGCTAATCGGTTTTCTAAACATGACTGGGGTAGAGCAGGCTTATGAAATCAACTTTAATTCTAAAATTATTTTTTTATATAATGCAAACACAGCGTCAGTGTTATGTTCGCAATACTATTTAAAACACGCATTTATTGTTTCATTGGTAATATAAATTTACACTATTTTTGAAATCGCTTTAATTATATATGGCACGATTACTTGTTTAGAGTTATTATTGTCTTAATATACAGTTTGTCTCTGGTTTGCACACTTTCGCATCATTAGTTAAAGAATTTCAATCTCTGTTATTGTCTGTACATTCCATTTTTGAGACGGTTAACCGTCTGTTCGGTAACATTTAAAAAAAAACGGCAAGTTATGAATCCCATGTTATTTCTCTTTTTTTTATAGGTGTAGTTTGTTATTTTTTATCAAACTTACCTCTATTTCCTCTTGAATGTGGTATTGCCTTTCAGTCTTGGTGATTTTTTAAATCATCCCTGATTTGTACTGAGACTACGAAGGAGCAAAATTTTAAACAAAATATTTAGGACAAAACGAATTACAAGAACAGACTGACATAGAAAAAAATCTTATTTCAAATTGTGCCATGTTAATATCATATCTATGTTTGCATGTGGTTTTTTTTTTTTATAATGTGTCGTTTTCATAAACTAGTTTCAATATTTATTATTTGATTAAGACCTTGTTCACACTAGGATATTTATATCGATTTAAACTAGATCGTTTCACTTAAGATCGATTGAAGAGCCAATGTGAACGCTTAGAATCGATCTTCAAACTGTCTAAACTAAAACCTCAAAAGAGGTATTTTATTTTGAATCGATCTAAAGTAAACCGATCTTAATTTAAATGTGAACACAGAAATCGGTTTAAACTAGTACGATTGAATCGAAAATAATGTATGCGTGCTCTTTATTTAACCCATGTTTCTCTGTTTACAGACCTTTAAAACTAACTGAAAATATGTATTCTTTGCCGTAGCATACATTTGCCAAATCTTTGTCTTTTGTTCTTATCAGTGTTGATTATTTCCTTTTCATGAACCGCAGTAGTTCGTCATGTTGTAACTGCGTTGTTAGGTTTTTTTTTCAAAATTAAAGAACACTGCAACAACACTAGTATCAAAATATTAACTTCTTATTCAAGAGTGACAATAACTTTACCCATGTTTTTTGTAAAGGGTGTGCATCAGTGTATCAAGGCATGAATTTGATAAATAGTTCTATTTTAACACAATGTTTACAGTTTTACAACTGGAACCACAAATTAATAATGTCATGTGTCCGAAGCGCTTTTCTGAAGTTACCTTCATTAGGAACGCTCAAAGCCAAATACATTGTATTTTAAATTCGAGGATGTATAATAACCGGAACAGTTGAAGAGCTATGTGATGTCAGATCGATTGCGTTTTAAACTTAACGTAACGAAGAGGTTCAAATTAGACCGATATAGATCGTTATGATTAAAGATAATGTGAACGCTGACTGGTTTTAATTAGATCGGTTCAAACTAGATCGATTAAAAAAATGCTAGAGTGAACAGGGTCTAAAACATGTAAATATCAGTCATCTTTGTGAGGATGTTTCTCGTGTTTGAGTCTGACAAGTTTTGTTTTATTGAAAGTTCATCCTAAACCCAGTTTTGAGTATGCTATGTATGATGAGAACTGAGTGTAAACGATGGTAATAATTTAGACTTTTGTTTTAATTAGACATAGTATTAAACACTATATAATGATAATCAGAGTGGATTCTCGTGTTAATAAGAACGACAACGGCTTTACTTGTTGTGGTTTTTTTTTCAAAAGACACAACAAATAATCATTAAAATAGACTGTATAACATTAATTTAATTTTTGTTTTGATCTAAATAAATGATATTTAAAATCTAAACCACAGTTTCTGTTTCCTTTATGTATTCACCCTGAACTATTCAACAGAGGAAGTTTGCAATCGATATGTTTATTGTTCGTTATTTAAAATATTATAATGTCCGCAATAACGATAGAATTTTAGGTCATTGCTACATTTGAGAATGAGTCATTGTATTTTAACAATTGTGAATAGGTCATTATGTTTAAACAATTGTGAATATATCATTGTGCTTGAACAAAAGTATATTGTCTGAATATGAATTTTGGCGTTGATTCAACATTTTTTTGTGTGGTTAAAAATCAAACCAAATATTTCTCTTTTATTGTTTGGTATTTCAAATTATGGTGGGTTGTTTTGTATTACAACCAATTGTACCATATTAAAAAATGCTCGCAAATATTGAATGCAACTGACACATGACATTTTGTTGAAAAATGCTAGAAATTATAACAGATTACCTAGAAAGAGAGTATTTTCAATTGTAGTTCACTTGTCGGGAAAATAACCCCGATAGAGTCAGCGTAATTAACGTTCCAATTCCGAATACTTTGGACTCGTATTTACGCCAACTCAGTCTTATAAATATCATATCAATTGCCTATACTATTTCAAATACAGAACCCGACATTCACTAGAATTCAGTAATTGCACATACGATATTTCGAAGATCAGTTTGGACAAAATCATACTAAGCAATTGTTAAAATAACATTACTCCCTCCACCCACAGCACATTCTGATAATTTATGTTTCTTTCCCATAGATAGATATTGGGCTTTGATCTGATGGCCAGACATCGTCCAGTTCCTAGCACGTATGGTTGTTTTTTTCAACTTCAGTGTCATTCTAAATGTAGGACAAAGTTATATCATACTATCAGAATTGCTACTAGTTATCACTGGTTCTTTTTTCTATTGTACTATCATAATTAACTTGTATGCATGTATCAATTCATTTTTCAATCTTCAACTGTGTATCTTTGATAATAAGCAAATTAAGCACTATAGAAAAAAAAACATTTCAACTATCAACACGCGTAGATCGACAACTTGTATGTTTCGTTGTTTTGGGTAAGGTTAAGTGTTAATTAAAATTGAAGATTGATGTAGTCTTCTTTCTTTATCGAGTCTGTTCCAACAATTTGTCCTTCACTCTCAGTAGATTCAGTAGATTCAGTAGATGATATGCTACTATGTCTTTCTCTGATAATCTCGATGTATGGGTGACTTTCTGAATGATTTTGTAATACCGTTTGATAAGGGTGTTCATATCCATCTCCAATATTACCTACCATTATATTTGTTGATGAATCACTATCAGAGACATTACTAGATGAACTTTCATTAGTCTGATTTCTATTTACGATGTTGTGTTTGCTTGGAAAGACAGATGACGATGTCTTCATCCCCAATAGAAAAATCAACTATAACTAACGAACAAAATCGTCTCTTTTGTCGTTAATGTCAATGTACAAAATAAGATGTGGTATGATTGCCAATGATACAGCTCTACTCAAGAGACCAAACAACACAGCAGTTTCTCGTGTAACTGGAATATCTTAATCCAGAAAAGTTAAGTTATTAGCGTTTACATTTGATTTTTTCGTTGGAAAAATGTCGGCAGAATATTTGAAAATTATTGATTATTAAATAAAATAAAATCACCAAGAAAGTGTTGTTAAATGTATGAATCAAATGCAATTTAGACGGATCTTTACTGAGTTGGGCCATAACTTGTGATTTATAACAGTACAAACACACGTCTGATATTAAAAGGGCCCATAGAAATATCTACAATCAGTCGATCAACTTAGTTAGCCCTTTCTTGCAATCCTCCTGTGCTATAAACACATGAAATATCCGTTTATTCGGGGCTTGCATCCGGAAAGGGTTTAAAATATGGCAAATTGTTACTATAAACATGATAAAGGCATAACATCCATGAAGACAAATTTTATATTTTTTTCATTTAAACGGGTTGGGATTTCCTGAATGTGCTGTAAGATGTGTTAAAAGTGTACGAAAAGACTATTTTTGTTGCATACGTTAGTAAATTAACAAATAAGCATTGGTGCATTTGTCAAACATATTGAATGATATTTTTGTTTTTCAATCATTTCAAAGTTTACAATTGTAATGATAACAATGATACTAAATATCTGATATAATAGTTTCCGATTTTTTGGGATTTTTTATATACTTCCCCTTAACTCTTCAATAGAGGAAGTTTTCAATATATATCAATTTGTTTATTTTTGTTCAAACTACAAGTATTAGAAATGACGATTCAAAAGTAGATAGAGACTCCATTGCGTTTGATTAAGTGTATATTTTCTGAATAAAACATTTGTCCTAGATTACAATACAACCACTTTTTTGTTTGATTTTACGTATATTCTATATTAACATCAAAAGCAAACTCCAGGGTAAAATAAAAAAACGGTAAGTCAATTAAAATCAAACTTGACCAACCCAGAGTTAAAAACAACTATCATATTTCCGACTTGATACATGCATGTTCAAAGAACAACTATAATGGTGATTAAAACTGGTAAAACTCTAATAAATCGTTAATATCTAGAAAGTGAATCCTTTTATGTTGTATGCATTTGAGACATAACCAAAAACATTTATTCAATCTTTTCAGTTTTGAGATTATAAATTTTTGTAAACAAAGCAGGAAGTTAAAATATGACAAATTCCTCAATAAATGATTGATAAGCAACAATCAATTATTGTAATTGCATGTGGGAAGAGCGAAACTTGTTCGGTAATAAAAAGACCGCACATCACGATTGGTCATTCAGCCTATTTTCCAGAATGTATCACCGCAAATGAATCCTCTACGTCATTGTACGAGTATATTGGCCATGAAACTCCATTCTGTTGTCAAGTTTATTTATTCATCAGTTATATCAGACACTTTGTTTTCAATGATTTTATTACAGAAAAACAGGAATAAAACATGCAAGTTACAATAACAAACTGTAAATGTTCAATATGAAAAAAGAAGATGTGGTATGATTGCCTATAAGACAACTCTCCACAAGAGAACAAATGAAAATTATTTCAAATTAACAAAATACATGTAGCTGTAACTTCTTTCGAAACTTTTAAAACATAAATGACGTTCTTTTACTAAAATACAAAAGATTTGAACACTTACAAATCAATACATTTATTCCGTTCTCACTGGTTATGAAATATACAATTATCAGGATAATATGTTCATCATTTGGCCTACGTAAACACTACCAGTGGAACTCGAATCAAACGGCAATAAAGCCAAGTAAAATACAAATACTTGTCTGGGTTATCAAATAGTCAATATTTCTTAACAGTCTATTACCCAAAAAGCAGACATGAAAAAAAAACCAGCTTAATTTTTATAGTAGTACTAGTCTAGTAGTAAGTATATTATGTATATTTATACTACAATCAGCTATTTTGCTATTCAGATAAAGCTATACGTATAAATGTTAGCTTTATACGTCAATGACCTCAACTAACCTATAAGCCCCGCCTACTTACCGGGACTACTGTATTTCATCAACACACGTCACAACCATGACAACGTGTAGTAACAATGGTCAAACTTCTTGAATTTAAACTTCTTATGTCTTCAAATTTGTTATTTATATACCATGTTCATTAAATATTATTAATTAAGTTCATTTTCCCTTTCTAATTCCTAAAATTGTCAATGTCTTACCGCCTAGAATACGCTCATAGGGAAATATCCCAAAATGGTACCCTAAGAGGGAAATTTCAACAATTTTTTCAACAATATTTGTTACATCTTTTTTTATTTATTTTTTATTTTTTTTATCGATTTCAGTATAAAAACAATATACGTAGAGTGTCTTGAAATATGATATTTATTTGTATTCGGCACGAAACAGGGAAAATGCTCGGTATAACCTCGCATTTTCCCCCGGTTCTAAGCCTCATACAAATACATTTCATATTTGAAGACACTATACGTATATTGTCTAAGTGTATGTTACTCCCATGATACACTGGTAGATATCCATACAGTTTAGTTTAAACGGTGATTACAAATACTGAACTCCATACATTAATTGATTAGCGTTTATGATAGTATGTCTTTGGAAAACTCAAATAAATATATTAACATAAATGGTTACTGTTAGACAAGCGGTATTATGATAAAGATATAGCAGGATTGGGCTGTTGTTATTTAGTAAGTTTGCTTGTCGCCCTTAGTAAATAATAATAATAAATAGTCATAAATAAGCTTTATTAAGAGTCGGTATGGTACACAAACAAGGACATAACATAAACTCTAATGTGTTTTAAACATACCGCAAACTTATTATACATATATAAAATAATAACAGTTAGTAAAATGTAATTGATTTTTACTTTTTTTAGAGTGAATATTTGTATGTATTTGTTATTCTCGTCTTGGGAACAAATACACATAGTTACGGAAACATGACACGATTTCTCTATTGTGTTGCTAGAATGTTAAACAAGGAAATATAACCTATTTTATACAAAATGGCGTCAAAAGTGGTAGGCTTATATCTATTTTTTCATTTTTTCTTACTCTTTACATTTTTCAAATATTTATTAATAGCAAAAATCTTTTTAACAGTTTGGTTTTCTATGGTTAAAATGGCGCGAATGCTATTTAAATAGTGTGTATATGAGATACCAATGACACATTGACGCTAAACGGGTACGATTCATATCCATCAAATTGACATAAAACGCATACGTAGAATATAAACTGACACTCAATAGCTAAAAAGAAAACAGACACACAATATTTTACAAAACACAACATTGAAAACTAATAAATGAACATTTTGAACCTACCAAAAACGGAAGAGGGAATCTCAGGTGCCTTGGACGTGTAAGTAGAACCTGGTTCACATACAAGATAAAAATATATAAGAAGATTTTGCAATGAAAGTTGATAGACTAGGACACTATAAATGCTAAGAAACATGCAGTTGCAACACTTTGTGTTCTTCAAATATTAGCGGTATTCCTATGGTGTACAAGGATTCTGAACTTATTATAATTGATATCAGCAAGTATAAGAGTAATGTAAAAAAACACCTTTAGAAAAACGGCAACATACTTTATATGGTCGTCATGCAATATTTTATAACGGAGATGATATTTCTGACTTCCATTACTAACTAACACATGTAAAGACATTGTAATGTAACGTTTCAGTGTATTCTTTTTATCAAATTAATCAACAGGTTGTGTAGATCCGCCCTTTTATGGCTCCTGGAAATCAAATGAATTAATTCTGAATTAAATATTTTACCTACATTGTATTAGTGAAACCATTTTTTAGCTGGGTATAACTTGAATTCAAATCATGCTTCTTATGCATTGATGAAAAAGAACAATCATACATTTGTAGTAATGATTTAGAGACTGTTAAAATCAGTCAAAATGCCATTGATGTTAAACCCAAGAACTTATGATAGATATGTTACAGTGCATATATAATATATGTTTTACGAATTTTCACCACCTTATCACTATGGTATCCATTTATAGATCTTTGATATAAGCGATGGATTTGTTTTTGTAGGATTTGCTTACACTTAGTCTAATTTGGTTATTTGTACAAGGTAAGATTATGTTTAAGATTATTAACAAATTCTCAGACTTACACATTTACAAAAGAAACCGAAGTCATTATGGGGATATTAATACCTCCAAGTCGAGATAAACACCTTGAACACAGGAAAAAAAAAAAAAAACTACTCTAGACTGCTCAATACTCAAACAATACACCACAGGATGTGGTTTTTGTTACTCCAAATTAGTAGGTAAAAGCTGTCCTTGGATTTGTTTGTTTTGTTTGCTGTAATATAGTAGATCTACAAACTTATATTCTAGTTTTAAAGACACTTATATTACAACTGCAACAACAAGAATAATATATCATTACTAGAAATATCAATCCATTAATAAATATTGAAGTATATGATAACATTGAAAATAGAAACGACATATTTGTTTTGGAGACAACAACTCGACAAAATTGCACAACAGAGTCCAATGCCACCATTTGTCTTAGCAAACTTCCAGAACCGAGCAAACATAAATTGAAGTCATATGTGGTTATACCTTTGCGTTATATGATCGGCAACCAATGACATCCACTTGTATTTTACCAGTTGGATAAACACCATTATGTTTTTAATTGTAAAGGAGTTTGTTAGAGTTGCAAACGTGATTTGATGATTTGATTCCATATGCAGTTTAAGATTTGTCGAGATTACGCATTATGCCATTGGAATATGATGTCGATCATGTGATTCTCTGAACGAAAAAGAAAAATCATATATATTTTTCTACTAAATTTGTGCAATGTCATTTGCAACTTTTGTTTATTGAATAATTAGGATCACAGTACTTTTTTGTTTTTTAAGTTTTAGAATATTGTATTCCAAAAAAATAAACAAATTAATACTATACAGCCTGAACAGGAAAATAAATATATTTGGGTCAATATATCTGAAAGACAATCATGTTTTTATCCAACAAACGGCTTCCAGTAAACCTGACAAAAGTTTTAAAATTAATCAGTCAGTGAATATTCTTACTTAACATTTTCCATCTGTGGTCGTGTAAATGACAGATACTTTGTACGAAAAACCTTTTTTGTACAAATATATATGCATAACTTGCAGGAATGAATTGTATGAACAATTAGAAGATGTGATATGTGTCAATAATCAACCTTTGTTAAAATGACATTAATTGAAGCCCCTATATGTCATTATACGACCATTTCAACCCTTATAACATCATTTGGTATTTGGTGAAAAAAAGTCTCATTGGGATTCATACTTAGTATCTGTATTCATAAACAAACACATTCAGATCGTGTTTTAGACCAACCTTTGCTTTAATAAGACTTCTATTGTTTAAACATGAAACGATGTGGTCGAGAAGACGTCACGTCACGTTTTTTGAATCAGGGACAGATTTTTGACCCCGATCTGGAAAGCCCTATTGTAACTTCTTATTGCAAAACATTTTTGATAAAGCAGATTTATTCTGTCACATAATACAATCCTAGGACAGTCCCACTTACAATAGCCTGAATAGGAGTACTATCGTAATTTTCAATATATTTGATTTACTCACGTACTTTTTATAACAACAATAAAGTTTCTCAATCATGATGTTCTTGTTTTTAAAATACTTGATAATTAATTTGTTTTTATTTTTAATGCTTTCAGACCAATCCATACTAACTGATTCAAGAATCACCGTATACACTGTGGAAGGATCAACGATTAATCTGACATTCAAATATGATGCATTGAGTTTTGAATTCTCACATGAAAAAAGACTTACTCTTATTGACTTTGATGAAAACAAATACGACTTAATATCACATCCGAATGTTTTAGAATTACAGATAAAAAATGTGACAGCAAATGACACAGGACTATATCATGTATATTGGACTGATCCTTTTGTCTATCAAGTATCTACAGTTAAGCTAAGTATAACTAGTATGTGAATCATAACGTGATACATGTTTTCGTTGTCTTCTTTTTTTGTCAGATAATTGTCTTTTGTATATAGTAGATGCTGCACAAATAAATGAAAATTCAAATTGATAATTTGTAAGCAGAAAGAAAAACATTCCAGTTTGTCTTATGTTTATTGGTGGGATATTATTACAAAGTAGAAGGTACATGTACTGTGAGTAATTTATCTAGTCCTATCAAACCTATGAAATAGCATATGTCAGATGCTGATTAAGGTATACATCAGCCTCTACAGTTTTTAATTTCGTCTTACATGTTTGCTTTTGAGCATCATTACTCCTACATTTAATCTGCGTCGGATAAAACTCGACCGTATGCAAAAATAATCTCAATTTGTGTTGTGTTCATATTCAGTTTGCTAATAGTCATGCAATTAGAATAGAAAACAAGCGTTTTACTCTTGCTTTTTGCTGTAAAAAGTTTCACCATTTCAAAGTATTGACGGATACATATATTTAATCTCAGTCTCTCTGGACAACGTCGTGAATTTAACGTATCGTGCATTGATTTTATTCTGTATCGGTGCTTTTCTCGTAATAAAGAGAGACACGAACACATGCATTGTTATACAATATTTGATTTACTTTATAAGCTAAGCATAAGTAAATTTTTACTCCTTTGAAGCAAACGGACAAAATTCGTCAGGGAAATTAAACTAAACATAAGGACGGACTTCATTGTACAGATATCGACTTATCTCCTCTGTCATCCCGGTTGGCTGAATAACGTCTGGAAGTTTCATGAGAAACTCCGGAACGTTTGCGGTTTCTTTTAAGAGGACCAGTCTTTTTCCCGATTGACCAAGAGGTTTGCTCTTAAATACGACGCCCAACCGTCGCTGGTAAATTTGAAGTGATGGAATTTTTCTATACCTCTGAGTGGTTTGAAATAATAAGTGAAGAAATTATCCCATCTTTACCACTTTAAACTGTTTTCGTCATCGTTATTTCCATAATAAACTTCTGAACTATTGCATTTGGAAGAAATGTCAACAAATGTTAACCAGTTGTGATACAGTGTATACGTCCGACTTTTTAAATTTCTTCCAACATGCCAAAAACTGAGTCTCACAAACATTGTGTGTGCCAAGCAATGATAAAATGCAAATGAATAGTTTTGTGTACACCCTTTGCGTACCTCCACCACATATAATGTTAACTAGTTTTATTTTTGTTTTGTCCCACAGAAATATCAGCATGAAAATGACAGGCCTTTTCACCGTAAGTGTTACCATGCAGATAATGGTGCAGCATGCTTAAAACAGTATTTGGTCCATGTGTCCGACTTTCATTTTCCCCGAGTGTTTGTTGCTCATTTATCAAAAATTCGTTTGCATTTGAAAGTTTTCATCGCAAATTCAAAATATTTGAACCTTTCGAGCTGATAAAATATATACAGCTTCAACCTGTCCAGATGCATGTGGGAAGTTTACGTATTGTCAAAAGTCAACAGTGAAATGAACATTTTCAATTTTTTTTTAACATGGAGTTTTATACTTTCCTTTTGAAGATTCAGTCAACTTTAATTCATCGCGCGATCTTTATGTACATTATTTACAATATGTACGCTCCGTCGGCGCAGACTGTATATGGTCAAATAATTTTGAAGTTGTCACTAAATTCTCGTCTTCCAAAATTAGATCCGGAAATTTCCTCTCTCAACTGAATCAACTGAAAGCAAGTTGTACACAGATCCGTCTTTGGTTTCATAAATTGAATATGAGATACACATGCATTCCAACTTTCCTTAAATGCGGTTATTTGAACATATTGTTGTTCTGAGTTACCGCATGCATTAACATATTTAAAATGTATATTTTTCCTACTCTCTCTACAAAGTAGAATAATAGGAAGGGTATTGTCGGTTGCCCGAGACACAGCCTGAGTTCGGATACCAAATTCATCAGCATACCACTTGATGATTTTTATCGTCTTTTCAATCACTTTAAATGAATGTCAGTGATTCGATTTGCGTCCACTAAGACCATGTGATCGAGGGGTTACACCAATTTCACTTAAAAAAATGAAAACAACACGTTTAATAATTTATTGCGTCCGAAGCGCTTTTCTGGATTTACCTTCACCAGGAACGCTCAAAGCCAAACATTTGAAATCTGAAGTTGTACAAGTACCTAAAATCGTTGAAGAGCTATATGTAAAAAAAAACCTAAAATAAATAGCCAAATTCATCTAAAGCCAACTTTGCCTGAGGGAGTTGAAACATTTAAGTGTTGTTTTAAACTGTTAAATTCGCTCCTTCCAATGTTATAAACATTTCTCCATGTGAACTCGCATATCTCAACTCCTTGAAAATAATATCGGTATCGTTTTCGTTCGCTGTATCCGTCTCTGAAACCCGACTCTGTTTTTTCTAAGTTTTCAAATTTTGAAAGCAAGTATAGGTCACGCTCTGCTTTTGTAAATTCAAGTACAGGTAACGATACATCATAGGCCTGTTCTCTGAATGTTGAAAGCTTTGTAAAACATTTTTTGGTACAATTACAGTCCTTAGCAAATAGAGCATTTATTTGATGTCGGGAAGGAGCCTCTAAGCCATGATAAAGAGTACATGTATTTTGAGTTGGATCTGGAAGTGGAATAAAATTCCCGGACCCTAGCTTGGATTTTGTCAGATATATTTTCAATATCAGATTCGTCATTTTCAATATCGGTAGTTTAAACTTTCTATTTGGAAATTTTATATGAATCAAACAGGCTTCTCCCTCAGTATCGCAAAAAAATAAATCGCATGTTAGTCTAAAATGACAAAATCGCACTTATATTGCGTGCTAATAATTTCTGAAATTACAGTTACTGTAACTTTTTGTCTTGTGATGGTTGAGTGTTTTTGCAATTACCTTCATTGTACTGTTCAAAGTTTAGAGTGGCAAGACAGGTTATTCAATGCACAACATACTTGTATGCTAGCATCAAAGGACTGATATCTAATTCCAATGTCTTTGTCTGTTCGTTTAGTATCTGCCAAGAATCAAATCCTTACATGTTCTCTTTAAGCGTTTCACAATTCTTCCAGTCTATTTGTTCATTTGATTTTCCAGCTCTAGTGATTTCAATATCTACAAATTTTATACTTTTTGATATAGTGGTGTCATACATACTATTGTCTATACTTAATGTTTTGTTGTAAAAAGTTTACATAGCAAACATTTTAGTAAAAGAATTAATGTTTTAGATACATTTACTTTGTCAACATGTCTGACTTGAATATTTTGGGAAAAGCAAATATAAATAGCAACAGCCATATAACAATGACTTGCAAACGCAGTTAATAATGCACCAACCAAACCATTAGTGTAAATGCAACTATCAAGTTATCAGGCAAAGCAAATAATTTATATTTTCAAAATGGCCACCATTCAAGATGTCCATCGGCACTTCAATTTTTGATCTCTTCAGATGATAGTCTTTGTCAATAGTGATGTCTGTTTAAAAAATTATCAAATTTGAAATGGCCATTTATTGTATTGAAATCTTTAAAATGATTTATCTTGATTTTATGACAGCCATTTCAAAATGGCTACCCAGAACAGCCATTTTGATTTTTTTAAAACTGTGTCCATAGCTTTAAATGTTTGGTAGGACCTTAACTTAAACTCTGCAAAATTTGAGACTTTTACCGCAATTTGAAAAATTGTTGCACTAATCGACCTGACAAAAATGTCAACATGTGTGTATGTACATAATGTATACTTGGGATTACGTATATGAAAAAGACATACGTGTTTTTATGTAGTTAAGCCATTTCAATTGATATTCAATGGTGGGTCTCTTTATGATGTGATGTAAAACTCTTGCTTCATGTTAGGGTGATGGTTGGCACCTATAAACACAAATACCAGCATTTGCATTTGTTTGAACCTGTCCTAAGTCAGAAACCTGTTGTTCAGTGGTTATCGTGTGTTGATGTGATGCATGAGTGGTTTTCTTTTAACGTTTCTTTTTTTTTTTATAGATTACTGATTAGACCGTTGACTTTTCTTTTTTTTTATGGTTTTGCATTACTAAATTTTGGGGCCTTTGATAGCATGCTGTTCGGTGTGAATACCGTACTTTAACCCATATTGTTGTTTTGTTTTTAACAAATTATGACTTGGATTGATAGTTGTCTAATTGGCACTCATACCACATCTTCTGATATCTATTTAATAGTTCAGTTGAATTTTTTAAATGTAATGTGAACATAAGCTTTGACTGAAAAAAGACTGTAGTCACACAAAATTAAACTCTTCTCTATAAACTTTAAAATACTTTGACTGCAATGAAGAACTTATACTCCCTTTGAAGTTATATTCCTTATATAAGTGAGCTTAATTTTTCGTCGTTGTGCTAGCACATCTGATTGCGATGCAGACAAAATATACTAAACTATAATAAACAATAATGTTCTACTACCAACTGGAAGCTTCTAACACTTGGGATATTTGTTGCTAACAAAAACTGAATAAAAAATAAAGTATTTTCTACTGTTGCCTTTATATATTGAAATCTACCTATATAAGTATTTCCTTCGGGACCGTAAACATATGTATTTTCTTCAGTCTCAGCATTTGTCTACATACAGTTTGTTTTTTGTGAAACCATGGTCAAGTTGCCTATAGCAACAATTATTGACACGCATTATGTACATGAAGCCAAATAGTTTCATGTATTCAGAAAGGTGCAAATAAGTCATAGTGTTGGGAACATTTTGGTGTATTATCTATCATGTAGTGTGTGCTACTTCATGGTGCCATTTACGTCAATACACATATGACCACTTGAGTATCCGATAATGTATAAACAAAATATGAACGAAATAAAATATGTAACGCATACACATCACTAAATTAACGGATATTGACTTGGAACAGGCACATACATACAGAATGTGGCGAGGATGGAGTTGTTAGCGGGATCCCTCCTAACCTGGGACAGTGTTGTAAAAGTACAACATAACACCGACCCATACAAATCAGTTAAAAAAGGCTTAACTCATCAGATGGATACAAATACAAATACTACACAGAGTAGACAAGGACAAATACTTTTATCTTCCAAGAACAAAAAGACAAGATTTGCGAGTACACACAGTTACAGACAGCTAGTTCAAAGCCCTTACAACTAATACACACATGCATGCATCAAAGACTAAACCGTCAATCAAGACATATCTAGCATCAATTTCTTTTAGTGTAAAGACGTCATAAACAGTCAGAGAAAAATGTGCAATACCGAGTTCAGTCAATACCAAAACAAACAATATTCAATGATATAATTACAATGTTGACTTGGTAACCTTTTAGAATACGTTTTGTTAAGAGAGTTTATTTGAATCGTTTCTAAATTTCCACTCGCGGTTAACAACATTTTCCGTAAAAATGAGGATGTGTTATTCCGTTTTAAAATAAGTTTTCTACACGTCCAACCAAACTTAAAAACCAAATCTTCATATCTATGGAGGAAATTAGGAAAGGTTTTAAAGAATTTGTGGTATGGAAATGCCTTCCTCAATAGTTGTACCAGTAATACATAGTTCGTTACAATAGAATAAAAACGTTACAACAAACACCGGCATAGCGAACGAGTTGTACAATATTTACACCGTAAAATAGAGACAAAGGAACATCACCATCCACAAAGGGGACATTTACCATAGGGAACGAAAAGTCGTTCCTTTTGTCGTACAATTTAGTAAGTTGCTTCATGTCATCACAAAGACCACACTCAGTATTCTGACGAATTATCCAGGAATTATTTCCGGTTACATGACTAATGACTAAACAGACTATGTATATCGTTGAAGAGCAATCCGGCTTTTCCTGACATAGGCACGCCCATTCTCTCTATATATTAGCATTCACATAGAATGTGGACGACTTTTTGCTATTTCCTAAATGGAATTGTATCTATGTGAACGAAATGTACGATAAACTTCGTAAATGTTGTTTTTTTCCACTACACTTATCGAATTCAATGATGACCTGTTTCTCTGCAACTCCATACTGTATTTGGTCTTTTTAACTTTCGTGCGTCACTGATGAGGCTTTTGTAGAGGGAACGCGCGTCTTGTGCAATTATAAAGTTTCAATCCTGATACCTATGATGATTTATTTTGCAAGGTCACATTTTTGTAAACAAATCAATTAAAAGTTGAAAAGTTTGGATTCTAAATTAACATACAAATATTTGCATATGGTCGACTGTAAAAGAGGGACGAAAGATACCAAAGGGACAGTCAAACTCATAAATGTATAACAAAATAACAACGCCATGGCTAAAAATGAAAAAAGACAAACAGAAAAACAATAGTACACACGACACAACATAGAAATCTAAAGAATAAACAACACGAAACCCACCAAAAACAAGGGGTGATCTCAGGTGCTCCGGAAGGGTAAGCAGATCCTGCTCCACATGTGACACCCGTCGTGTTGCTTATGTGATTACAAATCCGGTAAATAATCTAATTAGTATGTCAATATGTAAAGCATACATTTGTTTACAACACCCATTAGTGTGCTAGAGTTAATTCTTAGGTTTCATATACAAATGAATCAATATTTGTTTAGAATATTGATAGCATTTATAAACAAATATGTTATAGATAATGCATATTTTAAGGTTTTTCTTGTCGTAGAACACACCGAGGGGTGACAGGATTGATCAAATGAAAGACCGACCGTAGGGAGGTCTTTCTTTGAGCAATCCTGACACCCCGAGGTGTGTTCTACGACAAGAAAAACCTTAAAATATGCATTATCTGACTTATATACCGTCAAAAGAATATTATTTTTGATAAAGATTTGCAAAATTTAGTATCCTTTTTTACCGACAACACTAAAGTGGGATATTCCTTTTTAATGCGTTCAGGTTTTAATACGCCCTACGGCTGATGTAGAATGTGGAATACAACTCACTTATTAATCTAGATATAAACCATTTTAAAATTTATTATCTATACACAATAAAAATATTACTGTAACTGCATGAAGTAAGACACAAATGTATTGTTACCATCTGATAACGGTGTATGACAAATACAAGACACATTGTAAGTAATTTATTGTACCACTTAGATTATGGAAAAAGGGGGAGGGAATATGTTTTTTTTATGTTTTTTTTCTATTTGTAATGTCATTTCTATCGCAGAAAAGTGGTTATTTTTTTAACAATTTTAATTGAATCGAATGAAAAATTCAGAAAGATTGTCTTTTGAATAGCAAAACATTTTTATAAATAGATAATCAGGATGTAATGATATAATGATATACCCTCCGAACCCGACCTTTTTGTGAGTTACGTTTGTGTTATTCAATAGACAATACGACTATCTTATTAGTTAAACATTTGATAGAGTAAAAGTTATACATAAATTTAAAAAGTTAAGAACTGACACGAAGACGAATATAAATACATGTAGGTCAAAGTATGATTTCCTATTCAGTGTGTATCGTCCTGAACATTCATGAAATATTTGCCACTATACGTTAAGCAAGCAATCAATAATCAATCAACCTATTCAGTGTGACTCAATAAGATTTTCAAAATCTTACACACGAATATGTTAAATCTGGCTTTCTTTTATGAAAGTCTACATTAAAATTCATCTCACATATATGATCATGTTTCTTTAGTTTAGCGATAAATTAACAAGACTTCACGTTATTTGTTTCTAAAATTAAAATGCGGGCAATGACGGTTTCTTTTACACCTATCATCGATTGAACTTTAAAAAATAAATTTCCAAATCGACAACAAAAAACTATCAGACGAATACAGTTTTGAAGTAAATTATAGATTGCATTTTTCTCAAGGAAAATAATGACCTCACACAGGTCATTATTTTCTGCCTTGGAGCATATTTCATTGAAACATGGTATCGTCCGGGTTGATTCTGCAAAAGAATGACCTGTCGTTCTGAAAGAAAATAACTCTATATAGGTATATAAGTATGCAACATATATAAAAGATATTGTACATAACACTTGTATATTCTTATTTTGATTGTAGATGTGTCCTGTCCACCTCATAAACCCCAAAAAGTTTGTGCCATTAATGGATCATCGCCAGTACTTACATTTTTAATGAGGAAGTCTATTTATTATAGGCCAATCGCAACAACATTGAATCTTCGACTAAGCAATTATACAATACATGCACAAATCAAAATTAACAATGTTACCTTTCAAGACAAAGGATCCTATGTAATGTATCCTATACGTAGACCTGATGTGATTAAACTGCACGTATACAGTACGTAGTTGTATTTTCTGATTAGTATTTCACACACATACAAGTAGTATCTGTTATCCAAGTATAGCATTTGTATGGTGTCGATACGAGCATGTAACGACCTTAAAGAAGTACGATGTCGGTATACTTCTTTAGGTACAATGGCTACACTCGTTTTTTTTTTAATTATTGATAAGCCATACTTGTATATAAGTGAAGCACCGATGCGTGTTATTGATTGCTTCGTAAGTGTCAGGTAGTCATTAAATATCCGTTCAATATAGCCTAGCTGTCTGCTGTTTCTGTCTTAATTTGAAAATTGAGTTGAAAGTATACCTCCTTCTAAACTGATCATGTATCAAGTCAGGAAAATTGCAGTTGTTCTCAAATATTCCGTTTATATGTATGTCGGCGTTCGTTTTGGTAACAGATCAGTGTTTCTGTTGTTCCTTAATTTTTCTTTGATGTATTACCCTATGTTTTTAATTGTAACTCGGATTAAATTTCGCTTAATCGATGTATGACTTTTGCACAGCGGTATCCTACTGTTGCTTTAATAAAACAACTATATACTGCTTTGCATTTTTCTCGATAAAATTGTTCTAATAGCTTGTTTGACTGAATTTAAAAATGATCTAAAGATATGTTATGTCACCAATTATTGTAGTGTTTAACTTAATTCCTTACAGGTTATAATTTCCAATACTATAATTATCATAAACAACTTAGTTTTCGAGAACACTACTGAGCTATTGTCACTGCCTGCTATTGTCATTTGGCCGTTTAAAAATAGAAAGATTTCTCCTATATTACAATTTAAAAGTAGTTATGTGCAGACGTACACAAATAGAGATACACTATATTACATAACTAGTTATCCATTAAAATATCTTTAGTGCGTAAAAGGTTAAGAAACGATTTTCGTAGTTTACCAGTTGGTATCGCATAGCATCATTGTAAACCGATTTGTGTCTATCACGACGTGAAACGCTTACTGTTTTGAACTAAATTACATGCTCTTACTTGCAGTTTGATTGAACAGTTCATGATACAAACACTACTAGAATTTTAAAACAAACATATATGATCAGATGCGTTAGGACAGCACACTTGATAAGTAGTGTATGTAACATATACATAGCACACCGATTTAGGAACATCAATTACATAGTAATTATATGAATGTAATGAAGGCGTAAACATAGTGTGACAACATTAGGACAATAAAAACATAGTTCGTAGATTTACTATTGTCACATTTCCTGACCGGTGTGAGAAAAGTATGTCTGATCTCTACTTAAAAAGTTCTCAGCAAATGATTGGTTGTAATTTATTTGTTACGTCAAATGTTCTTGTTTTCTTCTGCATTTTCTTATTGTTACATCATGAAAAAAGGCCAGCATGCCTGATGACGTCACCACAAAAGTGCACAACTTTCCTTTAATCTTTGAAAAGGAAGTATACAAATCATTAGCGAAACAGATTTCACCACTGTAACTCGTGTATTACGATATTTCTCCACTCTTAACAGTTAAATTTGAATTATTCAAAAAGCTCGGCAAGCCTCGCACTTTGAATAATAAAATTTAACTGTCTCGAGTGGAGAGATATCGTAATACACGTGTTACAGTTGTGGAATCTATATACACATTGATACATTTAGTAAGTGATTAGACATAATAATCATAAAAAAAATGTTAGAATAACCAAAATGTGGTAGATTGGATAAATTTTATTACAGCATTAACATAGAAATTTGTACTAAGGACAGAAACGCATGGTAAGTAAATATGAGTACAACATCCATATACGAAGGGGATGAAAGCTATAAAAAATATATAAAATCGGTAAGTAGATGTTAGGACAACATTAACACAGAAAGTAGATATAGTCCGGCGGCTACAAGCATATTTCAGACGAATTGTGCACCATCCGCTACAAGCATGAAATTTGGCATAGACCTTCCTCAACTATTACTCTTTAATTTCAGAAAGGGAGGCATTTGAAAAAAATGTCTCACTTCCGGTCAAATTCAAAATGGCGGACATCATACTTAAATCAGCCCAATATCGAAGGCTAGCATGTGAATATGTGTTATTATCATCCTACTATCATAATATTTGGTACAAACCTTTATTTTGTACTATTATTAGATATATCATATAGATTAGTGGTCTTAAAAACCCCTACTTCCGGTTAAATCCAACATGGCGGACATTGTACTAAAATAAGCTTATTTTTTAGGGAGGGTAACTGAAATGTGTTTTAACGTATTGCTACTATCAATACATTGTACAGGAACCTTTCTTTGGTTCTTCTTGTTGATGCAATGAATAAGACCTATGTCTTTAAAACCCATACTTCCGGTAATATCCAAAATGGCGGACATAGAAATATCAATTTATTATTTAAATATTCAACTTTTTTCAAATTGTTCTTTGTGCTGGTCCTTCAAGTTACGGATTTAAGTTATCCCCAAAACCACTCATTCTTTTCTGTTGTAAATGTTTGAATACAAATTTGACATTTCCGGTAAAATTTCAAAGATGAGTCCTTAATCCATTTCTTCGATATATAGTTTTAGATAGATTGATGTAAACAAAATAAAATCACTATTGTACTAAAACCTTTATAAAATTACTACTATTTGGCCAAAAAAACATGTTTATTCACGGTCACTCCAAAATGCACACAAAGCAGTGCACGAGAGACTCGATTTTCTACATTAACATCGACCACGGCAATCTTTCTTACATCCACAATGTACAAGCTTCTGTCAAAATTATAAGTTTTTTTAAAAGGGACCCTCTTTGTCCCTTCACCATCCATTAGCGCCTGGGCTGGGTAGCATAAGAGCCAATCCCAAGCTCGTCCCCCTAAACACCCGCCTTAGTTTATTGCACGTTTTACATGCTGGAAACGACTATACCAAGTTGAGGGAATAGCCTCAATTAGTCCCCCACATTGTGCAAATAGTTATTTGTCTTGCTTCGAAAACCATGTTCAAGTTAGCACCAAGTTTGTGCGATCTTACAGTAAAACCCCGGTGTATCATGATTCTTGTGTCAGCTTCTTAATGTGAACATGGTGCTAAACTTGAAATACATCACGTTGTTGATAACACTGAACATAAATAAAAATTAATAGAATACCTTGAAACTTTACAAGAGCGGATGAATATATAGTTATCAAAGGTACCAGGATTATAATTTAGTACGCCAGACGCGCGTTTCGTCTACATAAGACTCATCAGTGACGCTCAAATCAACATATTTATAGAGCCAAACAAGTACAAAGTTGAAGAGCATTGAGGATCCAAAATTCCAAAAAGTTGTGCCAAATACGGCTAAGGTAATCTATGCCTGGGATAAGAAAATCCTTAGTTTTTCGAAACATTCAAAGTTTTGTAAACAGGAAATTTATAAAAATGACCACACTATTGATATTCATGTCAACACCGAAGTGTTGACTAAGTCTTGGATGAGTATGGTAGATATAGCAACAAATACTCAGGATGTTCAGTGTTATCCACCACACGATGATGTTTCAAGTTTATCACCATATGTACCATGTTTACATGAAGGGACTGACACTAGAATCAAGATTGATGTCTCTGATGCAGGGAAACCCAGACTTAACTGAGTCATGACTCGAACAGTCTATGATGATGTCATTACTGTTTCAATATACTGTGACATAGGGGCAGACGAACTTTGGTTTGCATTTGCACTAGGCATTGAGAGATTACACGTTTGCCGGAAAAGGAACTGCGTTGGTCACATGGATGGTGTTTGAAGATGTGACTTTAGCATTTAGAATGATGATTGATCAACCAACAACACCAGCTATGGATTTGATAATGTCATTGATAAAACGATACGTGGTTTTGTTGTAAGATCGAGAGAAAAAAAATATCAGATGGGGTTAACAAAGCAAGAAAACATGTGTTATTGGAAAGAAAAGACTTTTTGAGGATATTCCCACGACTCGGTCTAGTCCAGACGCTTATGAATGGCGAAAGAAAAATATGATCCATGGTAACCCTTTTGGACAACTCTTTGTGAGGCCTCTTCATCGTATCAGGAGGTTGTACATTATGGATATTAGAAACAATATAACAGTCTTTGTAAATGTGGAAAATCGGCTCTCCAATTGGGAATAAACATGTATTTGAGGCCTAACGAGTATGCTGATTGGGTATTTTGTCCTTACCTTAATAAAATACCTTGAAACTGTAACACGAGTTGATGAAGTCTTGGATGCGTATGGTAGTTGTAACAACAAATGCTGAGGATATTCTATCTTATCCACCACATGATGTATTTCAAGTTTAGCACTAAGTTCACATTAAGAGGCAGACACTAGAATCATGGTGCATGTGTCTGGTGCAGTAAAACACGAACTTAAACGATTCATGATTCGAACAGTCGTTACTGATGATGCTGTCATTACTTTTTCGCTATTCCGTGACATAGGGGTAGACGAACTATGGATTGTGTTTGAGAGGGCAAAAACAATTGGATTAATATCTAACAATGGCCTTTCAAATACCCTAGGCAATGAATGGTCACACACCCTTATTGTGATCCATGCCTTTACCGGTTGTGATACGGTTCTTCTCTTCGCTTGTAAAAGGGCAAAAGGGAAGGCTAATTGAGGCTATTCCCTCAACTTGGTCTAGTCATTCCAGCATGTAAAACGCGCAACATACTAAGGCAGGTGCTTAGGGAGACGAGTCTGGAATTGGCTCCTATTGTACCAATTCGAGGCACTAATAGGTGACAAAGAGACAAAGTCCTTTTGAAAACTCTGAGGCCTGATCATTTTGTCAGAAGCTTGCACATTTTGGATGAAAGAAAGGATGCCGCGGTCGTTGTTAATGGAGAAAATCGGGTCTCCTGTGCACTGCCTTGTGTGCATGTGGGGTGACCGTGAATAAACATGTATTTTTGGCCAAATAGTAGTAATTTTAAAAATGTTTTAGTATTGAAGTGATTTTATATTGTTTTAATCGGTCTATCCAAAACTCTATATGTAAGATATGAATTGAAGACTCATCTTTGAAATTTACGCCAAATTGGCTTTTTTTTACCGGAAGTGTTAAGTTTGTATTTGAACCTTTACAACATAAAAGAATTAGTGGTTTTTGGGATAACCTAAAGCCAAAAATATAATGACCAGCACACAAAAATATTTTCTTTACATTTAGAAAAAAATTGAATATTAAAATAAGAAACTGATATTTCTATGTCCGCCATTTTAAATATTACCGGAAGTAAGGGTTTTAAAGATATATGTCTTATACATTGTATCCATGAGAAGCACCAAAGAAAGGTTCCTGCACAATGTTATGATAGTAACAATACGTTAAAACACATTTCAATTACCCTCCCTAAAAATAAGCTTATTTTAGTACAATGTCCGCCATGCTGGATTTTACAGGAAGTAGGATCTTTAAAGACCACTAATCTATATGATATATCCAAAAGTAGTAAAAAACAAAGATGTGTACCAAATATTATGATAGTAGCATTATAATAACACCTATCCACATGCTAGCCTTCGATATTGGGCTGATTTAAGTATGATGTCCGCCATTTTGGATTTAACCGGAAGTGAGACATTTTTTTCAAATGCCTCCCTATCTGAAATACAAGAGTAATAGTTGAGGAAGGTCTATGCCAAATTTCATGCTTGTAGCAGGATGTGCACAATTTTTCACCAAGCCGCCGTACTAATATCAGGACAACATTACCGGTGAGGACAATATGAACACATTGAGTAAATTCATGTTTAACTGATTCAAAGCGATATATGACACAATAAATAAATACATTATATCAAAATCTACTTTTCAAGAACGATGTATACTATTATGTGGCTTAGTTGAACTAGTCTTATGTATCTTAACATGAAACCACTCATCCATTGCTTGAAATAAGTAAGAACTGTTCCTGGCCTTAATTACATGTTTTACGTGTATTTGACTAGGCAGTACTTGAAACATATAGCATTGATTCGATGTTGGGACATCCTAAACATAATCAGCTGGCGCAAAGACAACACACAAATGATAAGTAATGTTTAAGGCAACATAAACATAGAACACAAATTTCAAAAGAAGAGAAAAATATGTAAGCATATGGATGTAAGGAAGGCATCCTGGTATCTATGATGAGTTTAAGTATAGTAATGATAAGGCAATTGTAAAACGGGTTTATAAGATCTGTAATAAATAATTGAACTAAAATACAGAGTTCATTTTAGTAACTATATGCCGGATAAACAAAACGTGTGTCAATTATTGAAAAAAATTTATGGTTATGGTATAAGAAAGGACACCTCTCCCCCTCCCCCGCCTCATACTCTAGATCCGCGCCTGAAATTGTGATGATATTTGGAAAGCAAACACATTATTAGAAGATGCAAAGATAAAATAAACATAGGAAGTAGGTAATTAATCATCGCAGACACAAAAAAGTATATGTTAAAATGTTAAATCAATAAAACGAAGTTATCAGATTGATGTTAGTACATCATGAACATAGACTGGTGATGTTATGACAACATAAGCATAGTAAATATATGGTAGGACAAGGATGGCTAAGTTAGTAGAAGTGAGCACAACTTACACGTATTAAGTAGATGACCGGATACCATAAGCATAGTAGGTAAATGTTAAGACAACACTAGCTTATTAGGTAGAAGTGAGGACAGCATAAGCCTAGTACGCATATTTTTGGACAACACTTATACAGTACGTATATATTAGGCCAACACAAACATACAGGGTAAAATTAAGGACAGCGTAAAACTATTTAGTAGATGTTAAGACACTGTTAAAATATTAAGAAGCTTTGAACACACATACACATTTAACGTAGATTTATGGACAACATAAGCACAGTTAGTGGATGTTATGACATCATAGTCATATGAGGACAATATATACAATGAAAGTACTGCTATGCTAAATAACTTGTCATGAACACATAGAGACACGGAGTAGAAGTATACTTTTAAAATAAATTTTGGTTTTCTATTTGCAGGATTATATTTTATTAATCAAACATATCTTAAAACAATAGTAGGACAAGAAGGTGAAACATTAGACATCATTTGTTCCTCTGATCCCGACCAGTACATAACTGAGTTAACGTTAGAATCAAATGGAACAGTAAAAGTCATTGGTGATAATCATAATGTGAGCTTTTCGTTTATACCAGACAGAACAGACCATTTGAGAAAATTTCAATGTGTGGACAGTTACCACTCGTCGATCATGGTTGAAGTGGAATTAACTATAAACTGTAAGTATGTAGGAGCATGAATACATAATAACACTTAGTGATATTAAGGAATATTGTTAGTGATAAATTCATCACCAGTGCTTACACTACAAACTCCTCAGAGTCTGAATTGACCAGTTTTTGTGCTCGACCAGTAAAATCGAGCACACATTTTACTCGACTAGTCTCGACATTGTCTCGACTGTACTTAACTGTACTTAAGTGTACTCGACTAGGTCTCGACTTTACTTAATTAGTCTGATTCAGTACTTAATGATCTTTGTGTAGTCTGAAATGGTCTTGACCAAGGCTCGACCTGTCTCGACCTGTCTTGACTAGTCTCGACCTGTCTCGACTAGTCTTGACCTTCAAATTTAGTTTTGACTGGTGTAAATCAGCCCATCTAACTAAATTAAATATTGATCTTACAAAATTCAAGCTTATTAGTTAGTTTGATTTATTGCTGTGAAATGAAAGAATTTAATTTTACAATATGTAAAAAAAAAATGATTATATAAGAATTCAGATAGGCATCTTTAATTTTTTTTATAACTTTTTCAAATCAACTTGGATTTTCATCAAACTATGCAGATATCTTACATATATATCAAGCTTACTGAATCTCATTTCATTTAGTTTTTTGTTGTATTGCTGTAAAATTTAAGAATTAAAGTAATCTTGGTATAAAAAGCTAGGATTTGCAATTCGGACAAAATAGAGATAGTACACTTTAATTTTTTTAATAACTTTATCAAATCAACTTGGATTTGCATCAAACTATGCAGTTATCTTACATATATAACAAGCTTACTGAATCCCATTTCATTTAGTTTTTTGTTGTATTGCTGTAAAATTTAAGAATTAAAGTAATCTTGGTATAAAAAGCTAGAATTTGCAATTCGGACAAAATAGAGATAGTACACTTTAATTTTTTTAATAACTTTTTCAAATCAACTTGGATTTTCATCAAACTATGCAGCTATCTTACATATATATCAAGCTTACTGAATCCCATTTCATTTAGTTTTTTGTTGTATTGCTGTAAAATTTAAGAATTAAAGTAATCTTGGTATAAAAAGCTAGGATTTGCAATTCGGACAAAATAGAGATAGTACACTTTAATTTTTTTAATAACTTTTTCAAATCAACTTGGATTTGCATCAAACTATGCAGTTATCTTACATATATAACAAGCTTACTGAATCCCATTTCATTTAGTGTTTTGTTGTATTGCTGTAAAATTTAAGAATTAAAGTAATCTTGGTATAAAAAGCTAGGATTTGCAATTCGGACAAAATAGAGATAGTACACTTTAATTTTTTTAATTACTTTTTCAAATCAACTTGGATTTGCATCAAACTATGCAGTTATCTTACATATATAACAAGCTTACTGAATCCCATTTCATTTAGTGTTTTGTTGTATTGCTGTAAAATTTAAGAATTAAAGTAATCTTGGTATAAAAAGCTAGGATTTGCAATTCGGACAAAATAGAGATAGTACACTTTAATTTTTTTAATAACTTTTTCAAATCAACTTGGATTTGCATCAAACTATGCAGTTATCTTACATATATATCAAGCTTACTGAATCCCATTTCATTTAGTTTTTTGTTGTATTGCTGTCAAATTTAAGAATTAAATTAATCTAGGTCAAAAAAGCTAGAATTTGCAGTTTGAACAAAATAGAGATAGTACACTTTTAAGCTTTTTAATAACTTTTTCAAATCAACTTGGATTTTATTAAAACTATTTAGCTACCTTGGTGATCTTACTAAATCCCAGGTTGTTATGAAGTTTTAAAATATTTTTTTGTCAAATTTAATGACATGACACTATACATGATTTAATTACATCAGTACACGTGAGTTTTACAGGTTAAAAGAAAGCCCTACTTTTCTTAAACTCGTGTATTACTTATCTAGTGAATTAAAAGCCCAGCGATTTAGATTTAACAGGATGTTGCAACTTTGAATAAATGTTATTTAGAATTTAAAACTCTTTAGTAGATGTGATCTTTTTAATAAGTTTGCCCCAAGCAGAAGGTATTGCTTTATAAATCACCACAAATCAGAAGAACTATTTTAAAAATTTCTAATGTTTCATCCCTTTTTGATATATTTATATAGTGTATATCAAAAGGAATAAAACATTAAAGGAATCATATTAATATTTTATATATACTTTTTCCCAAATTATGAGAAAAGATATATTTCTAATATCGTAGCTTTTTGACCTAGGTTAATTAAATTCTTAAATTTGACAGAAATACACCAAACAAAATAACAACCTATGATTCAGTAAGATCAATATATTGCAAAGATATTTGTAGAGTTTGATGAAAATCTAAGTTGATTTGAAAAAGTTATGAAAAAAATTAAAGTGTACCATCTCTATTTTGTCAAAACTGCAAATTCTAGCTTTTTTTACCTAGATTAAATTAATTCTTAAATTTGACAACAATACAACAAACTTTATAACAACCTGGGATTCAGTAAGAAGAATACATTACCAAGATAGCTATATAGTTTCAATAAAATCCAAGTTGAATTTAAAAAGTTATAAAAAAAATTAAAGTGTACTATCTCTATTTTGGTCGAACTGCAAATTCTAGCTTTTTTTTACCTAGATTAAATTAATTTTTAAATTTTACAGCAATACAACAAAAAACTAAATGAAATGGGATTCAGTAAGCTTGATATATATGTAAGATAGCTGCATAGTTTGATGAAAATCCAAGTTGATTTGAAAAAGTTATTAAAAAAATTAAAGTGTACTATCTCTATTTTGTCCGAATTGCAAATCCTAGCCTTTTTTTACCAAAATTACTTTAATTCTTAAATTTTACAGCAATACAACAAAAAACTAAATGAAATGGGATTCAGTAAGCTTGATATATATGTAAGATAACTGCATAGTTTGATGAAAATCCAAGTTGAATTTAAAAAGTTATAAAAAAAATTAAAGTGTACTATCTCTATTTTGGTCGAACTGCAAATTCTAGCTTTTTTTTACCTAGATTAAATTAATTTTTAAATTTTACAGCAATACAACAAAAAACTAAATGAAATGGGATTCAGTAAGCTTGATATATATGTAAGATAGCTGCATAGTTTGATGAAAATCCAAGCTGATTTGAAAAAGTTATTAAAAAAATTAAAGTGTACTATCTCTATTTTGTCCGAATTGCAAATCCTAGCCTTTTTTTACCAAAATTACTTTAATTCTTAAATTTTACAGCAATACAACAAAAAACTAAATGAAATGAGATTCAGTAAGCTTGATATATATCTAAGATATCTGCATAGTTTGATGAAAATCCAAGTTGATTTGAAAAAGTTATAAAAAAAATTAAAGATGCCTATCTGAATTCTTATATAATCATTTTTTTTTTACATATTGTAAAATTAAATTCTTTCATTTCACAGCAATAAATCAAACTAACTAATAAGCTTGAATTTTGTAAGATCAATATTTAATTTAGTTAGATGGGCTGATTTACACCAGTCAAAACTAAATTTGAAGGTCAAGACTAGTCGAGACAGGTCGAGACTGGTTGAGACTGAGTCGAGACTAGTCGAGACAGGTCGAGACTAGTCAAGACAGGTCGAGCCTTGGTCAAGACCATTTCAGACTACACAAAGATCATTAAGTACTGAATCAGACTAATTAAGTAAAGTCGAGACCTAGTCGAGTACACTTAAGTACAGTTAAGTACAGTCGAGACAATGTCGAGACTAGTCGAGTAAAATGTGTGCTCGATTTTACTGGTCGAGCACAAAAACTGGTCAATTCAGACTCTGAGGAGTTTGTAGTGTTATTTATTAAAAGAAAATTAGCATAAATGATAGTATGGACGTGTTGTCATGGTACATGGTATTAGACTAAACATGTGTATATCACCTCTTTTTTTTATTATAAAAGACTGATTTATTTCAGAAATGTAAAATGAGGTACATTCAGCCATACGTCATTTTCGTGTCATTTAGATTTTGATCCCTCAACATTGTACGGATCTACTGAAAAATGCTCTTTGTTTCATAATGCACGTGTAGTGTATCATTATCTCAATCCTGATTACACTATAAGGACTTCATTAGCATTTGCTTTCTTCGTACGATACTAAATTTTTTTGAGGTTGAACAACTAAAGTCGATACTTCAAATTAATTTACAATGAACATCGCTAATTAGTTGACATATACGATAGAGCACTATCCGTTAGTTTAAAGATCAGACGGTCCTTTCCGAAAAATGAAATTTCAAAAACCACAAATCGTTTCAATATCGAGTTTCGTCAGATTTGATTGGTTAACCGCAATTCTTATCGAAAACTTTCGTGTCAGCTATCACAAGAAGAGGCAACCATTTAGTTTACGTGTTTTGTCATCTAAAAAACTTCTAATTTTCTCTTTTTAATGACTCTTATTTGATGAGAAATCTATAACGCAAGCCAATACTTGTTGCTGAAAAACATAATAAGTCAGACATGTGCATCAAATAGAAATTGCGATTGTTTTGCAACTGCGGTAAAAGCAAGATGTCTGTAATATAAAAAGAAGATGTGGTATGATTGCCAATGAGACAACTATCCACAAAAGATCAAAATGACACAGACATTAACAACTATGGGTCACTGTACGGCCTTCAACAATGAGCAAAGCCCATACCGCATAGTGAGCTATAAAAAGCCCCGATAAGACAATGTAAAACAATTCAAACGAGAAAACTAAACATGTATAAGACAAAAAAACTATAGATGTAGGTCTTTATATCGGAATTAAACACATGTATTCTAAAACAAGCTGTTGGCATGACACCGGCTATGTTCTTCTTATATTTTTTATGATGGTACTACTACTTAACACATAACAGGATGGATTGTACCTGATATTCATAGGATGAAACACATAGTCTTTCAATCAATTTAATTGAGGTCTGGAGCTGGCATGTCAGTAACTGTTAGTAGGACGTTGTTATTTATGTAGCATTGTCATTTTGTTTTTTTTCGTTTGTTTTATTTTTTCACATCGGACTCGGACTTCTCTTAAACTGAGTTTTACTGTGCGTATTGTTTAGCGTTTTTTTTACTACATTCGCTAGAGATTTAGGGGACGGGTTGAGATCTCAAAAAACATGTTTTACTCTGTCGCAATTATGCGCCTGTCCAAAGTCAGGAGCCTATGGCGTTCGTTACTTTTGTATGATTTTCAATTTTAGTTTCTTGTGTATAATTTGGAGATTAGTATGACGTCCATTATTACTGAAATTGTATATATATTTGTTAAGGCGCCAGTTGAGGGACGCCTTCGGGTGCGGAATATTCTCGCTACATTGAAGACCCATTGGTGGCGGTGGCCCTCGGTTTTTGTATTTTCTATGGTCGGGTTGTTGTCGCGTTGACACATTTCCCATTACCATTCTCAATTGTATCTAATTCTTAAACACTTGAAGAAGTTCCTATTAGATGTTTTGTATGCCATTTGGTTAGAGAAGAAACTAATATCAACATTTCTTATTTTGAATTACAGATGCTCCGGCAGTTACAATTCGTTATACGAATGGAACTATTGACTGTGATTGCGATGGAGTTCCACCAATTTATAGTGTGTATCGTTTGAATCGAATATCGCAGTATGGGGAACCTATCCATTCAGTAAATTTGGATAATGGCACATTCATTTTCAAGACAGACCAGTTTCCCTACCAAAGAAATGGAAGATATATGTGTGTTGTGAGTAATGGTATACCAAATACTAATGGACAGGAACTACAGAATAGTTGGACACATGTGAATTATGAAGGTACGAATTGAATGAAAACAAGTTTGTCTGAGTAATTTTTTTGTTATTTTCCTTTACAAAGAACGCTCTGACCTAAACATTTGAAAGCAAGGAATGCGAAAAGATTAGAAAAAATTCGAGCTAGTTATAATCAAATAGGCATAACAGGAAAACAAAAGGGAATAATTTCCATGCGGCTGTTGACACCTAAATTTCGTTCCAACTTCGAAGTATCAACACACTGATATCACCCCTAGTTTTTGGTGGGGTTCGTGTTGTTTATTCTTTAGTTTTCTATGTTGTGTCATGTGTACTATTGTTTTTCTGTTTGTCTTTTTCATTTTTAGCCATGGCGTTGTCAGTTTGTTTTAGATTTATGAGTTTGACTGTCCCTTTGGTATCTTTCGTCCCTCTTTTATATTACCTGTTGATGGACAGTTTCAAATAAAATTAAAAGAGAGAAGCGGACTTTATGTTAAGGTTAGCCAATGTTCTATGTCGATAACAAATGTAGGTGCAAACTTAGTAAATTGACATGTTTAATTGTTTAAACATAAGCGTTCGGGTAATTGACTCTATCAAAAAGCTGAAAACTCGAAACAGTTTATTTAAATTACGTTTTTCTATGATGTAAATAGGTCAATTTAAAACATATATACTGCATCAATTAGCACTTTTTAAAAATAAAATGACAGGGTTTTATAAATTGGATGAACATGCATTTTATTTCCGATGAATTTTGCTCCTAATAATACATAAATACACTGTTATGGAGGGAATGTGCGTCTAGTGTACACTTTTTGTATTAACCAGTCAGAAAAATAAATTACCTGCTGAATAAGGGCAACAGTAGTATACCACTGTTCACATTTCGAATGCTAAGGACGTTTCTGCCACAGGAGGACTACAACTTAACAGTAGTAAGCGAAACTTTGCGAAATTGTTGGTTCTTCATCTTCGTATTTCAGGTTTTTTTACAGCCTCACTGATGAGTTTATTTTATAGTAACTTTGATTGGGTAATATTTTTTTTGCACTTAATAAGACTAACGTAATCCTTTATTTCAATGATCGGGAAAATAGTGAGAAAAAAAATCAAACATTATTTTTAATGTTTTTGTCATATTTTAACATTTTAAACATAACTCAACATTGCTCAATAATCTGTTATTTGTATGTCATTAAATATATCCCTATATTATGGCATAATCTATACACAAAAAATAATAAATACAAGAAAAAACAACAAATTGTGGTAGAATTGTCTCAAATTACCTTTATAGCATAAACAGGCACGTAGCATTCTAGTTTACAGATATGCACAAACAATATAAGAAAACAAAATACAAATTAAAAGATTTCCACACATGATATATATTAAATCACAAATTTTAACATATTTCAGTTTCTCTATTTTAAGGTCCACCTGTATTTGCAAAAGAAAACAGGTATGTCAAGATTGCAAAAGTACGAAAATCATCAATAACGATGTCATTCTATGTCTACAGTAATCCTGAAGTGAAAGAAATATTCCTCGAAAAATTAGGACGGATTCGTGGTGAAAAAAGAAAAATAGATAAATACGTTTTGAAGTCTACATTGTTATACAATGAATTTGAATTTGGAATTCCAGGTTATGAAATTTTTATTGAAATTGAAGACTTAGACATAGATGATTTCCAACCCTATTGTATAACAGTAACGCATGGTTTAGGGGCAAGCGAATATTATTTTGCAATTACTAAGAACGGTAAGAAGAAATTCAGTTGATAAATACGAGATAATGTTTACTCGTACACTGTTATACTTATTTAATTCTGACCACTTTTAATATTTCAGCAGCTGCCATACTTGTTTTTGTTGAAAACTACCGACACATTTATTATCTTAGATACCAATATTGATGAATTAGCGATAATTGTATTTTCATGGATAGTTGAATTTGAGGATTCAGTAAACTATGCAAGCCTAGAGAACGTTTCACAAAATAACAACAAAATCAACTGAAATTGATATCCCAAGAAAATAAATCAATCCACAGAACGACTTTGCCATTCCATATTTTGGACAATATAGATTTTCTTTTGAAAATCAGAAATTCTTTTTCCTTAAATCCGGTTATAAATTTTGATATTGTAATACCACTGATAACACAAAATACCATTCATAGACAATTTAACACGTTAAACTTAAAAGCTATAAATTGAGGCATCATTTGATGATAATCACACATATTGTACAGACAATCATTTCATCGTCTTATAATATGACAAAAATACATTTATCGGAATAAACTTTACATACTACATTAATGCGCTCAATATTGATACAAAATCTATGTTATAATTTTGTCTATTTTAGAGGACCGTGTTATAGATCAAAGAGAGAAGAAGTACGTTTTCATAATTTGCATTGTATGCGCGGTTCTATTTGGTTCGATCATTGTCCATGTTGCGATCTGTTTAAAACGTGTAAGGCTTTCGGTTCCAATACATTCCAATGTGAATGAAGACCGCACTTATCATACATATGATGAAATTGGGACAATTTCGTACGGCCCCGTCAGCAACGTACGTCCGTCAGAAACACACGACAATCAAGGTCAGATCCTTGCGCACCAACATGAAGCCCATATATCAAATGAAGTCAGTGTGCAATTACCCGATAGTAATTCGACTGAATTGAATACTGACTTTCCCAATGAAGATTTACAACAACGTGAGGTACCTGGCGTACAAGAACAACCGATGTCTTTATCTACGGATGACACAGCCAGTATAGATAATAAAGAACAGACAAGTGACAGAAAGAGTCAAACTAGCAATGACTCTGATAGTGAATCATCACAGACTGTTATGATAGGCAATGTTGGTGATGGATATGAAAACCCTTATCAGACTGTATTACACGATCGTCCAGAGTGTCATCAGTACACTCAGATCACAATAGAAAGAAACACAAGTATCTCATCTGCGGAGTCAAATTGTGAACTGCAAATCCTTGAAAAGAGTTTGACAAAAGAAGGAGGTTACATCAATCTGCAATTTTAATTTTCAATTAAAATTGCATCCAATGGCAAATATCGGGTTTAGGGTGCAAACAATACGAATATGTGTTCACAAAATCAGAAGGTTTAAGACATTTCCTTTACTATAATTAAAGACAAGATTCGTTCTTTTGGTATTGTTGAGTAGTGTGTATTTTGAATCTGTGTTGTGTGTATTTTGAACCTGTAATGTGTGTACTTTGAACCTGTATTGTTTGTACTTTGAACCTGTATTATGTGTTCTTTGAACCTGTATTGTGTTTACTTTGAACATGTACTATGTGTACTTTTAACCTGTATGTTTTGTTTTAATCTATTTTATATATGTTTATCTTACTACCATTATTTGTGTCAATCTAGTGTGATGTTTAAATTTGTCTTAAACATCATGATCTGGGTAAAACCCTTAATTGTTTGATGTATGTTATGTTATGTTATACTATGTTAAGATTTTGATAAATAGGTGTTTGCTTCTATTTTTATTTTGCAAAACACACATACAATCTACGATCGGATTTCAATAAAGTGGTGAAACGTGCCTGTACATCATTGTTTGTCAAGTCTTACACTCAAAAGGTAATCAGTCAGTTTTCTAAATGATTGAAGTAGATCTATATGATGAAGTACTCTGTACATTTCAAAAATTTTGAAATGATTTCAATGTTATTATGTATTCTATAACTGCAGCGGATCAAGTTCGCAATGATACAAAAGATAGCATTAATGATTCTGTTTCTGTTTAGTACACGTTTCCATCAGTATGTTTCATAAATAACGCAGATAAACATGTTTCCTTATTTTTGATTTTCACAAAACAAACAATTTGCAACAGACTTGATATTTAGAATTTAATGGTTGATTTATTGTAATGAAATTATATTTAAAAGCCAATGTCACAGTTTCTGTTTCATATACGTATGTATCCTAAACTCTTTAACAGAGGAAGTTTACAATCGATATGTCGATTGTTTATTTTTCAAATACGGTTATGTCCGCAATGAAAATAGAATATTAGATCATTGTTATAGCTTTGAATTTGCCATTGTATTACACAATTGTGAATGGGTAATTATGTTTGAACACCTGTGAATTTGCAATTGTGTTTGAACAAAAATTAAACCACATAAGATAAGATTGTTACTTATACACGTACTAGTGCGAAGGTTACACAGCACATACATAGATTATCGATTTCTATACCATTGGAATTATATTAATTTAGTTTTAAACTTAAAATTTAAACAGTAAGGGTTTTTGATTCAAATGGAATATCAAAATGTACTTCTTACTTGTCAAAACAGATTTCGATTTTCTTAATGCATAATGACGACGATATGAACTCATTAATTGAAATACTTTGACTTGGCTTTAAATTACTGCGAGCAACACATGAAACATTGTGATTCAATATTGTTTTACTCTGAAACTGTACAGTTATACCGGAATACAGATGTTGAGATGTTATAATTTTGATGTATTGATTTGTTCATTACGCTAAATTTTACTTATTTTGATTCCTGGTAGAAAGCGCAGTACATAAACCAGGGTTTTGTTTTAGAATGCCCTTCATGTGGGTCGCTCAAAATAAAACTCCTTTAACTTTAAATTGTGAATTGTGAAGTTTATATATGATCAATGTGGTCTAGGACAGAGAGGTTGAAATCTTTATGAAAAAAGGATCATCATATCGTTCTCCGTTTAAAATAGAGTGAAAACAGTGGAGTGTCGTTAGGTCACCAAAGACGCTCATTCCTCGTTTAGTAAACACTGGTGTAGACGGGAAAATCAGATCAAAAAGCTTTTGGTTATTTTAATAAACGCATGCATGTTGCAGATAGTAGAAATTTGATCGTAAGTATTCCAATGGGCTATACTTTCGCCCCTGTAACATCATGATTGTTTTTGTACTGTTATGAATTACAATTAATGACCAATCTCAGCAAAGACATATATTTTACCTTTATCTTGATGATATTTTTTCGTTAGATAAACATGAATTTTCTAAATATACTGCTGAAATTTACCAAAAGAAACTTACATTAAAAAATCAAATTTAAACGGTAATGTATTGATGACAGGGGCATATGGTCGTCTGGGGAGAGAAACCAATATGAAATGCGATATGTCAATTCACCCCCAAGTGTACTCGTCCCATACTGAGTATTACTGTTATTCCTAATCAATGTGATTACAATTAGTATTGGGGAAGTACAATTTTGACTATTGCACATAAACAGAATGCAATGACAGTATGTAGAAGGTTTAGTAGTGGTAAAATGAATTTTGTCATTATATTTTCCTTCTTTCCTATGCCTTGCAAGCCAACTTGTTTAAAGATATTGAAAATTTCAAACGGTCAAATTTGATGAAACTTTGTGATTTTCAAGATTTATTACCAACAAATGATCAAGCAATTTTGGCATGTATTAAACGACAATTTTTTTTTTCAGTTTGAAGTTTGAAATTTGAAGAAAAAAAATGTATTATCTGAGCTGGCCAGAATTTTCGCCTAATCAATAAATCAACCCCATTTACAGGCTATTAGTATTACCATAATATTTAAGATTTACTTTAAAATATGTTTTTCCTATGCATAATAATAATCATGGGTATTTCTTATAATAACATGAGCAAACACAAGCAATGCTATATCCCTACTAGTGTTTTCGATCGTTTTTATAGGGTAATCCAAAAACTGGTCATATTCAATTTACCCTAAACATAAAAATTAAAAAGACTTTGACAGCTGATGCATGGACCCCTACCTTTTCAATGATGTAAATATAAGAAAAATTAAACGAGAGGAAAATGTTGGTTTTACTAAGGCATACCCATTTAACCCAACCACATTCTGTGTTTATGTGCCTGTCTCACGTCAGGAGTCTGTTATTCAGTAGTTGTCGTTTGTTAACATCAATTCTCTGTAATAATAGACCAAATATGAACAATTTTGGCCAGATTATTTTTTTTCGATTACTTTTTTTTAAGTTGAAATGGTCCAAACTAACAGTCAAATTGAAAAAAAATCAATAAAAAAAATCTGTATAGTCTGGTTGCCATGGAAACAACGTGACATCATATGTATATATTAGTATAGCAAGGAGAAATGGCTAATATTGTATTTTATGGTAAAAATGAGATAAAGCATAACATTTTTTGTTATTTTCATTGGTATAAGAGACAATTTCAATCATTTAAACTGCTATCTGACACATTTTTCGAAAAAAAACCAGTTTTTTGATACATAAGGTGGTCCATTTAACACAAAAATTGGCATGATTTTTGCCGATTTTTGGCATTTTTTACACCTGATTTTACCGAAAACGCAGAAATCCTCACATAAAAGACTATACAATATAAAATTATGGATATTTTGTCAACAAAATGGTGCAAAAAAAATCTTGGGTAAATGTTGCAGAAAGTTGCCAATAGAGGAATTCTAGTCATTATAATTTACCCTGAAACTCCCCCCTTTTTAGGATCTATTTGTAAATAAATATGTCATATGAATATTTTCATGATAAAATAGTCCGTTCTTATGAAAAAAAAATATTTTTATATGTGTTGAGGGTAATAATATCATATTCCAGCAATTGAAAATTTCATGCTCAAACTAATCTGGATGTAATTTTGAAAAAAAAATAGTTATTTCCCCTTTTTGAAAATCTTCGTTCAAGAGATAGAAAAAAAACTCTATTCCACACATAGTGACATACTAATTATAAATGTTGCCTGTCCATTTTCAAAACAATTTCGGACATAATTTGTGACATTTATTACACTGAAATATCAAGAGCTATCTGCCCAGAAATTTTCAGATGAATTGGATAACTGGTTGTTGGGTTGCTGCCCCTGAGTAGTCATTTTTAGGAAATTTTGCCGTTTTTAGTTATTATCTTGAATATTATTATAGATAGAGATAATCTGTAAACAGCAATTATGTTTAGCAAAGAGAGATCTACAAATAAAATATGATGACTAAAATGATCAGTTGACCCCTTAAGGAGTTATTGCCCTTTATAGTATTTTTTTACCAATTTTTCGTAATTTTTTGTAATCTTATACAAAAATCTTCTCCTCTAAAACACAATAATTATTAGGGTAGCTAGTTTAAAAAATGTGTGCGATGACCCATTCAACCAACCAAGATGGCCGCCATGGCTAAAAATAGAACATAGGGGTAAAATGTCGATTTTGGCTTATAACTCTGAAACTAAAGCATTTAGAGCAAATCTGACAGAATTATATTGTTTATCAAGTCAATTTCTTTCTGCCCTGAAATTTTCAGATGAATTGGTTAAGTAGTTTTTGTGTTGCTGTGTCCGCCCCCCTTCCTGGCCCAATTTGTAATTTTTAAAGAAATGGTTTTTACCGTTTGTGGTTATATTGAATACTATTATAGATAGAGATAAACTGTAAAAAGCAATAATGTTAAGCAGAGTAAGATCTACAAATGAGTCAACATGACCAAAATGGTCAGTTTACCCCTTTAGGAGTTTTTGCCCTTTATATTCATTTTTTTAACAATTTTCATTAGTTTGGTAAAGAGGTAAGGCCAATTTCCCCTCAATTCTTTTCATTCGATAGGATAGGTAAATCATGTTTTAGATAGCCCGATAGATGCTAATTATAGTACATTAAAATATGTCACATCATCTATTTCCATACCTTGAACAGGTATTCCTACAAAAAACAAGGCCAAGACTATATATTTTTTTATATTAATTTTATCTAATTGTCAACACCCTACATGCACATAAGGTCATTTTGAATATATGTATATCTGTATTTGACTTGGTCTTTTAAAGTTTAATTGTCGATAAGATAAGATAAGATAAGATAAGATAAGATAATATAAGATAATATATATTTTAACCGGAAAACATCTGACATCAGCTGGTCATAGAACACCTTGTGTTACTAACACATGTTATATGGCCTTTTCTGGCATTTTAACAAATCGACCCTTCGTTGTAATACAGATGCAACAGCTTCTTGATGTTTTACCTACTGGCAATCACGATTTGTAGTGTAATTGATTTGTTCTGTGGTGTTGTAGTATTTTCTGATGACTTAGGTACCGGTGTAGGTACGGTAGTAAGAATTAAGAAAGGTTATGTACAGGCGCGGGTACTTCTTCAGTTTGACGGCAGTTGTTCCTTGCATATATGTTATCAAAGTAAACACATGAATATAAATTAAGTCAAGAGTATGGACAGTCATAGTAATGCACGCAATAAGCGTTTTTTTAATAAAATGATTTATTCTATACAGACAAAATGAACCAGAATGCCTCTATAAGTTAAACAAACATCCGAAAAAATATGATAGAAACATTAAAATCTATAATATAACAACACAACAATGCAAAATATCTTAAGGAGATTCGAACCCTAGCTTGAAATCAATCTTTCATTTGTAGTTCTATGCTCTAATAATTGAGCCACCGCGGTACTTGACCATAATATTCTTAATACGTAGCTATATCGGTACAATTTAGAGATGTTACATTTGTTTTCCATTAAAAAGTTGTTTTTTTATTTTTGTGTTTTATGTTTGTTTTTATATAATAAGGACACACTAAACCAATTTCATGTTTGAGAGAAAATGTAGGATAAATTGTCACAAAATACATAACTGTTTTTTGGTTTGAAATGTTCTTCTTGGGGGGATTTCCAACCTAATACACCCTAAATTCCGCATATTGAACTTTCATCCTTTTTGAGGGTTACATTAAATATTTCTCACACATATCATAATTTATGTAAATCGAGATATTGATCAAAAAGCATTTTTATTTTTAGTTTTTATAGTAAATTTATATAAAAAAATCTGGACAAATTGGCCCTACCTCTTTTTGTAAATTTTTACAAAATATTTTCCTCTGTGACTAAAGGGCCAAGTTTATTATAGATGGGGAAAATTGTAACTAGCAAGAATGTTCGGTAAAGTAAGATCTACAAACACATCACCATATCCAAAACACAATTTTGTCATGGATCCATCTTTGTCCTTTGTTTGATATGTACACAAGGTGAGCGACACAGGCTCTTAAGAGCCTCTAGTTCTTATTCTTGTTTATAAAATATATTGTTTAAAAATATTTTTACAACTGTATCATGTGTATGATACATATATTGATGTGGAACTAAATGGGTATTGACTCAAACTTTCAATACAAAATGATTTAAAGTTCAAGCAATTTAAAGTTAACACATTTATTAAAAATAACTTGAATACATGCGGAACTTATCATGTTGGGCCAAAGATGATAAGTATCTATAAAGGCAATAATCAATTGTCTATATATATAACAAACAAATAAAACAATTAAAAGAAAATATCAAAACCTTTTTTCTTTTAAAAATAATTCAAGTATGAATACGAAAGAACACCAGTAGCAAATCAGCATCTGCCGAGAGTACACTTCATCCCAAAATTACGGTTTTTCAAAAAAGATGTAGTATTTTGTCCTCTAACCTTTACTTTAAATTGAATTGAAGAAAAAAAAGTAACAAGTTATATGTTCAGTCTTGTTTCAAAAGAGTTTTTACTTAATTACTAAAAGTTTACCATGTAAAATAAATTGATTCTCAAAATCCCCAGTTTTTAACATAAAACCCAAATTTTCCATAAATATAATGAACCTAGTAATGAACCCATTTTGTTTATCTCTGTATTTAAAGAAAATCATTTGAAGTATCCATACCAAAATTCTTTGATGTTAGTGCCTCTCTATTTCTAATTTTTTTGTGCAAAAAAAAAAAAAAAGATTATGTCACTACCCCACCCCCCTCTTTTTTTAAGGTTTTCTTGAAGGTTTTTTATTGTCAACCAAAGGTCAGTCATTTGAACAAACATATTCAACAAACACCAACATCAATATAACATGTAAGCTGGTTTATATGTTTGAAATTGTCTGGTATGATAGCAAACATATGAAAAATTGGCCTACATGAACAGTTTACATCCCTAATATGACCCAATTTGAATTATCCGCCATTGATTTAAAATATGTTTACCCAGAGATATTTTTTCATTAATGATTAGCTAAATACCTAATCTTTAAGTGTAGTGAGTCATGTTTTGGCTATATTTCTGCAAAAAAAAATGTTTCAGGGACCAAATTTGGTCAAATTTTACTCTTTTTGCTTAAGATCCACAGTACCTAAAATAGCTATTAGCTCTGATATTTTATACTGTATTTTACCGTATATGATTTACTTTAATAAATATATCTTTATAAAGCATATTCTGTTGTTCATTTAATGATACACTATGTAAAGCTATCTGCCATAATAAATGAGCTGTTCATAATTGAAATTTGGTCATTTTGAGGTACATTTTTCCTTGGTTGCTAAGGAAATTTATGTTCCTCAGCAACCGACAAGAAGGACTGGGATGATTAAGATTTTAAACTGATTTTTATGAATAATACACCTAACTTTGATGTTAGAGGTAGTTTTTCTATCACATTATTTTTTTATGTGGCCAGCTGTTGGTTGATGCATACAGAGAATTGATGTTAATGTGTTACATAATTTGTTTTTCGATATTTTGTTTCCCAAACCTAATATATTGAGGAGGGAAGGAGGTGTCTCATTTCGGGATCCCGGGCTTAAAAGCTTCAAATCCAGAGGCCCCGAATTAAAAGATATTACACTCGACATCCTGAAATTTGAAATAGTTATTCCTGAATCCCAAAGAGAAAAATCCCGAAATTCCGAACTGAAAACCGCCTAATCCGGAGTCCCGAAAAATGTTCCCACACCATATTATGATGCTATAAAAAGGCATTATGTAATGCGCAGCATTTCTTTTTGTTTTTCTCTAATTACCTTACAGTAATCTTTATTTTTAAATGTCTATATATATCTATTCATTTTTGACAAGAAACAGAAATTGCTTATCAGTCTGTTTAAGGCTTAGTCTTTTGGATGTTCATATCATCAATTATTCCATTCTTTGTTGAAACATATTTGAGTTTTGTTTGTATTACAACATTGTTCGTGAAATTGTTGCATCAAAGATAGTTTCATTTTACAAAACCTTTCTTATTTGTTTATGCGACACATGTTTGTCTCTTGCGCGAGTATTGGTCTATACTCCAATACAGTGGTTTCAGCTTAGATGGGTTATTGTGTTAACGGACAGCTGTTTAGGATTAATATTTGACAGACTCATTGCAAATGTTTATAACCAAACGACGGCTGAGTAATGTTATCCACATTTATGTAAAAACGAAGAAATTTAGAGAGAAACTTTTCGATCCTATGTGTAAAGATGATGATGATGATGTACACGAATTAAGGTTTATTGACACGTTGAACTTTGTTATGCCATTGAACCTGAAATTAAGGAAACAACCGTTTAGTTTACTTCATTTCTTAAGTAACGTATATAAAGTAACTTTGAGTGTTGATTAAAACAAGATAAATGTTGGCAGATTCCAAATTGTGAACTTTCCATTTTTATGTTACAATATTCAAAGGATGTTGCATCGCTAAATTGTATATAAACCATGATTTATGAACAGAAATTTATCTACTAGGATGTGTTAATCATTATGGGTCAACCCTCCCGTTTCATTATATTGCCTCACTTATTACTGCATACATTTGTAATATTGATTTAAGTGTTATAATCCATTGTTTAAAAAATTTGAAATTAAACTGTTTTGTGTAGTGAGTGAATGTTCACGTGGAAGCTTCTCAACTAAGAGCATTAAGTGATGACTTTGGAATCATTCCTTCTTACGATTACGGACCTTATCACGAGTTTGTTGACCTTTATAGATTATCCGTTTCACAAATGATAGCGGATATGTCCCTTATGTCTTAAATACAACCCGTCACCTTTTCCCAAATGTAACCTCCAGATATAAACTTATTACCGGGTTTCTTCTAACATGAGAAAGTCAAAGGGTACCACATGTAGAGCAGGATATAGATGACCGTCAGGAGCATCTGCGACCAACCTCAGATTTTAGTGGAGTTCGTGTAAAATTGTGTTTGTATGTTAGTCTTTTATATTAGAGCCATGGCACTGTAAGAATTCAAGAGAACAAGAATTCAGATATTCAACGATTTACAAATTTTCTATAGGCTTTGTTTACACATATTTGCAAACCCACGAAATCAAATATAAAAAAAAATGCAAATTGTACTGAAACCACAGTATATCATAATGTATCGTATTGGCAGATTTCCATATTAACTATGTGTTTATAGAATATAGAATGCTTATGTCAATTATGTTTGTGAATACATGTCACATGTATCTGTCTTGAAAACATTTCTTGGTTGACATACGAGTCTACATTTGAAACACAGTCATACGGTATGCTATGGACGGGTAGACCTGAAATTGAAAGACAGTTAACATGTTATAGATCTGTATCACTTGATGTAGTATCACAACTTATTACTTAATTGTGTTCCGAGAAATATTCAGGCATTTTGTACAAAATGTCATTAAAATAAATGTTTTTCTTCATTTGTATATCATCTATTATTAGCCTTGGTGAAACTATTGTTTCTAAAATACTGTTAGTAAACTCTCAAGTAAAATACAATAATTACTGTTAGTTTGTTTTTTTTTTATAGAAAGACAATTATTATTATTTGTGCTTAGATGCATCTTTTTTTTTCTCCATTTGTTGTTAATGACTTTAAACTAGCTGTAAGTGATTGCAAATACCCTCAGATCTGTACTCTGCCTTTCTGAGGAGTTGATGTATAAATAGCCGTCAACATCCATTCTGTGTTTTTGTTAGATGTTTTTTCTATTTGTAAAACCTTTTTAAATTGATTCTATAGTTTGATTTTATATTGTACTGTTACACCCCTTTCCCAGGTGAGGAGGGACGGTGTCGCCTTGCAACGAGTTTAACTCCACCACATTCTGTATGTAGATATACGAAGATGGTGTTTGAGTGGTAATGAGACAAGACTCAATCCAAGTCACGATTTAATAAAGTAACCTATTATAGGTTAAAGTACATTCTTCAACACGGAGTCTTGGCTCACACCAAACAGCAAGCGACAAAGGACCCCAAAAAATGTTCAATGTAAAACCATTCACAGAGGTAAACTTAAGTATAATTTATATAATGCCTTATGTCGTAACTACAATACCCTTTCCCTTTTCACAAATGTGACCTACCTAATTAGACTATTTATCGGATTTGTAATATCATAAGCAAAACAAAGCATGCCACATGTGGAGCAGGATCTGCTTTCCCTTCCGGAGGACGTGAGATCACCCCAAGTTTTAAGTGGGGTTCGTGTTGCTTAGTCTTTGGTTTTCTATGTTGTGTCTTCAGCATTATTTGTCTGTTTGTCTTTATATTTGTAGCCATGGCGTTGTCAGTTTATATTTTATCTATGAGTTTGACTCTCCCTCTGGTATCTTCAGTCCCGCTTCTAAATGAAAAAAAAAAGATAAACATTTATGAACCACATCAACAAACGACAACTACTGAACATCAGATTCCCGTATGTGACTATTTGTTGCTGTGTAACATATTTGTTTTTTTGATCATTATTCTGTAATTAAATTAAGCCGTTAGGTTTTTCGTTTGAATTGTTTCACATCTGTCATTTCGGGGCTAGTTAAAGTTGATTCACCACTGTGGTGTAGTATAGTGTTTCGAATTTCCGTGTCATCTGGTTTCGTATGTTGAATTTTTTCATATTTGCACACATCTTTTTTATATTTAGTTTATTAATTGTTGTTTCATAATCAAATCATACTTTCAATCTAACAATACTATTTCCGTTTTCTTATTGTTTGTTTCCCCAAGCACTTAAGAGGAAGTTTTCAATCGACATTTCTATTGTTTATTTTCATATATAAATCTGTCATTTCCACAACACCAATTAAAAAGTAGGTCATTGTAACAATTGTGAATAGATCATTGTGTTTGAACAATTGTTAATTGTTTGAATGACAAGTTTGGCATTGATTCAATACACAATTTGAATAAGATAAAAAAAAAGCATGTGCCTCTAATCATCGGGAATGTTGAATAATTATATGGTATTTACCTATGTCAAATAACTAATTGCAACCAATCAAAGAATGCTGTAATTTCTTGAAGTATGATGATAGTGTGCTTGTAAATGATATTTGACAGTAGTGGGTAGACATTATACCACGGATCAGACAACTTAGCAACCTCAGGGAGTTGTTTAAATTTGATCAACATGCATAAACAATAGCCCATAACGAGTTATCATTTTAGAAGGGCGTTGCCACGCTTTTACCCCAGCTGAGCTTGGCGCTTAAAATAACTAGGCAACATCAATTAAAAAAAAAAACATTCAGAAATTAAATTACAAAAGATAAAATTGTTCACGTTATAAACGAACAAGATTGAGGGTCATATGTTGATCTATAGTTGTTTCTTCTATGCCATTTGGTCTCTGCTAATCAGTTATATCATTGTAAATCATACCTTATCAACCTAATTTTATAGGATAGATCACCAAAAATGGAAGCATCATACAATTCAAATGAAAACATACAAAAAAAAACATTAATGAAAATGAATCTTCGGCAAGATAAAAACTGTTCAGGTTTTTTTGCCGGAAAGATGTATGAGTATATGACTTGTAGGATAACTATAACTACATTTAGTTATAGTAGAAAGTAAAATAACAAAAATACTGAGCTCCGAGTAAAATTCAAAAAGGAAAGTTCCTGATCAAATGGCAAAATCAAAAACTCTTGGTTTAAACATTAAATTCTTAATTGGGAAGCTGAAATCATCTCTTTTGTTGTAAAGTTTTGCCTTCAACCGACCATCATAGTCAATTTCTAGATACAAGTCATAATCAAATGGCAAAATCAAAAACTTAAACACATCAAACGAATGGATAACAACTGCCATATTCCTGACTTGGTACAGGCATTGTCTTATGTAGAAAATGGTGGATTGACCCTGGTTTTGTAGCTAGCTAAACCTCTCACTTGTATGACATTCGCATCAAATACCATTATGTTGACAACGATGCGTGAACAAAACAAACAGACACAACAAGGTAAAAATGCAAAAAATAGGGGTACAGCAGTCAACATTGTGTTATCATCTTAATCACTATAAAAGCAACCAAATGTAACAAAGAAGCACAAAAAGACATACATCAAATTAAGTATCCTCATTTTGCTTTATTATTATACGATTTTATTAATCTATGTAAAATTCAGCTATACATAATTGAAAGTGTTTAAGAAGTTGTGTATAATCGCGCGTTTGACGTCACACAGGTAGATATAAAATAATTTTGTCGTTTAAAGTATGACAGTGATTTTTTTCAGAAAAGGACTTGACTTACCCCTGATTTATCAACTTTCTGCTCAGACCCTGGTGCCATTTCACAAAGTCTGAGTAGGAGCTTCAAGCTCTAGAATACCGAATAAGTTGGAAAATGTATATCTTAAATGCAGATTAAGTTGGTATATTGAAACTAAGGTGGGAGAAATTGATAATTATAATCGTCTCGTTTGTTACAGATTCTGGTACTGAAATGACTGTGTATTTCAAATTCGAGGTATAAGTCTAAAAATGAGGCGGAGGAAGCCGTGACTGTTGTTCCTATATTTTCTATTTCTGGGGGATATATTAATGAAACCCAATCAGAAAAGTTCAAATTGTAAATGGAAAGAACGTCATCAATTTATCTGAAAGTGGGTTCTTTAGTCTTCTTGTTTTTGAAAAGTGTCTGAAGGAACTCGGATTCATATGAAAATAAGAAGAGGTCGGCAAGGAGAAGCACACAGTTCATTCCCATATGAATGCCGACATTTTGTTGAAAAGTCTACCTCCAAAATCAACAAAGTAGATACACTCACACTCCAAATTTTGATTTACTAAATGTATACGATGTTATACATACAAATAATGCTCTTTGTTATGATGTCTTGTCGTTTGGTGTCCTAATCTTTTATGTCTGATTTTTTTCTTCATAAAATCATGATTAGTAGTTTCTTTAAACAATGTTAATTAGCACTACATATATCAGCCTTACCTATAACATAGAACAGACACGATGTATTTTTTTGTTTCGTTTGTTTTTTGAAATATTTTATAGTACATTCTAACAAAGTTTTGCCTCTCTAAATTTTATTTATCAAACAAAACAATTCAATTTTTCTTTTTTTTTAACTAGAGTAAGCAATTAATAAATGTTAATTTGCCATCATTGTCAGTGTATCTTGTGCATTCATGAATATACTATTTTTATCTTTTAAGATATCCCATAGAAATTGACAATATACATATAATTACGAATATACATATACTTACGCTTACATGTATTTGTTTGTAAATACATCTGTAAATTATATGTCAACATAGAGAATAATTTTATAATTCGGACCATGTGACTTTAATTTTCATCTAACACGTCAAAGCGTATTCGTTAAATAGTGTGATAAGACCTTTCATTACTGCTTATAATTTTTTTAGCTTTAAAAGAATCGTTCCTTTTGTGATAAACTGTTGCATAGAGTTTATCTTGTAAAACTAAAATTGTCACAAAAATACCGTTGTTAATGTTCATATTTGTTTTACATAATATTAGTTCCCTCGGGTTAACGTTAGCCATATAATTAGACCAACTCAACTAAAGAGACACCCTTACGGCTATACATTTTCGTCGATAATAGACATGCTTATATCCAAAAAGTCAGCATTTCACTAATCCTTAGTCTATAAAAAACATCGTAATAACTTTAAAAAAAAAAATAAAGATCTCACTCCATTTTGTCAACGGAACAACTTCCGTAAAAGTGGAATTTTAAGCTGCCTTCAAATCTCAATTTAACTGAACCTTTTTTTTTGAAAAATGCCTATACCAAGTCAGGAATATCATTGTTGTTGTTCCTTTATTTCTATTTGTTTATTTTGTTAGGTTTTATGAACCTATAAGGTCATTTTTAAAAAATTTACATTGTAATTCGATTTTTGTTGATACATTTTGTTTATCTGCTAACAACACCTAATCCCTAAAATTTTAAATCTAACTCGTATACGACACATGGTAGCAACTAACGAAGATCCCGCTTTTGGACAGGCGCTCAAAGTCATTGTTGTGTTATTTTTTTTAACATTTTTTTTAATATTTCATGCGTTTAAATTAAAGTATCCGTTGAGTGACTTACTAAAACAACCTTTATCGGACAATTGGTTAGGTAAATCTGGATTTTCTTTTTTGAAAAGACCAGAAAAACACTGTGCATTTTCGATGAACATCAATTCTGTCAAACCTGAATTTTGATTAATCATTAATCTTTTTTTTTTTAATTGATGCAAGTGTTATTGAAACATCTAGGTACAAGTAAACAAATGATTACCACGCTGTAAAATTGCAGTTGAAAACTACGATTGTTGCTTAATTTCCCATTCCAGCTCAAAATATATTCATAAACCAAGAATATGCTGTGTTAAGTAACTTACAATTAGTCTTTTTTCTAGCAGTTCATATGTGATATACGAATAATGCCAACAATGACGTCTATTTCATTAAGACACACCATATCTTTACATTGAAACAGGTTCATAATTGTGTCAAGTTAACAGTACCGATATCATTGTTTACCTATATTATGCCTGTTATAAAATTGAGAATGGAAATGGGGAATGTGTCAAAGAGACAACAACCCCCCCAAATAAAAAACAACAGCAGAGGGTCACCAACAGGTCTTCAATGTAGCGAGAAATTCCCGCACCCGGAGGTGTCCTTCAGCTGGCCCCTAAACAAATATATACTAGTCCAATGATAATGAACGCCATACTAATTTCCAAATTGTACACAAGAAACTAAAATTAAAATAATACAAGACTAACAAAGGCCAGAGACTCCTGACTTGGGACAGGCGCAAAAATGCGGCGGGGTTAAACATGTTTGTGAGATCTCGACCCTCCCCCTATACCTCTAACCAATATAGTAAGGTAAACGCATAACAATACGCACATTAAAATTCAGTTCAAGAGAAATCCGAGTCTGATGTCAGAAGATGTAACCAAGAAAATAAACAAAATGACAATAATACATAAATAACAACGGACTACTAGCAGTTAACTGACATGCCAGCTCCAGACTTCAACTAAACTGACTGAAAGATAATGTATGTTTTGTTGACACATTTTTGTCAGTATAATAAAATAATATGTGACTGTCATACAAGTGTACGTTAAGCAAGCTATCATACTACATAAGGAAATGCCTGTACTTAGTAAGGAATAAGACATATTTATGCATTCATTTGATGTATTTCAGCTTTTAATTTTGCCTTTTGATTAGGGACCTCCGTTTTGAATTTGAATTTTCTTTTGAAACAGTTATGACGTAGTTCCATTTGAGTGAATTTTGTTAAACACTACAAATTATACCCATTTAACAAAGTAAAACATTATCCGTCTAAATACAAGTGTAAACGTAAAAAGTAAACGCTTGGGAATCTGGTTTGACTGTTTGACATTTAAATAGTTAATGAATTCGATGTTTTAAGTGATACCAATTTGTTCTTTTTTTGACTTTTGATTTGAGTTCTTAAACTGAGTCGTACTGATGATTTATGATATTTGAACTCTCAAATGATGCTCTTATTAAAACGTTTGAATAACAAAACAACCCTAAGTTAAAAATAAGAAAAAGCCTTGAAGTTCCGAAATGCTACTGGGCTTGTCTGGAACCAGAAGTGGTTCAATCAAATATTGGTAAAACTTTATCAAAGATAACAGGTGTATAATTTGGTCTACGTAAACATTATATGAGGCACTCAAATCATAACAGTGAGAAGGCCAAGTGAAATACAAATTCTGTTACCTAAAAGTCATTATATTTTAACAGCTCTTGTATTTAAAAAAACCACAGACAATGTGAAATTCTTATTTTCATACAGCATAAAACAGTGTTCAATTTCCTCCAGTCAGGTAATGGGATTTTTTTTTACCAAAATGATGAATTGCTACATTTCCATACAGTGGATAATAGGTGATTAAATTAACTGAAATCTTAAATAAAAAATTCCATATAAATCAGCTGATTTGATATAGACTTAATTTAGTAACCTTTCGCCAGGACTTGAAATATAATACATATGATAGCATTACTAAAATGTGATTGATCAAATTCCTTTGTAGAGTATATACTTGTTATTTCCTATTCAAATGATAAATTACAAAAAAATGAAGGACACTTGACACAATTTGACTTATTATGTTACTTGAATGTAAAACAAGGAAATAGGTCATAGTATATATAAAATGGCAATACGAATGGTAGGCTGTTATTAATTATCTGATAATTTCGTTTTTGATCTTCATATTTTCAAAACATTTCTTATTACACAAACATCTTTGGGTAGTTTTCGTGTTTACGGTTTAAAATGTCGGCATAAGTGTTATTGATATCAATAGAGATCTTTCAAATCACAAAACATGTAAGTAAACACTCTACAGGGTAACATGCATGTAGATACAATCACTTTTGTTCTTCATGTATTAAAAGTATCCATTTACATAGACTTTCTGGCGTACAAGGCTTATGCAGTTTGTGTTATCGTATGTTTAAATCCCAACAGTATATACTGGTTTGTGTTTTGAACGTATTTCACATGTTTACCTTACATGTGAAATCTTGTTATATATCTTAAAGTTAAACCAGACATTTGATTTATGAACAAAACATGCGTTTGTTATAATTGATTCAATAATTTATAGATAATATCTAGTTAAGGCTTGGTGACAGTACTGTTTATACAATTTGGAAATCAATCAAAACACTGTAGATGTTGTACCGAACAGATAAAAAAACAGTTAATGAGATGTTTTCATCCTTACATCCATTTTTATATTTGTTTAAACATAAACAATACATTTCATTTTAGGGCTTTGCAAACCTTTGTCTGATTTGTTTATTTGTACAAGGTAAGATCACGTTAAGGATATTGACAAATTATAAATATGGATATATTTGAGATATGAAGAAAACAAAACGACATTCCAACTCATGCTTGAGAGAAATTGGAACGTCATGACCAAAACAGAAGACGACGGAAGCAAAATTCATCACAACATACTATTATATAAAAACTGACGACCAAGGAGCACACATCACTAACTATTTTGTATTGATTTCATGAACCCCAGAAAGATAAGCAGATGGTGTTTCAAGATACTAATGTACATTTTGTACTTGCAATTTTGCATATGTGGGTATGCCAGGTCACGGTATTGACAATTGCCTTTCATGTGTACAAGAATGTAGAACTTTAAGTTATACTCAAATGATTTTGATTCAATGATCAGTCCAACTTGAATGTATATTATATATATATTAATGACTGAGTTACGTCCAGTAACAAATATGAATACATTCATTGAGCAAACACTTGTGAATGCACTGTTACAAAAGCCAGATTTTATCTAGACCAACAATTGTATTACAGAATTCGTTATGTATAACCTACAAGGTAAACAAATACGAAATGTACATTTAATTAAATAATCGAAAAGAGTAAGCAAGAGTGGTGTTCGGATGCAAATACGTTTTTATCAACCGAAAGATGTTTTAAGACTCTAACGTTCTAGAGTATAATGATATAGTCCATATAAGGTCACGTCTTTCATCCAACTATAATTTTCTAACTTGGTGTAACTTTTTTTTGTAAAATTATTTGCAGAAAGGCAGTTTTGTGTATGCCAAAATTAAAACACTAGACCACCCGACCCCAAAGTAATAAATAACTTATCGTAACGATCAATTAACTAATATTGAAATTACTGCAATACTTTTTATAACAACGATAATGATTCGCAAGCATGATTTTCATTCTTATTCATTTGAAAGTTGATTTTTTCAAAAATTATTCATGTTATTTCAGACCAATCCGTACAGACAGATTCAAGTTTAATTTTTAAAACGGAAATGTCATCGATAAATCTGACATTTAAAAATTTATTCCAAGAGCTTTATTTCCAAATATCCGGAACAGCATATTTTTCTAGCTTCTCAGCGGAAAAATACAACATTGTAATACGTCCAGATATTTTAAAAGTTTCCATAATAAATGTAACAGCAAGTGACATAGGATCTTACTGGATAGACAATTGGATTGGTACATATAAAATAATGCTTAACATCTCTGGTAAGTTGATCATTACGTGCATACATTTGATTGGTGTTAGCTGTGTTTTATAATTGTCGTCAGTTGCAAATATTACATATTACATGGAAAATCAAATTGGCAAATTGTAAGCTTAATTTTAGACTATGGTTATCACTCCTTATTTTGGTTTGTTATACATAATTATAAAAGATAGCGTATGCTCTGGTTCCTTAAAATTGAACATCGAAATGTATAGTTACCTCTAAAGCAATTTTGCATCTGTTCACACAGTATAGAGGAAAGTATTCCATCTGTTTCTTTCGGCACATTTGTGATATATGGAAGCCAAAATAAAACGTGAACTTTTCACACTAATATGATTTTATTATATTAGAAGTACCAGAAACTGATAGACTTGAATATTTACTCTTATTTGCCACTTTTGGGTTTTTACCTATACACAGATTTTAATGTAGTTGTCTTCAAGGTCGGGGAAGATACTACAGGATCTGTCAAAATAAAACCATCTGGTTATTTATGTCTGTAAACGTAAATACGTTTATTTATACATATCTTTAATGGTTGTTTTTTCAAAGTGTTTTTTTTTTAATTTTTTTTATATTATATTATTATCATGTTGATTATAAAACACTTACTTCTATTGGCTTATAAATTTTATATTTGAGGACAGAGTGACTCGATTAACTCATAAAACATATTTTAGGATTTGAAGAAGCAACAGTCAGCATTTTAATTTCTATTTGTGTGAATCAGTTGGAAAGAAAAAATAGAGTAGAACAAATGTATTTAATAAATGTTAAAAACTGTAATTTAACGACCTCATGATTGCTATATTTTATAGATTCTTGCACTATTTTCTATATATGAGAGCTAAATCTATAAACACATGAATATATATTGAACTGCATTCCATTATGGTATGGGTACAGTAAGCGTAATATCACCACATGCACCAGACAGACAAATCAGAAAATTTTCGAAAACTACTCATGAATCAGCCTATTTTGATCGATACCTCTTCGCTAAACATACAACGTATTATTTTTAATGAAATGAATTGTGTATGCTTCAGACATTGGACCAACAATTCATGTTATTTATCTATCAGTATTTCAAATATAACTAAGAGCTACGTTATTAGCATTGCAAGAAATGAGCGAATCATCTTTGGAGACAAATTGTGTGTTTTGCCATGCCGATGGCAGACAAGATACAGAAGAGGCAAGGAACATTTCGCTCCGGTACTTGTGGAGTATTCTGAAGGAACACTGCACAGTATTTAAAAGAAATAAAAACATTCGAAAGGCTTCTGCGGAACCCAGTGTCTCACCTACTTTTGTTGTTAGTCGCAGTTTGAATAAAATGGGGAAACTATTTCCTCTAGATACAATATCGTTTGATTGTAAGAATCTTTTGTCCATATTTGGTTACAATCCAGGATGGGTTATGAATCTAAATAATGTTTTACAAAATGTAACTGCAGACTAATGTAATGTTAACTGGAAAAAATAAGCTTATTTTTAAGTAATATACGAAAAACAGGAAATATATTTTACAAATGTTTTCAAGATACATGCTTTAGATCATAAACAAACTTTTACAAATCAAGGATAGTTTGAGAGAGTTATTCAATTTTTTAAAACTTTAACCACTGAGTAAATGTTATATGTTAATTAGTAGAAAATAAACTAAGTTCGATCAGAGAACAGCTCAATACCTACAATGGGTTTTCAGTACAGTGAGAGATTTTCGCACCAAAAGCTGAGCTTCATATAAAAAAGAAGATGTGGTATGATTGCCAATGAGACAACTCTCCACAAGAGACCAAATGACACAGAAATAAACAAATATAGGTCATCGTACGGCCTTCATCAATGAGCAAATCACATATCGCATAGTCAGCTATAAAAGACACCGAAATGACAATGTAAAACAATTCAAACGAGAAAACTAACGGCCTAATTTATGTACAAAAAAATAACGAAAAACAAATATGTGACACATAAACAAACGACAACCACTGATTTACAAGTTCCTGACTTGGGACAGGCACATACACACAGAACGTCGCGGTGTTAAACATGTTAGCGGGATCTCAAACCTCCCTCTAATCCGGGACAGCGGTGTAACATTACAACATAAGAACGACCTATAAAAATCCGTTGAAAAAGGCTGCAAATGTTTGATCTGATGTTGAATATGATATACAGTAGTTGTCGTATGTTTATGTAATTTATACGTGTTTCTCAATTCTCGTTATTTTATATAGATTATACCGTTGGTTTTCCCGTTTGCATGGTTTTACAATAGTAATTTTTGGGACCTTTATGGCTTTTTGTTCGTTGTGAGCCAAGGCTCCGTGTTGGATGGATAACAATACAAATACTACAAATACAAGTGAACTTGTACATCCAAACAATAAAATACACTAAGTACATATATCAGAGTACTCGCAGTTACTGACAGCTAGTTATAAGCCACTAACAACTACAACAACAAAATCATGCATCTAAGACTAAATTATCAATCAGTACACATCCATCATCCAATGGATTTATAGTAAAGTCGTCATAAACAGTCAGACAAAAACATAACCTTGTGCAATGCCAAGATACAGGTATTGACAGATTGTATATCAATGAATGTGTATATGTATATAACAAAAATATTTAGTTTGCTTTTAATTTACTGATTACAAAATCAATATTAGTACCAATTTAACAATATTCAATGATTTAATTACAGTTTTCAATTGTTTACCTTTTAGAATAAGTTTATTTAAAGGATCGATAAGTTTACAAGTATCATTTCTTAATTTCTTGGCACGGTAAACAATATTTCCGTAAAAATTGAGAAGTGCTATCCCGTTTGAAATAAGTTTTTTACGGGTACAACCAAGCTTCAAAACCAATGCTTTATATCTATGGAGAAATTTTGTAAAGTTTTTAAGTAATTTGTGGTTCTTAAAGAAAAATGTGGACTAATCATGTATGTTTTTATTTTATTTTGTTATAGATTCGTCCTGTATATCTTCCCAAATTGGACAAGTATGTGCCATTGTGGGATCGTCACCAATACTGAAATTTATACACAATGAGCAGATTTTCTATAGTAGATATTACATTCACAGCAGGCTTAGAAAGACACGAAGAGTCAGCAACTTCACAAGGCATACAGACATTCAAATTTACAATGTACCCCGTGAAGATGAAGGCTTATACATATTACATGAAATTGATTCGAATAATTCATATTCTCGAATAGAGCTGCATGTAGCCAGTGAGTACTGTTAATCTTATGGGGTAATTGTACCGTCACTTATTGGTAACATTACTATCTGAAAGCTAGTTGTGTAACACAGTAATGTTTACTTGTACCTCAAAATACGAAACCGATCATGTTCGTTTTATGAAATTTGTTTTGATAATAGACAGATTTGCTTAATTAAAAATTACAAATATAATTATTCTATATAACTTATATCAAGAAACAGAGACATTTAAAAATATATAATAGTAATCGATGTAAGGCGATCTTGATTACCAGGTTAGTATGGTTACATGTTACGTAAGTGTTAGCAGACCAGTTAACAATTAACGAAAGAGCATGTCTGGTTCGATCAGAAGTGTCCAAATTAAAGTTAGCTTTTTGCAGGACCGGTTTCGAAGTTTGAGTAGTAACAGACCTGTTTGCATTTAACATTTTGGCAGTCATAAAATACAGTCATAGAACCAAATACCCTTTTTAAATTCACTTAATTGTCGTCTTAGGACTGGTAAGAATAGTCCTAAGTCCTGTAACAGGTTACCCATGATCATCACTGATCTAATTTGTTTGGAAATACTGTCCAGGAAAATTTTACATTATAAAAAAGTGTTCTAGTCCATGACATTTTGTCACCTCCTTCTGGACAATATTTCATTATGAAATTCTGTCCATGACAATATTTCACGATGAAATAATGTCCGTAAACAATATATGATATGAAATTTTGTCCCACGAACAATAATACATTAGGGAAAATATGTTCACTGTGAAATACTGTCCATGAAAATATTTCTTAATCAAATTATAAAACAAAAATAAAAACAGTACACTTCAGAATGCAGAATACACATTTTTAGATATCTGTAATCATTTTGTAAAGCAAAAACGTATCATTTGAAACTAGTTTTAATTTTGATGTAAGCTAGATTTAAATTTGCATAGATACTTGATACATTGCTAACATATTAAAAAATTGTCTACTATATGCTCTATTGTAAACACTGTACTGTATTGATGCAAGTAATATATTGACATTCCAAAACTGAATGTACTATTTGTATATACAATGTACTAGTTTGGCGAATCTTTTTTGCTGGTATGTCAGAGGTACAGAATAATTGAAATGTCCTTGTTCAATATTTCTATTTCATTTCCACAGATAACCTCCCCTTCATGAGACAATCTTTATTTGTAATATTGCCTCAATACATACAATAAATAACCAACTTTTACCAGGACAAACCAGATAAAATTTCATAATAAAAATATATTCTTCTTTGGACATAATTTCGTGAACATGGACACTATTTCATGATACATAGTTATGAAATATTGTCTTGGTGGACAGTATTCTATTGGACAATATTTTGCTTTACACATCAATCTGTAAGTTATTACCGCCGTTACTGTTGACTGCCATTGTTAGTTAACTAACTGACATAAATTCAAATAGAGAATCGATCCTAGTACATAATTTAATAAAAATTCAAGAACAGTTCTGTGAACCTGCTTGTTAGAATCCAATGTTCCGAACAATTTGGTTAATGGAAAAGAAAATATTCGATGCATTTCTTTTGATAATATGCATATTAACAGCAAGGACTTGTAAAAGCTATTGACTGACGTGTTTGTTGTTTTTGTAACTGGTATTGCCAATATTGTATTCACTCATGTCAAACTCTGGACCATGGGAAATAGGTGTGAACGGACACTTCTTAAAATTTCAGTAACATGTCGGCGGTAACTGTTGAATTGATTAATATTAAAAGATCAGGAGCTACAAGCTTAAATACAGAGATAACGTTTTTATTACTCTCTGACGAAGCGAACATTTTTACAGCTTCAAGAAAAATATAGGTCTACAGTAATTTTAGGTGTATAAAAATGTGCAAATAATTTAAAAAGAGACAGAAAACAAAAAACCTGAAGAATTAATATTGACGAATGCCTTTCAAGATCAGCCAGATCAGGTACGTTTTTTTAGTATGCATGCATCGCCCACAAATGTGTTTTTAGTAAAACTCTGAAAACCAGTACAATATTATGCCGGTATTAAAAATAGCACAACACAAAGAAAGGAAGTAGGTTGGAGGACAATGCAAAATAGCTAGAAAATTGTTGGACTACATAAACAAAGTAAATAGATGTGTGGAAAATATACGATGATCAGTGGATGTGATATTAACTTAAATATAGCATATAGATGTTATGACAACAAACACATAGCAAACAGATTATATGACAAAATAAACATAGTGAGACAATGTAAGGACGCGATACACGTATTAAATAAATATTTAGAGACAACACACACATATATAGTAGATGTAAGTACAACAAAAACATAGTAATTAAATCATAAGACAGCATAGACATCGAAGTAGATGCAAGGACAACAAAACAATAGTAAGTAGTTGTGAGGACAACATATATATAGTAATTAGATATACAACTGCATCACCATAATAAGTGGATGTAAGGACAACACAAATTTAGCAAGTAGATTTATGGACAATAAATACAAAGACAGTGCATAGTTAGTGGATATGGATTTGACATAAATATAGCATGTATTTTTGAGGACAACATACACATAGAAAAGTGATGAGAGGATAACACAAACATTGTAAGTAGTTGTGTGGACAACATTAACCTAGTGGGAGATGCAAGAATAACACATATATAGTAGGTAATTGTGAGGACAATACAGATATAGTAAGTAACATAATCATATTTTAAAAGTACTGTTTTGATTGGAAATACGGAAAATATATACACAGAAGATCCTGCTTTGTTTGGTAGGAGAATATATACACAGAAGGTCCTGTTATATAATATTTATTGTTATGATAACATAAAAGTTAGGATAACATAAAGACAGTAAGTAGAAGTATATTTTTGAAATTATTTTTGGTTTTCTTTTTACAGAATTATGGTTCATTAATCAAACCAATCTTAAAACAATAGTAGGACAAAAATGTGAATCAATACGAATTATTTGTTCCACTGACACTGGACAGTATATTACTGCGTTAACTTTAGAATCAAATGGATCAATCAAAGCCATTGGAGACAATCAAACTGTGAGCTATTCGTTTATACCAAACAGAACAGACGATCTGACAAAATTGAAATGTGTTGACAATACACACTCTTCGATAAAGATTGAAGTGGAACTAACTATAAGATGTAAGTATGTAGCATCATGAGCAAATAGTACTTTTTGTAATCTGACAACAACGTAAAGATATATTTTGCATGGTAAATTTATCACCAGTGCTTATGTAAACAAAAATGAAATTATCGGGATCGATTTTATGACCGTGTTGTCACGTTATTAGACTGAACATTGTTTTTAAATTATTGTTCATTCCGTTTTTATAAAAGATCTCAATTAGAAATATTGTAATAAGGTATTTTCATTCAGGTGTCATTAAATTAACAATGGTGAGAGCAAAAAAGATGTTTTGATGTACAAGGATTATAACAGCAACTGATCATATGTAAACTGTATGTATTTGGTCTCATTGAAATACAAAAATATCATTTTCAAGTCGATTTCAACACTTCTTTTTAATTTCTACAATTTCTAACAATGTGTTGTAGATGCTCCTGTAATCAAAGGCCTTTATACGAACGAAACGATTAAATGTGATTGCATTGGCGTTCCAGCAACATACAGAGTGTATCGTTTAGATCAAATATCAAAGTATGGGGAACTTGTTCGTTCACTTAACTTGAGTAGTCAAACAATTAATATCAAAATGGACTATTTTTCATACCAGATGAACGGATTATATAAGTGTATCGTTAGTAATGGTGTACCAAATACTAATGGACATTTTCTACAAATATGGTCAACCCATGTAAAATATGAAGGTAGCATCAATAAATCTATTGAAAAAAAGTTTTTTTAAACGTTTTATGTGTCAAATTTTGTAAAATTATTGTATGTAAGTAGAATGTAGTTAATGAACTAATCACCCTGCAAATCATATAAATAGTCTCAAATTAAAACGTATGTTACAAACAAGAAGCAATGAAATCTCCGTTCATTATATTTAAGCAGCTCATCTGAGTATATATGTCATGGCGTTTCGACAATCAATGTCTCTTAAGTTACAAATGTATGTCCGAGACAAAAATATATAAGAAAATCAAAAATTTAGTGATAAACAAAAAATGATGCAAACATGTTGCGAAAGAACAGCGTTTCACATAACAGCGATAAATTCCTTGGTGTAAAATAATTGCAAAAAATTGTAACATAACTACATATGTATTTATTTGCCGGAGTACCGGAGTACTGAAAGCTGTTCTGAAAATAACCGTGGGGATTTATACTCCACCGTCAGAGAAATCTGCGCAATCCAATAATAAATGGACTGACAGTGATGCTCGAAGCCACGAAATTTAAATATTCAAAATTTATGAAAACAATGAAGACCTTACGTTTAAAAAAAATGATAGCCAAAGCCACTTCAGTAGAGTATTTCATGAGGTAGATATATTCCTTGATTTAAAATGGTTTTAAAATTGATGCAACAGAAAATTGTACATCATACTTTTCACATTTTCATGTCAGTACCGAAGTAATTGCTTCGGGGCTGGGACCAAAATTGGAGACATGTTCCCAACAAGCAGAGGTGTCGACAAAGTGGTTGTTATAACATTTACAGTACAACTTGTTTTTATAAAAAAAAATTAATATTTAATAACGTTAAATTGACATAACATTGCATGCATAATAGGTTTTAACGATTTCAAAACTTTGTAAAGCATTTTGATTGAATTACGTTTTCTATTTTTTTTTTTTAGGTCCACCTGTATTTGCATCAGAAAACAAATATTTAAAAACTGGAACAGTAGGATTGTCAATCACAATGTCGTTTTATATATACAGTAACCCTGATGTCGAAGAAATAGTTATCGAAAATACTGGACAGAAACCTACCAAAAGTAAGAAATTCAAACATAACAACTTATTTGATTCTACGTTGCTTTACTCCGAGTTCAACAACATCGTAGGAATTGAAGGTTACGGGATTGTAGTCGAAAGTGAAGTATTGGACATCGATGATTTCCAGGTCTATCGTATAACAGTTAAGAATCGCCTAGGGGAAAGCAGTTATCATTTTGCAATTATAGATTGTGGTAAGTACACTACAAATAAGACACAAAAAGACATCAAAACATTAATAAAATTGTATGAAAGAAAGAGTCAACAAACTACTGTATAGAAAACAAGAGACTTGACAAGACAAAGACACAAGCTTGGTGATAATATCAGATGCTTCAGAAGTGTAAGTTTTCTGTCAACACGATTTGCTTGCACGATATGACACTTATTGCATTCCTTATGATGTATTATTTTCTAAACATGCTAACCCGGTTTCCTTTGGTACGAAACAAGCTCTGTTTTAACTATTTTCAATGATGTAAGGACTTTCTCGTTACTTAACATGTTGTATATCAATTATACATATATGTCATGATACTTTTTTTTACTGTTCAAATTCAAAATGTCTTACGTGAGTAAAATAAGACGACAAAACTTATGACAGCTCTGTATATGGGGACTTTATAAACTAAATATTTTTAACAGATTTGTTTATCAATATAACTATTTCAGAGATTCAACCATGCAGCAAAAACAACTGGAGGTACTTCGTGGTTCTTTGCAGCATAGCTGTTGTTATTTTTGTTTATTTGGTCATTACTCACGTCTTGGTATTTGCAAAACATGTTAAGACTAGGTTTCAAAGATCTCACAATGTAGATGACGAGCACAATTATCATACGTATGATGAAATTGGCACGATTTCGTATCGCACTGTCAGCAACTTACGTTCGTCAGATACCATCGCCAATCACGGCTTAAACTTGACGGAACAGCATGGAGTTGGTATCTCAATTGCTGCAAGTTTGCAATCAACTGATGATAATATAGCTGAATTGAATGATGACTTTCGAGAGGATGACTTAGAACATCATCATGTTACTGAGATCCAAGGACAAAACGTGTCTCTTTCTCTGGGTACTACGAACATTTCTAATACAGGTGTATCGCGTTTGCCGTCTCCTATCATATTGAGCATTGGAAATGTCAGAAGATACCAACAAACCAATGAAAATACCGATTCAGATACACAAAGTGACCAGAGTCAAGCACGTAATGACCATTATAGTGAATCATCACAGAATAGTGTAGGCAATAATTACGATGAATATGAAAACCCTTATCAAACTGTACTAAACGATCACCAAAGTAATCATCACTATGTTCAGATCACAAGAGAAAGAAACAATAGCATCTCATCTGGTGCCAATCTGTATTTGACCGATGCTATTACAAATGAGTTGAATGCAAACTTTCTCGAAGATAGTTTACAACAATTTGATATTACAGAACTGCAAGTGCAGCGTATGACTATGCACGTGTATGAAAGGGATGTTTCTTGTTCCGATTCAACGCTGACATCGTCCACTGTCATTCCAAGTATGCAAAACATCGTAAATAGAAATCAGACTAATGAAAGTTCAACAAGTGATGCCTCTGATAGTGATTCATCAACAAATATAATGGTAGGCAATATTGGAGATGGATATGAACACCCTTATCAAACGGTATTACAAAATCATCCAGAAAGTCACCCATACATCGAGATTATCAGAGAAAGATATAGTAGCATATCATCTACTAAATCTACTGAAAGTGAAGGGCAAATTGTTAGAACAGACTCGACAAAGAAAGAAGACTACGTCAATCTCAAATTTTAATTAACACTTAACTTACCCCAAAACAACGAAGACCACGAATTGGTGATCTAGGCGTATTGATAGTTGAAATGCTTTTTTCTATAAATCTTAACTTGCTTATTATCGTGGAACAAAACATTGTGTGCCCATATTTTGATTGCACATGCACGTGTTGTCTTGCACATGCACGTGTCTTGCACTATTTTTTCAGGGCTGCTTAAAATGTACCTTTAACTTAAGCTGCCGGTAATTAAATGTCCGACGATATAATTTATGTATCAGTATGTATACTATGGAATTTTTTTAATTACTGCAAGCATCATGTGAAACAGTATGATCCAGTTATGTTTTACTTTGAATCTTTACAGCTGTTGTTAATTATACAGGATACACTTGTCGATATACAAGGTAGAAAGCCAAGCAAATACACAAGCGTGTTGATTCAGAACAACAACAACGCTCTAGTTATATCGTGATATTCATGGAAATTTAAGGACAAACGTTGTTTATTATTACCCGTACAGCCATGCACACATTATAACTTTATATAAATCAAACCTAATCATGTTATAACACTTTTCAAAATCAAGTTTTATTCATCTCTGTACATATTCATTTTTTTACCGACATTGTTGTTTGATTTTAATGTGCACATAGTTTTACATGATAGTTTACAACATTTATTTTTTTTATTTTACGAAACAATAAAAGAGATAGAAAGAGATAAACGTGGCTCTAGGCAATCATTTTTTAAATGTAGATAGAAGGTAAGTGGAAAGATGAAAAAAACGAACTAAAATACAACAGTTTCGTCATGAATGGAAAAAATAAGATTACTGGCATATTTGGTCCTACAAACACAGGACCAGTAGAGTACATGTTAAATAGTATAACCATTGTTCTCATCATTTAGTGGATAAACATTAGAAATGAGATTCCAACTAATGCACAAACAAATAGTTTTTCTAGATATGCATACCTGCTTTTCTAGATACAAATGTATCTTTTTTTAAATGTGCTTTAATTTTTTTTTATGTTTAACTCGATTGGTTTGATATGCATAAGCATGCATGTAAGTTTGCTCTGTAAAAATAGTTTAGAAGAAAGCAAATGATAACTTGTTAGTAAATGTACAAAACACAAATATTACTTCTGCTATTTACAGAGAACTGTGAATGGTCCTTTCACGAGCATTGATGATGTCAATGAACCTAGTGCGTTTGTATATATGTACATATGTGTGTATATTAAAATACATGATTGTAATTTTCTTTCATTAAAAGTTAAATAACAAAATCATTGCGGCTGTTATTTCAACTGTTTATTTATGTGTGTTCTGTTCTTTTCAAGCTTTTTTGGAGTAGGGAAAAGGGACTTTGCTACAAGCAAATGCAATATCAATCATGTACATACATATGTTTATCAATTTAAATCCACTGTAACACATGATGTGTAATCTTGTATCCTCATCTTTCAGACTTTTACTCCATTGTCGGCTATACAAATGATGTCATACATGTTTCGAGTACAAAGTAAAGGTTTGCTTGCTAACTCAACGCATTTGCTCCAACGAACTGGAATTATGGATACAGATAATAATTAACAACGATTACAGGAAAATTACAAAATTAAAAATGGAAATGGGGACTGTGTAAAAGACCCCCCACCCCGCCTCCTAAAATAATACCTCTAGCCGATGTAGATAAAACAAACACACATCAATACGTACAGTAAAACAATTTTCAAGCAAAGGAGAAGGTCCGGTAAGGACTCATTTTGGCCTCAAATTTCAGTTTCATCTGACGAAAGATTTTGACCACTTTTTAAACACTTAAGTGTCTATTTCACTTGATTCAATTATTTTATGTGAAAGATTTTAACTGATTTAGTCAATAAAAACGATCCGATTCCAGCTCAAATATGAAAAATCTTCCAAATATGCTGAAAAATGTCACTTTACAGATGATTTTTGTCAAAAATGAAAGTGGCCGCATCCGTGTTCATCCACAACCTTTATATATGTTATGTATTATCATAAAATACAACTTACATTTCAATATTAAGGATGAACACGAATGCGGCCACTTTCGTTTTACACGGAAACCGTCTAAAATTTAACTTAAATGCTAGAATTTTGAAGATTTCAGTAATTTAGCATGACTAAATGGCGCTACAACCCGACATATGTGCATTGTATAGTCAAAAACAGACCATATTTATGTGGCAGACGCATTCAACTGTCCAATAAATAACTAAAAGTTTACATTTTAACAATTTTGTAAAACTGTTATATTTTGGGGCCAAAACGGGGTCTTACCGGACCTACTCCTTTACAACAAAATAGTTCATGTCAGCCCACAGATTGTGTACACCTTTACATTTCCCTGAAGAATCTCCGAGCAGCGCCTTCATATAGCGTATATATCTTCGTGATGAATATAATATTCAAGAGTTTTACTCGATGTATTGTTAAAAATAACATAAACGCTATGAACCCACGATTTTAGTTGTGCTTTGTGCGTCGTTTGTTGTTATTTTTGCCAAAAATCAGCCTGTTGGTTTTTTCTGCCTCTTTTGAATAACATTCGTTCTTTTGAGGCTCTTTATAGCTCACTATGTGATGTGTTTTTTTCTCATCGTTAAAATTGGAACAGCTATTGTACTGCAACATATCATTGATTACACCTGAATGCTGTTGAAGAATAAATAATTCATGTCCGGCCAAGGTATCAATCGTGTTAATATACTGTTATACAAAACATGCTAGTAACATTATTTTGTTGCGTGTTTTTGGTATTTTCATGTTTGCCTATTTCTTTTTATGATGGTATTTTCGGTCTATCTTACTTATTATGTAAACAAATAGCCTGTATTTAAGTGGTTTTCTTTTTGGTATTTTTATTTTCGTTTGATGCTTTGTACATTCACCTGGCTGCTGTTTTGTTTACTTTGACTTGATAGCGAGGCTATTTGTGTTCATTGTTTAAAGACGTACGGTGATCCAAAATATTATCAATTTCATCATTTTGTCTTCTTTAGAGAGTTATAATGTTATATTTTATACATCATACTAAATTAAGTTTGTGTGTATCGATTGTTGATTCAAAAGGAAGCTTTGAGACATAATTTCTGGATTGAGGGTTGTAGCCATATATCAAGTTTATTTTGGACCAAGACCTCCAGCTCGTTTCGGTCGAGAGTTAACACCATAACGAGTTAGTTGACCGTTATGGTTGCAATACCATTCCCTTTTCACGAATATGACCTACCCAATTAGACTCTTAACTGGATTTGTAATAACATAAGCAATATAATGGATACCGCATGCGGAACAGGATCTCCTTACTCTTCCGGAGCAACTGAGATCACCCCCAGATTTTGGTGGGGTTCGTGTTGCTTAGTCTTTATTTTTCTATGTTAAGTCTTTTATACTATTTTTTGTCTATTTGTCTTTTTATGTTTATCTATGGCTTTGTCAGTTTAATTATTTTCGATCTATGAGCTTGACTGTCCATCTAATATCTTTCGTCCTTCTTTTTTTAACTATTTGTGTCACAAATTACTATGTATGTATACAACTCACTCTAGACTACGATTACACCACGCTCAACGCGATCTGAAATAAATTATTGTATTTAAAATGTTCTTATGGTAAGCAATGTTAATGGTTTATATGAAAACCCTCATTAGATTCTTCAACAAGATCGCCCGAGACTAATCGGTACATTCAGATCACAAGAGAAAAATCACCAGCTATATAAAATCGTAAAGTCCAAATACTTGTAAATAGTTTGACAAAGGAAGCAGGTTACAAAAATCCGAAATACTAATTTTCATCGAAATAGGAATACGAATTTCGGGTTTTTAGTGCAGCCATTTATAATATTTGAGTAAAAAATCAGATTACACAACATTTTACGTTAGATTTTAATAATTGCTAGGACTCTTTATGTGGTATAACTCTGTAGTGGGTTTTTTGAAACTGTTTTATATTTGTGTATCTAACAAACATCATTCACCTAAGAAAAATATAGATATTATGTTCTGCATTTACGTGGCATTTCTTAAAAGAACTTTTAATAAAATGATTCGGCAATCAACTTGGTTAGTAAAATATGTCTCTATTTGAAAGAAATAAACAACAACATGAGGTTAAGAAGTGTCAAGTAAATGAATAAAAACTGTCCTGCAGTAAAGATTTGAATTCATTAAATTTTTTGAATTCGTGTGGTAAGATTAAGGGTATGCAACATTAAAATGGTCAATACTGTGATTAGAAATAGTAATTGGAAATATTATTTCTCATTGAGAGATCATACCTATCTTATGTAACTCTTGGATCTACAACATCCTTCTATTTTGCTTTAAATGTAACAGCACCCCACTGCGACGCATTATTCTGACCCCGAGGTGACCATTCCACGCCGTAATATCACAGACTTAACCGAGAGGCAACAAAAATTGATTCTTTCTTATATCATGTGTAGTTAAAAAAACAGCTTTGTAAAAAAAATGTTTCCGGTATAAACTATTGGATGAATGCGTCTAAGAAATGTGTGTTGTTTGGCTGGAAGAAATACCAAACAAAAGTATACTGTTTGACTTTAATGTAATATATTTAAAGTCAACCATTACATTTTAGGAGTTCGGTATTTCTGTAATATTTTTATATTGGAAGGGTTTACCTTAAAATATGATAAAAATTTACATATCTTAAAGATAAGGTTACAGTATAAACAATTTCATCATGTTTGCTGTTTGCTGTCAACTATAGCTAATGTAAGTGTCGTTTGGCGAAGAATAATCGATCATAGAACATATATTGCACTCGCAAGCTCGTGCAATATAAAATTCTACTCGGGACAATAATCCCTAATATTCCTGCAATAACCCTATAATATATATATATATATATATATATCTGTAACAATAACATCTTCATGCCTTATATATCATGTACTGTAGTACGCCACTAGATTAAAACTGACGAGGAAAGGTAACACACGGCCAGCGAAAGCTCTTTTATTTGAGAGCCCAGGTGGTCGTGTGGTCTAGCGGGACGGCTGCAGTGCAGGCGATTTGGTGTCACGATATCACAGTAGCATGGGTTCGAATCCCGGCGAGGGAAGAACCAAAAATTTGCGAAAGCAAATTTACAGATCTAACATTGTTGGGTTGATGTTTAGACGAGTTGTATATACATTATGTACACAGCCATGTATCACCATCATTGATGGCGATCCGATGGATACATCTGTTGTAGAGTTGTCACTGACTCAGACGTACTTATACATATAATTATTTTCTGTGACTGTATATTACATTAATTTGTAGGATCCTTTACTATAGATAATTTAGCTGATCTGTAACAATAACATCTTCATGCCTAATATATCATGTACTGTAGTACGCCACTAGATTAAAACTGACGAGGAAAGGTAACACACGTCCAGCGAAAGCTCTTTTATTTGAGAGCCCAGGTGGTCGTGTGGTCTAGCGGGACGGCTGCAGTGCAGGCGATTTGGTGTCACGATATCACAGTAGCATGGGTTCGAATCCCGGCGAGGGAAGAACCAAAAATTTGCGAAAGCAAATTTACAGATCTAACATTGTTGGGTTGATGTTTAGACGAGTTATATATATATATATATATATATATATATATATATATATATATATATATATATATATATATATATATAATATATATATATATATATATAACATTTTTTGAAATGTAATTGATTTTCACTTTTTTAGAGTGAATATTTGTATTTGTTATCATCATCCTGTGAACAGATACAAATAGTTACGGAAACATGACACGATTTTGACATATTGTGTTGCTAGAATGTAAAACAAGGACATATAACCTAGTTTATACAAAATGGCTTCAAAAATGGTAGGCTTATATTTATTTTTTCATCTTTTTTACACTTTCCATTTTCTACATATTCCCTTATTACAATAACCGATTTTAATAGTTTGGTTTTCTATTTAAAAAAATGGCGGGAATGATATGTAAATAGTGTGTATATGAAATACAAATGACACCTTGACGATTAACGGATACAATGCATATCTATCAACTTAACATATAACTCGTACGTAGAATAAAAAATGAAACTCAATGTCTGAAAAAGAAAACAGACAAACACTATTTTACAAAACACAACATTGAAAACTATTATGAAAATATTTCGAACCCTTCAAATATGGGAGAGGGGATCTCAGGTGCTTTGAGTGGGTTGGTTTGGTAGAACCAGGTTCACATACAAGATAAAAATATATAAGACGATTTTGCAATGAGAGTTAATAGCTGCAAATGATAAGGAACATGCAGTTGTAATACTTTGTGTTACTCAAATATAAGCGGTATCCCTTAGTTGTACAAAGCATCTGAAGTTTCTTCTTAAAAATGATATAAGCAAGTATATAAGAGTAAATTACAGTACCCTTCGGAAAAAAGGCAACATACTTTTGATGGTCGTCATGCAATACTTTGTAATGCATATACTATCTCTGATTTCGATGATTAATTGACACATGTACAGACACTGTAATGTATGGTTTCAGTTTAATCATTTTTATCAAATTACTCAATAGTGGTGTAGGTCTTTATTGCACTTAAATGGTTCCTGGGAATTACATAGATTAATTCTGAAACAATTAAGTTACCTTTTTAGCAGATTTTGCTATACAGTTTGAATTTATATCAGGCGTCTTATGCATTGATAAAAAAAGAGAACAACCATACATTTGTAGTAATTATTTAGAGATCTAGGTGCCTGTCAAGTTTAAATAGTGTTGCAATCAGTCAACAGGCAATGATGTTAAACCCAATAACTTAGACTTGAAAAAAGTAGATATCCTTTGAAATCCACATTGATGAGTCAATCTTTTAAATCAAGACACAGTAAATGTGCCCGTCCCATATGAAATGCGATATTAACATATTTGCAGATGATAGTGACTTTTTTTGTTTGTCAAATATGTGTGTTTTCCATATTCTTGTGTATAGACAATGGAACTTGAATATAGCAGTACGCGGAAACATAAAACGAAGATTTAATACTGTTTTCAAACTAAAACAGGACATATTGTTTCCACATTACTGATAAAGCACGCATATATTTCTATCAGACAACATGCTTTTATATGGTTCAATTTTTGTTAGATAGTTTAATATTCTTGGCTAAATGTGTACGAAAAAATACAATGACGCGGATAAAGAAAATGATATAAAATGCTGATTTGGCGATTGGCAGTAGATCTACTGGGTTAATTTGCATGTTAATGACACCACTCCCAAACTTCATATATAACATAGATGTATGACGTCTTTGTATTTGTGGGTTGAACTATATTTATTATTGACATTACTCTACATTGTACACGAGATATGGGTAAGCTTTCAACCATCGAAAACACCCATATATTTATGATTAACATTCAGTCTTTCTGATTAAAAATAGCACAGAGAATTATTCGATATTTTCATTTTCTTGATATCGCACATTGCTGGAATTTAATTGTTTAACAAGCATAAGATTAACCACTGATTTAATATGTGCCTTTTATGACTGCTTTGTAATGAATGAGTTGTTCCTTTTAAAAGGTTTGTAATGTAAAAAATGTCCCCAAATTTAAGAAAAAGAGATATCATTTGAAATCGATATTTACATGTCAACTGCCAATTGTCGTATATTTAGACACAGTACCTTTGCCCTGCTTTCCGTAAAACAGTATAATTCTTTTTTTTTAAATAATGGTCATTTTGTTATGTCGAATTTTTGTTTTGTTCTACTTTTATTATGAACGATGAGACTTTGGAACTTAAATATAAAATAACGGAAATATTTAACAATATTGACATGTTTTCACATGAAAAACAGGAAATAGAATCTAGTATATTCAAAAAAGGCATTTAGAATGGCAAGCTATATTTTATATGTATGGTTTTGTATGCTTCAATTTTATCTGGGTAGTTCAATATTTTTGACTAAATGGGTACAAGAAAATCCAATGACTCTTTGAAGCATTCATGGGAAATGATATACATGCTAATTTGGTTAAAAACAGTAGATATACATGTACAATATGCATGTCAATTCAACCATCCAATACTCCATTTATAACATTTACTAAGGACGTCTTTGTACTCGTTTTTCGTAGGGTAATATCTGCATTGTAATATTAGGTAATGGTGTACTGGAGATGTTAGTCAGCGGTTAACCCAAAGAAAATACTTGAGAGGGATAAAATCCAGTCCTGTTCACTGTAAACGAAATATCTTGCTCTGATTACTAAAAATCCCGAGAAAAGAATATTTCAGTCAACTTTGTTAATGAAAAAATCACTCGAGTTAAAAAATGCAAACATTCTCTTATTACCTTGTAAACATCAAAGGAATGCTGATCCAATTCCATCATCAGTTGGAGTCCTCCTTCCTTGGCTGTTTCAGCGCTATTCCACAACAACCTCCAGAGGTGCGCCGGCTCAGGTGATCAATCTGAACCTGGAACTGGATGGCCTACACGGCTCCGATGTCTCAGCTGATGTCATTGCTGTTTTTCTGTAACTGAATGCTGTTCTGTATATCTATATCTGTCCATTATCTACACAATAACTGTTCATTGTTCTATCACTTTGCACTTTTCCACACTTCGTCTCTTTTCCTCCAAATCCACTGTGATGCCACTTCTGCTTCTCTACACACTTCTGTAATCAGTTTCTTCCTCTCTGCTCCTACCACTCCCAAGGTCCTAAGTGCCCGCCACATTGACTGTCCTGCAAAGCTCTGCATGCGACTTCTATTGCCATACACCACGTCCTCCATCCCCGCTGTTTACAATCCTCTACTAGCTGCTGGTATTTTGCCATCTTTCTTTCATAAGCTTCCGCTATTCTGTCATCCCACGGGACTGTTAGTTCCAGCAAGACCGCCTGTCTAGTTTCCTGTGACCAAATGACTATATCTGGTCTTAGCGATGTTGCTGCTATTTCTGCTGGGAAACTCATGCGTTGATATATGTCTGCTGTCAACTGCCAGTCTGATGCTGTTCCAAGTATCCCTAAACCTTCTGCCTGGTTGTTTTTCTTTTCTCCAGCCCTAACAAAATTTACAAATGTGATGTTCTTCTGCATCTTTCTCTTCTTTCTCCTGGTGGTATCCAACTTTGCTGCTATTGTTTTCAATACACTGTCATGCCTCCATGTATATCTTCCATCTTTCAGTGCGACTGGATATGCTGACAACACATGCTGTAGAGATGCTGGTTTGTCTTTGCATAAGGTGCATGTTGGGTCTTCTATCAACCCCCAGGTATAGAGGTTTGATGGGCTTGGTAAAACATCATACACTGATCTTAGGAGAAAACTCAATCTGTATTCCTCCATACTCCAAATCTCGCTCCAGGTCAAAGCCCTGCTTTTAGCTCCTTGCCAATTCAACCAACTACCCTGCTGTTTCATTCCTACTGCCTTAACATTCCTACTCTCTTCTTCAATCTGTCGTATTTCCTGTTGCACCAGTTTCCTCCGTCCCTTCTCATTTGCTGTATCCCACCTTGGTTTTGTTGTCATACCAAATCCCTGTCTACCAACTGCTGTTACACCAACGATGACACTGTGCTTTAGTCTGGTCTCAGATTCCTTAACTGCTTCCTGTGCTTTTCATTTTCTTCCTGACCTGATCTTTACTTTGGCTCCTCTCACTTTAGCATATTTGCTGTCTCTGAACGTCATAGCCTGTCTTGTCTTTGTAACTTTATACTTTTCTGTCAATGCCTTCATTGGTAATTGTAGCTTTGTTGCTGTGCTGTACAATCCAATGCTGCTGAAACTTCTTGGCACACCCAACCATCTTCTTAGGCATGCACTGATCGTTCTCTCTAATGCCTCCACTTTGGACAATGGGAACTCGTAAACTAGTAATGGCCACAATATCCTTAAATCTCATTTGTTTCATCAGTTCTTATCCGAGAACACTTTTTGCACATACTGTAACCATCCTGTTGAGGATAACCAACATTTCTTTTTTATTTGCCCTAAGTATAATGATGTAAGACAGATCCTTCTTGATTCCATTTACTCCATTGTTGATAATGTTGACATAAATATTGAATTACTACTTTTTGGAAACAGATTATTTTCATATGATATGAATATTGCTATTTTTAAATCTGTTCAGAAATATATCAGTGACACTCAACGTTTTGTTTGAAACTTTCTTTAATTTTTGTTTCGTCTAGTTTTATTTTTTATTTTTTTTCTACACTCCAACATTAATTCATTTATTCCACTAAGCAAGCTTAGTGTCTCTTTCAAGCCATAAATATATTTCTAATGACTTATAAAGGATATTTGCATGTTTCAAGGTACTTTAAATAACTGATGATTGATTGCATATATATTTAAATATACTTTGCATTTAGTAAGTAACACTGTTAACATATATTTGCTCGTGTGTGTTCACAAGTAGCATGCATGTTCCACTATATTGCATTATTTTCAATACAGTTGTTGTAATTGAATTATACCTTGTACATGTAATATGGAGAGAGCTTTTATAGGCTGTGCCTGTTGCTCAATCCTTTTCATATCTTGATGAATAAAATATGTTTAAAATCAAAAATCACAATATCCTTGGTAAGACCCCATGTTGATCTATCCAGGCCTTATATCTTCCTGGGAGCCCACTTTTGTCTATCTTCGTCAGCCATTCTACCAATTGCACTTGAACTTCACCCATGTTTACCATATCTGCTAGTGTTGCATCAAACTTTTTATCTCGGCATTTCACTGGTTTCTCTCCAACTGTTGGTATCGTTTCACCTGCTAACTCAAATGTCTCATCTTCTCATCTTGGACTTTGCCTTTCCTCACTATCAAACTTCTAGATTTACTTGGTTTGAACTTCATTCTGGCCCACTTAATCATCCTTTCCAATTCCTCTAAATTCCATCTTCCCTCTATGACTGTTTTTGCTGTCACTGTCATATCATCCATAAAAGCTCTTACTGGTGGTTGCCTGACCCCTGATGACAATAATGGTCCTCCACTTGGTTTTTCTACTGATTTTACAATTAGGTTCATTGCTGCTGCAAACAAGACTACTGATACTGTACACCCCGTTAGTATTCCAACTTCAAGTCTCTGCCAAGCTGTGGTGAAGTCTCCAGCTGTGAACCTCATTTCAATCTTGTCAAAATACTCTCGCAGCATAGTTCTGATAGTTGGTGGAACATGTTACCTCTCCAATGTCAGGTCTACTAGTTTGTGAGGTATAGACCCATAAGCATTAGCCAGATCTAGCAAAAACACTGCTAAGTCACTTTTCTTCTCCTTTGCTTCTCTTAAAATCTGTGTAATAACGTTGGTGTGTTCGATGCAACCAGATACGTCAGGCATGCGTCCTTTCTGGACTGCGATGTCTATATATTCGTTGCCAAGCAGGTACATCGTCGTTCTCCTTGCTAAAACTGCCAGGAATATCTTCCCCTCAATGTTCAATAGGGAGATGGTTCTAAACTGTTCAACTTTCCTGGAGTTCTCTTCTTTTGGTATAAAACATCCTTCACTAGTAACCAGATTAAAGTCTGAAACGGTCATTTTGGTCTGATCAAGTCTTGATCGACTTAATTTACCGCTAGAGAAAAATGTTGAGACTTTTCAGATTTTAAGACACTGTTCAGATATGTTGTGTCAAGTCTGTTCAGTCAGGTCAAGTTAATCAAGATAGAAGACTCTAGCGTTAAATCAAGTCTGCTAAGACTGTTTTGGACAAATTAAGACCAATCATAAAAAGTAACTTTCAAAACTTTCAGATCGGGTTAAGATCCGTTTAATGTGTCAGAATGATATTAGGAGTTACGCCCCTTCATGTGGATGATACATTGTATTATAAATGTTAGAATAAAAAACGTATATTATTTTGAATTATTAAACATAAAATCATTCGTTGACTTTTTATTTCAGATGATCTTTTTTTAAAGGATTAGAGAATTAATAATTAAAAATATACATACATACAGTTTTGTTAGTTAGTTTAAACATATTTTATTTGTTAAAGTACAAATTGGATAAGACACAAGTCAAACAGACTTATGAAGTCTTCTCCATTTAACATTTATAGCAATATAATACAAAAATATATGTATGAGCATGCATGTATAGAATGGTATATCTATTTAGTAAATATATATATAAATATGGATCAAAAGACGGAAAATTGAAGAAAAAGAAAACAATAATAATACAGAAAAAAAATCAAAAAATAAAAATATATAAATCATTATTTAGAAAACAGAAACACAAAAAAAAAAACAAAAAATAACAACAAAAAAAACAAAATAATAATAAAAAAACAAAAAAACAAAAAAAAAAACAAAAAAAAAACAAAAAAAAACGAAAAAATAAAAAGGACAAAAAAGGGGAGAAGAAATTTTACTTAGATGATGATGTGTGTGCGATCATGGTTTGCTACCTAGACAATTTGAAATCTTTCCGAACTTTTAATAAACTCAAAGACATTTTTGAAAATGGTTTGGTTTTGCTCTAGAGAAAGAAGACAACTACCCGAGGTAAGTAGTTCTATGTTAATTTTACAATCATTTGGAAGCCAGCGCAGACTTTCATGCATTTTATTTCGTATGTCTGAATATAATATACATTTAAAAAAGAAATGATAGGAATCTTCACGATTAACACCACAGCGGCAGGAAGGGTCAGAAATAATGTTGACCCTATATAGATCATAGTTTAAGGATGATGCAAAACATCGAAGTTGGGTGAGAATTATATTCAATTTTCGATTTCCAAATTCATATTGCTTCGGTACAAATATATTACTCTGAGGATAACGGTTTTTTAGTTCAGTTTTAAATTTATTAATTGATTCCACATCACGAGTTGAATCCTCAAGATTATTCCAAAGACGTATGGTTGATGGAATAAAAGAATCATTAGTTAATGCTAGTCTGCAGAATGGAATAATGATGTCATTTCCATTACGTAGAGGATAGACCGTCATACTTTGTATTTTTTGGGGAATTAAATTTGACAAATATTCTGGAACATTATTATTTTGAATATTATAAAACATTTGGATTTTTCTTCTCTCTCTTCTTTCAGCTAATGTTTCCCATCCAATTTCTTCATAAATAATCCTTGAGCTTGTGAATATAGGTAACCCCGTAACTATCCTAGCAGCTTGGAGCTGTAAATGCTCCAGTTTATTGACATAACCTACCCCAATATTATCCCAAACCTCACTTGCATACTCAAATAAAGGTCTTATAAAAACTAAATAGAGTTTTTCTAAATTTTTCCTGCTCAGTTTATATTTCAACTTCCTTAGCATATTTATATGTTTAGACGTGCTTAAGATAATATTATCAACGTGGGCATTCCATTTAGCATCATTGCTAAATGTAACCCCTAAATGTTTATGAATATTTGTAATAGGTATATTTTTATCATTGAATATAAAGTTTATTTCTGGGGTTTCAACATTAGAAAATAACATAATTTCTGTTTTATCTGGATTAAAAGACATTAACCATTTTTTGGACCATTCGTTCAGCTTTTCTAGATCATGGTTTATCACAGTTTCTATCTGAAAAGCATCACGATCCGCACAGCTGAACGATGTGTCATCTGCGAAGAGTCTGCACAGAGAAATAAGTCTTTCTGCAATATCATTAATATATATTATAAAAAGTAATGGTCCAAGGACCGACCCTTGAGGAACTCCAGCTGAAATACTGCAAAGTTTTGAAGAAGATTGCTTGATAACCACCCTTTGTTTTCTATCACTTAAGTAGCTTCTAAACCATTTTAACAGATTTCCATTTATACCATAAGCCTTCATTTTATGTAATAAACCATCATGCCAAACTTTATCAAAGGCTCTAGAGAAATCGCAAAAAACAAAACAACTTATCTCTTTCTTTTCAAGTGAGTTCAATATGCAATTATATATTTCTAACAGTTGGTGAACCGTTGAACATTTAGGAAGAAAACCCGATTGATACTCATAAATTAATTTAAATCTTTGTAAGTGGTTGTAAACATATTTATATACAACACGTTCCATGACTTTGCCTATGCAACTTATGAGTGATATAGGTCTATAATTGGAAGGTAATGAACTATCCCCCTTTTTAAATAAGGCTATAACATTTGCAATTTTCCAGCTGGAAGGATATTTGCACTGATGCAAGGATTTATTAAATATAATACATAATGGAATTGCAATTTTTTCGGGACAAATTTTAAGCATCTTATGACTAATGACATCCGGGCCTGACGCTTTTTTTGGATTTATAGTTTTTATGATATCAACAATTTCACTAGTACTAATCACTATATCATTCAATAAATTGTTAGTTTTTTTGTCGAAATCGGGTAATTGAGCATCAACATCTGCTAGCGATGAAATGAAGCAAAAATACTTATTTAGAATGTCGCATTTCTCGTCGTCTCTATCGGCGAACTCCTCAAAACGATCATCATTAAGAATATTTTTTAATGGGGGTATGTTATTAGATCCTCTATTTGGCTTAATAAGCATCTTCATAATTTTCCAATAAGTCTTAGAATCTGAAGCGTTATCTAGTATTATATTTTCCAAGTTTTTCTCAAAATTTTCTTTCGCTTCTTTTTTCATATTATTCACTTTATTCCTTTGTTTCTTATATTTATTAATATCCGTTTCTTTTTTAGATTTAATTGATTTTTTTCGTAATCTATCCCTTATTCGAATTGCTTTTCTGATATTACTGTTAAACCAGTGTTTGTCATTACCACGTATAGTTACTATTTTGGTTGGAATGCTCTCTCTTGCAATGGTGAGGATTTTTTCAGTGAATATAGTGACCATTTCGTCTACTTCCTCAACATTGGAAAAGAGTTCGTTCCATTCAATTGCATTCATCATATTTGAAAACTTTTCAACATCTGTTTTTTCATATAACCATATTTCCCGTTTAAACGACTTTGTTTCGGACTTTGGACATTGTAAAAAAATAATAGAGGCATCGTGATCACTGATGTTAGCAGGGACATTCAGTACATCAGAAAAAGAAAATTGTATAGCATCACTTAATATGATCGGATCAAGCAAAGTACTACTGTGATCAGTTACCCTTGTTGGTTTATTAATTACATTTTTTAAATTAAATTGATGAATTATATTATATAACTTATTATTATTATACGAAAATAAATCTGAATTCAAGTCTCCAGAAATCACAATGTTTTCTGTGTACTGATAACCAAGTTCAATAGCATGATTTAGCCGTGTCCAATATTCAACACCTGACCATTCCGGTCGATAAGTACAACATAATAAAAACGTTTGACCTTTACCTCTGATCTCAACCCAGATAGTTTCGTCAATGTGGTTTTCGAGTACACCTTTTCTGGTGACTGACATATCATCTTTTGTGTAAATGAGTAGGCCTCCTCCGGCGTTATTACGATCTTTACGGAATATATTTTGTGAAAAAGAATCTATCATTAATTCTTCGTTATTTATGTTTGGATCTAAGTGCGTTTCAGTGATTGTTACAATTTCAAACTCTTCTGCGAAATTTTGAATGAAATCAATCTTATTTCGTAAACTACGAATGTTAATATTGCATATTGATATGGAGTTATCAGTTTCACGAGAAAAATCGTTTTCATGTTCAATTGGGCCAGGATTTTGTTCAACGCTTCCAATTATAAGGATAAAATGTAAAACAAATAGAAGGAATAAAACATTTATGTTTGGATCAAGGCTTTGGAGAAGCGACAAGGAGACGACGAGAAATGAACAACGACAATTGGTAAGTAGAATTTCCGAAAAAGTTTCTCCGTTGAAACAAAAATTATCTGATCCGGAAAAATTAAATTTACATGAATTAAATAACCCTATGGCTACCCTGTATTGTTCAATACAGTTACCCATTAGGTAAAAGTACAACAAACAATAACATGTTATAAGACAGGTTGCCATTCAGGTTACACAAAAAAAGTAGATCACACACATCATCATCCAAAGTCTTACAGGTATTAAATATATATACACAAAGAAAAAAAAAGTACATTGGTAAACAAATTAAATTGAAGGAAATAATTTTCGATTCATAAAATGGGAAAATTAGTTCACAACAAACTTTAAATATAAAGTCCGGGTTTTTTTTGGTTTTTTTTTTTTTTAACAAAACTATTCAATACTTTATGCTATTATCTATAGCAAATCTTTTTTAATTGATTTTGATCAAAGCTTTAATATATAAAAGGGGTGTTCTGTAGCTGCACATGAAATATACATATAACATCTGATAACATGATTTGAAATTGATTTCTTACAACTATGATAAACTCAATTGCAATATTTGATAGCAGTATAGTTTTATACAGGTATAAATTTTGGGACAATTATATTTTGTTGTTTATTTAAATTTGCTCCTTGTAACTATAACTGGCATACGGATGCCAGTACAAATATTATTTAAACGAGGTTTCAGGAATTTTATATATTTGTTTAAATTAATAGAAAATAAAAGAAATACCAACAACAAAATCGATATTAGGAAAAGATGTCAAATGGAAAAAAAAAGAAAGAAAAAAGTATAACGTGATTTTTTTATATACTATTTTTTCATTGTAACATAAGTTTATGAATTTATTCAGACGTTTTTTAAAATTGTTTGACACTTTTTGATACAATTGTAAAGTTATACTAGATTTACTTGCTAGCAATATTAATAACACATGAAGCAATTTTTAAAATGTACATTAGAGACATTTAAAGAACAAGTGACAACTGTCAAAGATACATATATTTACACCATTTATGTTTTTGTAATCTAATATGTGCCATTATTGTGGTTCTCATCGCTGTTCTGATTGGTGGTACCTGGGGATAGATCTGGTTCTTGTTGTTGATTGTCGTCGTCTGTGGTTGTCTCAAGAGCTGTTATGTCGTCATAGTTTTTGATTAGTTTTTTGGTGCCTTTCTCTGTTGTTTTGGCAAATATGCGACCATCGGATGTCCAGTATGCGAAAATTTTATGGTTATACTTGAGATCGGATAACTTTTGTGTAAGACCAGTTCTATACTGTGTTAAGTTTTCAGTTATGAATATGCCATCTGCATCACCCTTTAAGGCTTTTTTGTTGGTATAAACTTTGCTTCTTGTACGATATGATAGAAATCTTACTATAACCTGGGATTTACCGTTTTTTACCTTCCCTATAACATGACTACGCCCTATATCGTTCACAGTTAGATTCAGGCCAAGTTTGGAATTACAGACTTGTAATATATAAATATCAGTGTTAATAGGGTGAGGAATTTTACCGGTACGGGGATCGATAGGCACGCGGATATTATGAAAACGCAAACTTGTTCGGCGTGAATATTGTTCTTGGTTTTCTAATCTGGTTTCAAGTTCTACAATTCTTTTGAAGAGAGTGCCAACTTCTGTATCAATTTCATTAACAATTGTGGTGTTACTTTTTACATCCTCGTTGACTTTTTCGACATTAGAATATAATCTACTAATTCTAATATTGTCAGTGTCAAGTCTTTTACCATGTTGTTCGACTAATTCAGCTATCGGTTTTACTTGCTGATCAACACATTTTTTAACCTCCTCTTCAATCATTGAGGAAAAAGATTCACCTATTTTTTCAGCAAGAATGGGTACAATTTTATTAATAACATCAGGGCTAGACAGGGCCTCTAAGACTTTATCTGCAATACTTTTCCTTGGTGCAGGTATTTTTTTTTCCATTTCTCTAAGATCGCCCACTGAGTTTTGTTAGTTTGTTTTGTTGTAGAAATAAATTATTCGCCAATAACTGTTTCTGATTTTATTTTATTTTTTTTATTTTCTGGTGTTAATTTATGTATTTATCTACTTATTCTTTAAAAAAAAGTAATTGCAAATTTTAATCGTAACACTAACAACAAAAGAGTGACAACAACATTTTATAAATTTCATACGTCCAAATCACATTTCTGGATTTTACTTCATCAGGAACGATCAACGCAAAATACAAATATTTTATATTTCAGATAATTTATATCGTTAATTTTGTTATCCTCTTAAGGCCACGTCAGGGAACCATGTCTCCGTTTGAACTAAGCTTCTGGAACTGCTCTTAGGCCGTGAAGTGAGAGTGTTAAAACTATAAATAGCATACCATCGGAAAAAGAAGGATGTCGGTGGGGTTTTACAGAATAGAGAATGGTCGGCTATAAATATGAATAATAGAGAAAATAGAAAAAAAATTAAAAAGAATGGAGAATAAAAGGGTTCTTGAATATAAAGAATTGATAATAATAGACAAAAAGTAGAAAGAATAGAAAAAACCCGGCCTACTGTCCATTAAAGAATACAGAAATGAACGACCCCCCTCCAGGTCCTAATAGATTAATACAATATAACCTAATTTTAAGTTCAGCATCGAGTATATATCTTAGTACATCTGTTTGTAAATGCGCTTATCCTTTCTTTCATTTGAATAAAAAACTTATTTAATATAAAATATGTATTTATTTGTTTATTCAGATTGCACTATTATAAATAATTCTTCTTCGTCTTCTCCCTCTAAACTGTAAAAGTAACGTATGTATGCTTTAATATTCGGTCTATAAAGATTATGTTCGATGACACGTGCCAATAATCCAAAAGTAATAAAATTAACGATCCATAAAATAACGTGGCAATTACAATGGCTATTTCACAGTTATATCATACGTTCACCCGTCATGGTATCATACATGTACCTCCGTATGTGAGTACAAGTTTCTAAATCATTTTTTGATAGCTTCTTTCTAACACTATTGACGACATAGTTCAAACTACATGCACATATCACAAAACCGCAAATTTAGTATAGTTAAAAAGATATACGATATTGAAAATGCATTTTTTTTTCTATCAAAAATGTATGGTCGTGTATTTGTAACTCTAGGTGGTTACCTAAGATGTATAAAAAAATAGTGTCTTTAGAACTAAGAACAAAATATTGCACTAAGGACCTGATGGAATGATAAAATTGACACAAAGGACGTTGCATATATAAGTTAACGTTTTAAAAATAAATCATTTCAAGTTTTATAATCATATCTTAAGTAATTAGAAAGTTATTTAATGTTTTATCGACACGCGCCACACTCAGTTGATTGTAATCTATAGAAATTCATGTTCGTTCAACCATGACCCGTTTTGAATACACTAGTATACTTATTAAAAATGTATATATTATGTTATTTTATGTTGTTCTTGGTTTTTTTATGGTATAGTTATTACTGCCGTATCTATTTTGCTTTTCTGTCTGTTATAGTTTTAGTTCTATGTAAAAGTGTATTTTCTACTTATTTTGTTTCTTTTAATTTCGTTTGGTTGTTCCATAAGTTCATTTTTTTAAGTTCTCTAGTAATATTTTATAGAAATATTTTAAAATAGTAAAAAATGTATAGAGTTTGTTTACCAACTCATACTGACATAGAAGATACACATGTTTCGCAAAGTATAACAGTTTATTACATTTTTGTTGAGCCTGCGACTTGTGTTGCAAAAAGTGAGACATAGCGATCCACAAACCACAAATATTCACTTTGTGGTTAAAGTGTTTGAAACTTTAATAACTTTCTTAAACTATCCTGGATTTCTACTAGACTAGGACCGAAGCTTGTGTATGATAATAAGATAGCTGAAGAAAAAAATGTTTATCCGTATTTTTATTTATAACTGACTTTTTTTGTTTTTCTGTAAGCTGATATGCATTCACTCTGTAAAGTTTTTTTCATAAAAATCACATTTTTATGTCGGGGCCTTTTAATGATCGGTCGACTATATGGAAGGGGTTTTCTCGTTATTGAAGGCCGCATTGTTGCCTATAATTGCTATATATTGTTTATTATAAGTTTTAAAAGCTGCGTCAACTAATCCTGCCTCTTTAAAGGTCAAATGAATGAACTTTATTCTCATAAAACTACATGTCATAGTTACAGTCAAATTACACTTGACCGTTTTGACAAACCAGTAAATTCTTCGCCCGGGGATATGCACCTGACATTAATCTTCCTTCAGTAACTTTACAATACCCAGCCGTGTCATTTCCGTATATTGTACATGTAGATAGCCCGTGTGATACATGTATATACACCAGAAATAGTAACAAATACACATTGAAGTGATTTTTATTTTTAGAAGTACTCCATATCAAGTAACATTAAGTATACATTCACATAAAATTACAATTAAAAAAAAATGTTAATAATAAGTTCAAATGTTGTTTTTATTAAATGCACCTAGGTACGTATTTGTAAACTTATGTTGTTACTTTATTTCATGTACAAGTTTAACATTGTTAAATACTTCATTTATTTTTTATTCTGTTTATTTTATTATTTTGAGTTTATGCATTAGATATCAATTTCTAATATAAAATGATTTTTTTTACATGTAATAGTACTCCTTCTTGTCAAGAGTGTCATATTATAAGTCCTTAGTGCACTTAGGAGTCCTGGTCAGTGTTAAGACACACTTACTTCATAAAATATTATATGAAATGATATATAGATGTCTGTAGATAAGCCTCGGTCCCACCTTACCGGATAGCTCGAACGGACGCCTAACGGATAACTTTTTTTCAATCCGTTCATGTCCGTTAGACGTCCGTTCTTATCCGTTAAACGTCCGTCCACATCCGGTGCATGTCCGTTAAGCGTACGTTTTATCTGTCGACGTCCGTTCTGTCCGGTGTACATGCATACCGATTTGATAACTGTTTAAACACTTGACGCCATATTAATATCATATATGAACATTTCGGAAAAAATATGGTAGATATTTAATCATCGGCTCTCAGGAAGTTGTCTTGTAGGTTTAAAGAAGGGGGACAATAAACCTCTAAGTAGTAAAACTTTAATATTGGTATTCTTTATATTGTATAACTTTCATATTCTGGCTTTCTCCTCAATTTTTAAAATATATTGAGAAGTCACGTTTTAATGCCACTGGCAGATCGTTTATCATTTGTTCTGTTAAATCAAAGACATTTAGTACATGTATTCTATTATCCGGGATAAATTATTCACAATGATAAAGAAATATAAATTATGAACAGTGAAAATGGTAAATTGTATGTAATATGGAGAGAAAAAATAAGATAACCCATTCGATGTTCTTTGTATTTTTCATTTTCAACAGAATATTATATATATAAAAAATTTTAATTTTTGTTTTTTTCTTTGCGAATACAAAATGGCCCAAAAGCTAAATGTCATCACCAGCATGTATAATAGAAGACGATAAACACTTTAGAATATACACCACCTGCTGGATCTCTTTACCTGGGCACATATCTCGTTACGTAACAAGTATGAATGTAAAATTCTCGATATGGTACATGTATATTCAGCCGAATATACACACTCAGTATCTCTGGACTCGGGTATTTAAGATATTTTTATCTGATAATGAAACATGTAAATTTATGTGTGCTTTATGTAAAAAAAATTGCATTTAACCATTTTATTTTTAAAATTTCGTTAAAATAAGTTGACTTTGAGCATATATTTATTCTAAAAACCGGGGACAAATCGCTGATTTCAAATTTTAGACCAATCTAATTATTATCAGCAGTGGGCAAAGTATTTGAAAAAAAAACTTATTTACAAATGTATTTAATTACTTAATTACTAAGTTGTTATATTTCAAATATACAAAATGCGTTTCTGTTTCAAGTTCAAATTCGCCTTTTGAGAATACTAATGCAGGAGTTCCATAAGGCTCTGTATAAGGTTCTTTACTATTCCTTATTCATGTATATGACATAGCTGGTAATCTGATAAGTCTAACTCGATTGTGTGCTGATGAAACATCCCCTTCTCATTCAAGTACTAGTCCTTACACATATCAAAAGGGATACGAAATGTCTTAATTGATAAGTTCTACATTGCATTTAAAACATCCACTGAAATAATATTGTATAAGAAATCATTGTCCGGTGTTGGAAGTTCTGTTTCGCCATTTTTCGTGCTTTTCATAAGACGATGTTTCAGGAGTTTCGATTGTTAAACTCGTTAAATCAAATAACGAACATATTCCATCTCAAACTGAGAAAGAGTGGCTCATTTACATGTATCAATGATTATCGTTTATAAGATGTTGTATTTTCAATGCTATTTATTAACGCCGAGTAAAATTTTTAACGTTTGGTATACAAAGTTTAAATTATTGATCTTAAACAATTTTCAGTAGACAATGGGACATATCGAAGAATCATTATTTATTTATTATATTATAACACTTTTTATTCACAAAGGCTTATAATGATGAATGAAATCAATGTTTTGCTGTCAATATCACAATTTATGTATTGTTCTCTGGTGATGAGTCTTTGAGTTCTGACGAAAATTATAGTGTTTTTCTATCTTTTCACAAAGTATATAAAAGTACCAAGCGTTTTTCTCAACTTTGACAACCTTCTTCTGTAACAGATGTTGGCAAATTTTTTTCAACAGCAATTTTCAATGCGCTTAGACAATTGCAGTGAATCGTTACGATTCAAATATGATGTAATGGTTTAGAAAACCCTTGCAGCTGAGTAAAGTGAAAATAAAATAAAGTAAAACATATTTCTCTCTGCCTGAATGCAATCGTAAGCATTTTTTTTAACTTTTTTTTTATCTATTTGCAAATGACGAAGAATTCTCCTTAAACTGTGAATTATTAAACAGACAGACTAACTTTAAAGGACAAAATACTAACGTGTACTACCATCCAAGGAAATTAATTTCTATAAATTAACTAATCTAAGTGGCCATCGATGTGTAATATTTGACACTGTACATTATTTTTGGAGCAATGCAATACATAGACGTTACGCGCGATGGAAATAATTCATGAAAGCCATAGATTGTTGGAAATTTACACATGGCCTGGGCCGTGATATTCGAATTTTATCCTGGCTTCCATGAATTATTTCGATTCTAATAGGACAAATACGGTCATTAAAAAACTGAAGCGAGGGTGGGTATGCTGTGTGGGTGGCTGTTCTTTTTAACTCCCTGTTAGATAAAGCTCAAATATCTTTATAAATATGTAGCTTGCGTAGGTTATTTCGTGAAAAACTGCTAGAAAAAATCTTTTAATTCTTTAAATTATCAAACCCAACATTTGCCATTTTTAATTTACATGTTTTTCTCGTAAGCTTCCGTCAAATCCAAAGTTGACGATTTGTAACTAAGGAGCCGCCATGTTGACTTGCTGAAATTTGTAAATATGCGAATAATGCCATAGAATAGAAAATAAAACAAAACCTATACCTCAAAAATCAGTTTTAATACAATATCATACGAATTCCGATGGTTCACGTAACAGAAAACTTTCAACTTTAGCGGTTTCATTTGTATGACGTCATGTTTTGAAATGACTTAAATGCGCCAAAAAGATTAATAGACTTTCGCGGAATTTTATTTTATTTTTATTTTGTTGATTTCCCCGAGCTCTTGTGCATTACTTCTTTTTATTATGCATACGAATAAGAATAAAAGTCATTTTGTCTTTTTTTTAATTGCACTTTTTAAAACAATAAAATCGGCAAAGGGTCTGCAGATAGGTTCCAATACATGTAGATTTACACGGGAAGTATATTGTAACAGCCATTATTATGTATATCTCTGAGTCTGCGCTAAGTATATGTTATCGAGAATTTTATCACAGTGTTGTTTACAAAGCTGAAGAAGCACGTCATATTAGAATCGTGCCTATAAGCGTAACGACGTTATCGCTAAAATTGGACGTTTTTCATGGTTTAGGCGCTACAAAAATACTTCTAGAAAAAGTAAAATTAATGTACCTGTCTTGTTAGGTGGAGGGTTGGAATCCCGCTAACATGTTTAACCCCGCCACATTATATATGTATGTGCCTGTCCCAAATCAGGAGCCTGTAATTCAGTGGTTGTCGTTTGTTTATGTGTTACATATTTGTTTTTCGTTCATTTTAAAATAAATACTGCTCTTAGTTTTCCCGTTTGAATTGTTTTACATTGTCATTTCGGGGCCCTTTAAGGCTGCAGGACTATGCAGTATGGGCTTTACTCATTGTTGAAGGACGTACGGTGACCTATGGTTGTTAATTTCTGTGTTATTTTGGTCTCTTGTGGATTGTTGATTGTCTCATTGGCAATCATACCACATCTTCTGCGGGACCCCAATCGCGGCTTCACTTGTTCTCGACAACTGTCGGTATGGTCGCCTTATACTTCAAATAGAATTATTTATGCAGTCTTTGTAAGTACCAACCAAATAGTTTTTACAAGAATAACATGACAGGTACCTAACTGTCAAATAAGCATCGTCCAAAGAAAAAAAAAAAACTTGATAGAGACTTTTAATATTAGGAACGATTTAAAAGATATTGTGTCACGATCTATAATACTTCCAAAATAACTGGATATTCGGCTCTTACAATACAGTAACTTAGTGTCGTTCAAATGTTTCTTTTAAAAGCCCCCGGCTGCGTCCTAATTTCCCTTTCACGAAGTTTCGATATAATTTCAAATGAAAATTTCATATCCGTTTTTGAAACAAATGTCGGTTTAGTAACATTCAAAAACAATTTCGTGACTTCAATTAACTGAACCGATAATATAAAGTGATAATACATGAAATATCCGGCAAACTTTCTACTCAGTCTACCTCTATGTCGATAAATAACGGACACATAGATTAATACCTCGTTGCGCTGAAAATAAGTTTGTTGAAGTTCAAACTTTTCTTTGCAACCGTACTTTTCGGAATAGTCATGAATTATAATACAGTGCTTAGACAATAACTTTTCTTTCAAACATTGAAGTTGTGCATTTTGCCACTATATGTACGGAACTGATGTCCAGCGAGTTTGTATAAAAGTTCTCTAAAGTAATTAAACATATTCTCCGGTCTAGTGCATTTTCTGACAAGTGTAAGTTTTTTCTTAGTTTTCACAGTAATATATTCGTATCGTTCAAAAGATACATTGTGAGCATCATCCGAAACATATTTTTTCCGTAAATTTTAAAGAAGCCTCTGTAGTGCTATATGGTAGAAACGCAAATGAAATGCTCGTACAATTATGCACACAAGTTTTACTCGTTTTAAAAACTTTGCAAGTTCTGCACTTAATTTTAAATTTGAGAGTAAAAATAAAGCATACAGTCTGTTCCGGGTTGAGGGCAACACTTATTATCATTATCACGGAATAACAAAAAGAATCCGAAAATCAGTAACCTATAGATAAATCAAATCGTAGTTTAAAAAGTCTCTCTCTATATAAGTAGTTGAACAATACATGCACCGACAATCGACTAAGTTGTGCGCTTGTTCTGTGTGTTTTATGGCACTGCGTTTTTCTATTGTTTTGGCTATTCGAAACGACGTCAGGTTGCCGCCGTAAGAAATTTAATGCGTGCGACATCTTTTTCATCAATTTTCAAACATTGTTTTCTCGGAAAGTAAGAATGCTATGGAGATCAATAAAGATATTTTGAAAAGATTAGAAAAATAACATGTCTATATAAAAATCATTTTCGAGAATCAAGTGCAAAAGTAAACTTAGTTTACTTTAATAACGACTGTACGCAACGTTTTTGCAAAAAAAGAACGTGTGACAATTATTCACCAAATTAAAAAATTTAGGATCGTTTTTGATTTTGCGTTTGAAATTAATTAATTACAGAAAAACAACATTATACTAGCTATATCATTTTCTCACCTGATGACATCATTTATCCGTATCTTTTAACTGTTTTCGTTAAAGTAGTTTCGAAAATAGAGATGGGACACAATGAAACTTCGCAGATTTGCCTGGCGTAACAGAACAAGACGCCATTAGCCGTCAAACAAATATATCATAATGGGTTGTCATTTCAGGGCAATTCGCGGCAAAACAAATTTTAATTAAAATTGGCAACAAAAAAGTCGAAAAGGAGGCTTATACTTCAGTTTTCGTCGTCAAATGTTACTCGGGACAGTCCATTATTTTTCCAAAATCCTTGATCAAATGCACAACAACTCGAACAAATGCGTTTTATTATGTTTAAATGGAGATAATTGAACAAGGACATTTCTATCCATCACAATGATATCTTTGTTTTAATTAAAATACGTTTTTTCTGCACCTGCAGCGCAATTTTACCAACAATACATACAAAAACGTAAACGGTACGAACATCGCGCGTTACGTCATATAATGTATACTATCAATCAAAATTAAAGACTTTTGCATAATATGGTACAAATCCATTTGATTTACTGAATTTTTATATATTTTTTTTTCCTCTAAATGAAAATGTTGTAAACTGCTCCCAGTTAATATAAATAAGAAGATGTAGTATGTGGGTCAATGAAACAGCTCTCCATCATTCAAGTCACATGGTATAATTTAATAAGAGGTCAAAAGTACGACCTCAACACGGAGCTTTGGCCCTCATCGAACAGCAAGCTATAACGGTCCCTAAAATGACTAGTGTAAAACAAATAAAAATGAAAAACAAGTCTAATCTATAAATGCGGTGTTTTCGCTACGTTATTTTATAGCTTTTTTGTCAATTCCGAAATAGCAAGTAAGCGTCTCACTGTTTTTCAAAATGAGTTGTAACACTGGTGCTTCAAAAAATTTGATACGAAACAGAAATATAAACCGTACATTAGATTTTATCAATCGTGTCTTAACTAACGTTGTTTTTATATTTTTCTATGATATGATTTACTCTAAGACTTGTATTTAGTTCGTGGTTAAAAACAAATGGCGTAAAAAAATTCAAAAGAGTTATCGACATCGGTCTTATGTATATAATGGTCAATATAAACTGTCAATTAGATTTTTAAAATATGCTAATATAATTGTTGCATTTATTCAAAAAAATAAAATAATGTTTTATTTGTAAATGTAATAATTTAACCCGGTTTAACCTTATACATCTTATATAAAAGATAAAACATGGAACTTCATTCATTATACGTCCAGTGACACGAATGGGTAATTATTTATTTAAATAATCCGTTTATTAAAATGTAAATAACTTTCACCAAGCATCTGGCATCTGTGTAAAATTTTAAAATATAAAGAAAATTATATACTTAAAATATACGTTTCTTGACCAAATATAGATAAAAACTATTCCTCTACATTAGAAACAAAAAAATGTTTAAGATCATCTTTGAGATATATTTGATACTGAATTGTTTTTAAAGTTTGCATACTTTATTTAATGAAATAAATATACAGTCATATGAAAAGATCACAAAAGAATTAACATCCAAGATATAGAGATTATATTCATAAAGGGGGAGTAACCCCTGATAAAAACAGATAAAGTGTCGCCCGTTTTATTCAAAATATTTAAAATCTTAACACAACTGAACACGATCTTACAGCAACTAAACAGGTTGTTCACCGTTGGTCTTATTAGATCTGAACGTGATCTAATCAATTCTTATTTGAATGCTAGATGAATCTGTCTTGATTATCTTGACACGACTGATCTGACTGAACACAATATGTCTTAACAGAGTCTGAGTGTCTAAACAGGTCTTAACGTTTTTCTCTAGCGGTAAATTAAGTCGATTAAGACTTGATCAGACCAAACTGACCGTTTCAGACTTAAATCTGGCTACTAGTGCTTCTGCCTTGTACCATGACTCTGTCATCTTTCTTCTTCTCCAAATTACTTTTAATAGCTTCCACAACCTTCTGATCAGTCTGGGACAGTTCTTATATACCCTATATGAAATACCATTTGGTCCTGGTGCTGACCCTGCTCTTGCCTTTCTCACTACGTCCTGCACTTCTTGGAACTTAAGGTCTGACCCATCAAACTGTTCTTTTGGGTCCTCTGGTGTTAACAATTTCTCACACTCTTCCAGGTCTTCTCATCACTGTGGGTCTTACTGAGATGTTCTTCCACTTCTTCCAGTTTACCAGATCCTCTCGCTCCAAATAATCGCTTCATATACTGAAATGGGTTTGCTGTAAATGTTGCTCTCTCCTTTGCCTTTTTCTTTCTATCTCTTCTATGAGTTTCTGCTCTTGTAAGTGTCTTAAGTTTCTCCCTAGTTTTCTTTCTTAACTGCTGTAATGGTAACCTTTCATTCTCATTGGCGACTTTGTACCTCTACTATAACCTTCTCAAGTCTCCTCTCAATTCCTTGATCTTCTTCTGTCTCCGGTTACTATGGCCTTGTTTTGTTGGTTGTTTTCCCTTGTGGTACCACTCCAAATCTGTCCTTTCCTACGCTGTAAATAATGGACGTCATTGCTGTTATCTTTCTGTCTACACTGCCTGCTAATGTTGCCTCTAAGATGTTTTCCAAATCTTCGTCAATAGCTTTCCAAGCTGCTTTGTATGCATTCGTTGGCCATTTGATCTTCTCTTTGCATGGCTAATTCTCTTCTCTACGGGTTGTTGGTTCTATCCTGTCTTCTCTACGGACTGTTGTTTCTATCCCGTCTTCTCTATGGACTGTTGGTTCTATCCTCTGTATCTCTTCTGCCTCGTTCTACCTCTGCAGGCTGTTCCTCGTGCTCGTCCGCACCCTGGGTCACAGGGAGGCTATCATCACTGTGGTTTGCTTCCTGGATGGTCTCCTCCTCCGTCTGACCAGATCTCTCTGTGCGTTGATCGCCAGAATGGGGTTGCACCCATTTCATTCTGCTTTGATGGATCTTCAAACCTCTAGAATTCTTACAGACTTTACCACAAAACATTTACATCCGTTGTTCTGGTTCGTTGTCCTTGTCGGTTCCATAGTCGTTTCCTGATACTCTCCTATGGGCTGTTCATCCTCCCTCGCTCTCGCACAGCCCCGAGGGTGTCTTAGTATATATCGTTCCATAGCGTGTAAAATGGGTTCCCCTTCACAGGAGATGCACTTTGACTTGCCAAGCCTAATGCCCGGTTACCAGTCTCTCCTGGCTGCCTCCTGTCTCTCCACGTTGCCACCGTTCTCTTCACAGTCGTCAATCAGACCTTCCTGGTGGTCACTGGGTTTCCAGAAGTTGATTACCTTGTAAACATCAAAGGAATGCTGATCCAATTCCATCATCAGGTGGAGTCCTCCTTCCTTGGCTGTTTCGGCGCTATTCCACAACAACATCCAGAGGTGCGCCGGCTCAGGTGATCACTCTGAACCTGGAACTGGATGGCCTACACGGCTCCGATGTCTCAGCTGATGTCATTGCTGTTCTTCTGTAACTGAATGCTGTTCTGTGTATCTATATCTGTCCATTATCTACACAATAACTGTGTGGTATTTACTGGCCCCATATATACCGTATTAGGTCACTAGCACACTATGTAACGAATTTATCTTTCCGACTATCTTAACGTGTGAAATTTAGACAAGTGACCTATCAAAATGAGCAAGTCTTCAATACTGTTAGCATTAAGAAACTATATATACGTCCATTGATCCTACAAAAACAGATACCAACAATAACAACTTGTTAGGTTTAAATGTGTTTTATGACTTTATTAAAATCTTAATCATCAATTTCTTCGTCTGTAGAAACTTGTAGGATTTTTTCTCAGTAACTTATATGGTATATAAAGGGACGTAACACCACTACTAACCGTGTATGAGATAAGCCCCGCCTCCCTACTAACCAAATATCGAACGCTTTTAACCAATCATATTCCTAGAAATGTATAGGAGGTAAGATAAATGTTAAGACTTGTATTTATGTTTGCAACATCTGCATTCTGACATCAATTTATTTTGTGTAATGTAATGCATTCCATTTTAGGTATTGGAGAAACTTTGTTTGGTGTGGTTCTTTTTACAAGGTAAGGAAGATCATTTCAATGATGTTGCCAAAATACTTACAGATAAAGGTTTAGATAAAGAGGTGAAAGGTTCAGATGGGTAATTTAAACACACTTAATGTCAAGCAAGTAAGTTTGAAAGTAATGCTAAAAAAGTGTTTTTCATAAAATTAGTATTTTATGATGTCCGAAAATAAAACATGAAAAACAAGATCAGTAAGCAGAAATTTCTCCTGGACACCATGCATTCTTATTTGGGTGATTTTCTTTTCCAGTAGGGTATTTGGCATTTCAATTGGTAACAACTGTGCACCCCTACTAGCCGATTTTTTCGTTTGCTTTCGACAACTGTGAAAAAATAAGAAGGTCAAAGAAGCTAGATGATTTAATTGCATATGCATGTTTTTTCCATTTACAATCTATCATATCTGATTGTCTCTAATTCATATATTTTCCTAAACTAGAGATTTAAGAAACCACACAAACTGCTCATTTTGTCTAATTTATAAACAATTACATCGAAGTTCATAACGGCGGTCATCTCTGAACAAGAATATCTGAAACATTTAATTTTTAAGTTTTACTCTTCTTGGCACCGATGTTACAACTCCATTATCGTTTGGTGTAAACATAGTGAAACTTCTACGATATTCAGGAGCTCGCAGGTATTACTCAAGCTTTGTAGTCGTCGTAAAGTCAAAATATGCCAGGGTTTTTGTCAAGGAATATTTTATCCGATTTCTCAAAATGTTGATCGGAAAGTACCAAGACACATGAAATAAATATTAACTGTATACTTCATAACTAATACTATAACAAGATATCTTGAGTTTAAGATTCTAAGAAAATTATTTGTATATATGTATTAACTCTTATTTAGTTCTGTTGTTTCGTCTGTGAAATATATGTACAAAGCCTTGTAGGCTATATCCCAATAATTATGATATTGACCCATTAGGTCTGTTTGAGTTGCTCACCCTACTTTATTAATATGATGAAATTGCAAACATCTGTTATTCAAGTGAGATGCCTAGCTATTCATGAATTTAAGATTAACCGAACATTTTCTACGGATAATATCTCTACCTACCATGGAATAAAACAAATATACATGTTGAATTTTGACTCGCTCCATTGCTTGGTAACATGATTTGTTTCTGTTATGATGGACTTTCCCTTAATTTTAGTTCTTAAAAGAGTTTATCAATAGTTAAGACCGAATCATTCCCATTATTACATATGTTTTGAATTATTTAGGAAATATTTGCAATATCTATTCTAATTATGATGTGGAAAAAAATATATAGGGTATACATGTTCATGCGCCGTGAACTAATCAGGACATTTGCTTGCGGTTTGTTATCAATCTCCTCAATAACAAGAGCAGCTGCTGACTTGAAAAGCTGAACATAATTTTAAGAAGGAGGCTTAACGTGTGTCACGAGTAAGTTTGATAATAGTAAACACCTTATACAATTGATACATGTACAATTTTGATTCGTTGTTTTAATCATTCCAGACAAATCCATACTTACAGATTCTAGAAGGATATACACTGTGGTTGGATCAACGTTAAATCTGCAATTTAAAGACAGTAGCCTAAGTATTAGGTACAGTTCAAAAATGCATGGACATTATTCTGATGACTTCTTGAAATCTGACGGAATCAAATACGACATTATATTACGTCCAAGTATTATAGAATTAAAGATAAAAAATGTAACAACAAATAACACAGGAATATATTCGATTGATACTTGGGATCCCGCATCTACATTACAGCTAAGTATAACTAGTACGTGTTACACATTTTGTGTCAAATAAATATCTGTATAAACAGTAGATGCGAAACAAATGAATGAAAAATCAAATAGATAATTTGTAAGCAGAATGAATGACATTCCTGTTTGTCTTATATTTATCAAGGTTTGTGGGATATTATTATTGAGTAGAAGGTACACATGTACTGTGAGCAATTTATCTGGTCTTATCCAACCTATGAAATAACATTCGTCACATGTTCATTCATATAAATAGCAGCATCTACAGTTTTGAACTTCGTCTGACGTGTTTGCTTTGGACGTCATTATTCCTACATTTATTACACAAATTTCAGAAAACAACCTCATTTTATTGCTATCATTATTTAGATATGAGCAAAGATTTGACACCACATGATATGTTGTTATATGATTTAAAATGTTTAAGCAGTGGGTTTTTATCCTTTGAATTGTTTTATATGTTATTATGTTCTTGTATTGCTTCCATATTTATGAATGTACAAGGCACAGCGTGAATCTTACTCATTGTTGAAGGTTGTTAAATGTTCATTTGTTGTTGTTGTTTCATCTCATTTCGTCTCTTGCTATTGTTGTCGTATATGAAATCATACCACATCATCTTATTTTAAAGCCAGTTGAAGCCGTTTTACAAACAATCTAGAAACATAGAAAAGGCATTTCAAATGTCTATATTGTTTCAGTTCATGTTGTAGTGCAAATTTGTTAGACTTTTACGTCATTAAACTGACTTTGTAAGATACATGAACTTGTCTAATTTTGATATGATATAAAACAATTAAAACAAAATACATGTATAAGGAAATAGACAAACTGCTAATAATGAATTATTGCTGTTGTTTGTTAGTATACTGGCTACATCAGTTGACTTTGTGCATCACAGCGGATGTTGTTAATTCTACAGTAAAATATAATAAAATTTACAAAATGCACCTATACATTGTATTAGACAGTACTTATATGTAAACAATGTATACTTGTAATGATGCATATATAAATGACATACTAATTTTCATGGGTATATTATAGAGTCTCCTGCTCATACATTCTTCATTATAGATCCTTCATATATAGAACGTGTTTGCAATTTTGAAGGACTTCTACCTTGAAAATAGCGGGGTGACCATTAATTTTTATCATTTTTTTTTATAAAAAGCGTAGTTAAATCTTCATTTTGGCAAAGTTCAAAAAATCTATATTTATTTTTCTACCCCTGAACTACCTTAATACATAAAGATCATACTGCTAAAAAGCTACATCATAACAACTACATTGTATTCAACTATAAGATATTTATTATGTTTGCATATATGACATGCATGATACTATATTCTTATTTTGGTTATAGATATGTCCTGTCCATCTCGTGCAACTAAAGAAGTGTGTGCCAAAGAGGGATCATCGGCACTTCTTACTTTTATAATCGAGGACTTCATTTATCATGAACCAATCAGGGACTTTATTTATTATAATCCATTCGAAGATCCGTACCGACCATTAAGTAATTTTACACTACATGTAGACTTTTACATTTACAATGTTACCCATGAAGACGAAGGGTCTTATAGAAGTCCCTTTATTCTCGATATTATCGGGCTGCAAGTATCAAGTAAGTTTCTAAAGTATATGTCATAACAACAATACAAGTATCGATTATACAAATATATACATTATTATTTAACGCTAGTCGTCAGTTGCGTTTGACATGGATGAAATATTTGAGTACACCTACTGGATCACGAAGCATTGATAACGGTACAAAGATAAATGATTTTATTTCTCTCTATTAAACAGGGGTAAAACTGACGATGTGAGAAAAATATAAAAGTCACTTTTCTTATAAAAAAATCTTTCTCTAAGCAATTGTACGAATAGTTTGTTTAACTGAATTTCAAAATTGTAAGGTACCAGTCTTGTATTACAACTCCAGTGTCCGGTGCATGTCAAAACATGGAGGGAAACAAAATAGTCCATTTTTTCTGATTTTTTTTTTCTTGACTCAATTTTTTCTGTTTGATTATAGATTTATGCTGAATTGAAACATATATATAGATTGAAAAAAAAAATCTTGCATCTTTTTGGGGATATCAATCCAGGAAAGTGGAAGGATTTCATTTTTACTGGAAGTGGTGCGGCCTAGTAAAAACAGCAAACAGAAAGTAGAAAAAAAATGTTTTGACTTCAGGGTTACGTAACTTTTTATTCTTCGTGGCATGGCCCACCTTTTTTTCGTTCAAATCACAATTTCACATTAGTACATACATGATATGAAGATGACATTTTTTTTCTATGTAGCATTTTTTATTTTTTTATTTTCAAAGATCAGCTGTTTAGCATGTAAGCCTATGGAGCAGTCAATTACAAGACTGCAACCTGCATTGGGTAAATTGTTCATATGTTCACTGCAAGGAAGTAGCTCATGTGGACTTTTGTGTGCCCAGAATGACAAAACATCATGATTTCAGGTCTTGTAAGAGAAAAACATCATGCGATATCAAGTTACACTGAATAAACTGAAATTATGTAATAATTATGCTTTTTTATACTAGACACCATTCAAAAGTATTAATAGACATAAAGCACAACAGTTTGAGGCAAATTGAGATTTTGATGGTATTACATAAATGATTTTCAATTAAAAAGAACATAAACAGATTTTTTCCTCTATGAAATTTCCTTCTTGTGATGAGATTTCTAGTTTTGCAATTTTATTGAAAATCAGTGCAAAGTTGAAGAGACAGCTACATACAAAAGTATTTATTTTCTTTAGGGTTATTATTTTTATGACTCAATTGTTGTCATTTAGGTAGTATATGTATAAAATGAACTTTTGGTGAAAAGATTTTCACAAAATGTTCACTTTGCATGAGTCTATACTTCTTTTCCTGTCCGCGGCACTTCATGGTTAATTAAAAATTTCATATTTGGGTTAAAAAGTTGTTTGAAAAGTAGAATTTCTCTAAAACTATCCATATTGACATGGATTTTTGTGATTAGGTTTGACAAGTAATCAATGTTTTTTACCAAAAACACCAACTTGAGTATTCATTTTTTTTTTTTTTTTTTTGATTTTTATTGCAAATTTTTTATGCATTGGGGTGTCAAGTACAGTCTAAAAACCATGATATAGTAGGCATGTATAAAGACCTGTATAGTCGAAAAATGGAAAGGTATGGTATTTCTTGTGTTTAGATAGTTGTATTGTAGCATATTCTTCACTATGAAAAAGTTGTGGGTAGTTTTTCAATTTGACTTAAACAAAAGGCCCACCTGGATAGATTTCATGGAAAAAAGGGGGAGGGGTAAACTATTGAATGTGGTTCAACCAAACAGAAGGAAAACAAATAAAAAAATTAGATAAGAATACTCTTCTAGCTTCACAGTATCCAAATAAAAAGAAAACATTCATAAAGATAGACTAGAATGAAATTTACAGATCATTTAATAGACATGACTGTTTTTCAAATTTTGCCTGTTTTCAGAAAGGGGTACTGCTTTAATATTAGTGTTATTTTTCTAAATACAACTAAACAGGTCTTTTAATAGCCTTTTTATGTTCAAATATGACTACTTAATGAAACTAAGTGAATGATTTATTGTTTGAAGACATGTCATTATTGTTATAGGTACCAGTCTTGTATTACAACTCCAGTTTCCGGTGCATGTCAAAACATGGAGGGAAAGAAAATAGTCCATTTTTTTCTGAATTTTTTTCTGGACTCAATTTTTTCTGTTTGATTATAGATTTATGCTGAATAGAAACATATATATATAAATTGAAAAAAAATCTTGCATCTTTTTGGGAATATCAATCCAGGAAAGTGGAAGAATATCAATTTTACTGGAAGTGGTTCGGCCTAGTAAAACAGCAAACAGAAAGTAGAAAACAAATGTTGTGACTTCAGGGTTTCGTAACTTTTTATTCTTCGTGGCATGACCCACCTTTTTTTCGTTTAAATCACAATTTCACATTAGAACATGCATGATATGAACATGAAATTTTTTTTCTATGTAGTATTTTTTTTTTTTTTATTTTCAAAGATCGGCTGTTTAGCATCTAAGCCTAAGCAGTCAATTACAAGACTGCAACCATAATCTTTGCCGTCATGAGTATACAACATATACAGATCTCTAATTATGGGAATATCAAACTAAGTGCATAATCAATTACAATAGGTATATCTATCATTAGCAGATTAGATTTTTTAGAAATATAGTATGTTGCCTGTTTTAACAATTATAACTTAGCGTCTTCGCTGAATCTGTACCAACAGTGTAAAGATCAATTGTTCAGTGTTCATATGGACGGTTATATGTTGACAACATGTTTTCCACTATATAAGTAATTTTTCAGTAGAAACAGCATTATATTTTCTACATATAAAATTGAGAAAGGAAATGGTGAATATGTCAAAGCGACAACCACCCGACCATAGAGCAAACAACAGCCGAAGGCAACCAATGGGTCTTCAATGTAGCGAGAATTCCCGCACCCGTAGGTGTCCTTCAGCTGACCCCTAAAATATGCATAATAGTACAGTGATAATGGACGTCATACTAAACTCCGAATTATACACAAGAAACTAAAATTTAAAATCATACAAGACTAACAAAGGCCAGAGGCTCCTGACTTGGGACAGGCGCAAAATTGCGGCGGGGTTAAACATGTTTATGAGATCTCAACCCTCCCCCTATACCTCTAGCCAATGTAGAAAAGTAAAACAATAACAATACGCACATTAAAATTCAGTTCAAGAGAAGTCCGAGTCTGATGTCAAAAGATGTAACAAAAGAAAATAAATAAAATGACAATAATACATAAATAACAACAGACTACTAGCAGTTAACTGACATGCCAGCTCCAGACCTCAATTAAACTGATTGAAAGATTATGTCTTCATCATATGAATATCAGGTACAATCCCTCCCGTTAGGGGTTTAGTATCATACTATCATAAAATATATGAGAAGAACATAACCCGTGTCATGCCAACAACTGTTTTTTTAGAAATAAATGTGTTTAGTTCCGATGCAAAGACCCTATCAGTGAATCAATGTTAAAGCCAAAATATGCAATCTTTAATGACCTGACAACAGTATCGTAACTATATCCCCTTTTAATAAGTCTATTTAAAGGTTTTGTTAGTTTCTGAGGAGAATACTGACATTTTTGTGCTTTATAAAGAATATTTCCATAAAATTTTGGATGTGAAATACCTGAACGTATAAGATGTCTGCATGTTGAGTTATATTTACGAATTATTTCCTTATACCGGTGATAAAATTTAGTAAATGTTTTGACCAGTTTGTGATATCGAAAACCCTGGTGTAATAATTTTTCAGTAATACATAAATTTCTCTCGCTAAAATCTAATACATTGTTACATACACGAGCGAATCGTACAAGTTGAGATATATAAACACCATAAGATGGTGACAAGGGAACGTCACCATCTAAAAATGGATAATTAACAATAGGAAATGAAAAATCATCTCTTTTATCATAAATTTTTGTATTAAGCTTCCCGTTTATGATATAGATATCAAGATCGAGGAAAGGGCAGTGGTCATTGTTATCATTAGCTTTATTTAAAGTAAGTTCTACAGGATAAATTTCTTTAGTATACATACTGAAGTCGTCATTATTTAGAGCCAATATATCATCCAAATATCTAAAAGTATTGTTAAATTTTTGTATCAAATGTTGTTTTGATGGGTCTTTGCTAATTTTAGTCATAAATTGTAACTCATGTTAATATACATGTATTTAATCAGTGTTATTCAGGACAGTTGTCATTTTTTAGAGCGATACAATTTCAGATAGGATATTGTGTTGACTCGTCGTAGTCAAATAATATATCACCAAACTTGTTGTTTTTTATCGAAACTAAAATTGCTTCTCTCAAAACCAGTAGAATAGAGCACATCTGTAGTATTTAATAATGTTTTATGCATGTACATGTTACCTGATTGTACTAAAATCTGGTGTAGTTTTTTTTTTCTTCAGATTGATCATTTTTTAACTAGAACACATATAATCCATACACATCACATTCATCAAAATGTTCATCTGAAATGCCACTTCGAGACATACACGCATATCATTATATACCCACTGTACAGCTGGGTAAACGTTTTTCAGTGTATTTTATGGAGTATATCCAACTGTTCATATATATTTTATTTATAAAGTAGATTGTCAGATTGATCTTGAAGTTCTGCCTGCTTATGACCGTGCACTCAAAATAGAAAACGAACTAAAATCCTACCACAAATAAATAAATCATTGTGTTTTTAAGATTTATTAAACAATGTTCATATTAAACTTTGAGTTAGCGAAACTCCAAATTACAGTTCATTCCTGTAAAGCAATTGTTGTTATCACTATGGTCATCTGTTCCTTGATTTGCCAGTTATTTATGTCTCTAAAACAAATAGTCTGCGTGTACTTGTCTTAGTATGTATTAAGGAGGAGATAAACACAACATTATTATAACAAGAACATAAACATAGTGTAAGGTAAATGGTGCAAACAACTTAACATAGTAAGTAAATGGTATAACCACCATACACATAGTACGTAGATGGTATAAACAACACAACCACAGACGAACATCAAAAATATAGTAAATATATGTTAAAAACACCATATAAATACTAAGTAGATGGTATGAACAACATAATTATAAAATGTTGATGGTATAAATGTAAGTACATATGAGTACAAGATCTGCAAGGACAACAAACGCATAGTAAAAAAATGTTATGACATCATACGCATGAAAAATATATTTGAGGGAACATAAACATAGTAAGAAGTTTGTCAGGATAACACTATTACTGCATTGTACTGTAGCAGGTTTCATGATAACATAGACACAGAAAGTAGATAAATAGGAAACATTCACATTAGTAAGTTGGTGTTAAGACAGTATTAGCGATTTAAGTAGATGTAAGGTTAACATTTACACAGTAAATAGATGTATAAACAGCATAAACAAAATTAATTATAGGAATTGAGAACAATATTAGCAGTATATGTGAATGTGGTGAAAACTTTAACACATTGATTTTAGTATAGTCGAGCTGTTTCAAAGCGGTATGACACGATTTTGAAATTCCTTATATCAAAATTCTCCTCTACGATGTAAACAATAATGTGGCTTAGTTGAATTGTCTTTTTATCAATCATAATGTGAAACAACAAATTCACTGATATAAATGTATGCGTGTTGTCACTGGACGTAGTTAAATGTTCTTATGTATTTTTGTATTGGCTTTACTAGGAAATATTGCAAAATACAAAATCATAATGTATTGCTTCAAAGTTAGGATAAGACCACATAACTATAATAAGCTGGCGTGAGGAAAACACACAAAACACAAGAAGAGGTTAAGGCAGCATTAGCATTGCCACCGATTTTAGAACACCAACGACATTGTGAGTAAATAGATTTAAAGAAGACATAATCGGGATGTATAAGTACCCGGCCACGTCTACTTGTATTTTTGTCCATCTGATGAGTTAAGCCTTTTTCAACTGATTTTTATAGTTCGTTCTTATGTTGTACTGTTATACCACTGTCCCAGGTTAGGGGGAGGGTTGGGATCCCGCTAACATGTTTAACCCCGCCACATTATTTATGTATGTGCCTGTCCCAAGTCAGGAGCCTGTAATTCAGTGGTTGTCGTTTGTTTATGTGTTACATATTTGTTTTTCGTTCATTTTTTTTACAGAAATAAGGCCGTTATTTTTCTCGTTTGAATTGTTTTACATTGTCTTATCGGGGCCTATTATAGCTGACTATGCGGTATGGGCTTTGCTCATTGTTGAAGGCCGTACGGTGACCTATAGTTGTTAATGTCTGTGTCATTTTGGTCTTTTGTGGAAAGTTGTCTCATTGGCAATCATACCACATCTTCTTTTTTATATAAACAAAGTAAGGTGATGATAGGACAACATTATCATAGTAATTGAACATTAGGAACACAAACACATTGTAAGTAAATGTGTTGACAACAAGCACATAGTAAGAAGATGTGAGGAAAACATAAACTTAGTACGTAGGTGTTTAGAAATCACAATCATACACAGTAGTTGTTAGAACAACAACACTGTAGTATACTGATTGATTTAAATACAGCATAAACAGAGACAGTTAATGTGAGGACAAAACAGGCATACTAAGTAGATAAAATAACAACATAAGCCTTTTATATTGATTTAAGGACAACATAAGCATAGTGTATAGATTTAACGACAACATAAGGATAAATGTAGATTTAAAGACAACATAAGCATAGTAAGTAGATTCAAGGACAACATTAGCATAGTAACTTTAGTGAATTACAACATACATGTAATCATAGTAAGTAGATTTAAGGATAGCGTAAGCATAGTTAGTACATTTAGGCACAACCTAAGCATAGTAAGTAGATGTAAGGATAATATAAGCATAAGAAGTTAATGTAAGGACAGCATACACATGGTTAGTACATTTAAGGACAAGTTTAGCATATCAGGTAGATTTTAGGACACATACGTATAGTAAGTAGATTTATTGATACCATAAGCAAATAAGTATATGGAAATTAGTATGGCGTTCATTATCACTGAACAAGTATATATTTGTTTAAGGGCCAGCTGAAGGACGCCTCCGGGTGCGGGAATTTCTCGATAAATTGAAGACCTGTTGGTGACCTTCTGCTGTTGTTTTTCTTTGGTCGGGTTGTTTTCTCTTTGACACATTCACCATTTCCATTCTCAATTTTATTTGTAAGGACAAAATAAGCATAGCAAAAAGGACAACAATGGCATAGTAAGTAGATGTTAAGACAGCATTTGAAATATAAACATATTTTAATAAAAAAAAATAGCATAGCAACTACAGGTAAGCTGGACAACGCATATATATTTACGAGAATGTTTGGACAATATGTACATAATCAGTAGATGTGAGGACAACATTGACAAAATTAAAATAGTTAGTTGAAATGAGACTATTATTTACAGTAGATGTAATTCTAATATTAACATAGTAAGACAATTATTATCATTGTTAGTAAATGAATTGACGACGAGACATTAAAATTAGATAGCTGTACAACACAAACATAGTGAGTAGATGTTAGGACAACATAAACATTGTACGAAGATTTATGGACACATATGACATAGTCCGTAGATATTGGAACAATTCACATGTACTATTTAGATGTTAGGGGAACGTCAGCCACTGCTGGTGGAGATCTTATTCCCCGAGCCTTTAACCAGACAGCACTTCTTTGTTGACATGAGTAATCATTGATATGGGCATAACTATGAATGATCTGTTTACAAAACTTTTTGAAAATAAAGTCTTTTCTTCCTCAGGAATATATTACCGTCGATGTAGTTGGCAAAACTGTCAGAAATATTTGGTCTTCAATGCTCTTCAACTTCGTATTTTATTTGGCCTTTTATACTTCTTAGGATTTGGGCGTCACTGATGAGTCTTCTATAAACGAAACGCGAGCCGGGGGTAAATACTAAATGTTAGTCCATGATTAGTTTATACAGCTTATGAAACAAAAGTTAGGCCAACATTAATGTAATAAGAATATATTCTGACACAGTATACATCATGACCATTGAAAGTATATGTCAGGACATCATAGCCAAATTAAGTACAACTACTTCAGCTTGTATATTATACAATAATATATACAAAGAAATTACTGCTATATTTGATATTTTAGGACAACATACGGACAGTAAGTAGAACATTTAGAAGTATATTTAGGATATTATATTCGGTTTTTTTTCTCACAGAATTATGGTTCATTAATCAAACCGATCTTAAAACAATAGTAGGACAAGAAGGTGAAGCATTAGACATCATTTGTTCATCTGACCCTGACCAGTACATAACTGAGTTAACGTTAGAATCAAATGGAACAGTTAAAGCCATTGGTGATAATCAAACTGTGAGCTATTTGTTCATACCATACAGAACCGACCATCTAACAAAATATCAATGTTTGGACAGTAAACATTCGTCGATAATGATTGAAGTGGAATTAATTATACAATGTAAGTATGTAGGAGCATGACGAGATAATAACACTTAGTGATCTGACAACAATGTTAAGGAATATTGTTAGTGATAAATTCATTACCAGTGCTTATCTATTCGGAAAAAAGCTGATCATAATCGATAGTATGGACGTGTTGTTTTGGTATTAGACTAAAAATCTTTATATCACCCCTTTTTATTATAAAAGATTTCTTTCAGGAATATAAAATGAGGCTTTTTCAGCCATACTTTTCATTTAGATTTTGATTCCTCAACATTGTAAGGGTCTACGGACAAATTTCAAATTGTAATCTATACAATGTGCAAAAGTAACAATACTGATTGTTCTTATCTTTTTCTTATTCGTCTAATAACAAATCATGTCAATCGAAGAATAAAATGTATACGTCATTCCTTATGTTTACCTCAATTAAAAACGTAGAAATGAATACTATACTCTTTGTTTCATAGTGTGGTGCATCGACATCTCAATCCTAATAGCACTATAAGGACTTCATTGCTAGTAGCGTACGATATTAAGCTTAGCTAAAATATTATAAGGTTCAACAAGTAAAATCGATGCTGCAAATGTATGTACACTCAAAATCGCAAATTAGTTGACATATACGATATAACGCTATTGGTAAATTTAAAGATCAGACGATCTTTTCCAGAAATGAAATTTCAAAAAACGCAAATCATTTCAATATTTAGTTTCGTCACATTGGATTGTTCAATCGCAACGTGTCGATACCTTTCGTTACAGCTATCACATAGGCAACCATTTAGTATACGTTTGTTATCATCTTAAAATTTTGTACTCGTCTCTGTTTTAAACGACTCCTATTTGATGATTAATCTATAACGCATGACCATTATGGTTGCTGAAAAACCTAGTTAGTCATACATGTTAACCAAATAGAAATTGCTATTGTTTTTCAACTGCAGTAAAGGCAAGATGTCTGATAAAGATATGTTACAACAAAATCTTAATTCTTAAGCACTTGAATAAGTATCTATTGGATGTGTTGTATGCCATGTGTTCTTGCGTATTTCCAACATTTCTTTTTATGAATTACAGATGCTCCAGCAGTTACAATTCGTTATACGAATGGAACAATTGAATGTGATTGCGATGGAGTTCCACCAATTTATAATGTGTATCGGTTAGATCAGATATCAAAGTATGGGGGACTTGTTCGTTCAGTTAATTTGGATAATGAAACATTCGTTTTCAACACAGACCTGTTTCCATACCAACGAAATGGAAGACATATGTGTGTTGTGAGTAATGGTATACCAGATACTAATGGAAAAGAACTACAGAATAGTACGATACATGTAAATTATGAAGGTATGAATTTAATAGAAACAGGTTTTCTTTCGTCCAAAACGAAATATTTAAAAGTTTGGGATGTAAATACATTGGAAATATCAGTTAAAGTGGCTCGGGACTATTCGACTGTGCATAATTTCACGCATGAATTACAAAAGTATTTGTCGTAAATTCGATATAATTTTTTTAAATATTTTGATTGATTAGAAAGGTTAAATCATTGTAGTTATGTGACTAAAAGAATATTTTCGTTATTATCCGTATTTGTTAAAGGGTCAACATGACATTTCTTCCATTTTCACCATTTTCCCGCCAAAATTTTGGTTTGAAGGCAAAATCATTTTTTTTTTCCTTATCGGTGACCTATGTTTTTTATTGGCTCATTCTTTGAAGCTATATTCCAGCTTTTCATATTACAGTTTTGGACAAATTGTCATAGAACGTTTTTTTTTTATATTCCGATAAAAATATGTCAACACCTGTATTTTCCCTATCATTTCATTGAAAAATGGTCTCTTTTACAAACCTGTTTAAAAGTAAAATTTTTAGCTTAAATGGTCCGTGACCCCCTATTTTTTTTTCGACCAATTTGATTCATTTTCTTTAAAGAATGAAATAACCAAAAATCCGGCACTTCTGATAGAAACTTCGAATAAGCCCGAGCCACCTTAAGATCAAATAGGCATAACTGGGGGAAAATGCAACAAAGGTGAAATTTACTTCAGGGAGTTCGAACCTAAATTTCGTTTTATTTTTTTTTAATTTCCTTTACACTTTAAGTATACACACACTTTGGAGTATCCACACTCTTCTGTTATCTGTTGATAGAAATAAAATAAATGAGACAAGTGGATTTTATTTTTAGTTTATTATCAATGTAGGAGCAAATCTAGTAAATTTAGATATTTAAACAATGGTAGCGTTCAAGGATACTTTTCTCTTTAAAAAAGCTTAAATTTTCGAAACAGTTCGATAAATTAAGTTTAGCAATTATGTATATAGGTCACTTAATAACAATTTGCCTACATCAACAAGCAATTGTGTTAAAGGCAATGGCAGGGTTTGCTACAATTTAAAGAAAATGCATTTTATTTGCGACGAATATTACTCTTTTTGATGCAACATACTCGCGTCCGGTGTACACTATCTTTATTTATCAGTCAGAACTATAAATTACCTGTTTACAAAACGTTGGAATTTTCGAAGGATATTTTAATACCAGGAATAGATGAACTTAACTGTAGTTAGCAAAACCATGCGGATTTATTGGTCCTAAGTGTTCTTCAACTTAGTCCTATATTGGACCTTTTCTAGCTTGTGTTTGGTATCACAGCGTTCTAACGTGACTTTTGTACAGAAAACGCGATCTAACAATTTTAATCATTATTACTCCTATGGGTAAATATTTGTTTGCAGTTTGTAAGGTTTACATTATTCTAAATTTCAATTAACATGATTAAAGTGACGAAACATCAAGTGTTTCATATTTTATCTACTTACAGTTACCCAAATATCCGTTTTTTGTAGGTAATTATATATATTTCTAAACGTATGTATTGGTTTTATATATTTATAAAAAATAACAATACACTCATTCAATTGCTGTAGAGTTGTCTCGAAGCATAAACAAACAAAACAAATGATTCAAAATTAATGAATTGCACAAATATTATGAAATAAAGTTATTAAATGAAACGATTTGCATATATACAAACATAAAATCATAGATTTAAACATATTTTAGTATTTTTTATTATAAGGACCACCTGTATTTGCAAAAGAAAACAGATATGTCAAGATTGGAAAAGTGAGGAAGTCATCGATGACAATGTCATTTCTTGTCTACAGTTGTCCTGATGTTGAAGAAATATTCCTTCAAAAGTTAGGACGCATGCGTGGTAAAAAAAGAAAAATGAAAAACTATGTTTTGAAATCTACATTGTTATACAATGATTTGGACAACACAACTGGAGTTCCTGGTTATAATATTTTAATTGAAAGTGACGAATTAGACATAGAGGACTTTCAAGCTTATATTACTACAGTAACAAATCGTTTGGGTGCCAGCGATTATTATTTTGAAATTATAAAGAAAGGTAAGAAGAAAATAAATTTCAGTACTATGGAACTATTTGAGCTAATGATTATGTGTTTCTAGTTCAAATTTCGTTTACACAAGACAAAATATTGTTTACTCATACTCTTTCTAATTCTGACCACTATTGATTTTTTAGCTGCAGCCATCCGGACCTTGTTTTCCTTTGGAGAATAAAGAATAAATTTTTCACTTCATTTTTAGCGTATGTTGTGTTTGTCGAAAATTGCGGATTCATTTATCGTCCTGGATACCATGTTTTTAGGATCAACGAAACATCATTTTCGTCGATAGTTGAAATTGAGGCTTCAGTAAGCTATACAAGCATAGAAAACATCTGTACTTCGTTGAATTTCACAAAATAACAACAAAACCAACTGAAATTGATCTCCCATGAAAACACACGAATCCACAGACCGATTTTTCATTGCATATTTTGAACATAACGGATGTTCTCGGAAAATCAGAAATTGTTTTTGATTTTGATTTTATTTATCTTAAATCCTTTCTACAATTTGTATATTGTTATACTACTGATAAACAAAAAAATAAAATTCATAGACATTTGATCACGTTAGATGAGAAACTATGTACTGTAAATTAAGCCATCATTTGATGAGATTCATATTTTTTTACTGATGATCATGTCATTGTCTTATAATATGACAAAAATGCATGAATGGGAAATTTTTGTACGTATGACATAAACTAGCTCTCTTCTGATACCATCTCAATGTTAAAATTTTATCAATTTCAGAGGACCGTGAAATAGATCAGAGAGAGAAGAAATACGTTTTCACAATTTGCATTATAGCTGCGGTTCTATTCGGTTCGATTATTATTCATGTCGGATTATGTGTACATCGTGCAAAGATTAGGGTTCCAATACATTCCAATATGAATGAGGACCGCACTTATCATACCTATGATGAAATTGGGACAATTTCGTACGGTGCTGTCAGTAACATACGTCCGTCAGAAACACAAGACAATCAAGGTCAGAACCTGACGCAGCAACACGCAGTGACATTTTCAAATACAGCTTATATGCAAACAACTGACAATGATCCAAATGCATTGGATGCTGACTTTCCCAATGATAATTTACAACAACATGGGGTAACTGGCGTGCAAGAGCAACATATGTCTTTATCTACAAATGAAACGAACAGTATAGACGATAGAGAACAATCAAGTGACCAAAAGAGTCAAACTAGCAATGACTCTGATAGTGAATCATCACAGACTGTTATGGTAGGCATTGTTGGTGATGGATATGAAAACCCTTATCAGACTGTATTACTAGATCGTCCGGAGAGTCATCAGTACACTCATATCACAATAGAAAGAAACACCAGTATAGTATCTGCTGACTCAGATTGTGAAATGCAATTACTTGAACATAGTTTGACAAAGGAAGCGGGTTACATCAATCTGCAATTCTAATTTTCGTCGAAATGGGAATACGAATTTCAGGTATTTAGTTTCGCCAGTTAGGAAAGATATGCATGCAATTAGATAGTTAAATATGTAAATAATTGGACGAATCGCTGATATAGTATGATTTAGTATGTACTGTTTTTTTTTAAGTTTATTATCATACATTATGCGATTAAGAAAAGAAGAATGTCTTTGTTCAAATGTTTATCTTCTTTTTATCGTTACAGTTTTTGTCTCTCAACTGTTAAAACCATTCAGTCGCTAACTTGTAAAGTTTGTGTTTCTTTTCTTGAAAAACAACTCGAAGTTAAATAACGTCATGTGAATAAATGAAAACTGTCCTGCAGTAAAATATTGAATTCGTTGATTTTATGTGGCAAAGTTTAGTGAGTACATTATAAAAATTGAATATTTACAAAAACAAACAGTGACAGTCATTTTACTTATAATTAAAAATAATATTCAGCAGTTTCTCTTTGGCCCATGGAAAATAATTCCTTTGACTTGCTTGATTATTGTTTACATAATGCTAAATGAATAAATCTATTCCCTAGTTAAAGCAAGGACACATTTTGTTATGTTGGATGTGGAGTGAGGACGAATTAGAAATATATAATTTGTAACAATTAGCTAAGATTGAATATAACAGTATTGATACGTTAATGTTTGTGTCGTTGCCATAACTTATGAATCATGTGAATGTTGATGGAAAAGTAATAAAAAGTTAAATTGTTTAAGTAAGGACAAAGATACTGTTATCATTTTTATATTACATTTCTTTTGGGATTTGGTCAGGTTTTTTTTAAAGAATAGATTTTAGTTAAATAGTTTTCAAATAAACTATATATTGTATTATTTCATGTTGATATCAATCATATAAATTTTGTGAATCCATTTTTTATTTATCTGTCTTAAAGTTGTTTTCTTGATTGACACGGTTAAACAGTATGATATGCACGGAAAGAAACAGAGTTCCTATATATAACACATTAACGTGCTCAATATATTTGGATATAGTATTGCAATACATTTGATTACGCTCAAACTATTATTTAGACATTTTGTACAATATTGCTTAAGCTTGAGTGCTATTCCCTGTTTTTCCTTGTTTGCTGTCGACAATCAAAACCTTCATCAACCTTTTTGTAAATATTGTATACATATAAAATGTTGTTAATGAACTTTAGCGTAAAATAAAATAGCATTGCTTTACTTGTTTGTTTTATATTAGTCATTTGTTTCGTTATTATGATACTTAAAATCTAACATGACAGTTTCCGTTCCCTTTAGGTAGGTTCTCCAAACTCTTCAATAGAGGAAGTTTTTATTCAACATGTGTATTGTTTAATTTTATTCAGACACAAGTGTGTCCGCGATATCGCTATTAGACTATTAGGTCATTATAACCTTCGATAATTTGTCATTGTGTTTTAAATATTTGACACTGATTCAACAAAAAAAAAAATCAAACCAGATATTAGTTCTCTTTAATCCTTTTCTGGAAAGTCAAACCACTCTGTGTTTTTTTTTTCTTATTTCAAATAACAAATGGTACCATATGAACAAATTCACGCAATAACTGAAAGCGTAAACAAATTACTGGAACATGAAAATTTGCTGAAACATGGCTAGACATTGAACCATGGAACAGACTACCTTGTGACCTTCAAGAGAGTTGTTCGAATAGTATTCAACATGCAGAAATAAATGCCCAACATTAGTCATAATTATGTTTTTTATTATGTCTTGCCGTTTACTATCATCACTATTGTCAGTAAAAATTACTTTAAATTCAATGTCACAACATGTAGCTGTCCTACCAATAGAATTGAACAGATGACTGTTGTTTTTAGCTGATGTTTATTTCTGTACTTTGTAAAATATTTATGTTAGTGTGGTCGCAGTGATCAACTCCTTAGAAAAGAAAGCATCAAAACACTCAATACAACTTTTTGTAACGTTTTGCAACATAATTATCATTTCTCTTTAGCTACTTTTTATGTTATAATGATACACTCATGTTACAAGTAAATTTGAAGTTACCCACTGTTCAAACGTTTAATCGCGCTGCGTTTGGTGAACCTTCTCGTGCCAGGAGCCTGTTGTTTGGTGATTGTTGTTTGTTGATGTGCTTCCTCGTTTTTCGTTTTTCAATATCTAAAAAAAAGATTAGACCGTCAGATATCTCGTTTCAACTGTTTTACATTGGTAATTTGTTGACTCATTATGTACTGCTGTTCGATGTGAGCCAATGTGATTTGTTGAAGACCGTATCTTGGCCTATACATGATAACCTCTTACACATTATGACTTGGAAGGAGAGTGGTCTCATTGAAAATCATATAACATCTTCTTATTGCTATACAAGACAGTGTAGCATATTATTTTGAAAGAATACAATGTATTCTAAACTTTGTGTTTCCTTCAAAAAAACAAGTGTTCATCGAGCAAGATTACATGTACACAAACAACGCTTTACTCTTATTGTAAAGTATTTCAGCCTTATTATTTTTCCTGTTTTGATTTCAATGATAAATTCGTTTAAGATTTAAACCACTCAAAATTTCTATCGATTTTATTTTTAATACAGATTTTTTTATATTATCGAATTCTTTCGCGTATTGATTGTAACAGGTTCGGTATTTTCCAAAGAAAAGAAAATACATATACTCTATGTACATACTTTTACGAAAACAGCTTTTTAATATCAACATTCAAGAAACAAAACAAAACCGATGAGGAAGCTGATACAATCATACACTTTTAATTCAAATGTTCAATTTCTGTTACGTTATCCATAACCTCGGAGTATATGTTTTGATAATATCCGTCTCCTTATTATAATGACAGGTACTCATATGTTGAAAGAATCTAATGTCATGTTTGTTAAGTTTTTTAGTCTGTTATTTGTTGTTCTTATTAAAGTATATTTAACTCCACAAAAGTTGAATGGCAACAAATCTTAGATCAAAATTATTATACACAATGGCATACACAATTAGATTTATAATTGTTAAAAAAAAATGGAAAGAACAACAACGGGATATGAACAATGCTTGTACTACGAATAACATAAAAAAATATCCTCTTATAAAGCTATTAAGAAGCTCGATAACAGTATAAATTGTCCCTCTCGTAAACAAAATATTTGTATCTAAGTTTGCCATTCTATTTTATAAAACCAAGAATACAGTTGCAAAAATTGTAAAAGTCTACAATTCCTACTTAAACTTTGGAAAGTATTTAAATGGGTGCTTCCTGATTACCATATTCACAACCTTTGTTACATCGGCAAACCTATTCGAAATATTTAATAGATAGTGGCATTGTGTACCTCATAGTCCAATTCATTAGTTGATCATTTTTTAAATCATCCCTAATAAAATTAACGGTACCAATTTTCTTGCACCAGATGCGCATTTCGACAATACATGTCTCTTCAGTGATGCTCTTGGCCAAAATATTTGAAATCCAAAGCTTATATAAAAGATGAAGAGCTATAATCCAAAAGGTCCAAAAAGTATAGCCAAATCCGTGAAAGGAATCAGAGCTTTGCATGAGGAAGATACATTCCCTAATTTATACTAATTTCTATCATTTTATAACAGCAAATTTTAATAACACAAAAAATCCGTATTTTCATCCCATTAACGAAGTACTGGCTACTGGGCTGGTGATACCCTTGGGACTAATAGTCAACCAGCAGAGGCATCGACCAAGTTGTAGTAATAAAATTAACGGTACCAATTTTCTTGCACCAGATGCGCATTTCGACAATACATGTGTCTTCAGTGATGCTCTTGGCCAAAATATTTGAAATCCAAAGCTTATATAAAAGATGAAGAGCTATAATCCAAAAGGTCCGAAAGGTATAGCCAAATCCGTGAAAGGAATCAGAACTATGCATGAAGGAGATAAATTCCTTAATTTATAATAATTTCTATCATTTTATAACAGCAAATTTTATTAACACAAAACATCCGTATTTTCATGCCAGTACCGAAGTATTGGCTACTGGGCTGGTGATACAGTACCGAAGTACTGGCTACTGGGCTGGTGATACCCTCAGGGACTAATAGTCCACTAGCAAAGGCATCGACCCAGTGGTAGTAATACAATTAACGGTACCAATTTTCTTGCACCAGATGCGCATTTCGACAATACATGTGTCTTCAGTGATGCTCTTGGCCAAAATGTTTGAAATCCAAAGCTTATATAAAAGATGACGAGCTATAATCCAAAAGGTCCAAAAAGTTAGCCAAATCCGTGAAAGGAATCAGAGCTTTGCATGAAGGAGATACATTCCTTAATTTATAATAATTTCTATCATTTTATAACAGCTTATTTTAATATCACTAAACATCCGTATTTTCATGCCAGTACCGAGTAATTTGTACTAAGACTACGAAGGACCAACAATTAACACGAAATAATAAGGACAACACGAATTGATGAACGAGTAAAGATTACCATAGCAAATAATTTTGATTTCAAAAAGGCGAAATGATTATAACATATGTCTTTTTGCATTTGTTTTTTGAAAATAAATCGTTTTCATAAATAAAGGCAACAGAAGTAACAAGACATAGTATTGAACACAATATTATAATGACAGTTGCTTCTCATTTAATATAGAACAACTACGGCTTTACTTGTTGATTTTTTTTTGAAAGACACAAACATAATCATCAGAATAGACTTTATAACATTCATTTAATTTTTGTTTTGATCTTATGAAATGAAATATAAAACGTAATGTCAGAGTTTCCGTTTCCTTCGACCATTTGTCCAAACTCTTCAACAGAGGAAGTTTACTACAATCGATATGTTTATTGTTTTTTTTTCAAATACAATTATGTCCGCAAATACGATATTATTTTATTGTAGCAATTGTGAATGGGTCATTGTGTTTAAATAACTGGGGTAAGTTATTGTGTTGGAACAATTGTATTTTAGAAAATTTTGGCGTTGATTCAACATTTTTTGGGGGTTAAAATCTAAAGTTTTCCCTTTTATAATCTGGTATGTCGAATAACTGTTTTTTGTTTTGTTTGGCCTGTAATCAAATGCAGATTGCATATCTTACAAAATGACTTATGAAATTTTGTTGAAAAGGACTAGACATTTTTACATGGAACAGAAAACCTTGCAACCTCCAAAAGAGTTGTTTCAATGGAAGTTAACGTGTCAAGACAATAGTTAAAAAAAGAGTCATCATATTAAACGTTACAACGTTGGCAACCATACTTCATGGCTATCTGTTTGTGAATTGCATGTGCATACAAACAATTTAAACAATAAAGATACATGTACTTGTATATTTTCCTGTGAAAACGGCTTCAAATGGATTGACTGGTTCTATATCTTGTGACTGATGATATAGAATGTAATACTATAAAAGCTTGAAACTAAAGTAAAAACATTGACATCTCAACAAACATTTGATTTGTTATACTGTGGATTCATTATTATTCGTAGGATACCAATTTTCCTTGATTTCTTAGGCACAGATGAACCACGAAAATAAATGTTCAACGAATTACAATTTTCATATAGGTTTGTATGCAGACTTAAGCAAAACAAAAAATTGTAATATCCACGAACAGGTAAGTTTTCCTTAATCCAGGAAAATCGAAAATTGGTACCCACGAAAATAAATGGATTCACAGTATGTATTAGTTTTGTATCCGTCATTGTGTCTCTTAGGGCAGGGTATTGGCAGGGTTTTATAATTTCAACCCTGAAGTTCATGTACATGTAATATAAGCAAGTTGATAATGGCAGTGTCAACGTTTTTTTTTATAACTTTAAAAACAAAGTAGAATGTGTCTTTAGAAAGTAAGAATTAACCTTTCTTAAACAGACTATTTGTATCTATACTAGTCATCCTATTTCATAAAACCAAGTATCGAGCTTCAAAATATGTTAAGGGTCTACAAACGACCTGAAGTTACAAATAACTAAGTTTCAACGCCCTGTGACAAAGTTTATCATCAACTGCTTTGGCTATTGGATTAGGTCCCGTTTCGGGCATACAGTTTTTCAACAATCTCGTTTCTTCCGACCTTTTCAAAATATGCTAGATCCTGTTTGTCATTCATTTTATTTTCGTCTGTCTAAGATAATCCATGTATCATCATCGTCAAAACCATTAACAAAATCGTAACCATCATATCACATAATAATATAATTTTTCAAAAATTGCACCTTCTTTTTTCTTTTCATCTTTCTATTCATAGTAGGTATAATCTATAAAATTCATTTTTAATACATGCTCCGATGACATAATAAAAGATAGACGAAACATACCAAAAGGAATATATAAACGATAACATCAAAGAACCAAATAATGAGATGTCAAAAATCTAGAAACAGTACACAAACACTAGCTAATACACGAATCTGCTCAATAACAATGTATGATATCAGGTGGCCCTTAAGGGTAGGCAGAACATGCTGATGTACAATTAATAATCTGTACCAAAAAATTGTACAAATTATAAATTGTATTTTGACTTTTTACAAATTGAAATTGCTACAAAAAACAATTTGTGCACAATTTGACTAAGATTAAAATTTACAATTATAACTTGTACCTTAATTCATAATATAGATTTTATAAGAAAAAAATATTCAATGACCATGTACAACATTAAATCCTGATTTACAACATAAATAGTTATGTATCATTTGCTTGCGCTTGCAAGTGAATAAGGGCATCAGGTTTTGCATCATCATCGTCAACAGGTCTGCTTCTGAACAGACCTGTGGACAAGTCTGCTATTGACCATACCTGGGGACAGGTCTGCTTATGTAATCGTTTTTGTGACTTTTCATATCAGACTTGAGCTTTATTTAAATATGTATAAATAACATTCGCATTGATTTCTCCAGAAGGCCTCTCAGGCTCTGACAGCAAATTTCTTTACTCGCTATACTCTACTAGACATTATTCATAACTGTACAACACAATTCTTTCTTTTTCTTTTATATATTCTTATATACATTAGTCAAATACATAGTGTTATCATATTTTTTTGATTAAAAGGCGGATAGAAAGGTTATCCAACGTATCGGAACAACATTCTTATATCATGGGATATCAACATCTTTGTCGACGTTACTTCGTTCCACGTTTTTTACCTGTCTCTTCCTAATTTTTACTTTATGCATTATACATGCATGGATATTTCATTGTTATTCTACGTGTTTGGATTGGAGTTACTAATCTTTTTCCGCAGAATATTCTAACGAAAATCGTACAGTTGTAAAGTGTCCGGATATGTACGATGTGGTACAGCTACCAACAATCTCGTTAAATTCGTCAGATTTGTCTAGAGATTTGTGCACTTGAATGAAGTAGCTGTCACTTGACGTTTAACTACAAATAAAATCAATCAACCGACATAATAAATTAACAGTATACTATTCCCAGAAGAGAACCTCATATACATTTTTTTATTTTTAAAAAGCACAAATGAATTCAGACATGTCAGTGTTGGTACATGTACTTGGATGATGCGGCCTAATAGTGTTGTTTTACACACCCTAGTGACTGTTCAATATTATGAATACAGAGATGAAAAGCTGACATTCTCAACTGATGCGGAAAAAAATTTGCATTAATTGTTTTCCTTATTGATTACATTTGCCGTCCTACTAACATGTTCGTAGGAGTGCCAGGAGAAGACATAAAGGCGCCATCCAAACAGCGGTCATTTATTTTATACATTGAATCCCGACATAAAAAAAATATGGCTGATTACTATGTGGATATATATAGATTTTTAAATTAAAGTGCACATATGCAGGTCAGTTTTTGGTCAATGCGCATGTGATGCGGTCATTTTGTTGTATAAGTCAGCATGAGGTATCAAAACTACTGAAATTTTGTTACGTATTAATATTTTGAATAAAAGGAGGACATGCTTGCACCCTAAATTAATGCGAACAAAATGTGTTGTTATTATACTGCAATATTACTGTCCATTGTATTATTCATTGAATCCCGACATAAAAAAATATGGCTTATTTACTATTCGGGTATATAGATTTACACATTAAATTGCACATATTGTCAGTTTTGGTCAATGCGGTCAAATACTTTTGCTGTACAAGTTAGCATGAGGTATCAAAACTACTGAAATTTTGTTACGTATCAATATTTTGAATAAAAGGAGGACATGCTGGCACCCTAAATTTATGCGAACAAAAATTTGTTGTTATTGTATTGCAATATTGCTGTCCATTGTATTGTACATTGAATCCTAACACAAAAATATGGCTGATTTACTATGGTGGTATACATGGTATATAGATTAACAAATTAAAGTGCACATATGGTCAGTTTTGGTGGAAGTTCTCATATAATTTTGTTGTACAAGTCAACATGAGGTATCAAAACTACTGAAATTTTGTAACGTATCAATATTTTGAATAAAAGGAGGACATGCTGGCACCCTAAATTTATGCGAACAGAAATTAGATTACAAAAAAAAAATGTTCACGTTATAAATGAACAAGATTGAAGGTTATATGTTAACCTATAGTTATTTCTTCTATGTCATTTGGTCTCTGATAATCAGTATTATCATTGTTTATCATACCTTAACAACCTAATTGTATTAGATAGATGACAAAAAATGAAGTATCATACAATTCAAAATGAAAACATACAAAAAAAAAACATTAATGAAAATGAATCTTCGGCAAGATGAAAACTGTTCAGGTTTTGTTGCCGAAATGATGTATGAGTATATGACTTGTAGGATAATTATAACTACATTTAGTTATAATAGAAAGTAAAATAACAAAAATACTGAACTCCGAGTAAAATTCAAAAAAGAAAGTTCCTGATCAAATTGGAAAATCAAAAACTCTTGTTTTAAAAATGAAATTCTTAATTGGGAAGCTGAAATCATCTCTTTTGTTGTCAACCGACCATCATAGTCAATTTTTAGATATAAGTCATAATCAAATGGCAAAATCAAAAGCTCAAACACATCAAACGAATGGATAACAACTGCCATATTCCTGACTTGGTACAGGCATTGTCTTATGTAGAAAATGGTGGATTGAACCTGGTTTTGTAGCTAGCTAAACCTCTCACTTGTATGACATTCGCATCAAATACCATTATGTTGACAACGATGCGTGAACAAAACAAACAGACACAACAAGGTAAAAATGCCAAAAATAGGGGTACAGCAGTCAACATTGTGTTATTATCTTAATCACTATAAAAGCAACCAAATGTAACAAAGCAGCACAAAAAGACATACATCAAATTAAGTATCCTGATTTTGCTTTATTATTATACGATTTTATTAATCTATGTAAAATTCAGCTATACATAATTAAAAGTTGCGTATAATCGCGCGTTTGACGTCACACAGGTAGATATAAAATAATTTTGTCGTTCAAAGTATGACAGTGATTTTTTTTCAGAAAAAGGACTTGACTTACCCCTGATTTATCAACTTTCTGCTCAGACCCTGGTGCCATTTTACAAGGTCTGAGAAGAAGCTTCAAGCTCTAGAATACCGAATAAGTTGGAAAATGTATATCTTAAATGCAGATGAAGTTGGTATATTCAAACTAAGGTGGGAGAAATTGATAATTATAATCGTCTCGTTTGTTACAGATTCTGGTACTGAAATGACTGTGTATTTCAAATTCGAGGTATAAGTCTAGAAATGAGGCGGAGGAAGCCGTGACTGTTTTTCCTATATTTTCTATTTCTGGGGGATATATTAATGAAACCTAATCAGAAAAGTTCGGATTGTAAATGGAAAGAACGTCATCAATTTATCTGAAAGTGGGTTCTTTAGTCTTCTTGTTTTTGAAAAGTGTCTGAAGGAACTCGGATTCATATGAAAATAAGAAAAGGTCGGCAAGGAGAAGCACACAGTTCATACCCATATGAATGCCGACATTTTGTTGAAAAGTCTACCTCCAAAATCAACAAAGTAGATACACTCACACTCCAAATTTTGATTTACTAAATGGATACGATGTTATACATACAAATAATGCTCTTTGTTATGATGTCTTGTCGTTTGGTGTCCTAATCTTTTATGTCTGTTTTTTTTCTTCATAAAAGCATGATTAGAAGTTACTTTAAACAATGTTAATTAGCACTACATATATCAGCCTTACCTATAACATAGAACAGACACGATGTATTTTTTTGTTTCGTTTGTTTTTTGAAATATTTTATAGTACATTCTAACAAAGTTCTGCCTCTCTAAATTTTATTTATCAAACAAAACAATTCAATTTTTCTTTTTTTTTAACTAGAGTTAGCAATTAATAAATGTTAATTTGCCATCATTGTCAGTGTATCTTGTGCATTCATGAATATACTATTTTTATCTTTTAAGATATCCCATAGAAATTGACAATATACATATAATTACGAATATACATATACTTACGCTTACATGTATTTGTTTGTAAATACATCTGTAAAGTATATGTCAACATAGAGAATAATTTTATAATTCGGACCATGTGACTTTAATTTTCATCTAACACGTCAAAGCGTATTCGTAACATAGTGTGATAAGACCTTTCATTACTGCTTATAATTTTTTTAGCTTTAAAAGAATCGTTCCTTTTGTGATAAACTGTTGCATAGAGTTTATCTTGTAAAACTAAAATTGTCACAAAAATACCGTTGTTAATGTTCATATTTGTTTTACATAATATTAGTTCCCTCGGGTTAACGTTAGCCATATAATTAGAACAACTCAACTAAAAAGACACCCTTACAGCTATGCATTTTTGTCGATAATAGACATGCTTATATCCAAAAAGTCAGCATTTCACTAGTCCTTAGTCTATAAAAAACATCGTAATAACTTTTGAAAAAAATTAAAGATCTCACTCCATTTTGTCAACAGAACAGCTTCCGTAAAAGTGGAATTTTAAGCTACCTTCAAATCTTAATTTAACTGAACCTTTTTTTTTGGAAAAATGCCTATACCAAGTCAGGAATATCATTGTTGTTGTTCCTTTATTTCTATTTGTTTATTTTGTTAGGTTTTATGAACCTATAAGGTCATTTTTTTTAAATTTACATTGTAATTCGATTTTTGTTGATACATTTTGTTTATCTGCCAACAACACCTAATCCCTTAAACTTTAAATCCAACTCGTATACGACACATGGTAGCAACTAACGAAGATCCCGATTTTGGACAGGCGCTCAAAGTCATTGTTGTGTATTTTTTTTTAACATTTTTTTTAATATTTCATGCGTTTAAATTAAAGTATCCGTTGAGTGACTTACTAAAACAACCTTTATCGGACAATTGGTTAGGTAAATCTGGATTTTCTTTTTTGAAAAGACCAGAAAAACACTGTGCATTTTCGATGAACATCAATTCTGTCAAACCTGAATTTTGATTAATCATTAATCTTTTTTTTTAATTGATGCAAGTGTTATTGAAACATATAGGTACAAGTAAACAAATGATTACCAAGCTGTGAAATTGCAGTAGAAAACTACGATTGTTGCTTAATTTCCCATTCCAGCTCAAAAGATATTCATGAACCAAGACACTAGTAGCACAATTTCAGTCTGAAACGGTCATTTTGGTCTGATCACATCTTGATTGACTGGATTTACCGCTAGAAAAAATCGTCAAGATATTTAAGATCGTCAAGTCGCCGTTCAGATCGATAGCCTCATCAGGTAAATCAGTTCGTTAAGGCATGTCAAGACGGTAAAGACTGAATCGTCTAGCGGGTTGTTTAGACCCGTTAAGACCGTGTCAGACCAAAACAGACCATGAATACAAAAGAACATTCAAAATTTGCAGACCCTGTTTAGATCCGTTCAGTATACCGGTTTGATACCACGAGTTGCGCCCCTTCTACTCGATAATGCATTTTAGACTAATACATGTATATATATGTATTTTATTATTAGAATTTGAAGTATATTTTGATTAATTAAAAAAAAAAGATTAAATCTTGTGTTAATTCTTTATTTCTTTTCTTGTTTTGTTGAGGAACTAATAAATTATTCGTCTATATATATATGTTGTTTATTTTTTAATAAATGTTAGTTTATATAAATATATATTGATATTTAAATGCAAGGGCGTACGTTAATTGTATACACACCAGAATGTATGCCATAAATTTAACCTTGAAATGTTGTGAACACCGGTAAAAATGTTTTTTTGTATTTGAAGATTAGTAACGGAAAATCCTAAACGTAACCTAAAAAAGTTAAGGAGATGTGGTATGATTGCCAATGAGACAATCCACAGAAATGCAGCGGAGGCAAATTAACACAGTCATGCATATTTTTGTTTTATGCATGACAGTTTCTTCAATTCGTTTTCTGTTGTTATATGTCCTAGTTTACCGTTGAAGCTGTTGCTTTTTTGGTATGTTTTTTTTTCGTGCGAGTTACTCTATTAAAGTTGGAAAAAAATATTCCCGACATTCGGAAATTCGAAAAAAGACATCCCGAAACCTGATCATATACATTTTGTACTGCATTGAGTCTCTGTCGGGACGGTGTTAAAGTATCACCGTATAAAAATGTTCATTCAAACAATATATCCTTATAATATTTATTTTCTTATCCATATAATATGTATATAGTACTTTGTATATACTTTGTATATATATATATATATATATATATATATATATATATATATATATATATATATATATATATATATATATGGCGTTGATTTAAAATAAAATCTGTTTTAGTTAAAACGGTCGAGTTCAATGGCACGTGTTAGTAATCAACCGGGTCAACAGGTAACAAAATCAATGATCCATAACGTAAGAAAGTACATGCCTATTATATTTTACAATTACTCTCATCATCATTCTTGATAAAAAGGTCTAAACTTTAATAAAGAATGAATGAACACGTATTAGTGATGTCTGACCTTCAGTTTTTAATATAAATTAATGCTTATATATGTTTTTTTTTATATTGAGCAAAGTAACGAATGTGAATCTATTATACGTTAAAGGTTCTTACAATATCATATATGTCTAAACACTATACCAAAAGACCATGCAAAATATTTGAGCGCCGTATGTAAAACCATTAAAAAAACATGTACTGTTAGGAAGTTTGTTTAGTATTCAAAAGAAACGTTTCGCTTCTCTACTTATATAGTTTTAGAGAGCATTCCTTTAAATTGTGTCAGTTATATAAAGTAGTGTGTATTTGTATTCTATTTATTTATCTAAATGTATCATTATAATATATATTTTGTATTTCACAATTATATATACTATAAGTTGTAGTGTGATTGATTGTTGTTTAAAGTCCAGTGGCAAATACTTTATGCATGTTCAGGACCAGCTGTAAGTTTATGACATGTATGGAACTCACCGGTGTAGTTTTCACGTGTTATAATAGATAAAAGAATAATTATTTTTTAAGATATCGAAACATAAAAGAGGCAAGGCGCATGGATTACCCGCACTTATCAGTTCTTTTCTCTTTTTTGTCTTAAATAATTATTTTTTTTCGATTTTTTTTATATGTTTATATAATTTACGATAACTGTGGTGTATACGTGCTGTCAGACGAAAGATACATATGTGCCCTCTAAATATCTTTTTTATTATGGATTGTTTGCTTTCGTATTGACGTTTAACACACAACTTTAATTACTGACTGTGATGTATGTAGAAATTCAAACGTACTGGAGAATGAAGGATGCAAATCCAAGCTTTGAATTAAAATGGTCATTAAAATTGACATACAAATAAAAGAACAAGTATAAGTGTTGAAATGACATATACAATATATCACCATGTGCATTGTCCGAGAATTTAATTTTGATTTTACTTTGGTAACTGGACAAAATTGAAGAGAGGCAGCCCAATCTTTTCTCCTTTTTGTTACGAGTACAAATAGATTGTATTTGCTTTATAGACATCGAATAGAATTCAGGGCATAACATTACGGAATATGATCTTCAAAATATACAATTTAATAACAATAACATGTAACAAATACATTGTTTTTATATATATATATATATATATATATATATATACGAGTCTAAATTGAAAACTACGTTCAAACCTATGACTGCGTTGGATAAAAACCGCAATTTTTATACGTGTGCATGTCAAACAAATTTCGTTGTAGAAGGGTCTAAAAACAGCACAAACAACATTTTCCAAAAGACCAAAAGCGTGAAAAAGTATAATTAAACACAACGCATTTGACTAACAGGTCGAACAACTGATGTTCTTTAACCCTGCTGACTGCCATTGACGATTGCCAAATAAAATTGATCACAAGATGTTAATATAAATTTAATACGTCACAGAAAGAAAAAATTTTTTGTTAACTTGTGGACAGGATGTTGTGCCACAAACATTCGGTGTCAATATTTCTTTAGTACACCATATCCGGATTTCGACAATAAATGTCTCTTCAGTGATGTTAGGGATCGAAACGGTATTTGGAAGGCCATATAAAAAGTACCCTCATTTTTTAGAGAAAGTACCCTCATTTTAAGATTAACTCTTGAATTTTAAGAGTCAATATATAGGATGAACGGATCATATAAACCGGAGGGAAAATATGATACATGCCCAAACAAAAAATATATATATAAAGTAATTTTTTGATCATCAGTGCAAGCAGTAGCGTTTGTTTGATTTTAAAACACGAATCGATCTATACTATTTAAAATTACAATACGCAAGCTGAAACCGTACCAAGTGATTATTATTTTTGCACACGACATCTAGGCTGTCGTCCCACCTCTAACAGTAGACGGTTCTCTTGGTGGGGATATTGTGCATTCAACCGTGGATATGATAAAATATCTGTAATAAACAAAATTGTAATGTTTTGATTGTGTAATGTCTTAATTTTTAAGGTTACGCGGGTTCGGTATTAAGGGGGACAATTGGTATGAACACATTTCGATATACGTGTAAATTATATTAAAAGAAGCTTTCAAACGCAGTTATTTACGAGGATATTTAAAGATACAAATAAAAAAATCTTTTTATGTTTTTGAATTAGGCTTTTAATTTCCATTCCTAATTATATATCATTGTAGAAAAAATTTATTTTATACATTTAAAGTACATGTAATTCTTTATGCTTGCTAGTCCATGAATAAAATTGCATAAATCACAAAAACACACTCGGGAATATGTACACATGACAGTTGTAAGTAACAGCTATATAACTATACAAGAGAAGATGTGGTATGATTGCGAATGAGACAACTGTCCACAAGAGACCAAAATTACTAGTACACAGACATTAACAACTATATGTCACCGTACGGCCGTCAACAATGAGCAAAGCACATACCGCATAGTCAGCTATAAAATGCATTTCAAAGATACTATAATTAGAACAAAAGGTTAACGTACTTACAAAATATGTCATCTTAAAGAATGTGATTTCACAAATAAATTATTTTCAAATTCGCAGTCCAAGTCAACCTAAAATCGGTTACACACATTTTTAATGTTATAAATCCATTCCAACAATATCATTTTAAACACACACTAGCTTGCCTTTTCATTAATTTGAATAATACAAATTCAGCTAAATTTTGTTTATTCCCATCAACAGAGAAATCTCACACTCATCCCAGACGTTAATAATACTCATGCACTTCAATTTTGATAAACAATTTATTGATACGGATGACAACGCTTTAACATACGGTTACATTAGGGTTAAAAAAAATGTGAACTTGTTTTTAATTGAATCCAAAGACAGATTAAACGGTAGCTTTAGGCAGCAACCATTTGATTTTCTGGGGTTGGAAGGGGGGGGGCTATGTTTTTTTTTTGGAAAAAAAGTTTGTTTCCAGTTTTGGAGAAAAAATAATTTGTTTTTGATCCTGAGAAAAAAATGTTTGTTTCACCCTCAGCTGACACTCTATGTAATGCTAATATTGAAAGAAACAAAATTTGTCGCCAAAAAAATGTTTGTCTGGGAAAAAAATCCATAGCCACCCCCCCCCCCCCCCTAAGAAAATCAACTGGTTGCTGCCTTAATAGTGAAATGAACTATTTTTTTGAAGACTCGCCTAAATGTATGTTGCATAGATGTATTTGACCCCAACAATTTTATGTAGATCATGCTGTAAATTATATTTATAAAACCATTTATTTGTAAATACCGCATAAATCAGTCTGTTCACTGTTTGAATATAGAAACTTGTTGATTTTATAATATTGAGAGATATCCGAGATTTTGTAATATGGTGTGATAAACAAGTAATTGAAGATGAATATCATTTTATTTTAGTATGTGAAAAGTATAATGAACTTCAAAAGAAATTTATCAAACCATATTAATGGAGAAAACCGTCGAATCTTAAACTTTTATATACGATCAATGCATTTGAATGGGGGCATATATATACAGTTGGAACTCGCCCCTTTTTTTATGCTCGGTTGAGACCCCCTTTTAAAGTGGTTGGGTTCTCACCAGTATCTGTTCATAATGTAAAGGAACTTACCAATTAAAGGGAAGTTTTTATTTCTGACTGAGAAGGTACGAAATTAAATTCATTCATTAATGCTAAAAATCCATTTGATCCTATTCTGCTGTACTGTTATAATGGTATACCTACGTATATGATTATTTGACTAATTGTTTAAATGTAAATATATTTCACTGATGTAATTGAATATTTGTAATAATTATTTTCTGTAAGTTGTATTGCTTACGAATAAAAGATTATATTATTAATAAAATAAATATTATAACTTTTCTTTTTTGATTGGATGACCATGCAGTGGTGTTGCAACGTATTAGTTTGTGGTGCGTTGGTTAGGTATTTGGTAAACGTGATTGCAGTTTTGTCTGATAGAGTACTAATCTCCTGCTTTCGAATACCATGACTTATAATAGTGTGGTTTTGGTCTTTCACGCTGTCAGACCTTTTGTGTAGACACCTGTTTCTTGTTGAAGACTAAACATGCGCTCTTGATTCATTTATGATTTTTTGTCGTTTGGTTGCTGTCAAATTGAAATATATCCCACATCTCCTATAGTATGTGTTCCGTTTGATTAAAAAAGGTAATTATAAAGAGATAGATTATTTAAATTCCAACGATCACAAATCTAATCTAAATCCGATTTCAATTATTTCGTAAAAAACGTTTTTTGACAGATATTACCTTTATCTGATTATCATAATATTCCCAGTTTAAGGAAAAGAAAAGACATTTTTTCTATATATTTTTTTACAAAGTTGCTAATGGTTTCATTATGCCGTAATTTGCTAGGTCAGTGTCGGATTCCGGGCGACATAGCGTACACTTTCCTTTTAATTTTGAGCGTTATTAATATCGTAATGTTTGTATCCTTGCTATCCTTGCTAAATATTCTACTGTATATCACAGCTAGTGAATAAGTCTAAATGTCCGTACAGTGTATAGTAAGATCTTATTTCCACACATGGACATTTCATTAGTATAGAAAGTTCGCTATAGTGTTCCATCATGGTCTTAGTGCAGTTTCGAGAGCTTATAGTGCACCGAGGCGGCCTAGGTTATTTTTAGACGCACCGTAAAGTCCCAGTCACACCATTGCAACAACGTCCTGTTTTGATAAATTTGTTAAAATGCTGGGACCATGATACTAATAGTATAATATTTCCCTTTTAAATAGTAATTGTTATGAATGATAATATTTTATATGTATGCTGTCTTAGTTTTTAAATAGTTATTTGGTTAATATGGTGTCTCGTAAGTCATTTTTGGACAGGATATTTTTGTTTTATAGTGTATGTAAATTCTGCACGAATAATTTTTATCGCTATCATTATAAAAAACTAGACTATGTAAACCGTATGAGATCGCACACAAGACAGCTGATTGGATAAATGGGATGAATTGTTACGTCTACATAAAACTGATATCCAATCGAATGCCAGCAGACACCTGTCAGTAAAAACAAATTGTAAGCGTGGATGGTAAGAGATTTATTTGTGTATTCGATATTTGAAAAATAAGTTACATAGTCACTATTCGTTTTCCCTTTTTTTCAGCCGGATTTCAATAACTGTTTTTACACTTTCTTAATTAACCGAAAGGTATTTAAATAGAAGCGCACCACATGTAACAGAGATTTACAAGCATTTAATATAGCGACTTGTGTTTTCCGGAACGTCCTATTTTCAATAATTCACAGACTTTTGCAATAATATTAAACCTTTATTTTTTACCTTCAAAAACTGCTCAAACTTTTATTCTCAGACTAGACAGCATGAAAGACATAAACACTTTTATAAGTCAGTGTACACACGGTGTTTTCCAAACTTGGTAATTTCTTCGCCCAGGGATATGAATTTGACATTAAAAGTCCCTCAAAGCTTTACAATACCCGGTCGTGTCATTTCCATATATTGTAGATGGAACGAGTAATATACATACACCAGACATACATGTTCCAATACAGGTAAATTTTACCTTTTTGGAGGACTCCTAAGTGGGGATGCGTTGCATGTGTGCTAATCTAAAAAAAAAATCCAATCTTTTATTTTTCTAAACTGCGTTACATGCAAATGCGAAATAATTAGTGTTGTTTGTTCAGTCCAATTTATTTATAAATATTAATTTATTCTTTTGAATAAAAAAAACTACGCATGTAAACTTCAATGAATACAATAGTATTTAATACTAGTAGCCTAAATGTAAAACGATTGCAGCAAGTTTTGAGGTTGAAGCGGCTCGATCAAAACGTGAATAGATGAGAAATTGTCATCATTCTTCTAATTAATTACAAAGTATTTTGTGAGAACAAATACTTATATTTTAGTGATGGTGATTCATTGTTGTTTGCCTCAGTCACCTCCAGTGGCAAATATTTCATTCGTGTTCATAACGAGAACACAAGTTTTAAATATAATAGGAAGAACTTCAAATAGTCGTTCGACAATAAGATTAAAAGTAAACTTGAAATACCACTGGATAATGAGAGAAAATTTAATACGGATAGAAATTTAGCCTTGCAACAGCTCGCTACAGTGGGATCACTAACATACTTGAGGAAGAGTTTTCAATTTGCAGAGAGCGATGGTCCTCTCAATCTACTCTGATGTCGGCCATCTCTATTCATACGTGTAGATACCAACATCACATAACGGCATCTAATTTAGATAAGATCATGACTTTAAAATCGCATTAGTAACGGTGATAATTCTGTTAAACTGTATTGTTTATTATGCTCGAGTTTTTGGTATGACTATGCGACCTCTCTCTTGGTTGGTCTCATGAGAATAAGTTCACCTCGACAGCGAGAGGACTTTAGTCCGAATCCCAAACGGGTCTAACAAAAGTTTTTTCCTTTCTTTCGAACTGTTATTTTGTGAACTTACACGTTAAAAATCCATCTCAGTGTGTCGGTCTAGTACAAAGCAGGCTTAATTTTCATATTATATTTCCAAATTATAGTTTTGTCCTAAATCTACTGATTTACATCACACCTGCTATAATTTTCAACGATCGAAATAAAAAAAATGGTACGTGAAATACTTCTACGGAACACTTGCATTTTTGTCTAAAAAAAATCACTGCTCCCGTATTATTTAGTCTTGTTGCGGTTTAGGCTTTTTATTCTGTATAGGTTTCTTTCTATTACAAAAATCTGTGTGTTGACTCTTAATGTTTTGATTGATATGTGTCGTTGGGTTGATGTCGTATTAATGTATACCTTTAAAATTGTTTTCAAAACCAAATGATTGATTGGGTATAGAAATATTCACATCTCTTGACTTACCCCGTTCGACAGTATATCTTTGCTAAAATTGGGTGCGGACGTTTGGTTGTTCGGTTGTATAAATAAGCAGCCGCATTTGGTCGAGAAAAAAAATAGTCTATGCATGGTGTAGTGAGAGTTTCGCGCTATCTATACGTTAAAAAAAAATGAATAAATCGTTGAAGGCATATACAAACTTCGATTGAAATTTCTAAAAATGAAAAAGGTCACCTGAATCTCCAAGTAAGCAAGTCGCATGGTTGAATTTAACACTTTAGAAGAAACGAAACGGCCAAAATAAGTTTAGTCATTTTATAAATTGTTGCCAACTTTTTCGTCCGTTTTTGCTTTTATGACAACTTTACCAGATATATATATATAAAGATTTGACAGTAATTGTTTCACCAAAACGAGCTCAACTACATGTCGTTGTTTTACGCTTCAACATTATAAATGCATATGTATGTATACAATGGAGACTGTTTTATGTTCTACTGCCCTTGTCCTAGATTGGCTGTATACAATCTAACCCCTGACATGGACTACTGTATTAAATGTTTACAAACAAATAAATGCAAAGAGAAAGATTCGGAAAGAAATTCTAAAATTTACGCTAAAAAATAAAATGCACAAAAATGGAAACAGTTTTAGACAATTATCATTTGAGAACTATATATAATTAGCATGCATCACTAAATTAAACTGATAAATTGATTGCTCCCTTAAGGTCCAGTGGCAAATATATCACGCATATTCATGACGAGATGCGAAATGGATCGACCTGAAGCAAATGATTGATACATCACCAAGACAGAGAGTTCGCTGAGGTAAAACGTATGCCGTACTAGAATGCTGTATGGATTTTGCTCATTGTTAAAGGCCGTACAGTGACCTTTGAACGACTTTAACCCCCCCCCCCCCCCCTGCAGAGCTATACAAAAACAGTACATTAACGGGTGTTACACAGACTCTTTTTCGATGATACACAGACTCTTCCTAGTTGTTACACGGACATTTTTTATGAATAGAATCACTCGTGCATGATCAGTGAGTTCATGGGCACTTTAATTTTCAATTAGATTTGAACTTTTTGGTTCACCGAGCTATTTCCTGTCTTTTTATTGGATAAAATATTTACGTTAGCATCAATATCTATTTTACGAAACATTTCCAGTAAAATACTATTCATATCAGTACACTAAGGGATTAGACATTTAACTTCAAGGGGGGGGGGGGGGGGAGGGGAGGGTATAATAAATCAAATTGTCATCACTGTTGGGTTTCTCGTCTGAATATTTTACATTAACTGTGTCAGATGCCTCATTACAGGCTGAACCTTTTATAGGGTGCTCATTATAAAGTTTTAGTTTTTGGTCATTGTTGACCTATTATATAGTGACTAACAAGTAAATCACTTGGTCTACATGGTTTAAATGGTCGATAGTCGTCTCACCATATCTCCTTAGGCCAAAATAAAAAATTGTTTGTTTTCCCTCCCCACACCCAGGTCAAAAATAAGCCCCCTGGGATGGGAAACAGACATTCTTTTAAATGTGGCCTTATTCATGATCTTTTTATTGAAATTCTGTAATAAGAAGATTTTACTAGTTTATAAGTATCACATACACTTTACATTATCAATAATCCATTAAAATGAAGTCCAGTCAAAATAACCATGCCAGACAGATATATGGTGTCATTGTCAGATGAGATAAGCCATTCAAAAATGTCAAACATGTACAACTTACATTTATTCCATAATTATGCCAAAAGTAGTGATCCTATACATGTACAATGAAGCTTATAGCTTATGAGAAACATTGATGACCTTCGGCTATTGTCTGCTCTGTAGTCGGGTTGTTGTCTTTTTGGCACATTCCCCATTCCCAGTGTCAATTTTATTAGGAAGTATAAACTGAGAAACAAACCTAACCATGTTAACATTGTATTAAACTGAAATAACCTTAATCACTTAGATTAACCATGAAGGTCAAGGTCAGGTCAACCCAACCTGATAGACAAGTAGATCTTTCAAGATACTCATATACAATAAAATGTATCCAATTACATATATAAAATATACAATATAAGAGAGCATTTCATTGATTAAGTAACAGTATATTTTACATGCAATCATTGAACCATGAAAATGGGGTCAGGTGCAATGTACATATAATGGCAAACTGAAACATCATAACATATTAATTAGCTACTAGCATATGAATACAAGACAAGAAACATCCAGCTCTTTTAGCTTTTAAAATGTAAAGCTCTATAAAATAGCTTACATCATCACCCCAAGACTGTAATACAAATTTCTTGTATACAACTAACTTTCATGACTTTTGTGTAAGGCGAGACAAAATAAACGGACAATGTCATGACAATAAACGGAAAACGATAAAAGACAGAGTTATATATATTTTTTTCCCTGCCTCAAAGTTACTCAAATGCAATTTATATAGGTAACATAAAAAGATAAATGATAATGCATTCATTTACAATATTTAAAAATAGTTACATCTTAAATTTAATTTAACATATTAAGATCACGTTTTCAAGTGTTCACGGCCGACATCCGTTATTATAAAATAAGGGTGTAAAAAAGAATGACAAATTCTTAACCACGTACGGCAGTCTGTAATTGCATATAAAACGTATTGCAATCACTTGTAAACCATTAAATATAAAGGTTCAGGTGCTTATATTCAATAAATAAATATTATTTCGGCAATCTGTTGTTTTTTTTTAGTCAATTCGCGGCGATTTGTTCAGCAGTATGACTTTGAGCTACTTTTTTTTATTTATATAATTATAAAACAATGTTAAATAATTAAATAGGAAGAAGTTAGAATTCAAATTGAATATTTGTTTTATTTAAATAACATGATTAAGGGGACGTGGTAGACTTTCAGTTTCAGCTTCTTTCACAGTTTTATTTTATTCTTGAAAGGGGAGCAACCCCTGATAAATAATGGGAAAGTTTCACTCGTTTTGTGTCCAAATTATTAAAATCTGAACACGACTGGACACGGTCTGACAACATCTTGACGTCAGTTTGTATCCATAGTCTGTTTTGGTCTGACACGGTCTTAACGGATTCAAACAGCTCGCTAGAAGATACAGTCTTAAATATCTTGACATGCCTTAACGGACTAATTTACCTAATGAGACTATCGATCCGAATGGAGACTTAACGATCTGACAAATCTTGACGTTTTCCTCTAGCGGTAATTCCAGTCAATTAAGATACGATCAGACCAAAATGACCGTTTCAGACTGAAATCGTGCTACTAGTGAGAATATCCTGTGTTAAGTAACTTACAATTAGTTTTTTTTCTAGCAGTTCATATGTGATATACGAATAATGCCAACAATGACGTCTATTTCATTAAGACACACCATATCTTTACATTGAAACAGGTTCATAATTGTGTCAAGTTAACAGTACCGATATCATTATTTACCTATATTATGCCTGTTTTGTTTTGTTTACACATTTTTGTCAGTATAATAGAATAATATGTGACTGTCATACAAGTGAGGCGTTAAGCAAGCTATCATACTACATAAGGAAATGCCTGTACTTAGTAAAGAATAAGACATATTTATGCATTCTTTTGATGTATTTCAGCTTTTAATTTTGCCTTGTGATTAGGGACCTCCGTTTTGAATTTGAATTTTCTTTTGAAACAGTTGTGACGTAGTTCCATTTGAGTGAATTTTGTTAAACACTACAAATTATACCCATTTAACAAAGTAAAACATTATCCGTCTAAATACAAGTGTAAACGTAAAAAGTAAACGCTTGGGAATCTGGCTTGACTGTTTGACATTTAAATAGTTAATGAATTCGATGTTTTAAGTGATACCAATTTGTTCATTTTTTGACTTTTGATTTGAGTTCTTAAACTGAGTCGTACTGATGATTTATGATATTTGAACTCTCAAATGATGCTCTTATTAAAACGTTTGAATAACAAAACAACCCTAAGTTGAAAATAAGAAAAAGCCCTGAAGTTCCGAAATGCTACTGGGCTTGTCTGGAACCAGAAGTGGTTCAATCAAATATTGGTAAAACTTTATCAAAGATAACAGGTGTATAATTTGGTCTACGTAAACATTATATGAGGCACTCAAATCATAACAGTAAGAAGGCCAAGTGAAATACAAATTCTGTTACCTAAAAGTCATTATATTTTAACAGCTCTTGTATTTAAAAAAAAACACAGACAATGTGAAATTCTCATTTTTATACAGCATAAAACAGTGTTCAATTTCCTCCGGTCAGGTAATGGGATTTTTTTTTACCAAAATGATTAATTGCTACATTCCCATACAGTGGATAATAGGTGATTAAATTAACTGAACTCTTAAACCAAAAATTCAATATAAATCAGCTGATTTGATATAGACTTATTTTAGTAACCTTTAGCCCGGACTTGAAATATTATACATATGACAGCATTACTAAAATTTGATTGATCAAATTCCTTTGTAGAGTATATAGTTGCTATATCCTATTCAAATGATAAATTATCAAAAAATGAAGGACACTTGACACAATTTGACTTATTATGTTACTTGAATGTAAAACAGGGAAATAGGACATAGTATATACAAAATGGCAATACGAATGGTAGGCTGTTATTAATTATCTTATTATTTCGTTTTTGATCTTCATATTTTCCAAACATTTCTTATTACACAAACAACTTTGGGTAGTTTTCGTGTTTACGGTTTAAAATGTCGGCATAAGTTTTATTGATATCAATAGAGATCTTTCAAATCACGAAACATGTAAGTAAACATTCTACAGGGTAACATGCATGTAGATACAATCACTTTTGTTCTTCATGTATTAAAAGTATCCATTTACATAGACTTTCTGGCGTACAAGGCTTATGCAGTTTGTGTTATCGTAGGTTTAAATCCCAACAGTATATACTGGTTTGTGTTTTGAACGTACTTCACATGTTTACCTTACATGTGAAATCTTGTTATATATCTTGAAGTTAAACCAGACATTTGATTTATGAACAAAACATGCGTTTGTTATAATTGATTCAATAATTTATAGATAATATCTAGTTAAGGCTTGGTGACAGTACTGTTTATACAATTTGGAAATCAATCAAAACACTGTAGATGCTGTACCGAACAGATACAAAAAACAGTTAATGAGATGTTTTCATCCTTACATCCATTCAACATCAGTCCAACTGAAATGTATATTATATATATATTAATGACTGAGTTACGTCCAGTAACAAATATGAATACATTCATTGAGCAAACACTTGTGAATGCACTGTTACAAAAGCCAGATTTTATCTAGACCAACAATTGTATTACAGAATTCGTTATGTATAACCCACACGGTAAACAAATACGAAATGTACATTTAATTAAATAATCGAAAAGAGTAAGCAAGAGTGGTGTTTGGATGCAAATACGTTTTTTTCAACCGAAAGATGTTTTAAGACTCTAACGTTATAGAGTATAATGATATAGTCCACATAAGGTCACGTCTTTCACCCAACTATAATTTTCTAACTTGGTGTAACTTCTTTTTGTAAAATTATTTGCAGAAAGGCAGTTTTGTGTATGCCAAAATTAAAACACTAGACCACCCGACCCCAAAGTTATAAATAACTTATCGTAACGATCAATTAACTAATATTGAAATTACTGCAATACTTTTTATACCAACGATAATGATTCGCAAGCATGATTTTCATTCTTATTCATTTGAAAGTTGATTTTTTCAAAAATCATTCATTCTATTTCAGACCAATCCGTACAGACAGATTCAAGTTTAATTTTTACAACGGAAATGACATCGATAAATCTGACATTTCAAAATTTATTCCAAGAGCTTTATTTCCAAATATCTGGAACAGCATTTTTCTAGCTTCTCAGCGGAAAAATACAACATTGTAATACGTCCAGATATTTTAAAAGTTTCCATAATAAATGTAACAGCAAGTGACATAGGATCTTACTGGATAGACAATTGGATTGGTACATATGAAATAATGCTTAACATCTCTGGTATGTTGATCATTACGTGCATACATTTGATTGGTGTTAGCTGTGTTTTATAATTGTCGTCAGTTGCAAATATTACATATTACATGGAAAATCAAATTGGCAAATTGTAAGCTAAATTTTAGACTATGGTTATCACTCCTTATTTTGGTTTTTTATATATAATTATAAAAGATAGCGTATGATCTGGTTCCTTAAAATTGAACATCAAAATGTATAGATACCTCTAAAGCAAAATTATGCATCTGTTCACACAGTATAGAGGAAAGTATTCCATCTGTTTCTTTCGGCACATTTATGATATATGGAAGCCAAAATAAAACGTGAACTTTTCACACTAATGTGATTTTTTTTATATTAGAAGTACCAGAAACTGATAGACTTGAATATTTACTCTTATTTTGCCACTTTTGGGTTTTTACCTATACACAGATTTTAATGTGGTTGTCTTCAAGTTCTGTCAAAATAAAACAATGTTGTTATTTATGTCTGCATTTATTTATACATATCTTTAATGGTTGTTTTTTCAAAGTGTTTTTTTTTTTTTTTATTATATTATTTGATTATAAAACACTTACTACTATTGGCTTATAAATTTTATATTTGAGGACAGAGTGAGTCGATTAACTCATAAAACATATTTTAGGATTTGAAGACGCAACAGTCAGCCTTCTAATTTTTATTTGCGTGAATCAGTTGGAAAGAAAAAATATAGTAGAAAAAATGTATTTAATAAATGTTAAAAAATGTAATTTAAACGACCTCATGATTGTTATATTTTATAGATTCTTGCACTTTTTTATATATGAAAGAGCTTAATCTATAATCAAAGGAATATATTTTGAACTGCATTCCATTGTGGTATGGGTACAGTAAGCGTAATATCACCACATGTACCAGACATGTAATCAGAAAATTTTCGAAAACTACTCATGAATCAGCCTATTTTGATCGATACCTCTTCGCTAAACATACAGACGTATTATTATTAATGAAATGAATTATGGCTGCTTCAGACATTGGACCAACAATTCATGTTATTTATCTATCAGTATTTCAAATATAACTAAGAGCTAAGTTATTAGCATTGCAAGAAATAAGCAAATCATCTTTGGAGACAAATTGTGTGTTTTGCCATGCCGATGGCAGACAAGATACAGAAGAGGCAAGGAACATGTCGACTCCGGTACTTGTGGAGTACTCTGAAGGAACACTGCACAGTATTTAAAAGAAATAAAAACATTCGAAAGGCTTCTGTGGAACCCAGTGTCTCACCTACTTTTGTTGTTAGTCGCAGTTTGAATAAAATGGGGAAACTATTTCATTCAGATACAATATTGTTTGATTGTAAGAATCTTTTGTCCATATTTGGTTACAATCCAGGATGGGTTATGAATATAAATAATGTTTTACAAAATGTAACTGCAGATTTATGTAATGTTAACTGAAAAAAAATAAGTCTATTTTTAAGTAATATACGAAAAACAGGAAATATATTTTACAAATGATTTCAAGATACATGCTTTAGATCATAAACAAACTTTTACAAATCAAGGATAGTTTGAGAGAGTTATTCAATTTTTTAAAACTTTAACCACTGAGTAAATGTTATATGTTAATTAGTAGAAAATAAACTTAGTTCGATCAGAGAACAGCTCAATACCTACAATGGGTTTTCAGTACAGTGAGAGATTTTCGCACCAAGAGGTGGGCTTCATATAAAAAAGAAGATGTGGTATGATTGCCAATGAGACAACTCTCCACAAGAGACCAAATGACACAGAAATAAACAAATATAGGTCATCGTACGGCCTTCATCAATGAGCAAATCACATATCGCATAGTCATCTATAAAAAACACCGAAATGACAATGTAAAACAATTCAAAGGAGAAAACTAACGGCCTAACAAAAAAATTACGAAAAACAAATATGTGACACATAAACAAACGACAACCACTGATTTACAAGTTCCTGACTTGAGACAGGCACATACACACAGAACGTGGCGGTGTTAAACATGTTAGCGGGATCTCAAACCCCCCCCCCCTAATCCGGGACAGCGGTGTAACATTACAACATAAGAACGAACTATAAAAATCAGCTGAAAAAGGCTGCAAATGTTTGCACCTGTCCCAAGTCAGGAATCTGATGTACAGTAGTTGTCGTATGTTTATGTAATTTATACGTGTTTCTCGTTTCTCGTTTTTTTATATAGATTAGACCGTTGGTTTTCCCGTTTGAATGGTTGTACACTAGTAATTTTGGGGCCCTTTATAGCTTGTTGTTCGGTGTGAGCCAAGGCTCCGTGTTGAAGGGTGTACATTGACCTATAATTGTTTGATTTTTTGGATTGTTGTTTGGATGGAGAGTTGTCTCATTGGTACTCACACCACATCGGCCTAAATCTATTAACTCATCAGATGGATAAAAATACAAATACTACAAATACAAGTGAACTTGTACATCCAAACAATAAAATACACTAAGTACATATATCAGAGTACTCGCAGTTACTGACAGCTAGTTATAAGCCACTTACAACTACAACAACAAAATCATGCATCTAAGACTAAATTATCAATCAGTACACATCCATCATCCAATGGATTTATAGTAAAGTCGTGATAAACAGTCAGACAAAAACATAACCTTGTGCAATGCCAAGATACAGGTATTGACAGAATATCAATGAATGTGTATATGTATATAAAAAAAATATTTAGTTTGCTTTTAATTTACTGATTACAAAATCAATATTAATACCAATGTAACAATATTGATATAATTACAGTTTTCAATTGTTTACCTTTTAGAATAAGTTTATTTAAGTATCCATAAGTTTACAAGGATCGTTTCTTAATTTCTTGGCACGGTAAACAATATTTCCCTAAAAAAGGGGAAGTACTATCCCGTTTGAAATCAGTTTTTTACGGGTACAACCAAGCTTCAAAACCAAAGCTTTTTATCTATGGAGGAATTTTGTAAAGTTTTTCAGTAATTTGTGGTTCTTAAAGAAAAATGTGGACTAATCATGTATGTTTTTGTTTTGTTATAGATTCGTCCTGTCCATCTTCTCAAATTGGACAAGTATGTGCCATTGTGGGATCGTCACCAATACTGAAATTTATACACTATGAGCAGATATTCTATAGTAGATATTACATCCACAGCAGGCTTAGAAAGACACGAAGAGTCAGCAACTTCACAAGGCATACAGACATTCAAATTTACAATGTAACCGGTGAAGACGCAGGCTTATACATATTACATGAAATTGATTCGAATAATTCATATTCTCGAATAGCGCTGCATGTAGCCAGTGAGTACTGTTAATCTTATTGGGTAATTGTATCGTCACTTATTGGTAACATTACTATCTGAAAGCTAGTTGTGTAACACAGTAATGTTTACTTGTACCTCAAAATACGAAACCGATCATGTTCGTTTTATGAAATTTGTTTTGATAATAGACAGAATTGCTTTATTAAAAACTACAAATATAAGTTTTCTGTATAACTTATATCAAGAAACAGAGACATTTAAAATTATATAATAGTAATCGATGTAAGGCGATCTTGATTACCAGGTCTTTATTACTACCACTGGGTCGATGCCTCTGCTGGTGGACTATTAGTCCCCGAGGGTATCACCAGCCCAGTAGCCAGTACTTCGGTACTGGCATGAAAATACGGATTTTTTGTGTTATTTAAATTTGCTGTTACAAAATATTAGAAATTATTATAAATTAAGGAATGTATCTCCCTCATGCAAAGCTCTGATTCCTTTCACGAATTTGACTATACTTTTTGGACCTTTTGGATTATAGCTCTTCATCTTTTATATTAGCTTTGGATTTCAAATATTTTGGCCACGAGCATCACTGAAGAGACATATTTTGTCGAAATGCGCATCTGGTGCAACAAAATTGGTACCGTTGATTTTATTACTACCACTGGGTCGATGCCTCTGCTGGTGGACTATTAGTCCCCGAGGGTATCACCAGCCCAGTAGCCAGTACTTCGGTACTGGCATGAAAATACGGATTGTTTGTGTTATTTAAATTTGCTGTTACAAAATATTAGAAATTATTATAAATTAAGGAATGTATCTCCCTCATGCAAAGCTCTGATTCCTTTCACGAATTTGACTATACTTTTTGGACCTTTTGGATTATAGCTCTTCATCTTTTATATAAGCTTTGGATTTCAAATATTTTGGCTACGAGCATCACTGAAGAGACATATTTTGTCGAAATGCACATTTGGTGCAACAAAATTGGTACCGTTGATTTTATTACTACCACTGGGTCGATGCCTCTGCTGGTGGACTATTAGTCCCCGAGGGTATCACCAGCCCAGTAGCCAGTACTCCGGTACTGGCATGAAAATACGGATTTTTTGTGTTATTTAAATTTGCTGTTACAAAATATTAGAAATTATTAAAAATTAAGGAATGTATCTCCCTCATGAAAAGCTCTGATTCCTTTCACGAATTTGACTATACTTTTTGGACCTTTTGGATTATAGCTCTTCATCTTTTATATTAGCTTTGGATTTCAAATCTTTTGGCCACGAGCATCACTGAAGAGACATATTTTGTCGAAATGCGCATCTGGTGCAACACAATTGGTACCGTTGATTTTATTAGTATGGTTACATGTTACGTAAGTGTTAGCAGACCTGTTAACAATTAACGTAAGAGCATGTCTGGTTCGATCAGACGTGTCCAAATCAAATTTAGCTTTTTGCAGGACCGGTTTCGAAGTTAAAGTAGTAACAGACCTGTTTGCATTTAACATTTTGCAAGTCATAAAATACAGTCATAGGACCAAATACCCTTTTTAAATTCACTTAATTGTCGTCTCAGTAGCAGGTTACCCATGATCATCACTGATCTACTTTGTTTGGAAATAATGTCCAGGAAAATTTTACATTATGAAAAAGTGTTCTAGTCCATGAAATTTTGTCACCTCCTTCTAGGCAATATTTCATTATGAAATTCTGTCCATGACAATATTTCACGATGAAATAATGTCCATAAACAATATATTATATGAAATTTTGTCCGACGAACAATATTGCATTAGGGACAATATGTTCACTGTGAAATACTGTCCATGAAAATATTTCTTAATCAAATTATTAAAAAATAAAAACAGTACATTTCAGAATGCAGAATGCACATTTTTAGATATCTGTAATCATTTTGTAAAGCAAAAACGTATCATTTGAAACTAGTTTTAATTTTGATGTAAGCTAGATTTAAATTTGCATAGATACTTAATACATTGCTAACAGATTAAAAAATTGTCTATTATATGCTCTATTGTAAACATTATACTGTATTGATGCAAGTAATATAATGACATTCCAAAATTGAATGTACTATTTGTATATACAATGTACTAGTATGGCGAATCTTTTTTGCTGGTATGTCAGAGGTACAGAATAATTGAAATGTCCTTGTTCAATATTTCTATTTCATTTCCACAGATAACCTCCCCTTCATGAGACATTTAAAATTTCATAATCAAAATATATCCTTCTTTGGACATAATTTCGTGAATATGGACACTATTTCATGATACATAGTTGTGAAATATTGTCTTGGTGGACAGTATTCTATTGGACAATATTTTGCTTTACACATCAATCTGTAAGTTATAACCACCGTTACTGTTGACTGCCATTGTTAGTTAACTAACAGACATAAATTCAAATAGAGAATCCTAGTACATAATTTAATAAAAGATCAAGAACAGTTCTGTGAACCTGCTTGTTAGAATCCAATGTTCCGAACAATTTGGTTAATGAAAAAGAAAATATTCGATGCATTTCTTTTGATAATATGCATATTAACAGCAAGGACTTGTAAAAGCTATTTACTGACGTTTTTGTTGTTTTTGTAACTGGTATTGCCAATATTGTATTCAATCATGTCATACTCTGGACCATGGAAATAGGTGTGAACGGACACTTGTTAAAATTTCAGTAAAATGTCGGCGGTAACTGTTGAATTGATTAATATTAAAAGATCAGTAGCTACAAGCTTAAATACAGAGATAATGTTGTTATAACTCTCTGACGAAGCGAACAGTTTTACAGCTTCAAGAAAAATATAGGTTTACAGTAATTTTAAGTGTATAAAAATGTGCAAATAATTTAAAAAGAGACAGAAAACAAAACACCTGAAGAATTAATATTGACGAATGCCTTTCAATATCAGTCAGATCAGGTACGTTTTTTAGTATGCATGCATCGCCCACAAATGTGTTTTTAGTAAAACTCTGAAAATCAGTACAATATTATGCCGGTATTCAAAATAGCACAACACAAAGAAAGTAAGTAGGTTTGAGGACAATGCAAAATAGCTAGAAAATTAATGGACTACATAAACCAGGTAAATAGATGTGTGGAAAATATACGATAATTAGTGGGTGTGATATTAACTTAAACATAGCATATAAATGTTATGACAACAAACACATAGCAAACAGATTATATGAAAAAATAAACATAGTGAGACAATGTAAGGACGCGATACACGTATTAAATAAATCTTTAGAGACAACACACACATAGATAGTAGATGTAAGTACAACAAAAACATAGTAATTAAATCATAAGACAGCATAGGCATCGACGTAGATGCACGGACAACAACACAATAGTAAGTAGTTGTGAGGACAACATATACATATATAGCAATTAGATATAAAACTACATCACCATAATAAGTGGATGTAAGGACAACACAAATTTAGCTAGTAGATTTATGGACAATAAATACAAAGACAGTGCATGTGTGGAAAAACATGCGATAGTTAGTGGATATGGAATTGACATAAATAAAGCATGTATTTTTGAGGACAACATACACATAGAAAGGTGATGAGATGATAACACAAACATTGTAAGTAGTTGTGTGGACAACATTAACCTAGTGGGAGATGCAAGAATAACACACAAATAGTAGGTAATTGTGAGGACAATACAGATATAGTAAGTAACATAATCATATTTTAAAAGTACTGTTTTGATTGGACATACGGAAAATATATACACAGAAGGTTCTGCTTTGTTTGGTAGGAGAATATATACGCAGAAGGTCCTGTTATATAATATTTATTGTTATGATAACATAAAGACAGTCAGTAGAAGTATATTTTTGAAATTACTGTTGGTTTTCTTTTTACAGAATTATGGTTCATTAATCAAACCAATCTTAAAACAATAGTAGGACAAGAAGGCGAAACAATAAGAATTATTTGTTCCACTGACACTGGACAGTATATTACTGCGTTAACTTTAGAATCAAATGGATCAACCAAAGCCATTGGAGATAATCAAACTGTGAGCTATTCGTTTATACCAGACAGAACAGACCATCTCACAACATTTCAATGTGTTGACAGTAAACACTCTTCGATAATGATTGAAGTGGAATTAACTATAAGGTGTAAGTCTGTAGCATCATGAGCAAATAGTACTTTTTGTAATCTGACAACAACGTTAAGATATATTTTTCATGGTAAATTTATCACCAGTGCTTATGTAAACAAAAACAAAATTATCAGGATCGATTTTATCACCGTGTTGTCACGTTATTAGACTGAACATTGTTTTTTAAATTTATTTTCCATTCGTGTTTATAAAAGATCCCAATTAGAAATATTGTAATAAGGTATTTCCATTCATATGTGCCATTAAATTAACAATGGTGAGAACATAAAAGATATTTTGATGTACAAGAATTATAACAGCAACTGATCATATGTAAATTGTATTTGTTTGGTCTCAGTGAAATAAAAAATTAATTTTCGAGTCGATTTCAACACTTCTTTGAGATATTCCTACAATTACTAACAATGCATTGTAGATGCTCCTGTAATCAAAGGCCTTTATACGAATGGAACGATTACATGTGATTGCAATGGCTTTCCAGCAATGTACAGTGTGTACCGGTTAGATCAAACATCAAAGTATGGGGAACTGGTTCGTTCAGTTAAATTGAATAATCAAACAATCAATATCAAAACGGATCATTTTCCGTACCAGATGAATGGTATATATATATGTGTATCGTTAGTAATGGTGTACCAAGTATCAATGGAAATGTTCTACATACATGGTCAACACATGTAAAATATGAAGGTAAAATAAATTTTATTTATACGTTGTATATGTCAAGTTTTTATCAGCCTAAAATCATATAAACAATTTCAAATCCAAACATATGTAACAAAATAAAAAAATAATTGTTTCTACATTCTTTATATCTAAGCAGGGAAGTTCTCCAGTGAAAATTGAAAACCCCATAACACTCTTCAGTATACTTTACACCCTATATGTTTATAACCAGAGCGTGTCTAACAATGAACTACAACAAGATGATAATGGTAGATTTTGTGGTTTGTCATGATTGTTTAGTATTCCTATCATTGAAATCCCATCAAAATCACGTAATATTATTATTTAAATTCAATGACATCCAAACCGATTTTATGCTCTTTATAAATCATCTGTACATTGTGGATTAGTGTAATAGATATTTAATGCTCATTAAATGTAAGTTATATGTGCGGAGGGTAAACATAAAAATTTACAGCTTCTTAATAATTTACTGCCCGGCAGATATAAAACAAAATCGCGTACACGTTAAATGTTATCGTTATAGAGTTTCAAACTAAGTTTGAATATAACAGAACAAAATGTAGCAAAATTAAAAATAAAAGTATAAATAAAAGACAAAAATAATTGCCAATGCCATATATGGAAGTCATTCACTCTCGCGTGTAGGTTTATCATAGGATTATGTTTGTGTAGTTTGTTTCACCTCTTGTTATAATATATTCAGGTGGAAATAATCTAAACACAAGATAATTGTATATGAATTATTTAAACTAATAAAAACAACCGTCATATTCCCGACTTGGAACAGGCGTTTTCTGATGAAAAAAAATGGTGTATTTAACCTGGTTGTAAAGCTCTAACTTGTATTGTAGCTGCATATAATTCCATTATATTGACAATACTGTGTAAGCTGAAAAGGTGGACATAATTAGTAACAAAAATATTGATACATCAGATAACGTTGTGTTAGGATCTCTTTATCCCTTTAAAAGCAATTATTTTATTTCAAAACGAAAAAGCAAATGTCATACATAAACTCTAAAGATCAAGTGCATAAGCTGAAAAGAAAGACAATATTACAAAAACACACACAAATACCCTATGGCGGGATGTAAATACAGGGCTACGTCAAAGGTTGTAAAGTGTACACACACTACCCATGTTAACCATATTATTACAACGCATGTTAAGAAAACTGAAATATTGAAATGTATCGAGATTGCCTGCAGCTAACGTGTGTTTTGACAATCAATGTCTCCTTAGTTACAAATGTTTATCCGAGACAAACATATTTAAAAACCCAAAATATATCAAGACAACGAGCTGATAAACAAAAACGTATATACAAATATTAGCAAAGTTGTGAAAGAACAGAGTTTCGCATAAGAGCGATTTGTACATGATACTTTATGCATTTTCATGTCATTACCGAAGTAATTCCTACTGGGCTGGTGCCAAAATTTTAGACATATAATCCACAAGCAGAGGTATCGACAAAGTGGTTGTTATACCATTTTACAGTACAATTTGTGTTTATCTAGATGCGTATTTAATATTGTTAAATTGACATAACATTGCATGCATAATTGATTTTAACGATTTCAAAACATCGTAGAGCATTTTGATTGAAAGACGTTTTCTCTTTTCTGAGGTCCACCTGCATTTGCATCAGAAAACAGATATATAAAAACTGGAACAATAGGATTCTCAATAACAATGTCGTTTTATACCTACAGTTACCCTGATATCGAAGAAATAGTTATCAAAAATACAGGACAGAAGTCCACCAAAAGTAACAAATTCAAACATAACAACTTATCTAATTCTACGTTGCTTTACTCAGAGTTCAACAACATCGTCGGAATTGAAGGTTACGAGATTGTAATCGAAAGTGAAGTGTTGGACATTGATGATTTCCAGATCTATCGTATAACAATAAAGAATCGCCTAGGTGAAAGCAGTTATCATTTTGCAATTATAGATACTGGTAAGCATGGTGAATACACTTCAATTAAGACACCAAAAACATCAATAAAATTGTATAAAAGAAACAGTCAACACATTACGGTATAGAAAACAAAAGACTGGACAAGACATAGCCACAAGCTTGATAGTAGTATCATATGCGTTAGACGTGTAAGTGTTCTGTCAACACGATTTGCTTGCTCGATATGACACTAATGGCAACCCTTATTATATATTATTTTATAAACATGCTACCCCGGTTTTCTTTTGTACAAAACAAGCCTTTTTTTTTTACTATTGTCAATGATATAAGGATTTTCTCGTTACTTTTCATGTTTTCTATTAATTTTACATCTATGTCATGATACTTTTTTTTACTATTCAATTTCTTACGTGATCAAAAGTAGACGACAAAACGTCTGACAGCTCTTTATATAGGGACTATATAAACTATATATTTTTAACAGATGTGTTTATTAATATATCTATTTCAGAGATTCAATCATTGAGCAAAAACAACAGGATGTATTTCGTGGTTCTTTGCAGCATAGCTGTGGTTCTTTTTGTTTATGTGGTTATTACTCACGTCTGGTTGTGTGCAAAACATGTTAAGACTCGGTTTCAAAGATCTCACAATGTAGTTGACGACCACAATTATCATACGTATGATGAAATTGGCACGATTTCGTATCGCGCTGTCAGCAACTTACGTTCGTCAGATACCATCGCCAATCACGGCTTGAACTTGACGGAACAGCATGAAGTTGGTATCTCAATTGCTGCAAGTTTGCAATCAACTGATGATAATTTAGCTGAATTGAATGATGACTTTCGCGAGGATGACTTAGAACAGCATGATTTTACTGAGATCCAAGGAGAAAACGTGTCTCTTTCATTGGGAACTACGAACATTTCTAATACAGTGTAACAAAGTTACTTGGATCATCAATATATTCGTAGCAAATTCTTAATCTGTCCAGTGATTGATATACTTACATCGAGGATATGTCAGTCGAACAATGGAACAATGATTTATCTACTTACCTCGTGATCTTACAAATGACCAATACATTGTGTTATGAAACAATAGAACGCAACACATGTTGCTGATGTCAGCCGAATGTTTAGATATATAAACTGTGTTGTTTTCTAACCAGGGGGCGACTTGGAGCGACTTCTTCGATGCCACTATACGCACGGTGTCTCTCACATACATTGTAAAATAATGTAATAAAGTTTGTCAAATTATCTAGTGTTAGTGTTACACTAGTAATTTTTGGTGCCGCGTGACCAGGATTCGTCAACGACGTCTGCTACCAATTTTGAAGGTATGTCTTTATTTTGAATTGTTTTGGTGAAAAAAATGGCTGACCAGCAAGTAGGGGAAATTTTTCAGGCTTTGGCCAATACCTTGGGGCAATTGTCAGATTCTATTGGGAATCAGGGACATAACCAGCAGGCTCTCTCGGCTCAAGTCGAGCTTTTATCAAATACCGTGGGCACGCAAAGTGTTTCACAAGTTATTCCGTCTTTTGGGGGGAATCCAAAAGAGTTTCAGGAATGGGTTAAGGCCGTCGAAAAATATGCTGTTTTAACGCATGCGATAGGGAACGCGGATCGCGTTAAATTAATTGCGTACCAGTCCAGTAAAGGGGCTGTGAGCGATTATCTTAAGAGGTACTTGACCGCGAATGATCAAGCAACCTGGGAAGAATGCAAAACTCAATTAACGGCAAGATTTTCAGAGGTAACCGACCCGCAACATGCTTTCTCTCTGCTGCGTCAGGTTAAACAAAAGACGAACGAAACGGTCCAAGTATTCGCCGAACGCCTGATGGCTTTAGTTACAGAAGCGTATATAGGACAGCCACGGGACGTCGAACCCGTGGAGAGACAAATTATAGGTTTTTTCGTAGATGGTTTGTTGCTTGACAAACTTAAAATGAAGATTATGCGGGATAATCCGGCTACGCTTGAGGCCGCAATTACTCTAGCAATGACGGAGCAAAATTTGATCACGCGTTTTGGGCTAAGAACGAAAGGGTCCAACGTTCGCGTAAGTAGGGATGAGCAAGTAGGCGCGAGTCATCAACCTATGGAGGTTGATCACTATCGTTCGACCAGACGATGCCACAAATGCGGAAAATTAGGTCATTTTGCAAAAGATTGTAGGAGTAATACTCCACGTAAATACCCGGAAACGCACCGAGTTAATTTAGTTCAACAAAGAAATCTAGCAGAGGTTGTTTGCTACTACTGTCGTGGGAAGGGACACTTCCAAAGATATTGTCCGCAACGAAATCGACAGGGAAACTAATGCGCTCTCTTCATAACGAAGCCAAAGTAAAAGTAAAGTCTCTCTTCAAGCGGTAAACGGTGAGTCTTTATTAATAGATGGTAGCGCAAATTTCACATTTGATATTGGGGGATCAAAAATAAATCATGTTTTTCATGTAGTGTCGGATATGAATAGAAATATAATTTTGGAAAGAGATTTTCTACAACAGCAAGGTGTACGCGTCTATTTTGACTTAAACTGTATAAGAATTGGAAAAGTTTACGTGCCTCTTGAAAATGAAATCCATATTGCCTCGATAGTAAGAGTTGCTAAGAGGACACTTTTAAAACCTCAAAGTGTAAACATTTGTATAGGAAAGATCAAGAAACATTCATGTTTTTTAAACTCTGAATTGTTACAAGTATCTGCCGTGGATTCGGGCTATATAAATTCGGAAGCAGGATTATTAGTTAGTAACTCGGTTACTAAAATACATAAAGTGAACAAGATTCCTGTTTTAATGTTAAACAACACCAATAAAACTATTTGTTTAAATAGGGGATGTGTAGTAGGTAAAGTTAGTGACCTCAATACCAAGGACGTTCCATGTGTAACAAAAGATGGTCAAACAATTGAGTCAATAGATATATCAAATCAGAAAATTGATGTTCCTCAAGATTATCTAGAAGTAGTACGATCTCTTGTAAACGCAAACGAGGACATATTCGCTGATAGTGACAAAGATTTAGGGGGAACTGACACCGTTAAAATGTTTATTGATACGGGAAACCATCACCCTATCAAATTAAAACCATATAGAACTCCTATACATAAAAGGCCAATAGTTGGTAAGGCAATTGATGAAATGATGGAAGCAAATATTATAAGAAGGTCTAGGTCCCCATGGTCATTTCCAATTGTTGTTGTTGATAAAAAGGATGGATCTAAAAGATTTTGTATTGATTTTCGTTTATTGAACCGTATAACGAAAGTTATCTCTTATCCTTTACCATTGATAGACGATATTTTGGCACAATTAGATAAAGCAAGGTATTTTACAAGCTTAGACTTAAAAAGTGGGTACTGGCAAATAAACATGAAAGAGAGTGACAAGGAAAAGACTGCATTCACTTGTCATAGGGGTCTTTTTGAATTCAATGTTATGCCTTTTGGACTTGTTAACGCGCTAGTATTTTTAGCCAACTCATATCTATTGCAATGCAAGGATTAGACAAATTTTCGGTCGCCTATTTGGATGATATTTTAATCTTTTCTGAAACATTTGAAGACCATTTACGTCACATTCAGACAGTGTTTGATAGGTTGAGACAACATAATTTGAAGTTAAAATTAAAAAAATGTAGTTTTATTAAGGAAGAAACTAAGTATTTGGGTTTTGTTATAACGCGTGAAGGTGTTAGACCAGATCAAGATAAAGTAAAAGCTATTCAAACGATTCCGATACCCAAAACTGTGAAAGAAGTTAGAGGTTTTATTGGTATGTGTAGTTACTACAGAAGATTCATTCTGAATTTTTCTAAAATAGCGGAACCTCTTGTCAATTTAACGAGAAAATATGCGAAATATCCTTGGTTAGAGGGTTGTGACGTAGGCTTTAATTACTTGAAGGATAGTTTAACAGTAGTACCTTTACTTGCATATCAAAACCCTAATTTACCTTATGTCTTGTACACTGATGCAAGTGATACATGTGTTGGTGCATGCTTGACACAGATAACTGAAGAACAAAATGCAGTTGAAAAACCTATTTACTTTCTATCGCATAAATTAAGCGACACTCAAACTCGGTGGTCAACTGTTGAAAAAGAAGCGTTTGCGATTCATTATGCACTACAGAAGTTAGATTTTTATTTGCACGGAGCAAACTTTATCATCAAAACGGATCATAAACCTTTGAAATATTTACTAGATTCACCGATGAAAAACAAAAAACTACAAATGTGGTCTTTAGGGATATCTGGATACAATTGTAAGATTGAGTACATATCAGGAGAAACAAACTATTGTGCAGATCTTTTGTCAAGAACTCCACAAAGTGATGAAGATAAGGGAATAAGTAATGAAACTGTCGATCCCGATATAAATGATAATACCTATGAAATTAATACAATTAATTCAAATAAATTAGAAACACGAAATTTCGCAACTTGCACTGTAGAACACCCAGATTTACCTAGTAAGGAGACTTTTCAAAATGAAGATTTAGATATGAAATTAGAACAAGCGAAAGATTTGAACATTGTTAAGGTTAAGAAGGAAATTGAAACAGGTACAGCGAGTAGCTCTACACAAAGTCAATTCATGATTATTGAAGATGTTGTTTATTTTCTGTCACAGCCTGACATTGATCCTCTAATCCGATTATACGTCCCGGAACATTTAAGGGAAGATATTGTCGTTCAATATCATGATAATAATGGTCATTTAGGTATTGATAAAACGTATGACAGTATAAAGCTACGGTATTATTGGCCAGGGTTATACAAGAAAATATATGCCTATGTAACCATGTGTGTTACGTGTCAAACTAGAAATTTAAGAAAAGTAAATCCTCCTGTTCAAGAAGTATTTATACCACCTTGTCCGTTTGCTAAAATAGCATTAGATTTATCGGGACCCTATCCAGAAACATTGTCTGGGAACAAATACATAATTGGGTTCATTGATCTTTATTCGGGATTCCCTGAAGCTTTTGCCGTAAAAGATAAAAAAGCCGAAACAATTGCTCATTTGCTTATCGAGGAAATTATTCCAAGACATTCAGTCTCATTACAAATTTTAAGTAATAACGGATCTGAAAATGTAAATAAAATTATGAAGGAAACATGCGAAACGCTGAATATAAATCATATTACTACTTCGTTTTACCATCCGCAAAGTAACGGACGAATTGAAAGGTTCCATCGTACTCTCCGTGATGTTTTATCTAAACTAATGAAAGACGACACATCAACGTGGGATTTGTTTTTAAATCAAGCTTTGGCCGCTATTAGGTTTAATATAAGTGAGTCTTCTAAATTTTCACCATTCTATTTGTTATATACTCGAGATGCCGTTCTACCCGTTGATAACATAATGAAACCCCATAGGAAATATATGGGCGAAGATTTGCATCAAATAATGCTAAATCAACAACATAAAGCATTCGTGCTGGTACACAGGTCCATGAAACAAGCTCAAAAACGACAGTTAAAATATAAAAATAAAAACTGTGTAGATGAAGGTTTTAAGATAGGGGATCTTGTTTATTGTAAAAATCATTTGAAGAAAAATAAATTAGATAATCGATGGACACCGTATTTCCGTATTGTTGATCAAACCTCGCCAGTGTCATTCATGATAAAGGATCAGTTGACTGGAGTGGTACGAAAAGCACATGCTGAACATCTGCGAATAGCTAAAATCGATGAATGGGATATTCCTAAAAATAAGGGTAAACAGTTAAGAAAAGCTGCGTATGTTGCATCTCCGGATGTAAGTAGTTCAGACATGGAGGTTGACACCGACTCGGATTCTGATTTTAATAAACCTCTTGCTACTCTTGCAAAGAAATATCGAAAAGAACGAACGAATAGTTCTGATGAAGAATCAATTTCTCTTATGGAGTTAAGTAAACTCTTAAAAGAAAAAGAAAGAGAGGAAAATTATGACAGTGATTCAGAGGAATCAATGTCTGTAAACGAGGTTATAGAGACAAATCTGAAAACGAAAAAAGTTAGGCGAACATTGCCGTCAAACATATGTAAAGAAAAAAATGTTAAAGTAAAAGAATTATTGGCGTCAATTTCTAACATGTTGTAAGGCTTCACAATATGTTGATATTGATTGCACGGGATTATAAATTGTATATAAATAATATGAGAATATTTTGTTTTGTAGATATAAAAAGTAACAAAGATGAATTGTCAACTATTGATCTTTTTGTGCTTAACCAGTGTTGTTTATAGTCAGCATAACGTGATCTTTGATAAAATAGGGGAAATAACAACGACGCGTTCAAAATGGCTCGTCACGTTTGTTATCGATCTGGAAATATATCAGACATTTTTAAGGGATCTTTCGTGTGATATTCAATCGGCAATATCTCTGGCACAAATTGTACGTGTACATGCACCTAAACGTTGGGTCAAGTCATTAGCCAACCTCAAGAAGGAGTTGGTTAAGTTAAATGTTACACATAATATAATTACCGACATGTTTCAAGAATGTCGATCGTTATTGCGAAAGTCGAAACGATCAATCATTCCGGTAGTAGGAAAAATTTTGGGTTTTCTCTTCGGAACCGTATCCGAACAAGATTTGGATTCTATACGCAGTAATGTGAATATGTTGGCTAAGAACCAACAAAAGATGGTACATGTTTTAAAAGAAAGTTTAACTATTCTAAATATATCTCGTTCGGATATCGCGGAAAATAGAAATTCAATAAATGACTTGTTTATTGCGTTTAATGAATTATATGTCGATTTTAAAAATTTCACTAGAGCTGTGAAAGAAAGAATTTTTCAAATTGAAAGACATGTAATGATAAATTCGATAACTGAAGGGTTATCGCGTCTTGTAACGCACGCTCAATTTCATATTTCTCACCTACAAATGCAGCTGAACATGCTGTCGTTAGGTCATTTGTCACCAAGCGTGATTTCTCCGAAAAATTTAAGAAAACTATTAATTGGGATTAATTCAAAATTGCCACCAGGCATAATGTTACCGAGTGATCCAATTACTAAATTATGGGATTACTATCAAATATTAAGCTGTCACACCGTATTGGATAATAATCGTATCTTCGTTGTTTTGTCGGTACCATGGATAGATTACAATAGTAATTTTGAGATTTTTAAACCATTTAATTTACCTATTCCGATAAACTTAAATCTGCAAGTTGACAGTACAAAGTCTATGCTAGCATACTCTAATCTTGAAGCTAAGGCGTTAGGTGTAAATGCTAAAAGAACTGAATATATTCTTCTAAATGATGATGAACTAAATAAATGTATTCATCCGATAAGAAATTTTTGTGACATAAGAAGTCCAGTCTATCGAATAAATTTAAGTAAGTTTTGTATAGTTGCTCTGTTTAGGAATGATGTAAAATTGATTGAAAATAATTGTCATAACACCATTAAAATAAATGCAATACTTCCAATGGCGGAATACTTATCGTCGGGAACGTGGATAATGGTAACAACTAAGCCGTTGCGTATGTCCATTAACTGTGGACCTAACATTAGGGCCGTAGAAAAAATAATGAAACCGCCCATCGATTTATTAACTCTCGAAGTCGGTTGCTCAGCTAATAACGATCAGCTTACTTTACTACCCTACTATCAACTAGAATCTAAACTAAATATTGATGAACCATTCGCCAGGTTTATGAAAAATTATAATACTACATATGTTAATATGTGGAAACATTTATACGATATTATGCCAGAAAATCAATCGCGGCCGCTGTTAAAAGGGTTAAAAGGAATTGAAACTCTTTCAATGGATTCCTTGGTTCAAAAACTTAAGGGGGATAATAAAATGCCGGACTTGCAAAAGAGAGAGTCTGCATTTCCAATATGGGTCTATATTGTCCTTACTGTGGCCATATTAATTATTGCCTACGGGGTTGGGAAAAATTTAAAACACTGGTTAGCCAAAATTTTCATTAGGGCAAGACAGAATTTGACAAAGCCTGATGAAGAAGTGGTGGGTTTCACAGATGAAACTCGGAGCGTGGTCACCGCAAATGAAGATGAACAATCTAAGCCACTATCATTTATAAAGGGCTTGAGACAGAAGTCAAAACGGAAAAGATACACTTCGTTGTCAAATCGAACACCTCAGCATACATATATATGTAACAAGGAACCTGAAGAACTTTCATTGCAAAATCGGTTGCTGAGGATAAGCCGAATGCCAACACTCGGAAATATTCCCGAGTCGATTCACGAAGTGGAATCAGAGCACTAATTTGTACAGAAATACTATTATATAACATGAATTTTGTTGTGGTAATAATTATATATTATTTATTATTACTGTGGGAACTATATAGCCATAGGAAAGTGACGAAACTGTATACCAGGAATAAATATGTTTAAGTATATATAACATAAACTTTAATATGAAGGAACCAGACAACTTCATGATGGACTTACCTTGGAACATTCCGTATAAATATGTTATTTCCATATATATATATATCTTACAAGGACACTGTTATCAACATCGAACTTTAAAGAAAATTTCTATGTTTAGAAACTTTCTTTTCTTAGCATTGGAGGAATGTAACAAAGTTACTTGGATCATCAATATATTCGTAGCAAATTCTTAATCTGTCCAGTGATTAATATATATTTATATCGACTTATAAGTGTTACAACAGATGTATTGCGTTTACCGCCTCCTATCATATTGAGCATGGGAAATGTCAGGGGTTACCAACAAACCAATGAAAATACAGATTCAGAAACCCAAAGTGAACAACAGAGTCAAGCAAGCAATGACTCTAATAGTGAATCATCACAGAATATGGTAGGCAATAATGACGATGAATATGAAAACCCTTATCAGACTGTATTAAACGATCACAGAAGTATTCATCAATATGTTCAGATCACAAGAGAAAGAAACAATAGCATCTCATCTGGTGCCAATCTGTATTTGACCGATGCTTATACAACTGAGTTGAATGCAAACTTTCTCGAAGAAGTTCATATGACAGAACAGCAAGTGCAGCGTAGGACTATGTCCTTGAATGAGTTGGATTTCTCTTGTCCAGATTCGACGCTGACATCGTCCACTGTCATTCCAAGTATGCAAAACATCGTAAATAGAAATCAGAATAATAAAAGTTCAACTAGTGATGACTCTGATAGTGATTCATCAACAAATGATATTGTAGGCAATATTGCAGATGGATATGAACACCCTTATCAAACGGTATTACAAAATCACACAGAAAGTCACCCATACATCGAGATTATCAGAGAAAGACATAGTAGCATATCATCTACTGGATCTACTGAAAGTGAAGCGCAAATTGTTGGAACAGACTCGACAAAGAAGGAAGACTACATCAATCTTCAATTCTAATTAACACTTAACCTACCCCAAAACAACGACTAACACGAATTGTCGATCTACGCGTGTTGATAGTTAAAAAGTTTTTTTCTATAATGCTTAATTTGCTTATTATCATGAAAGAAAATATTGTATAGTATGAAATTGTTTTAAATTCTGCAAGCATCATGTGAAACAGTGTGTTCCAGTATTGTTTTACTTTGAATCTTTACAGCTGTTGTTAATTATACCGGAATACAACTGTCGAGATACAAGGAAGAAAGCCAAGAAAATACACAAGAGTGTTGATTCATAACACCAAAAACGCTCTACGTAAAAACAGCATAGTTATAAGAATAATTGAATTTTGTATTAAATCAAGAATCTGGGCAAAATACATGCGATTGTTAAATTTCAGTGAACGTCTCCACTTATTTCCTGATATTCATTGAAATTTAAGGATGAACATTTTGTGCTTTTTTCCGTACAGCTATGTACATATTATATAGTGTTATGAATCAAAACTAATCATGTTATAACACTTTTGAAAATCAAGTTTTATTCATCTCTGTACATATTCATTTTTTTGCCGACATTCTTTTTTTTTATTTTAATTTACACATACACGATAGTATAAAACGTGTTTGTTTTTATTTTATGAATCACTAAAGATATTGTGTTGAAACGGATAAACGGGTTCTAAGAATATTTTTTTTAAAGTAGATAGCGGATGAGTTGAAAGATGAAAAACCAAAAACATACTTAAATACGACAGTTTCGTCATCAGGGTATTGCTGTTTCAACGTTAACGATTTCTTATGAATGAATGGAAAAATATCTCCTTAAGATTATTAGCATTATCGATCCTACAAACACAGGACGTGTAGAATACATGTTTAATAGTTTAACCATTGTTTTTAGATTAAGTGGATATAAACTAGAAATGAGAGAGATTCCAACTGATCCATCTTTTTTTTAAATGTGTTTTAATTTTCTTGATGTTTAACTCGATTGGTTTGACATGTATAAGCATGCATGTAAGTCTGCTTTGAAAAAATAGTTTAGAAAAAAAGCAAAGAATAAATGATTAGTAAATGTACAAAACGCGAATATTACTTCTGCTATGTATAGAGAACTATGAATGGTCGTTTCAAGAGCAATTGATAATGTCAATGAACCTAGTGCGTTTGTATATATGTACATATATGTGTATATTGAAACACATGATTGTAATTTTCTTTCATTAAAAGAAAAATTACAAAAAAAATGCGTCTGTTATCTTAAATGTTTAATTAAGTGTGTTCTGTCCTTCTTAAGCTTTTTGGAGTAAGGACAAATGGTTTTACTACAAGCAAATGCAATTTCATTTTATTTACACATATATATGTTTTTCAATTGAAATCCATTTAAAAACTTGATTTGTGATATTTTATCCTATTATTTCCGCCTAAACGCTTCAACTTCATTTGCGGCTATACAAATGATGTCTTACATGTTTCGAGTACAAAGAAAACGTTTGGTGACCAGCTCAACGCATTTGTTTCATCGAATTTGAATTAATACAGCAAATTAGTCTGCCACAAACAGAGACTTACATTAAATTAACAACGATTACTGAAAATTAAAAATTTGAAAATGGAGATGGGGAATGTGTCAAATACAATCCCCCTAAAACATCTAGCCGATGTAGATAAAACAAACACATATCAATACAATGCTCTTCAACTTCCTATTGTATTTGGCCTTTTTAACTTTTTTGGATTCGAGCGTCACTGGTGAGTCCTTTGTAGACAAAACGCGCGTCTGGCGTATATACCAAATGTAGTCCTGGTATCTATGACAAGTTTACGTATAGTAAAACAAATACGAAACAAATTTACAACAGAATAGGTGTGTCAGCCCACATATTTTGTACACCTTTACCTTTCCCTGTAGCGTCTCCAGCGTCTTTAAATAGCGTATATAACTTTTTGATAATATATAATTCAAGAGCGAGCACTTTCTATCATGTTTTACTCGATGGATTGTTCCCGTTAACATGACAGTATGAAACCACGATTCTGTTTGTGCTTTGGGCTTCGTTTGTTGTAATAGTTATTTTTGCAAAAATCAGCCTGTGTGTTTTCCTGCTTCAATTGTATTTCATTCGTTCTTTCGAAGCTTTTTATAGCTCACTATGTGATGTGTGTTTTCCCATCGTTAAAATTGAATTAGCTATATTTTGACTTACATCTAGAAATTGACAATGAGGGTCGGTTGAAAACAAAACTTTACGACAAAAGAGATGATTTCAGCTTTCCAATTGTGACCTTTCCGTTTCTAAGTAGCAACATTCCAGCAGCATCTGCATACGGGGTATATATCTCCCAGTTGATACGATATTCCCGTGCTTGCATTTCCTATCATGATTTTCTTGATAGAGGGTTGCTGCTCACAAGGAAGCTATTAAACCAAGAGTTCCAAATGGTGAAGTTGAAATAATCCCTTCGTAAATTTTACGGACGCCATCACGAGTTGGCATGCTAGTAACATTAATATGTTGCTTGTTTGTGGTATTTTTATGTTTGCCTATTTTCTTTTCATGATGGTATTTTCTGTCTATCTTAATTATTAAATGTTGACAAAGAGCTCGTAACTCATTGGTTTTCTTCTTTTTTTTTGTTGTGTATTATATTTGGTGTTTGGTTGATGCGTTGCACAAAAGCAACCATTTTGATTCTTACTTTTAACCTTTTTTTTTGAGACGGTGGACTCATGAACACTAAACTAAAGATTACCTATATTTTTTGTTTGAAAGACATAACACGTATCATTAAAGTCGAATAATTTTAAAGTCTAAATAAAAGCAATAATAAAATGATACTTAATTACTTCATTTAACCCATTGGTAGAGGAAGTGTGCTATGTATATTTTTATGTTTTTGTGTTTGTTTGTTCAAAATCATGTATGTCTGCAATAAGAAATCAAGAATGGGTCTTTATTACTATGAGGAAATCTACATTGTGTTTGATAAAGTTGATGTAATCTGAATATATCATTTGCCATTGATATGAATAAAAACTACATTTTGTTTTATCTAAACATGTAAACAAACTCCAAGGTCAATTCAAAGAGGAGAAGTCTTGAAAAAGTTACAAAATCAAACTTCATCAACCAACGGTCTGTGTGGAAAACAACTGCTGTACACCTTACTTTGATTAACTAAATGTTGTATGAGTGCCAATGATACAACTCTCCATACAAGACACAATTGATAAATATATAAGTAAACCATTATAGGTCAAGACACGGTCCTCAACAAGGAGCCTTGGCTCACAACGAACAGCAAGCTATTAAATCTCCCCCTAAAAAAATACTAGTGTAAAACCATTCAAACGGGAAAACCAACGATGTATTCTATATAAACATGATAAAAAAACGAAAAACATGTATGAACCTCATCAACAAATGACAACTGATTAACATTATATTCCTGACTTAGGACAGGTGGAAACAATTGCAGTGGGTTTAAACGTTTAAATGATACCAAACCTTCACTCTTATCTTATACAATAGCGTAACATCACAACATATAAAGACACACTATAAAATATCAATTGGAATGGCTTATCTCAATCAAAAGACGTAGTATTTAAACACAAATGAATATACACTCATCGAACAAATTTGATCTATGGTACAATGTAAACTCAAAGTTAATAGAAATAAGGGATGAATAATTAAAGTAGAAGCAGTATACAGCTGTAAAATGCTAAACAATTCCATAAAGACATCAACTTAATGATTTGAGTCAATGAAACTAAACTGTTTTGTTAAGTGAGTGAATATTCACAGGGAAGCTACTTTGCAACTCTGTTTTTTTTTCCATTTTGTCAGATTATCTTAAATCCTCTGGATTTATCCTTCAAAGTGCCTCGTAAATTTTTGTCCATTGACCCCCTCTTTTCTCTTCATGTTAACATTCCATATATTTTAAAAAAGACATTTTTTGAATCTTATAAAATCTTTGTTACTTGTCCTTTATCTTAAATACAAGCACACTGATTTTTTTCTAGTTGTTTAAGTTTCGCTATTATATAGGTTCTACCTATTTATAGAAGTCCTTTGAAATCCTTGTTATTTTGAAGCTGAGTTTCAAGTGGTGACTTTGTAATCATTCCTTCATAAGTTGACGGACCCTATAACGAGTTGGTTGACCGTTATAGATTATCCGTTTCACAAAGGATAGCGGATATGTCCATTATGTCTTAACTACAACCTGCCAAATTTTCCAAATTTAGCCCTACCGAAATAAACTTATTACTTGGTTTGTACAAACATGACGAGGAGGAATGGATAGGGTAGTAATAACGCAAGTATAACACATGTGTATCGTATTAGCAAATGAATTCCATACCGTTCAAGCGTTCAAACGAATGATAATAGCGTACGTAAAATCTTAAAACTAGCTGTCAGTAGTTGCAAGTACTCTCAGATCTGTACGTAGTGTCTTTCTGCTGAGTGGATGTATAAATAGCCGTCCACATATATTCTTTGTTGTTGTAAGATGTATTTTTTATTTACATTTATTTATCTAGTTTTTAAACTGTACTTTATAGTATATTGTTATGTTGTATTGTTACACCATTTTCATAAGAGATGATGGAGGGTATGCGCCTTGCAACGAGTTTAACATCCCCACATTATGTACGTTGATATTAGCAGATGAGTGCCAATTAGACAAGTATCCATTCATGTCACGATTTATAAAAGTAAACCTGTACGGTCTTCAAAACGGTGCATTGGCTCACACCGAAGAGTATGCTATAAAGAGGCCAACGAAATAGAAGAAGAATATGCAAAATGATGCAAAGAAGGGTTCACAACATGATATTGGTTGACTATTAAGCAAACTATAGGTGACATTTCTGCTAATGAAATACCAGACTAAATAATTTATCAGTAATACAAGGATCACGTTCGTTAAAATCTGAACGGCACAGCAGACACGGGCATAGCGAGTTGTGATATATACACAACGTAAAATTGTTTTAAAGCAACATCACCATCAACAATAGAAAAAATCAACTAAAGCTAACGAACAAAATCGTCTCTTTTGTCGTTAATGTCAATGTGTATATACAAATCAAGATGTGGTATGATTGCCAATGGGACAGCTCTCCTCAAGAGACCAAACAACACAGGCAGTTTCTCGTGTAACTGGAATATCTTAATCTAGAAAAGGACAGTTATTAGCGATTACATTTGATTTTTCCGTTATTTAAATGTCGGCAGAATATTTGAAAATTATTGATTATTAAATAAAATAAAATCACAAAGAAAGTGTTGTTGAATGTATGAATCAAATGCAATGAATACGGATCTTTACTGAGTTTGGCCATAACTTGTGATTTATAAAAGAACAAACACACGTACGATACTAAAAGGGCCCAGAGAAATATCTATAATCAGTCGATCAACTTTGTTAGCCTTTTCTTGCAATCCTCCTGTGCTATAAACACACGAAATAGCCGTTTATTCGGGACTTACATCCGGAAAGGGTTTAAAATGTAGCAAATTGTTACTATACAGGCATAACATTCAGGAAGACAAATTTTATATTTAAATTTTAACGGGTTTGGATTTCCTGAATGAGCTGTAAGATGTGTTAAAAGTGTACGAACAGACTCTTTTTGTTGCATACATTTGTAAATTAACAAATCAGCATTGTTGAATTTGTGAAACACATTGAATGATATTTTTGTTGTTCAATCGTTTCAAAGTTTACAATTGTAATGATAACAATGATACTAAATATCGGATATAATAGTTTCCGATTTTTTTTGATTTTTTATATACTTCCCGTTAACTCTTCAATAGAGGAAGTTTTCAATATATATCAATTTGTTTATTTTTGTTAAAACTACAAGTATGTCCGCAATAACAATTCAAAAGTAGATAGAGACTCCATTGCGTTTGATTAAGTGTAGATTTTCAGAATAAAACATTTGTCCTAGATTACAATAAAACCACTGTTTTGTTTAAATTTAGGTTATCAAATAGTCAATACTTCCAAACAGTATGTTACTCAAAAGGCAGCTATGGAACATAGATGAATGTTAAATAAAAGTACTAGTTTTTACCTACATTGTTCAATGATACATCTCCACCCAGTTGAATTCAGACAGTGATTAAAAACACTGAACTCCATATAGTCGATTTGCCTCTATAACAGTATGGCTTTGGAAAAATAAATTATTGAAATAAACGGTAACTGTTACATGTAGGCAAACGATAGTATGATATAGATGTAGCACGAATAGGCTGTTGTCATTTAGTAACTTTTCTTATCGTCCTTTGTAAATAATAATACATAATAGATATAGGAAGATGTGGTGTGAGTGCCAATGAGACAACTCTCCATCCAAATAACAATTTAAAAAAAAGTAAACAATTATAGGTCAATGTACGGCCTTCAACACGGAGCCTTGGGTCACACCGAACAACAAGCTATAAAGGGTCCCAAAAGTACTAGTGTAAAACCATTCAAACGGGAAAACCAACGGTCTAATCTATATAAAATAACGAGAAACGAGAAACACGTATATATTAAATAAACAAACGACAACTACTGTACATCAGATTCCTGAGTTAGGACAGGTGCAAACATTTGCAGCGGGATTAAACGTTTTAATGGATCCAAACCTTCTCCCTTTTTCTGAAAAAATAGCATAAAATCCCAACATGGAAAAACACACGATAGGCCTTATTTAGAGTTACATGGTATACAAATAAGAACATAGCATAAGCTTTAAGGAGTTGTAAACCGAACGTGTATATATATAGAATCCCGGGGAGGGAAGAACAACAAATTTGCGAAAGCAAATATACAGATCCAACATTTCATTATATATATATATATATATACAACTCGTCTAAACATCAACCCAACAATGTTAGATCTGTAAATTTGCTTTCGCAAATTTTTGGTTCTTCCCTCGCCGGGATTCGAACCCATGCTACTGTGATATCGTGACACCAAATCGCCTGCACTGCAGCCGTCCCGCTAGACCACACGACCACCTGCGCTCTCAAAAAAAAGAGCTTTCGCTGGCCGTGTGTTACCTTTCCACGTCAGTTTTAATCTAGCGGCGTACTGCAGTACATGATATATAAGGCATGAAGATGTTATTGTTACAGATCAGCTAAATTATCTATAGTAAAGGATCCTACAAATTAATGTAAGATACAGTCACAGAAAATAATTATATTTATAAGTACGTCTGAGTCAGTGACAACCCTACAACAGATGTATCCATCGGATCGCCATCAATGATGGTGATACATGGCTGTGTACATAATGTATATACAACTCGTCTAAACATCAACCCAACAATGTTAGATCTGTAAATTTGCTTTCGCAAATTTTTGGTTCTTCCCTCGCCGGGATTCGAACCCATGCTACTGTGATATCGTGAAACCAAATCGCCTGCACTGCAGCCGCCCCGCTAGACCACACGACCACCTGGGGTCTCAAAAAAAAAAGAGCTTTCGCTGGCCGTGTGTTACCTTTCTAACATTGATCTAACATTGTTGGGTTGATGTTTAGACGAGTTGTATATACATTATGTACACAGCCATGTATCACCAACATTGATGGCGATCCGATGGATACATCTGTTGTAGGGTTGTCACTGACTCAGACGTACTTATATATATATATAGAGTCTATAAGAATCTACCAACCAGTAAACTTAATAGGTATTGGATCATCAAAATTGACAATACTACACAAACAGGAAAAATTATATGAGTCTAAAAGATTGTGTAACAATACCGATAAAAAGATGGAAAACAAAACACTAAAAAGTGTTGAATATCATCGCACAAAGATGGAAAAACTGAACAGATGATATAAATTATACACTAATTGCAAATATTTCGGCTCAACAAATGGCCTTCTTTGGTGCAAAAGTTTTAACAATACTGATATATAATGTATAAGGTGTAAACATAGATCAGTAATAATACAGGTATATATATATATATATATATATATATATATATATATATACATGTCTAAATTGAAAACTGAAAACGTTCAAACATATGATTGCGTTGGATCAAAACCGCAATTTTTATAGGTGTGCATGTAAAACAAATTTAGTTGTAGAAGGGTCGAAATACAGCAAAAACAACATTTTCCAAAAGACCAAAAAAGTAAAAAAAGTATATTTAAACGAAACGCATTTTACTTTCAGGTAAAAAAACTGATGTTCTTTAACCCTGCTGACTGCCATTGGCAACTGCCAAATAAAATTGATCACATGATGTAACAAAATGCATCTTAATATAAATTTAATACTAAACAGAAAACAGTAACCGTGTGGCCCAGATATGCCACACACATAAGGTGTCAATATTGTTCTGGTACACCAGATCCGGATTTCGACAATAAATGTCTGTTAAGTGATGTTAGGAATCGAAAAGGTATTAGGAATGTCATATAATTTACCCTCAATTTAAGATAGGCTCTTGAATTGTAAGAGTCAATATAGGATGAACGGATCGTATAAATCGGATGGAAAATATGATACAAGCCCAAACGAAAAATATAAACAAGGCTAAATTGAAAACTACGTTCAAACCTATGATTGCGTATATATATAAACATTTTTTAAAAGGTAATTGATTTTTACTTTTTTAGAGTGAATATTTGTATTTGTTATGATCTTCCTGTAAACAAATACACATAGTTACGGAAACATGGCACGATTTCGATACATTGTGTTGCTAGAATGTAAAACAAGGAAATATAACCTAGTATATACCAAATGGCTTCAAAAATGGTAGGTTTTTATTATTTTTTTTCATTTTCTTACCCTTTCCATTTCCCGACATTTTTTAATTACAATAACTGATTTTAACAGTTTGGTTTGATATGGTTAAAATGATGGGAATACCATGTTGACAGTGAGTATACGAAATACCAAAGACACATTTACGGTAAAAGCATACGATGCATATCCATCAAATTGACATAAAACGTATACGAAGAATATAAACTGACATTCAAAGATTAAATAAAAAAGAAAACGACCAACATACAAATATATTTCACAATGCAAAACATTGATAACAATCAAGTGAACCTAACGAACCAACAAAACACGGGAGAGGGGATCTCATGGAAAACCTGATCCATATGCAAAATAAAAATATATAAGACGATTTTCCAATGAGAGTTAATAGCTGTAAATGCAGTTGTAACACTTTGTGTTACTCAAATATAAGTCGTATCTCTTAGGTGTACAAGACATCTGAAGTTTCTTCTTAAAAATGATATAAGCAAGTTTAAGAGTAAATTAAATAACAGTACCCTTCGGAAAAACCGGCAACATACTTTTGATTGTCGTAATGCAATACTTTGTAATGCATATACTATCTCTGATTTCGATGATTAATTGACACATGTACAGACACTGTAATGTGTGGTTTCAGCTTAATCATTTTTATCAAATCACTCAATAGTTGTGTAGGTCTTTTATGCCCTTTAATGGCTCCTGGGAATTACATAGATTAATTCTGAAACAATTATGCTCCATTTTTATCAGATTTTGCTATACAGTTCAAATTTTTATTAGGCGTCTTATGTAATGATGAAAAAAAGAGCAACCATGCATTTATAGTAATTATTTAGAGATCTAGGTGCCTGTCAAGTTTGAATAATGTTGCAATCAGTCAAAAAGTCAAGGATGTTAAACCAAAAAACTTAGACTTGAAAAGTAGATATCCTTTGAAATCCACATTGACGAGTCAATCTTTCACGTTTTTATTTTATCAAGACACAGTTAATGTGCCCGTCCCATATGAAATACGATATAAACATATTTTCAGATTATAGTGTCTTTTTTTTGTTTGTCAAATATGTATGTTTTCCATATTGTTGTGTATAGACAATGGTGTAACACAATGTGTTTAATACACATTTGTTGAGTGAAAACAAATAGTCTATAATTTTAGATTCCATCCCCTTCTTCGGATGATTTACATAAGTGATGTTAATAATTAAATGGTGCAAGTTGTTTATGGTGTTAGATTACGCCATATTTACATATTGTTAATAGGAAAAGAGATGTATCTTCAGAAAATAGCACATAACAGATAAACATTATATAGATATGTTTTGCCCGAAGGGATTTACATACTAGTATTGTTGTGGTAGATTGAAATTTTAGAAAAAAAAGAGACACACGAACTTAATGACAAAATTTAAGTGAAATAGAAAATTGATATTAAAGGAACACTAGCATTCAAGTACATTTGAAATTGAAAAGTAAACAATTATGAGGATTATTATCAGAAATTAGAATAGGAATAGGAAAATAATTAAATTAGGAGTTGAAAAAAAAGTCTTAACGATGTGTTTTGTTCACAAATAGGCAAATATTTTTTTAAATTGTTTTAGTTTTTAAGATCATGTTAGTTAAGTTTTAAACGAATTAGATTGTTAAATTCAGATCTCAACATATACCCTAACACTGAGTCGTATTGAAATATATCAATAGGATAGGCATTAGGTTTAAATTTTTTAAACAAATGAAAAACAGATATATAAAAACGAAAGGACTCATTATGAAGAGGAAACTATATACTAATTTTTGAAAAATGTAACAGATTAAGGAGAAAGACATTGGTTTCGCAACGAGGTGTTGTTGTCAAATATGGAATATAAGGTCAGTAACTAATTGCACAAGACGTAGTTTAGATTTTATCAATGGAATCCTAAATGATTTTTTCTTAAAAGTGATGAGCGTTAAGCTTAAGTAATAAGAAACTTATGTTAAGGATGTAAAAGCATTACAATTGGTTACAAAGTAACACAAATAAATTTTAGTAATGTATGTATAGGTATCATGTAGGTGTAGGGTTATATAAAAGGATCTAACTGAACTTATTTTAATTGTAAATTTATAAATATATTTCTTATGTATGTAGGATTCTCAAAGTTGTAGAAATTTAATATGACAGTTTTTTCCCCTTTTGATTTTTTGTCTATAACATATAATTTGATAGTTAAGCATGTTACGACAACGTATTAATTATACATAGAAATTGTTTTTTTTTAATTTTGCTAGACCTGAATAACCCAGTGAACTAAAGGTGATTAAACAAACTATCAATAATCTGATTGATAAATAAAAAAATGAAAAATAAGGGGAGGTAAACATATTTTAGTTTTTCCAAATTAACAAAGTTTATCAGTGGAGTTTAGGTGCCATATTTTTGTTCTGTTAATTTATTTAGAATATATCTTGGTTAGCCAAAAAGGAAATTGTGAGTTCTGGTTATAACGCCACGAACAATTGTTACAAAATGGTGTCAATGCAGTTGGTTGGTACATATGCTTCCAGACAGATGTCTTCCTCTGCGCCATTGATCAGGGACAATAACTTAACCGAAGGCCGACGTTAACAACCCCTTAAGAAAGATGTACCCACAGCTAGATGCGTCAACTACTTTGTAATGGGACTATATCGTAAACTTTACAACGTTGATGACCGGATTTACTAGCAGATGATAACCGATAAGTGTACAAAGAGTAGCGCCCTTTCACCAGTGGATGAACATTATACTATGATGGTGTCGGGTTTTATGAACTCTATGTATCCAGATGTTCATGATGTTTGACTTGCCGAAATTTATAAAACTATATATGTGGTGATGGTTACCGAAAGCTTAAACAAGGAACTACAAAATAATATTATAGCATACAAAAAGAAGGACTATCGTATTTTACCGAAGGCATGTGTTACACAATGTGTTTAATACAGAACAATATCTAACAAGGTGTATTCCGATCTAACATTATGGATAAAAGTAAATGTAGTTTGCAGACACTTATCGTACATGTATTATGCCGACTTTAATTGCATTGTACATTGTCAACTGACCAACCTATTACACTGATGTATTATAAATAGCTAGACTACTTTATAAACTGTTGTCATTTACGGCTATTGTCGAAAGCTGATTGATGACCCTTCTGAACTATATATATAATATCCAGCTTTGGACTAGGAGGGCGGACATATTGGTACAAGTAATTCCTAGATAAGATTCCGACAGGAGATTCCGCCAAGGTTTACCCCTCGTGGGTAGGCTGGAACTTATGCACTTAATATAAGAATGAACAATTGTACCACGATACGATCATGTGTCCGTGTGATATATTGAACATTCGAACAATTCAACTTTAAAGACAGTTTGTAAACATTCGAACATTTGAACTTTAGAATCTTTCTTGACTTTGTAATTACATAATAAAATATTTAATCCATCTACTGACTTCATTACAATGGAACTTGAATATAGCATTACGCGGAAACATGAAACGAGGATGACTGTTTTGAAATTAAATCAGGACAAATTGATTCCACATTACTGATAGAGCACGCATATACCTCTGTCAGACAACATGCTTTTGTATGGTTCAATTTTCTTTGAATAGTTTAATATTCTTGGCTAAATTTGTAAAAACAAACCAACCAAATAATGACTTTTCGACGCGTTAATGGAAAATGATATAATTGCTGATTTGCTTAACTAGAGTAGATGTACTTGGTTAATTTGCATGTCAATGACACCACTCCAATACTTCATATATAACATAGACTTATGACGTCTTTATATTTTGATTGTTTACATAAGTTTATATTGTACACGAGCTATGGGTAAGCGTTTAAACCATAAAAAACACCCAAAATTATTATGGATACCATTAAGTCTTTCTGATTACAAATAGCTCAGAGAAATGATTTATTCGATATTATTATTTTCTTGATATCGCACATTGGTAGAATTGAATTGTTTTACAATCATAAGATCAACCCTTGATTAATTGTGTGCCTTGTTGAGAAAAAAGTAAAACCACAAAAATACTCAACTCCGAGGAAAATTCAAAACGGAAAGTTCTTAATCAAACGGCAAAATCAAAGGATAAAACAAATCAAACGAATTGACAATAACTATCATATTCCTGACTTGGTACAGGTATTTATGAATGTAGAAAATGGTGGATTGAACCTGGTTTAACAGCGCTAAACCGGTCACTTGTACGACTGCTTTGTAATTAATGAGTCATTTCTTTGACATTGTTTGTGACTTAAAAAATGTCTCCAAATCTTTGAAAAAGAGATATCAATTGAAATCGAAATATTTAGACACATTAGCTTTGCCCTGCCCTCCGTGAAACAATATAATTCTTTTTTTTTAAATGATTGTCATTTTGTTATGTCGATCTTTAGTTTTTTCCTTCTTTTATAATGAACGATGAGACTTTGGAACTTAAATATGAAATAACGGAAACATTTAACAATATAGACATGTTTTCACATGGAAAACAGGAAATAGAATATAGTATATTGAAAAAAAGTATTTATAATGGTAAGCTTCATTTTTATGTATAGTTTTGAATGCTTCAATGTTATCTCGGTAGTTCAATATTCTTGACTAAGTGGGTACAATCAAATGCAATGACTCTTTGAAGCATTCATGGGAAACGACTTAAATGCTAATTTGGTTAATAATAGTAGGTATACATGTACAATATAAATGTCAATTCAACCACTCCAATACTCCATTTATAAAATTTACTAAGGACGTCTTTGTATTTGAATTTCGTAGGGTAATATCTTTATTGTAATATTAGATTATAGTGTACTGGAGATGTTAGTCCGCGTTAAACTCAACGAAAATTCTTGAGATGGACTACATCCAGCCCTTTTCAATGTACACGAAATTTCTTGCTCTGATTACTAAAAATCCCGAGAAAAGAATATTTCAGTCAACTTTCTTAATAAAAAAAAAACTCGATTTACAAATGCAAACAGTCTGTTTTATGTCGCCTAAGCTATATGCCGTTATATAATAGCAGACTAGGAGACTTGCCGACTGTACCAAACATAGTATATACATTTCCAACCAACAGCGATCATCAGTGCTTTCAACTCATTTATTTTTTCAATTATTTGTCAAATAACTTAACTTTCATATCACATTTTTTTTATAGATATTTAAGCCATATCATATGCAGTTTATTATTCTAACTTACTTCATTTATTTTATGTATCAACAAAGCAGGTCTTTGTTACTGAAACAATAATTCAATAATGTTTTTACTGAATATAATGTGCATGTTTTGTGCATATAATATTAAAACATTGTGGATACTACACTCAGCTTTAACACAATTCTTAAGATGTTTTGTTTTCAGTTACCTCCGATTTCGCTAAATGATTTAGCCTTAAAACTTTTTTATGTGAGCTCTACCGATTAGTACTAGGTACATGAAATATCTGTCTGCTGTACTATTGAGGAAGCCTGGTAAATAATTACACTTTTGTTTATGTTTACAACATGTACAATCTGACATTAATTAAATTTGTGTAATGCAATGCATTTCATTTTAGGTATTGGAGAAACTTTGTTTGATGTGGTTCTTTTTACAAGGTAAGGAAGATGATTTCAATGATGTTGCAAAAATGCTTACATATATTAGTTTAGATAAAGAGGCGAAAGTTTCAGATGGGTTATTCAAACACAGTATATGTCAAGCGAGGAGGTTTCAAAGGAATGTAAACAAAAATGTATGTTACCTAAAATTGTGTTCTATGATATCCGAAAATAAAACATGTTGAACCAAACAACAAGATCTCAGTATGCAGAAATTATTCATTATTCCAGTAGGTTATTATGCATTTTGATTGGTAACAACAGTGCATCCCTACTAGCCGATATGTTTTAGACAAATGTGAAAAAATAAGAAGGTCATCTCTGAACAAGAATATCTGAAAAAATAAATTGTAAGTTTTACTCTTCTTAGCAGCGATGTACCAACTCCACCATCGTTTGGTGTATACATTTTTCAAGTCCTTCGATATTCAAGATCTCACAGCTATTACTCAGGCTTTGTCGTCGTCAAAATATGCTAGGGTTTTTGTCAAGGTATGTTTTATCCTTTTTTTAAAAATATTGATCGGAAAGTACCAAGACATATGAAATAAATATAAACTGTCTACTTCATAAACAATACAAGATTGTCTTGAGTTTACGATTCTATGAGATTTATTTGTATATATGTGTGAACTTACACTCACTCCTCTGCTTGGTAACGTGCAGTTTTTTTTTCTGTTTTTATGGACTTTCCCTTATGTTTTGTTCTAAAGCGAGTTCATTAATTGTTAAGACCGAATCATTACCATTATTACATATGTGTTGAATTATTTAGGAAATATTTGCCATACGTGTTTGAATCATGATGTGGAAATAAATATATAGGGTATACATGTACATCGCAAAATCAGCAACAGTGTAAGCGCCATGAAATAATCAGGACATATACTTACGGTATGTTATCAATCTCCTCAATAACAAGAGCAGCCGCTGTATTGAAAAGCTGAATATAATTTTCAGAAGGAGACTTAACTTGTGTCACGAGTTAGTTTGATAATCATGATAATAGTAAACACCTTACACATTTGATACATGTACAATTTTTATTCGTTGTTTTAATCATTTCAGACAAATCCATATTCACAGATGCTAGAAGCATATACACTGTAGTTGGATCAACGTTAAATCTAACATTTAAAGACAGTAACCCATTGATTAGATACAGGTCACATAGAAATGGACATTATTTTTCTGACCTAGTGAACTCTGACGCAATCAAATACGAAATTGTATTACGTCCAAGTGTTATAGAAATACAGATAAAAAATGTAACAACAAATAATACAGGACTATACAAGATAGCTTATTTTGATCGATCATCTACATTACAGCTAAGTATAACTAGTATGTCTTACACATGATAGTTTGTAAGCAGAATAATTGACATTCCTGTTTGTCTTATATTTATCAAGGTTTGTGGGATATTATTACAGAGTAGAAGGTGCATGTGCTGTGAGCAATTTATCTGGCCTTATCAAACCTATGAAATAACATTCGTCACATGTTCATTCATATAAAAAGCAGCATCTACAGTTTTGAAATTCGTCTGACATGTTTGCTTTGGAAGTCATCATTTCTTCATTTATTACACAAACTGCAGAAAACCTCATTTTATTGCCATTAATATTTAGATATGAGCAAAGATTTGACACCACATGATATGTTGTTTTATTTATTAACATGTTTCAGGATGTTCTTATCCCAAGCATAAAAACATAGCCGTATTTCACACAACCTTTTTCAACTTTAGATCTTCAGTGCTGTACAACTTTGTACTTTTTTTTTACTTTCGATCTTTTAGATCTGGGCGTCACTGGTGAGGCTTGTGTGGACGAGGCGCGTTTTTGGCGTATTATATTTTAAACCTGGTGTTTTTTTTTTTGTTATCCATTAATCATGTGTTTCCTTTTCTAATACGTTCTCCTATTTATTTGTATTGTAGTCCTGTAATATTATGTTGTCATTTCAATGTTATATTTAGCAATATCCATTAAAGTGCGAGGTTTGGCATGCAACAAAACCAGGTTCAATCCACCATTTTTTCCTTTAAAAATGTCCTGTACCAAGTCAGGAATATGGCCATTGTTATATTATTGTTCGTTTCTATGTGTGTTACATTTTAACGTTGCGTCGTTTCTTTTCTCTTATTTTTGAGTGTAATTTCACATTGCGATAAGACGTGTCACGGTACTTGTCTATCCCAAATTCATGTATTTGGTTTTGATGTTATATTTGTTATTCTCGTGGGATTTTGTCTGATGCTTGGACCGTTTCTGTGTTTCTAACATTTTAGTGTTGTGTCGTTGTTCTCCTCTTGTGTTTGATGCGTTTTCCTCGGTTTTGGTTTGTTGCCCCGATTTTGTTTTTGCCCATGGATTTATGGACTACTGTTGCCTGTGTTATTCAGCAGTGGGTTTTTATCCTTTGAATTGTTTTATATGTTATCATGTTCTTGTATTGCTTCTATATTTATAAATGTACAAGGCACAGTGTGAATTTTACTCATTGTTAAAGGTTGTTTAATGTTCTTTTGTTGTTGTTTCATTTCATTTTGTCTCTGGCAATTGTTGTCGTATATGAAATCATACCACATCATCCTATTTTAAAGCCAGTTAAAGCCGGTTAACAAACAATCTAGAAACATAGAAAAGGCATTTCAAATGTCTGTAATGTTTCAATTCAAATTGTAGTGCACATTTGTCAGACTTTTACATCATTAAACTGACTTTGTAGGATACATGAACTTGTCTAATTTTGATATGATATAACACAATTAAAACAAAATACATGTATAAGAAAATAGACAAACTGCTAATAATGAGTTATTGCTGTTGTTTGTTAGTATACTGGATACCTCAGTTGACTTTGTGCATCACAACGGATGTTGGTAATTCTAGTGTTAATTTCTCAGTAAAATATAATAAAATTTACAAAATGAACCTATACATTGTATTAGACAGTACTTATATGCACACAATGTATACTGGTAATGATGTATATATAAATGACATACTAATTTATGTGGGTATATTATGGAGTCTCCTGCTCATACATTCTTCATTATAGATCCTTCATATATAGAACGTGTTTGCAATTTCGAACGACTCCTACCTTGAAAATAGCGGGGTAACCATTAATTCTTATCATATTTTTTTATAAAAAGCATAGTTAAATCTTCATTTTGGCAAAGTTAAAAAAATCTATATATATTTTTCTACCCCTGAACTACCTTAATACATACAGATCCTACTGCTGAAAAGCTACATCATAATAACTACATTGTAGTCAACTATAAGATATTTATTTTGTTTGCATATATGACATGCATGATACTATATTCTTATTTTGGTTATAGATATGTCCTGTCCATCTCGTGCAACTAAAGAAGTGTGTGCTGAAGAGGGATCATCGGCACTTCTTACTTTTATAATCGAGGACTTCATTTATTATAATCCAATCGAAGTTGCGCTCCGACCATTAAGCAATTATACACTGCATGTAGACTTTTACATTTACAATATTACCCATGAAGACGGAGGGTCTTATAGATGTCCCTATATTTACGATTCTATCTGGCTGCACGTATCAAGTAAGTAGTTTCTAAAGTATATGTCATAAAAATACATGTAGTATCGATTATACAAATATACAGTATTGTTTAACACTAGTCTTCAGTCGCGTTTGACATGGATAAAATATCTGAGTACACTTAATGGATCACGAAGCATTGATAACGGTACAAAGATAAATGATTTTTTTTTCTCTATTAAACAGGGGTAAAACTGACGATGTGAGAAAAATAGAAAAGTCACTGTTCTTATAAAAAAAAACTTTCGCAAAGCAATTGTACGAATAGTTTGTTAAACTGAATTTAAAAATTATAATCTTTGCAGTCATGAGTATACAACATATACAGATCTCTATTTATAGAAGTATCAAACTAAGTGCATAATCAATTACAATAGGTATATCTATCATTAGCAGATTAGATTTTGATCACACTGGACTGCTACTGTCACTTGGTTGTTAAATTTAGAAATATAGTATTTTGCCTGTTTTAACAATTATAACTTAGCGTCTTCACTGAATCTGAACCAACAGTGTAAAGATCAATTGTTCAGTGCTCATATGGACGGATATATCTTGACAACATGTTTTCCACTGTATAAGTAATATTTCAGTAGAAACAGCATTATATTTTCTACATATACATGTATGTAATCAGTGTTATTCAGGACAGTTGTCAATTTGTAGAGTGATACAATTTCAGACAGGATATTGTGTTGACTCGTCGTAGTCAAATAATATATCACCAAACTTGTATTTTTTCATCGACACAAAAATTGCTTTAAATTTTAGAATGCTTTTGTTCTCTCAAAACCAGTAGAATAGAGCACATCTGTAATATCTAATAGTGTTTTTATACATGTACATGTAACCTGGTTGTACTTAAATCAGGTGTAGTTTTTTTTCTTCAGATTGATCATTTTTCAACTGGAACACATATAATCCATACACATCACATTTATCAAAATCTTGTCTTAATCCAAATCCGATGTCTTCCCCAACCAACAAGTGACGCCTAACTGTACTTCACGCTCCTTATGAGTGATTTTAAGCATGAGGATTTTTGGCTTAACACAATAGTCGTTGCCTTATTAATCTAATTAGGTACAAGAACTATCATACAAGTTTGAGAATAAGCATAGTTAATATATAATATATAAACAACATAAACATTCATGTAATAAGGAGGTGATAAACACAACATTATAATAACAAGAACATAAACATAGTGTAAGGTAAATAGTAGAAACAACTTAACATAGTAAGTACATTAGTGGAGTGACCAAGCCAACATTTTTTTAACTTTAATGGACCACCCTACCTGCAGGCTAAATTATGACTTTTTGGAAAGAGAAATGTTTATTCTTTAATTTTTGCCTGGTCGTAGAATTGAAATATGGTGATTTTTTTTTAAATAAAGTCAAAGGTTAGTGATTGGGTTTTCACTATTGTCAATTTATTTCACAAGAGGTTATAAAAAGTCTCCGAATAATATTTGAATTGTTATTAAACAATAAATGCATAATGAAATAAACTATGACACTTCGTTTTCAACTTAATTTCAAAATAATGAAATCACCAAATGCACATTTTAAAGGGAATTCAGACTAGCAACAATAAGAAAATAGATGGAACCACCGACTCTCAATTCATTTTTTTTTACATCGCATGTACTTCTAAAGATATATTTCTAAATTTGACGGCTTTTATAAAAAGAATCGAAGTCAATTAGGCTTTTGCTTTGATGTATATTTATTGCCAGTCACAAATATTTCACAAGGAAATTAACTCAAATGAGTTTAATGCTGGACTTAAGTTTCAGCGTATATTCTAGCTCTATGAACCTTTTAGGTTTTATGTGCCTTTGCCTTACAAAAGCGCACACGGACCCCTTAGATGAGTGGTTTTATGGGCTATTTTAACAAACAAAGGGCATATCAACTTTCGGAAACTTGACATCAGTCATCGTTTTCATTGTCGTCTTCTTTCTATATTGCTCGATGGGTTAAATAATATCTACAACAATCAAACCGTTCACATGAACAAATATTGGTATACGCGGATTGCTGTTGGTTGCATTCACAGTTGTTGTTGCAAGCTGTTTTCCCTTTTCCGTAAACGTACAAACAAGGTCTTTAAAGAAATCTACTGACATAGGTCCCTCAAAGAAAACCAAGTGCAAACTGTTTTTACCCTCTTACCAACTAGTCTTTGGAAAGTATGATCACTGGTTTAGCAATATGAGAGTTAATTCAAACTTGCGTTAGAAGCATTGCACGTTGGATGTGATGTAAAAACGTGTTTTCACATACATAGGGGAATTTTCACAAGACTGACATCCTTTGTGGCGGCAAACTCCAACCTTAGCTTGTTTAGATTACCATGAAAATACCTTTCCCTTCGTCATACAATGAGGCGATACATGCACTTCCAATGTTAACGGCGATTCCTGATCTCCCGTTTGAAAACTTATCGGAAGAGGGTATCACCAGCCCAGTATTCAGCACTTCGGTGTTGACATTAATATCAATCATATGGTCATTTGTATAGTTTACCATTTGCAAAAGTATTATTTTTTGGACATGCTAAATATTTTGTTTATCCCAGACATAGACTACTTAAGCCGTATTTTGAAATTGTTGTCCTCAATGCTCTTCAACTTTATACTTGTTTGGCTTTCTGAATAGTTTGATCTGAGCGTCACTGACGAGTCTTATGTAGACGAACTGCGCGTCTGGCGTAATAATTATAAGCCTGGTACCTTTGATAAATATTGTCATAATTTGGTAGATTGAAAGAAGAGCAAATTTCCTCTTCAAGGAGGTGAATTTGTATCAGATTTAGAACATGTCCACATGGTACCATTAGCATGGAACAGAGATAAAGGTATGGGACTCATAGGATATACCAATATCCTGACTTCAGTCACATTCTCACGATCATTAGCAAAACTAAAGCACGACGAACTAATTTTACTAGGTTTATATATGCCTTAACAAAGTCACCTGATTCACACCTGAGTTTTGAGGTCTTTATCGTATCATGGAAAGTATTGAGAGGAGACCACACGACATAGGACTGTAGAATTCACGTGTTTCATACTCATTAGAGCAGCCTTCCACAGAAGATTTAACCATCTGAACGCCACGTTCAAGAGATTTAAGAAAAGAATCCTGAACATTTATTGAGGCTTTCACTTCTGTAGAAATATTTATCAATGGCTAAGGATGATCGGCAACGTTAAATGGATCGGTCATATTTTAATGCAGATACCCTATCAAATCAGAGACATTCTTCTTGTCTCGTGTCATTGCCGTCGGCTTGTTTTCTTCGTGTTCAATTTCTGTACTGTGGTTAATCCCGATCTTGATCTCATACCAGAACTAAAATGCGCAGGATGTGTCTTATACGCATCCATCGAAGACCAGCGTTTTTTTCCTTGCAAATCCTATGATGCCTCTACAATCTCTAGAATTAGAATCTTTAAAAATAGTTTACCTGTAGCCATATCACTCAGATACTTAGGCTCCATTGTTTATGTTTGATTGAAAACTCACCCGACATAAAGACAGATTTTACCGTTTCAGACAGATTCATCATATCCAATGTGTAGGCTGGTGTCCACCTAGCATAGCTCGTACGATTGGTAAAGAAAAAGCATTGCAATATTGCAGCTAGCATTTGCAAATGTGAAAGCCACAACCCATTCCGTTCAGCCCTAATATTCTGTAACAATATCTCAACTGTACGAAGAAACATATCTCAAAATGCGAAGTTTGGTGATCGATTACAAGAGTGTATTCTGAATTTTTCAAACAGTGGCAACACATGTTTTTTTTTTTTTAAATTTCTTCAGCTTCACCTTTCAGCAAATGAACTGTGACAGTCAAAAAACGCCTTCCATACAGTTGGTTCAAATAAACGATTTTCGTCTTAACACCAATTGAAAAATGCTTTTAAATTAAACAAAAGAGCCATGCGAGCTAGCCTCATATACCAAAATTATCCTCGAACACGTCTGGCATAGACCAATTTACATTTTGGCAACAGCATAAAATTAATTGTCAAATGTTTTCTCAGCATATTGTTGACCAGCACGTTTTGACATATCTGAACATTGTTTCAAAATTGTAAATACTATTACCATGTCGCTAGGCTTGGCATCTATAACCCGGAGCAAAGGCTACAGATGAAATTTTCAGATTTAGCCCTTTACAAAAACTGGTCAAAAATGGAATAATTTGTTCAGTTCTTTCTGTCGCAAATGAATCGAATCTAAGTTTTGTGTCGAAAGAAGGCGCAAAATTACCAAAGACAGGACAGATATATCTCGGTTTTCCATGAAACAAGACACAATCTTCCCATAAACATTAGAATAACGAGGAGGTCCATACCGTTCTGTTAGCAAAAGGTAAACATGCCATAAGATTGGTATTCGAATCATTCAACGTCAAAGACCTTTCTAGTCCCCGTTCAACCGGTATGGAACTCATGTGGTCATTCGATGATTCGTTTTGGAACTGAAATACAACTCTACCATGGAGTGAAATGTATTTTTACCATCGATTGTTTCAGCATTTAAGTCAATATTTTCTGCTCCCTCCTCTATAATCCGACCGCCTTTTCTAAATAGATCAATACATGCATTAGGTCATAGGACATGTCTTGGATTCTGTCTATTTCCAAATTTGCTAAACTAGTCCGATATCTACGTACTTATACGAAGAATAGGATGCACAAAAACCATGAAAGCTGGGATTTTCAAGTTAATTTATAAGAAATACTGACTTGGAATGGCTTTTATACTTTACAATAGGAAGTTCAAAACATTTTTATTCGGAAAATCATGAAATTATCAATGTAATCTAAATTTACAAATGTTGTAACCACTTCGTTAAAATAATACAGAGTGTGCTTTCGCTAAACTGAGTGAAAATGGACAAGATTTAGAAAAATAAATAAGTTATTTTAGTTTTACATTATGAATTAACAATTAAACTCTGTATATTATGCAAAATCATATGTCAAAAGACAAAAAAAAAGTTAAAAAAAATATTTTTTTTCCTATCTTAAAATTTGAAAAATAAATCCAAGTGTGTTTTTTCTTTCCATTTTATAAAAAAAAAATGCACCGCATGAAATGTCTACGACCGGACAAAAATGTAAGCTTAGGATATTGGCTTTGCAAAAAAATCTTGTTCAGCCTGCAGGTATACCGGTCCATTTAGATCGTCAAATAAGCACCTTTCTCTTGAGCTGTTACTCCACTACATGGTATAAACACAATACACATAGTACGTAGATGGTATAAACAACACAAAAACAGACGAACATCATAAATATAGTAAGTATATTTTAAAAACACCATACAAATACTAAGTAGATGGTATGAACAACATAATAATAGTAAGTTGATGGTATAAGTAGATGTGAGCACAAGATATGCAAGGACAACAAACGCATAGTAAATTTTTAGGACATCATACGCATGGTAAATATATGTGAGGGAATATAAACATAGTAAGAAGTTTGTCAGGATAACACTATCATGGTAGCAGATTTCAAGACAATATAGACACAGAAGGTAGATAAGTAGGAAACATTCACACAGTAAGCTGATGTTAAGACAGTACTAGCGAATTAAGTAGATGTAAGGTCAACCTTTACACAGAAAATAAATGTATAGACAGCATAAAGAAAATTATTTATAGGATTCGAGAACAATATTAGCATTATGTGTGAATGTGGGGAAAACTTTAACACATTGATTTAAGTGTAGTCGAGCTGAAAAGCAGTATGACACGATTTTGAAATTCCTTACATCAAAATTCACCTCTACGATGTATACAATAATGTGGCGTAGTTGAATTGTCTTTTTATCAATCATAATGTGAAACAAGAAATTCACTGATATAAATGTATGCGTGTTGTCACTGGACGTAAATAAACGTTATTGTGTATTTTTGTATTGGCTTTACTTGGAAATATTGCAAAATACAAAATCATTAAGCATTGATTCGATGTAAGGATAGGACCACATAACTAATATACGCTGGCGTGAGGGAAACACACACATAACAAGTAGAGGTTAAGGCAGCATTAACATTGCCACCGATTTTAAAACACCAACAACACTGTGAGTAAATATATGTAAGGAAGACATGTAAGAAGAGGTAAGGAAAACCTAAACTTAGTAATCACAAACATGTACAGTAGTTGTTAGAACAATAACACTAGTATATTGATTGATTTAAAAACAGCATGAATAGAGAAAGTTAATGTGAGGACAAAACAGCCATAGTAAGTAGATAAAATAACAATATAAGCATCTTATATTGATTTAAGGACAACCTAAGCATAGTAGATAGATAACATAAGCATAATAAGTTGATGTAAGGACAGAATACGCATAGTTAGTTCATTTAAGGACAAGTTAAGCATATCAGGTAGATTTAAGGACACATAAGTATAGTAAGTAGATTTATTGACACCATATACATAGTAGGTTGCAGTAAGGACAACATGAGCATAGCAAGAAGGACAACATACTAAGTTAGTAAGTAGATGTTAAGACAACACGTGAATAGTAAACATATTTTAATTTAAAAAAAAACATAGAAACTACAAGTAGCCTGTACAACGCTAGTATATTAACGGGATGTTTGGAAAATATGTACATAGTCAGTAGATGTGAGGACATCATTGACAAAGTTAACATAGTTAGTTAATATGAGCCATATGAGAACATCATTTACAGTAAGTAAATGTAATTCCAATATGAACCTAGTAGGAAAATATGAGAAAACAATCATTACCAAAGTTAGTAAATGAATTGAAGACGAAACATTAAAGTTAGGTTAGATGTTTGGACAACGGAAACATAGTAAGTTAGTGTAGGACAACGTAAACATAGTACGAACGTGTATGGACAAAAAGATAATAGTCGTAGATATTCGAACAACTGACATGTACTATTTAGATGTAAGGATAATGTCAGACACTCCTGTTGGAGTTTTATTCCCCTCAGCGTATCACCAGCCCAGCACTTCTTTGTTGACATGAGTAATCATTGAAATGGGCATAGTTATGAATTCTATCTTTATAAAACTTTTTAATTTTGAAAATCAAGGCTTTTCTACCTCATGGATTATATATATTATAATATAATATTAACGTCGCTGTATTTGGCAAAACTGTCAAAAATATTTGGTCTTCGATGCTCTTCAACTTCGTATTTTATTTGGTCTAAACTTTTTTTTATTTGAGGGTCACTTATGAGTATCATGTAGACAAAAGGCGAGCCGGGGTAAATACTAAATGTTAATCCATGATTAGTTTATACAGCTTATGAAACAAAAATAATGTCAACATAAATGTAAAATAAAAACAGATGTGTGCAGTCCTAATCTGTACAGCAAGTTAACTTGATAACTAGTCCTTTGGACTGGTCAAAGTTAACCTGTTACCGGATTTTGGACTGCTATTACCAGTCCTAGGACCAAAATCTAGTTAACTTGAAAAGCGGACTTAGACCTACATTTTTGTAGGACTGTTTATATGCCTGCCAAAAAATTAACTTTGGCTTTGACAAATCTGATCGAAACCAGACCTGTTCCCAAGTTAACTTATGACTGGTCTGCTCAACACTTAGTTAACTTGTAATAAAAACCGCTATATATCGATTAAAAAAAATAATATCTTGTTTCTTACTATAAATATCAAAAATAAAGTAGAATTAATACTTCCGTTATATAAACAGGATTAAATACAAATATTTAAACATACAGTACGCATAAAACGTTGCTTGTCACACAAATTTAGCTGTGATCTAAAAAAAACGATCTTGGTGACAACGATAACGGGCACTGAATATATATTCCAATACCTATCAAATTCAACCATATTTGCACATTATTGTGTTTATCTATGCAAGGCCGTATATTAGATGTTAGTTATAATTCCTTGATCTTTGTAGATACAATCAGCAATATTTTGATTTCAGGATAGAATTTAAAATAAAAAATAAAAGTATCATTAAAACGCATAAAGTCTGCACAAAATAAGAGTCCCAGCATGTCCTCCTTTTGTTCAATATATTGATACGTAACAAAATTTCATTAGTTTTGATACCTTATGCTGACTTGTACAACACAATTATTTAACCGCTGCAACCAAAATTGACCATATGTGCACTTTATATGTAAACCTATATACCAGTATAGCAAATCAGCCATATTTTTATATCAGGATTCAATGTATAACACAATGGACAGCAATATTGAAATACAATAACAACAAATTTTTGTTTGCATAAATTTAGGGTAACAGCATGTCCTCCTTTCATTCAAAATATTGATATGTACAAATTTTCAGTAGTTTTGATACCTCATGCTGACAAAACTATTTGACTGCATCGACCAAAACTGACCATATGTGCACTTTAATTTGTAATCTATATACCCGCATAGTACATCAGCCCTAATTTTTATGTCAGGAATAATACAATAGACAGCAATATTGCAATAAAATAAAAACAAATTTTTGTTCACATAAATTTAGAGTGCCGGAATGTCTTCCTTTTATTCAAAATATTGATACCTAAACAAAATTTAAGTAGTTTTAATACCTCACGCTGACTTGTACAACAAAATTATTTGACCGCATCAACAAAAACTGACAATATGTGCACTTTAATTTGTAACCCTATATACCAGCATAGTAAATAAGACATTTGTTGTATGACAGGACTCAATGCATAATACAATAGACAGCAATTCTGCTATACAATAATAACAAATTTGTGTTTGCATACATTTAGGGTGCCTGAATGTCCTCCTTTTATTCAAAATATTGATATGTAAGTTTTGATACTGTCGACTTGTACAACAAAATTATTATTACGCAATAAACATCATGAACATAGGAAGAATATATGAGGACATAATAGCCAAATTGAGTACAACTACTTCTAATTGGATATTATACAATAATATATACATAGAAATTACTGCTATGTTTGATATCTTAGGACAACATAAAGACAGTAAATAGAATATGTAGAAGTATATTTAGGATATTCTATTGTTTTTTTTTTATTTACAGAACTATGGTTCATTAATCAAACCGATCTGAAAACAATAGTAGGACAAGAAGGTGAAACATTAGACATCATTTGTTCCTCTGACCCTGACCAGTACATAACTGAGTTAAAGTTAGAATCAAATGGAACAGTTAAAGTAATTGGGGATAATCATACTGTGAGATTTTCGTTTATACCTGACAGAACAGACCATCTGACAAAATTTCAATGTGTGGACAGTAACCACTCGTCGATCATGGTTGAAGTGGAATTAACTATAAAACGTAAGTGTGTAAGAGCATGATTAGATAATAACACTTAGTGATCTGACAACAATGTTAAGGAATATTGTAAGTGATAAATTTATCACCAGTGCTTATCTATTCGAAAAAAAACTAACTGAGCATAAATGATAGTATGGACGTGTTGCAATGGTATTAGACGTATTAAACAACTAAACGTTTTTATGGCACCTCTTTTTTATTATAACGGATTGATTTTTTTTCAGAAATGTAAAATTAGGTTTATTCAGCCAGACGTCATTTACGTTTCATTTAGATTTTGATTCCTCAACATTGTACGGATCTGCAATCTTAACAATTTGCAAAATAACAATACTGATCGTTCTACTCTTCCCCTTATTCGTCTTTTACTCAATCACGTCGATCGAAGAATAAGTGGTATACGTCGTTTCTTAAATGAAACTTTTTCTACCTTAATTGAAAACGTGAAAACACATACCATACTCTTTGTGTTTCATAGTGTGGTGTATCTAAATATCAATCATGTTTGCACTTTAAGGAATTCATTAGCAGTTGCTTTCTCTGTACACATATTAAGCTGGTCTAAAATAATATGAGGTAGAACAACTAAAATTGATTCTGAAAAAGTATGTACACTCTCATTGGTTAACTGATACGATATAACATTATTTGTAAACTTGAATATCAGATGACCTACTCGGAAATTAAATATAAAAAACGGCAAAACATTTCAATAGAGAATTTCGTCACAGACACATTTGATCGTTCGACCTGTTCTCAATGATAACCGCAATAGTTGTGTGGTCAATATCAGACATTTCAGCTGTCCAGGAAATGGTAGTCATTTTTTATATGTGTTTTATCCCGTTAAAAACTTGTAATCGTCTCTGTTTTATATGAGTCCTCTTTAATGATTAACCTATAACGCAAGACCATTGTGTGTGCTTAAACAATTGATAATTCATACATTTACACCAAAACAAAAATTGCTATTGTTTTGCTTCGATAAAGGCAAGATGTCTGATATAAATTACAACTACACCTTCTCAAACTTTAAATTTATATCACTAGAATCCCTATTGGATGTTTTAAATGTAATTTGGTAAGCGAAGAAATTAAATTTTCTAACATTTCAATTGTATGTGCTGACAAAACCTCTAATGTTACTCAAAACAAAAATAATTGCTATTATTTTGCCGACTTCGGAAAAAGTATGATGTCTGACACATATATTACAACACTTCCTTGTCAAACCGTATTGCCCTAACACTAGTACTAGTCCGTATTTGATGTTTTGTATGCAATTTGTTAAAAGATTTCCAACATTTCTTACTTTTAATTGCAGATGCTCCCGAAGTTAAACTTCGATATGCCAATGGAACAATTGAATGCGATTGCGATGGAGTTCCACCGATTTATAATGTGTATCGGTTGGATCGAATATTAAAGTATGGAGAACTTGTCCGTTCTGTAAATTTGGATAATGGAACATTATTTTTCAAGACAGATCATTTTCCGTACCAACGAAATGGAAGATACATGTGCGTTGTGAGTAATGGTATACCAGACACTAATGGGAAGGACGAACAGAATAGTTCCATACATGTAAATTATGAAGGTACAAAATGGACATGTTGGATGAAAATATCTCTTATAACATTTTACGCGTCCAATTATTTTTTTTAATTTAACTCTGACCTAAACATTTATAAGCCAGGGATATACATTTTTTTCTAATATTTGACATATTTCGAGCTAATTATGATCAAATAGGCTAAACAGGAATACAAATCAAAATGCTGTACGGTCAAATTTAAATTAGGGAGGTTGAACCTCAATTTCATTTTAATTTCTTAATTCGGTTTGACTTTGAAGTACTAACACACTTTAATTACCTGTTGATGACAGTGCCAAATAAAATCATAAGATAGAAGCGGACTTTATATTGAGGTAAGCCAGTGTTCTATGTAGGAACACATTTCGGAGCAAATCTCAGAAATAAACATATTAAAACAATCGTTAGCGTTAACCGGTAATTTACTCTATAAACAAAGCTCACTATTCGCAACAGTTTATAGAAAATACGTTTTTTTTATTATGTAAATAGGTTAGTATATAACATATGTACTGCATCAATTCTCATTTGTTTTGAAAGAAATAACATTGTTTCTAAATTATTAGACAATGCATTTTATTTGCGACCAATATTACTTTTAATGATGCAAAAATACTCTGTCAGGAGTGTTGCGTGCGTCTGGTGTACATACTTTTTATATCAGTCAGAACTTTAAACTACCTGTTCACAATACGTTCAAATTTTCGAAATGCTTACGATATGTTTACCCCAGGAATAGATGAACTTAACTGAAGTTAGCAAAGGCCTGCGGAATCATTGGGCCTAAGAGTTCCTTAACTGCGTACTTTATTTGAATATTTTTTTATTACAGCCTCACTGAGTTTTTTGTAGACGAATCGTGTGCACACAATTGTAATCATATTTACTTTATTGGGTTTATATTCGTTTGTAGTTTGTAAGACTTGAATAACTTTAAAATTCTATATAATCATGATAACAATGAAAAAAACATCAATCTATATTTTTTAAATGTGCTTTATATTTTGTCAATGAACAATTACTCAATAATTCGTTCTTTGTATGTCACTATATTTAGTCCTACATAAACATTAATAACAATGTAATGGTATTATATATATATATAAAAAAAATATTGCTTATGAATTGTCTCAAGACGTTAACGGGCTAAAGATATTAGTATTAAAAAAAATATTATAACATACAGTTTTCAAATCTAAAGGTTGCACAAAACTCTAAAATAATCAATTTAAACATATTTGATTTTTTTTTTATTATAAGGGCCACCTGTATTTGCAAAAGAAAACAGATATGTCAATCATGGAAAAGTAGAACAATCATCAATTAGGATGTCATTTTTAGTCTACAGCTGCCCTGATGTTGAAGAAATATTCCTACAAAAGTTAGGACGCAAGCGTGGTAAAAAGAGAAAATTGCATAAATATATTTTGAAATCAACATTGTTATACAATGAATTGGACAACGAAACTGGAGTTCCTGGTTATGATATTTTAATTGAAAGTGACGATTTAGACATAGAGGACTTTCAAGCTTATATTATTACAGTAACAAATCGTTTGGGTGCCAGCGATTATCATTTTGAAATTATAAAGAAAGGTAAGTGAATACTAAATTACAGTATTATTAAACTATTTGAACTAGTGATAATGTGCTTCTAGTTCGTATTCCGTTTACAAAATGCAAAATAGTGTTTACTCATACACTTTCTAATTCTGACCACTTGTGAGATTTTAACTGCAGCCACCCGGACCTTGTTTTCCTCTGCAGAATATAAAAACCTAGTATTCCACTTCATCAATAGCGTATGTTGCGTTTGTCGAAAATTGCTGATTCAGTTATTATCCTGGATACCATGTTTATTTTAGGATTAACGAAACATGATTTTCGTCGATAGTTGAAAGTGAGTCATCAGTAAGCTATACAAGCATAGAAAACATCTGTACTTCGTTGAATTTCACAAAATAACAACAAAACCAACTGAAATTGATCTCCCATGAAAACACACGAATCCACAGAACGATTTTTCATTGATTATTTCGAACATAACGGATGTTCTTGGAAAATCAGATATTGTTTTTATTTTTTTTTTATCTTAAATCCTTTCTACAATTTTTATATTGTTATACCACTGATAAACAAAAAGGTAAAATCCATAGACATTTGATCACGTTAGATGTAAACTATATACTGTTAATTGAGCCATCATTTGATGAGATTCATACATTTCTTACCGACGATCATGTCATTGTCTTATAATACGACAAAAAATGCATCAATCGGAAAAACTTTTCCATGTGACATAAATACGCTCAATTTTGATACAATATCAATGTTAGAATTTTATCAATTTTAGAGGACCGTGAAATAAATCAAAGAGAGAAGAAATACGTTTTCACAATTTGCATTGTAGTTGCGGTTCTATTTGGTTCTATTGTTATTAATATCGGATTCTGTTTAAATCGTGCAAGGCCTAAAGTTCCAATACAGTCCAATATGAATGAGGACCGCACGTATCATACATATGATGAAATTGGGACAATCTTGCACGGGTCTGTCAGTAACGTACGTCCTTCAGAAACACACGACAATCAAGGTCAGAACCAGACCCAGCAACACGCAGCGATTTCTTCCAATGCAGCTAATGTACAAACAACCGACAATGATTCAAATGTATTGCATGCTGACTTTTCCAATGATCATTTCCAACAACGTGGGGTAACTGGCGTGCAAGAGCAACACATGTCTTTATCTACGGATGAAACGATCATTATAGATGATATAGAACAATCAAGTGACCAAAAGAGTCAAACTAGCGATGACTCTGATAGTGAATCATCACTGACTGTTATGGTAGGCAATGTTGGTGATGGATATGAAAACCCTTATCAGTCAGTATTACAAGATCGTCCAGAGGGTCATCAGTACACTCAGATCTCAATAGAAAGAAACACAAGCATCTCATCTGCGGAGTCAAATTGTGAAATGCAAATATCTGAAATGATTTTGAAAAAAGAAGGAGGTTACATCAATCTGCAAATCTAATTTTCATTGAAATTGCATCCGATGGCAAATATCGGGTTTAGGATGTAAACAATACGAATATGTGTTCACACAATCAGAAGGTTTTAAACTTTACCTTTACTATAATTAAATACAAAATTCGTTCATTTGCTATTGTTCAGTAGTGTGTACTTGGACCTGTATTGTGTGTGCTATAACCCTGTAAAGTGTGTACTTTTACCCTGTATTGTGTGTACTTTGAACCTGTACTATGTGTACTTTGAAATTGTATTATGTGTATTTTGAACCTGTATTATGTGTACTTTACACCTGTATTATGTGTACTTTGCACCTGTATTATGTGTACTTTGAATCTGTTTTATATATGTTTACCTTACTAATATTATTTGTCTTAATCTATTTTGATGTTTAGATTTTTTCTTAAACCTCATGATCTCATGATATGGGTTAAACCCTAAATTATTTGATATATGTTATATATTATGTTATACTGTGTTCAGATTTTGATAAATATGTGTTTGCATCTATTGTTATTTTGCAAAACATACCTTAAGTAGACGATTGGATTTCAGTAAAGTAGTGAAACGTGCCTACAGATCATTGTTTGTCCAGTCTTGCACTCAAAAGTCAATCAGTCAGTTTTCTAAGTAATTGCAATATATATATATCATTAAGTATTCTGTAAATTTGATACGTTCTGAAATTATTTCGATGTTCTTATCCATTCGAAAACTGCGAAAGTAACAAGTTTGCAAGAGTAAACATATAGCATGTATGATACTTTTACTGCTTTATTCAGTAGGTGTCATAAAAAGTTTTCTAAACATCTTCATATTTGTCATCTCTGTTTTTTACACATATTATTTAATAAAGTAGTTCCTTTCTGTGTAGAGACATGTAAGACACGGCGAGATATGTCCTTCTAATAAAAAGACTGAGAATTTAAATTTCATTCATTTTTTAATCTTAACAGATAAAAACCAGACTTTTTTGATAGACACAAACAAAACTTTACACCAGACTTGATATTAATAATATTTATTTTATTCGAATGAAACAAAATGTAAAACATTAATGTCACAATTGCCGTTTGCTATACGTAGTTTTGTTTTTTGAACTCTGTATCAGAGGAAGTTTACATTCGACATTTATATTGGGTTTTTTTTCAAATACGAGCTAATCCGCAATAAAGATAGAATTTAAGGTTATTGTTACAATTTTGAATGGGCCATTGTATTCAAACAATTGTGAATCGGTCATTGTATTTAAACAATTGTATATGGGTTATTATATTTTAACAATTGTGAACTTGACATTGTGTTTAAACAATTGTTTGTTTTCTGAATTTTAGCTATAATTCAACAATTATGTTTGATTGAAAATCAAAACCAAACATTTCTCTTTTATAATATGGTGTATCAAATAATTGTGTGGTGTTTGTCTTTATCAACTAATCATATTAAGCAGGGCTAGACATCATACCATGGATCATACAACTTAGCAAAGAGTTGTTTCAATGATATTTAACGTGCAGAGACAAGATTTAACGTTCCCATTCCGAATGGGTGTGGCATTCTGTTAAGAACAATTTAGCCTTCGAATTTCAAAGATCTTGGTCCTACCTTTTAACATGCTAATTCAGAATTTTAACCATATGAGATTAAAAGAATTTGACTTATAAACGACGTAGGTTGAAGGTAAAACAACACATACCTAGGTTATCGATTTCTATACCCTTGGAGGTCTATTAATTTAGTGTTAAACCTAAAATTAAAATAGTAGGGGTTATTGACTAAACTGAAATATCAAATTGTATTGTATACTAGTTAAAGCAGATTTCGTTAATTCCTGGTGCATAATGACGACGATACGAACTCTTTATCAGAATTGAAATACTTTGACATTGCTTTCAATTACTGCCAGTATCACGCGAAACGATATGATGTAGTATTGCTTTACTCTGAATCAGTATTGTTATACCGGAATATAGATGTTAAGATGTTATAATTGTGATGTATTGATTTTTCTATTACTTATTTGTACGGTTCATAAGATCCACGATCAGCTTTGAAAAAAGTCATGTGTGAAGAGGAAAATGGCGAAATTTACGAGTTTGTCCTATAGTCATTGTGCAACGAAAACAGGTGGTTTTCATTTAATATGAGAAAGAAGATGTGGTATGATTGCCGATGAGACAACTGCCCACAAGAGACCATAATGACACAGACATTTACAAATTATTCATTTGTCTGTCAGTTAATGGCGGTTTCAGTAATGCTAAAGATGATTCATATACTTCAGTAAAATATCCATCTTTAAAAAATGCAGTAAACATGATAAAATTTAGGTGTTAAAGCGAAAATTGCCAAAATGGATATACATTCAGACTTCAGATTATTGCCAATGTTTCCTGTCGAGTGTATATATATTGGGTTTGAAAATTGAGGACTGATATTTCATAAAAGAAACATTTCTCATGGTGTTAATGGTGTCCTGCAGTCATTTTAATAAATTTTGTTCATTTTTTTCACTGGACTGTTAAGAAAATCGGGACCTAATGTAATTGAACAATATCTAAAGGATTGTTTTGTTTTTTTTGCTGGAGCGGAAAATACCGACAACTGTCGGAAATTAAAGAGAACATTTTCAATGTATGTGTTGAATTAGTGTTTTCGTTAGCATAGGACAAGACCGGAGATCGATCACGAGAATAGCATATTTATGTAGATCAATTGACACAGAAACATGCAAATTCAAATCCCAAAGGTTTCTTTTTTGAAGCAGACGAAATCAAAACATAAAAATAAAACATTGCACAGAAAGGCTCACATTAATCCTTGTACTTCATGTTAGAAATATATCAAGCATATCGACGTCCAGGTTGTAACTTACAATTAACGCTTCCGATTTTCAATAAATTAAACTTTTAATATATACAGTACAAATACTCCTGAATGAAGGTGTTTATAATGACTGGTATTCATTTAAAGTACGTTTTGCCTACCAGCAATATTGGCGTCCTCAAAATTGAGTATCTATGACGGAAACCGGTAAATGGTTTGAAGAAAGGTGCATACTTTACTTGTCAAAAAAATTCTCAGTCATATGCATCATCATGGTTAATAACTATAGAAATTTACAGTGTTGGTTTCTCTAAAATTGGTAAGAGTGTCAAATTTATTTATAACAAATTGATGCTATTTAGAAATTATAGGTGGTGCAATTTCTTTTAAACACAGACACAACACAAAAGGATGTGAACAAATTCGATTAATGAATCACTTGCTTATAAACGCACACCTGTCTTTTCAGCATAAAATTAATGGTTGTACCAGAGAAGAAGGAAAAACATTTAAACTGTCGGTTTATATCTACAGCTACCCTGATGTTGACGAAATAGTCATTAAAAAAAGGCCGGAAGCAATAACAAAACAAAAAAAAATTTAAAACTTCAGCATTTTGATATATACATTGCTTTACACAGAATTTGACATCTTTATGGAAATTGAAGGTTATTCTATTTTGATTGAACGCAAAGTGTTAGAAATATATGATTTTCACACACATCGTATTACAGTAAAGAATCAGTTGGGTAAAAGCAATTATAATTTTGAAATAATAGATATTGGTTAGTATAATACCAAAAAGAACAAAAGGAACAACCAAGTATAATAAATAGCATTCTACACAATGACATAAGACGGTAAGACAAACAGGAGTCAGCAAATGAATACCTAGGAAACTAAAGACGACCCTAACACAAACACTTAAGATAATCACAGCTGATGTAAAAATGTAGACAAATCATACCCAAACGCAAGGCATATATCTTGTTTATCACGATACATGCAAATTTGATTTTACATCCCATTCAATGTTGTCATAATAGGGAGTTAGTTGAAGCTATTTGTTGATAAGCATAATGACGACACATACAATTCATTATGAGTAGACAATTTGGAGACATCGAAGTCTGTGAGAGTGTCTTTGACATTAAAATGTTGTGTCTATTTATGATGACTGATTCAGAACAGAGACCTGTGCATATGACAACATGACCTTACTGGTTATTATATATATAAAATACATGGATTACAATTGAAACATATAATCTAAGGTACACATAATTTGTTCCTTTCTTTATCACTGATGACCTTTCGTCAAATATGCATTTTATGAAATGAAAACATTAAACTTTAAGCAAATAGCATTCAGTCTTAAACTAATTTTACTGGTCGCAAGTGTGTATCGAAAGAATGAAAGGAAAACGACAAAAGAACATTTCCAAACCATTGTGACATCACAAGAACTAGCAACCCCTGATCCTTCCCGAAAAATATAATTTTATAACATAAAACATGGAAATATGTCATTGTTACTGAACCAGCAATTAAGTAGGTATTGAAAACCGCTTCTACCGAATAAAGCATGCCGCTATAAAATATCTACTAGAATATAACAAGTATTTACGTAAACGCCTGCGGCTGGTTGTACATGAGTACCATCCAATTTGTGTTCAAAGTTTTTTTTGACGCCTCTGCTTAAACTCAGATAGAAATTTAATGGTACTCCAAAACTGGGTGACATCCCGGTAGTGGAGGCATTTTATATTATAATCTTGTTCAGAGATTGAATCATTCTTAAAGGGTTAAATTTATTATGTGAATACCGGTATATTGCATGAGTCTTATCTCATACTATAATAAAATTGAGAAGGAAATGGGGAATGTGTCAAAGCGACAGCAACCCCACCATAGAGCAGACAACAGCCAAAGGCCACCAAAGGGTTAATAAGCATATAAAATTCCACACAGTATGCTTTCTGAGGAGAGGAACAAGGTATCAAAATCAAAAGTTAAAACTGAATTAATGGCTAAAAAAGAAAAGGACAAACAGACAAACAGACAAACAACAATACACAAAACACAACAAAGAAAACTAAATAACTAAAAAACACACGCCCTACCAAAAACTAGGAAGTGTTCCAAAAAGGTATTGAGATCATTATCCAAAGGTTGCACCCAACGTCTAGCTCAAACCTGACAGTAATTCCCATTCAGTAGGTCACATTTGAGAAAAAGTACGTCTATAAGAAACAGATGAATATAATTTTTGCACATAGTTCATTTCATCTTTGATTTATAACGGGGGTATCATAATGGTTTTTTTTCTGTTTGTAACGAAACAAAAAAAAATAATAGATAAAACAAAAACCATAAGCACTTGATTAAAAAGATAAGGTAAACACATTTGTTTTAATTGACTGATATTTCAGGAAATATTATACTGACAATAGGAATCAGAAGTTATTTTGTGATATTTACCAGCATAGCTACATTTTTATTTGTTTATTTTATCATCAGTCACGTCTTGGTATGCGTAAGACATATACAGACTCTGGTTCAAATAAATCCTAACGTGCTTGGATACCACAATTATAATGTGTATGTTGAAATTGGCACAATGTCTTCGCTTTGTTTCAGCAACTTACGTTCGGCAGACATGTTCGGAAACCAAGGCCACAACCTGACAAACCAAACTGATATATTAACTAGTATTTACAATCAATCGATGATGATATTACGACAGAACTGAACCTAAACTTGTCTGCATATGGTTTACATCAGCGGGAAATGACGGAACTGCAAGATCATCATAGGTCAATTTCTACAAATGAATTGATCATTTCTATTACAGAATTATCGCAAATGCAAATACCGTTCACTACAATAACAAGGACAAAAGGTATCCTAAATCAAACTTATAAAAATACATTTACAGAAACTTCCAAGATTCAACTCATTTATGAGTCTGATAGTGAAACATCCAGTAATGGTATGGTAGGTGATGTTAGAGATGAATATACAAACCCTTACCATATGGTTTTACAAGATCGTCCGAAAAGACATCCAAAAGTCTCTTATCTACTCAATTTTAAGCTAATGAAAAGCAACGACATGAAACATGCGGGAAAAATGAGTCGGGTTACGTCAATCTTATAATTTACACGCAACAAGTTCAGATAGTTCAAACTCGTGAATTTTTCTTTATTTGCAGAGAGTAAAAAATAGAAATGAAAACATGATTATAGAATGTGACAAGAGCTATAAGTATAGTATCAACTAGCTTCAAATAATACTTCAACTTTGAATTTATATTCACGATCCGCCATCATTGTTTAACGGATAAATTCAGTAAAAGAGGTAGTGTACATTGATATTGTCTATTTCATGACTATTTCATTGTATATGGCAAGTTGATCTTTTTTCTTGCGTTTGTTAGTTAGCTCATAGGTGTATTTGAAGTTCAACAAATATCTTAAATATTAGTATGAATAATGAAAATTTCAATTGTTCTTGAACAATTGAGAGATCTTTCTTTTTGTAATGTAAAATACATGTTCCAATAGACGTGGAATGTATTGAATAGTTCTTAAACACACAAAATACCTTGTCAAGGTCATTAGTCCCCAATGTCGTTGCTGAAGACCCAATGAGTTTTATAGTAAAAGCTGTTTTTGTCTTTTCAGAAACCCCAAAAGGGGTTATGCCCCTTACAGAAAGGTCAAATCTCTTCGGTCAATATGAAACAAAGTTGTGAATTAATAAAGGTTGCTGAGATAATCGAATAACAACGTGTTAGGTTAAAGGTCAAGGTCAAAATACACATTTGACCTCGAGGAATTTTTCAAAGTCACATGAATTGGTGATGAATGGTGAAGATCCTAGGTGTCTATGACTTACGGTTTCTGAGTTTTTTGTGGCCAACCGACACCGGTTAATTTTCATAGGGGCATAACCCTACCAATGATTCGTTGAATCTTTTCGATCCAAATGTAACGAAGAACTAGCGTCTGGTCCTGAACAAATTTCACCCTTCGTTTTGTTCTATCTATTACGGTTACGGTGTTGGAACAATAACAAGTTTTTTTTGGTTGAGTTCCGGATAGGTATACATGACACCGATACAAAGTGTGAACATACAAGCGAGACGTCTTACGGTTAAGGCTGCTAAAAAAAAGCAGAGACATTAACAATTATCTCATCAATGTCAATTTTCCAGTTTATACATTTGCAGGGCTAACAGAATGTTTAAAAAAATCCAGTGCCTGTTATTTGGTGGTTGTCTTTTGTTGTGTATATCACATTTGTTTTTTGTTCATTGTTTTGTTTGTAAATCACTCTAGATGACTATGAAGTATTGGATACTGTAATCTATAGTTGTAATATTATATGTCATTTGTTTTTTTTTAGTCTTTTCCCATTTGCAATTGTACAGCAGCTCTTATTTTGTATCTTTACGAAGAAGCATGAACAAATTTAAATTGGAAACTAATTTATTCGATGATAGTTTATTTATTCATTTACATTCTTTCAAGTCTATGTGTGGATTTGAAATCTGTTAAATGTTTATTCAACGCGTATTTTATGTTCTAAATTTGAAGATGTGTTGATTGTATATATACATCTACATTGTTCGATAAATATTAAAATCAGATGTATTTGTTAGCAGCAGCGTTAATCCAATAATCAGTATAGTACATAATTAAAAAAGGTGCACTAGTGTGTAACAATATGGTCTCATGGTCTTCACAAATCAAACTAGTAACCCCGGTTTTAAACTATACTCGTATGTTAAACAAATAGTCAGCTACATCTCATTGGAATGAGGGGAATATTATGCTAAGTACAAATATTCATTCTTCTTGGAATAGTTTTAATGTCCCGCCTTTTATTGTAGTAAACCCATCATTAAACAAACAATATATTATACATTTCCGGTCTTGAACATATATTTATATAACAATGATGTTGTGTTTAATATTGACGAAAATAGTAGCCAGGGTGAGAGACAATAGTGTACGACCCGATACGGAGTGAACTATTGTCTCACACTCTGGCTACAAATTTTCCATAGTCAACATTAATATCATTGTTATACTAACTGTTTACTATCTTTAATAGTGCTAATTGTGTATTTCTAATGTAAACAATGTTTTTTAGTATGAAAATAAGCCCTTTGAGGAACTCTGCAAACATAAATATTGTCTTAAGGAAAGTTGGTTTTGTCTATTTGACTGTTAAAAGAGTTACAAATGTAATAGATTCAAACTTATGTGTTTTGAGGTGAAATGATTGATTTTAACTCTTACTAAATATACATCATTATTGACTAGTTAAACAAGTAGAATTCGCTTGTGCCTGCGGTTGCAATTTGCTATGATGTACCTATATTTTGCTATTTTTTTAAGGGAGGAACTCATGTTGACTTCAAGATGAAGAATTACCAAAAAGGCATTTTGTCATAGCTTTGATTGCTTGGTATAGTTTTGGATTTTGTCTCAACAAGGTTTACTCCATTTCCTTTCTATTTCATTCTCATTAAATTTTGTCCATAGTACTCAAAAATGTACAAAAAACAGTGATGTGATCATAACTAGTTATCTGTAACAAATGACTTCTAAAGTATTTAGGCAATTGGGACTTCAACAGCAGTAAGCAGAAGTAAACAAAACAACCAAGCTCCGCCTTTGAACGTGGCATTGAAAATGATTGACGTGAAATTCAATTAGCTGTTGCCACGTCAAGACATACTTTTTTCGCATAGTGCAGTTAACACTATATATTTATTTTGAAAGCTATGCAAAAATAGAGCAATTTTGCTATAGAAGGACATTCTTACAGGAAGTATAAAAATAAGGTGTAACTAAGATGTACCATAGGTTTGGTGAAACGTTTATTTAATAATATGACAAATATCGGAAAGTATGAGTCATCTTCCTATAATCATATACATATATTATATTGGAAATAGTTCAAAGGTTTATATTGTAGAACTGAAACAATGTTAAAAATTGGACAAAATAAAGTGTTCGTTTCCTTTCCATATTTCCCGTGTGAAAAGTTAAAATATAATTGTTACTTTTTTTTTATTGCATTTTAGATATTATTGTGTCCACAATTAGGAAAGAATACGAGATAATTGATACTGTATTGATTTTTTAATCACAAGTATTTGTGATTGATCCATGAAGTAATTCTGTATTAATAACTGAGGTTGGCTTGATAAATATTCAATATAAGATTGCATATCTTATAATATTCTGTCGTTTGCAATTCTTGATTAGCTTCTGCATATCTCATACAAAATCATAAATTGAAACTAATCAAATTTTAAAATGAACAATAATAATTAATAAATCGCTTCAATACAAATAGTTACAAATCAAAGCATACACAACACAAAACTATAAAAAAAGTATGGAGATGTGGGATGATTGGCAATGAAAAAACTATTCACCAAAGTTCATTCGAAGTGGAAATATGCATGTGAAATCATTTCATGTTCATCAATATTAAAAAAAATGTATAGACAGCGACAACTATTATACATGCAAGTCGTTGTTTTAAGTGTAGAAGCATTCAATTGTGAGGGACGTGTCAAGTTATGGACGAAAGGTTTTGTGACAAGAATCCTATGTTAACCTCAAAAAAGCATGTAGAGACAAATTCAATTTAAAAAAAGGACAGACTATACAGAAGTTAGAAACAAATACACAAACAATTTTTTGTGAGAATACAAAAACACTGGATTTTCCATGCCAACCAAAAAAAGGGAGATAATTGGGTTAACGTAACTATTTATTGCCATACTATAGAGAAATAAAGTTAACCAATGTTTGAAACAATTTGTGTTCGAATTAGTAACATAAATTGTTAGCTGGCCTATTAAAGCATTGTTACTTTAATTATCTTCTGATAAGAATCTACGGAAATTGTAGAAACGTGTATTTAATGATTCATGGTTTTTTCCTTCAAATAATTTCTTTATCATAAGTTCCAGGTTTAAGAAATAATTGATGCAAGCTATACTTTATTGTCGTTTTAACATGGGTAGCCACTATATTCGTGATTATTTTTGCCCGAGCGATAGTGAGGGCTTAGATAACACGAACAAAATGCCTACCCATGTTAAAACGACATTAAAATATAGCTTGCATCAATTATTTCGATTCTGATTAGGAAAATTAAGGTAATTTCGATGTCTAAATCGTTTAAGTGTACAAAGTTTGTGTAGGCTCTTCCATGAACCTCCCTTTTTTTGTTTGTAAACAAGCAAACTACTGGCAATGTGATTTTTCAGAGGGATGAGTTTTGAAAAGCAAGCATAAACCGGTTGCCGTATCTAGATCAAATATGTCAATTTCGAATTGCAAAACATTACAGTCATGATAAATGAATTAGTAACAACATGTGCATCATTTAAGAGTTTGAAGTGTTTTCAGTTCATGAAATATATGAAATGCATGTCATTTGGATAAAATTCATTGTTCTGCAGTGGTCAATATACGCATGTGTAAACAAATTTTATTGGATTTAGAGCATGGGTTTATTCATAAATAGAAAGAAGCACTTCATATTAGAATCACAAATAATGTAACACTTTTTCAGCTCACCTGGCCCGAAGGGCCAAGTGAGCTTTTCCCATCACTTGGCGTCCGTCGTCCGTCGTTGTTAACTTTAACAAAAATCTTCTCCTCTGAAACTACTGGACCAAATTATTCCAAACTTAGCCACAATCATCATTGGGGTATCTAGTTTTAAAAATGTGTGGCGTGACCCGGCCAACCAACCAAGATGGCCGCCATGGCTAAAAATAGAACATAGGGGTAAAATGCAGTTTTTGGCTTATAACTCAAAAACCAAAGCATTTAGAGCAAATCTGACAGGGGTTAAATTTTTAATCAGGTCAAGATCTTTCTGCCCTCAAATTTACAGATGAATCCGACAACCCATTGTTTGGTTGCTGCCCCTGAATTGGTAATTTTAGGGAATTTTTGCTGTTTTTGGTTATTATCTTGAATATTATTATAGATAGAGATAAACTGTAAACAGCAATAATGTTCAGCAAAGTAAGATTTACAAATACGTCAACGCAAAGGAAATGGTCAGTTGACCCCTTTAGGAGTTATTGCCCTTTATAGTCAAATTTTAACCATTTTTTGTAAATCTTAGAAATCTTATACAAAAATCTTCTCCTCTGAAACTACTGGGCCAAATTAATTCAAACTTGACCACAATCATCTTTGGGGTATCTAGTTTAAAAATGTGTGGCGTGACCTGGCCAACAAACCAAGATGGCCGCCATGGCTAAAAATAGAACATAGGGGTAAAATGCAGTTTTTGGCTTATAACTCAAAAACCAAAGCATTTAGAGCAAATCTGACATGGGTTAAAAGTGTTTATCAGGTCAAGATCTATCTGTCCTGAAATTTTCAGATGAATCGGACAACCTGTTGTTGGGTTGCTGCCCCTGAATTGGTATTTTTTAGGAAAGTTTGCTGTTTTTGGTTATTATCTTGAATATTATTATAGATAGAGATAAACTGTAAACAGCAATAATGTTTAGCAAAGTAAGATTTACAAATACGTCAACGCAAAGGAAATGGTCAGTTGACCCCTTTAGGAGTTATTGCCCTTTATAGTCAAATTTTAACCATTTTTCGTAAATCTTAGTAATATTTACAAAAATCTTCTCCTCTGAAACTACTGGGCCAAATTAAACCAAACTTGGCCACAATCGTCATTGGGGTATCTAGTTTAAAAATATGTGGCGTGACCCGGCCAACCAACCAAGATGGCCGCCATGGCAAAAAATAGAACATAGGGGTAAAATGCAGTTTTAGGCTTATAACTCAAAAACCAAAGCATTTAGAGCAAATCTGACATTGGGGTAAAATTGTTTATCAGGTAAAGATCTTTCTGCCCTCAAATTTTCAGATGAATCCGACAACCCGTTGTTGGGTTGCTGCCCCTGAATTGGTAATTTTAGGGAATTTTTGCCGCTTTTGGTTATTATCTTGAATATTATTATAGATAGAGATAAACTGTAAACAGCAATAATGTTCAGCAAAGTTAGATTATCAAATAAGTCAACATGACCAAAACAGTCAATTGATCTCTTAAGGAGTTATTGCCCTTTATAGTTAATTTTTAGCATTTTTCATAAATGTTTGTAAATTTTTAGAAAATATTTTCCACTGTAATTACTCTGCCAAGTTCATTATAGATAAAGATAATTGTAGCAACAAGAATGTTCAGTAAAGTAAGATCTACAAACACCTCACCATCACCAAAACACAATTATGTCATGGATTTATCAGTGTCCATTGTTTAATATGCACATAGACCAAAGTGAGCGACACAGGCTCTTGAGAGCCTCTATTTTTTTTAGTTAAGCTTATGGACATGCTAGCAATTTTTCAGAGTTTTGCTAATAATGCCAAGCACAAATTTATATTCATATTATGCAACGTTCTTAACTGAATCAAATAATCCTAGGCTACAAAATACAGATTGCTCAAGAAAAGAAATATCGAATGCATACTTCATCTTTAATGTAGATTTGTGTGTGACGTTTTAACTAAACCTACATATATACTGAAATCACAATTTTTAATTATTATCGTCTGGTCCTACCTGATTGAAAATATTTTAAAGGCAATATTCCAAATGTTATCAGAATCTTGATATAGCACATTTCTGTACATATAATATTTAACCGTAATGAAAGTACACATTGAATAGATAAGAATGTATTGATAAAACTACTTTGTAACTAACGAATCGTGTCTTTTCAACACGTCCTTTATGTAATACGATATTAACATATTTTCAAATGGTACTCTCTTTTTTTGTGAAATACTTTTTTTGTTGTTCTTGATGTTATTATGTATGATAAGACAATGATACTTCAATAAAGCATTACGGGAAGAGCAGACGGTGGTGACTGTCTTGACATTAAACAGGACCTAGTATTTCCACATTATTGATAGCGCACACATAACAACTTTATCAGACATGGTACCCTTTTCGTTGGCGAGTTCAATATTTTGGGCTAAGTGTGTAGTAAACAAAAATGACTTTTTGGCACGTTGATAAAAAAAGATATAAATACCGATTTGGTTAAAGACAGTTTATCCACTGTGTTCATTTACATGTCACTATTACCACTACCATATGTCATATATAAGATAAATATATGATGTCTGTTTTATTCGTGGTTGACATTTATATTGTTGATTTCAGTACAGAGATATGGGTAAGCGTTTAAACCATCGCAAAACAACCACATAATGTTGATGAATAACATTCAGTCTTTCTGATTACAAATGGTACCGATAATCAGTTGTTCGAGTGTCATCATTTTCTTGATATACATGATATAGTACGTTTCGATTATTTAACTGTTTAACAATCAAACAATTAATTCTTCATTAAATGTGTACCTTTTTAAGACTGCTTTGTAATTAATCAGTCATTTTGTTTCAACAGTTTATAACATAAAAAACGTCTGAATTACACACGCATGTACGAATCAACATCGTAAGTGATGCTACAATTTATAAAACGAAAACAATTTGTAAAAAGTGACTTTAGATTTTTATAATGAAGATATCATTTGAAATCGACTTTGACTTGTCAACTTACAAGTATCGTATATTAACAGTAGCGTTGGCCCCTCGTAACAGCATTGTATTTTTATTTTTTTCAAATAGTGGATATTTTGTGAAGTCGAATTAGTGTTTTGTTTTCTTCTGTTTACAATGAGACTTTGTATGAACAATGAGACTTTGGAACTTGAATATAAAATAACGGAAACATAAGACATCATTGACTTGTTTTCACATAGAAAACAGGAAATATAATATAGTTTATACAAAAATGCATTCAATATGGTAAGCTTCAGTTTTTATGTATAGATTTATTTTGAATTTTTGAATTTTCAAAACATAGATATAGGAAGATGTGGTGTGAGTGCCAATGAGACAACTCTCCATCCAAATGACAATTTATAAACGTAAACCATTATAGGTCAATGTATGACTTTCAATACGAAGCCTTAGCTCACACCGAACATTAAGCTATAAAGGGCCCCAAAATTGCTAGTGTAAAACTATTCAAACGGGAAACCAACGGTCTAATCTATATAAAAAACGAGAAACACGTATATATTACATAAACTAACGACAACTTCTGAACATCAGATTCCTGAAAAAATTTGATCTATGATTCAATGTAAACACAAAGTTACTGTGAAAGTACTTTAATTCGTGGGTATCAATTTTCGTGGGTTTTTGAATTCGCGGATTTTAGTTTTCTAAAATATTTTTGGAAATTGAAGCTTTAGAAACGAAGGTTACAAATTGTCTTGATTGAAGAAGATTGCAAAACATTGACCCGGTAAAATGGTAAATCGTAGTTACAACACTAATTAACCCAAGATAAAGTGATCAACAGATTTAATACCATCAAAGGTGTTAATTAGGCCATAAACATGTCACCTAAAGTAAACAGTAACACAAACAAATGCTATAAACACATCTTAATGTGAAATAATTCTTATCAAAATTAATTCTTAATAAATTGCAAAACATTGACCCGGTAAAATGGTAAATCGTAGTTACAACACTAATTAACCCAAGATAAAGTGATCAACAGATTTAATACCATCAAAGGTGTTAATTAGGCCATAAACATGTCACCTAAAGTAAACAGTAACACAAACAAATGCTACAGACACATCTTAATGTGAAATAATTCTTATCAAAATTAAGCTCAGCATAAAATTATTATTTCCCATATGTACGAGAATTTTGAGGATATAATTTGAACACTTTATCATACAAGCATACCAATACCGGAAATCTGACTTTCATCGATCAAAAATATTTTTATGAGAATTAAAAGATCAAAAGTTGTACAGTTAATGTTCTGACAGATTAAATTGGTATACTCCTGCATGGAATTGTAGTTCCTAGCGCGTTTGCCCTATGACTACTATATAGCATTTCCAGATTTGGCGTTATTCAATATATTCTCTAGATCACATTAGTAGTAAAACTTACATGGGATCTTTCCAGTCTTGATTTGGACAATGGTTGTTTTATTTCGTTGGACACTTAAATTCGTGGATAACAGAATAAAAGTACTTTTACAGTAATAGAAATAAGGGATGAATAATTAAAGTAGAAGCAGTATACCGCTGTGAAATGCTAAACAATTTCAAAAAAAAATTAACTTAAAAAAAAGTAATTACACCATTTGCAATATCAAAATTATAGGTACATGGAATAATTATGTTATCAAGTATACTTGTTCTTTTGTCTGTATAACCTTCCGTTTAGGAACACCAAGAAATATAAATTTATTAATACTGTGTGTATTTGTGAAATAACCCGATCGTTCAAGTATTGAGCATTAAAAAATACATAACCAGGAATCTATGCCCGACGTCAACTGTGCGGTTTACATACATCCAATTGTTGTATTAGAATGTAGCAAAAGGGATGAAATAAAGGACATCACGATGGGTTAAATGACTAATAATTTCAAAAATACATTGATATTTGGATTGAATGTTAACTAGCAAATAGGCATAAATGCAGTTGGATTATTTATTATTTATTTCCTTATACGTGTATAATGTGTTTTAGTTGATTTTAGTCTCTGATGCATGATTTTTTATTATTAATTGTTTTTGGCTTTTAACTAGCCGTCAGTAACTGCGAGTACTTTTCTTGTTAATTCGACCTGTTAATACTGTTTATAATGCCTTTTTGTTATTTTATATCAATATGGAACTTGTCTATATACCAGCTTTGATTATTTTGAATATCTTCTAATTTTCACTACATTTTGTATAAACTTCAAGATTTACCTGTATTATTAAAACCGTTTTTTTTTCTAACGTGATAATTTTCGTAGGGCAAACTATAGGTGACATTTCTGCTAACGAAATACCAAACTTAATAATTTATCAGTAATACAAGGATCACATTCGCTTAAATATAAAACGACACAGCAGACACTGGCAAAGCAAGTTGTGGAATATACACAACGTCAGATTGCTTCAAAGCAAAATCACCATCAACCATTGAAAAATCGACTGTAGCTATCGAAAAATTCGTCTCTTTAGTCGTTAATGTCAATGTGGATATACAAAAGAAGATGTGGTATGAATGCCAATGAGAAAGCTCGCCCCAAGAGACCAAACGACACAGCAGTTTCTCGTGTAAAACTGGAATATCTTAATCTAGAAAAGTACAGTTATTAGCGTTTACGTTTGATTTTTCCGTAGATAATTTTCGTCAGAATATTTAGAAAATTATTGATTATTAAAATTAAATAATTACATTAGATGTATGTTTCATCATAATACGTTATTCTGATTGGCTTACTGCACATCTCGCGTTATTCCTTAGTAAATTGCATTACACAATATAATTTATCATTCATGATGACACGAAGTCCCACAATAAAGTGCACAGGTGAATTACCTAAAAACTTGATAAAAATCGTGTGTTCATGATCCTAGCTCAAAAATGTAATTATAAGTATTGAATGCTTCTTTATGTAACTTCATAGGAGTGTAAAAGCGCATACAAAATGTACTTCGGTCAACGCTTTCACACCCGAATGAAGTTACAAAAAGAAGCATTCAATTCTTAAATAAAAACAAATCACCAAGAATGCGACAAGTGTTGTTGAATGTATCAATCAAATGCAATTTAGACGGATCTTTATTGAGTTTGGCCATAACTTTTGATTTATAACAGTACAAACACATGTCTGATACTAAAACGCCAATGGGAATATCTACAATCAGTCGATCAACTTTGTTAGCTTTTTTTTGCAATCATTTTGTACTATATAACATGAAATAGGTGTTGATCTGGGGGCTTGCAACTGTGGTAGATTGTTACTACAGCGTCAGTAAATTCACGAAGACAAATTTTATATTGACATTTAAACGGGTTTGGATTACCCGAATGAGCTATAAGATGTGTTAAAAGTGTACGAAAAAACTATTGTTGTTGCATACATTTGTAAATTAAAAAATAAGCGATGGTGCATTAGTGAAACATATTGAACATATTGAATGATATTTGTTATCAATCATTTCAAAGTTTACAATTGTAATGATAACAATGATACTAAAAATCGGATAAAATAGTTTATTTTCTTTTTTTGATTTTTTATATACTTCCCCATAACTCTTCAATGGAGGAAGTTTTCAATATATATAAATTTGTTTATTTTTGTATATCCGCAATAACGATTCAAAAGTAGATAGAGACTCCATTGCGTTTGATAAAGTGTATATGTTAAGAATAAAACATTTGTCTACATTACAATAAAACCACTTTTTTGTTTAATTTTGCGTATATTTAATATGAACATCAAAACCAAACTCCAGGGTAAAATCAAAAGAGGAAGTCTATTAAAATCAAACTTGACCAACTCAGAGTTGAAAACAACTGTCATATTTCCGACTTGATAAATGCATTTTCAAAGAACAAATATGGTGGTTAAAACTGGTATAACTCTAGTAAAACTTTTACTATATAGAAAGAGAATCATTTAATGGTGTATGCATTTTGGACTTAAATCCTTTCAGTTTCAGTTTAAAAATTTATTTTAAGTAAAGCAGGAAGTTACGTTCACTAAAATATGACAAAATCCTCAATATATGATTGATAAGCAACAATCAATTGTTGTATTTGCATGATGGAAGAGCGGAACTTGTTTCGTTATAAAAAGACCAGACATCACAATGGGTCTTTCAGCCTATTTTCCCAATCAAAAATATATCAACGCAAATGAATCATGTACGTCCGTGTACGTGTATTACAGTGATTAAGTGTTATATATTGTATTTAAATTCCATTCTGTTGTCATGTTGATAATTTCATCAGGTACATCGGGTACTTTGTTTTCACTGTTTCCATTACAGAAAAACAAGAAACGGTTGTGTAATAAAAACATGCAAGATACAACAAACTGTAAATGTACAGTATAAAAAAGAAGATGTGGTATAATTGCCAATGAGACAACTCTTCACAAGAGACAAAATGAGAATTATTTCAAATCAACAATATAGTTTGCAACTTATTTCGAAACTTTTAAAACATTAATGACGTACTCTTATTAAAAACGAAAGATTTGAACACTAAAAAATTAATACATTAATTTCGTTCTCATTGGTTATGAAACATACAATTATCAGGATAACATGTTCATCATTTTGCCTACGGAAACACTACCAGTGATACTCAAATCAAACGGTTAGGAAGTCAAGTAAAATACGAATACTGGTTTAGGTTTTCAGATAGTCAATACTTCTAAACAGTCTGTTACTCAAAAGGCAGCCATGGAACACAGCTGAATGTTTAATAAAAGTACTAGTTTTTACCCACATTGTACAATGATACATCTCCATCCAGTTGAATTCAGACAGTGATTAAAAACACTCCATATAGTTGATTTGCCTCTATAACAGTATGGCTTTGGAAAAATAAATTATTTGAATAAACGGTAACTGTTACATGTAGGCAATCGGTAGTATGATATAGATGTTGCAGGAATAGGCTCTGGTTTTCTAGTAACTTTTCTTATCGCCCTTAGTAAATGATAATAAAGAAGCTTTATATGGAGTTACATGGTATACAATCAAGAACATAGCATAAGCTCTAAGTAGTGTTAAAACGACCGTTTATATATATATCGAATCCCGGGGAGGGAAGAACAACAAATTTGCGAAAGCAAATTTACAGATCCAACATTTCGTTATATATATATATATATATATATATATATACAAGTCTAAATTGAAAACTGAAAACGTTCAAACATATGATTGCGCTCAATAAAAAACGCAATTAAACAACATTTTCAAAAGACCAAAAAAGTTAAAAAAAAAAAGTATATTTAAACGAAACGCATTTGACTAACAGGTCAAACAACTGATGTTCTTTAACCCTACTCACTGCCATTGGCGACTGCCAAATAAAATTGATCACAAGATGTAACAAAATGTATCTTAATATAAATTTAATACTAAACAGAAAACAGTAACCGTGTGGCCCAGATATGCCACAAACATAAGGTGTCGATATTTTTTTTTGTACACCAGATACATATTTCGACAATAAATGTCTCTTAAGTGATCTTAGGGATCGAAACGGTATTAGGAATGCCATATAATTTACCCTCAATTCAAGATAGACTCTTGAATTTTAAGAGTAAATATAAGATGAACGGATCGTCTAAACCGGATGGAAAACATGATACAAGCCCAAACGAAAAATATAAACAAGTCTAAATTGAAAACTACGTTCAAGCCTATGATTGCGTATATATATAAACATTTTTTTTTAAATGTAATTGATTTTCACGTTTTTAGAGATAATATTTGTATTTGTTATCATCATCTTGTGAACAGATACACATAGTTACGGAAACATGACACGATTTCGATATATTGTGTTGCTATAAATTAAAACAAGGAAATATAACCTAGTATATACAAAATGGCTTTATATTTATTTCTTCATTTTTCCTACCCTTTCCATTTTCGACACATTTTCTAATTACAATAACTGATTTTAACAGTTTGGTTTAACATTATTAAAATGGTGGGAATATCATGTTGATAGTGAGTATACGAAATACTAACGCATACGATGCATATCCCTCAAATTGACATAAAACGTATACGTAGAATATAAACTGGCATTCAATGATTAGATAAAAAAAAAAAAGACCAACAAACAAACATTTTTCACAATGCAAAACATTGATCACAATCAAGTGAACCTAACGAACCAACAACACACTGGAGAAGGGATCTCATGTGCTTCGTCCATGTTGGGAGAGCCTGATCCATATGCAAAATAAAAATATATAAGACGATTTTCCAATGAGAGTTAATAGCTGTAAATGCTAAGGAACATGCAGTTGTAACACTTTGTGTTACTCAAATATAAGCGGTATCCCTTAGGTGTACAAGGCATCTGAAGTTTCTTCCTAAAATGATACAAGCAAGTATAAGAGTCAATTAAATAACAGTACCCTTCGGAAAAACGGCAACATACTTTTGATTGTCATCATGCAATGCTTTGTAATGCATATACTATCTCTGATTTCGATGATTAATTGACACATGTACAGACACTGTAATGTATTGTTTCAGCTAAATCATTTTTATCAAATCACTCAATAGTTGTGTAGGTTTTTTATGCCCTTTAATTGCTCATGGAAATTACATAGATTAATTCTAAAACTATTACGTTTCCTTTTAAGCAGATTTTGCTATACAGTTTGAATTTATATCAGGCGTCTTACACATTGATGAAAAAAGAACAACCATACATTTGTAGTAATTATTTAGAGATCATGGTGCCTGTCAAGATTGAATAATGTTGCAATCAGTCAGAAAGCCAAAGATGTTAAACCCAAAACTTCGACTTGAAAAAAGTAGATATCCTTTCAAATCCACATTGACGAGTCAATCTTTCAAGTTATTTCATCAAGACACAGTAAATGTGCCCGTCCCATATGAAATACGATATTAACATATTTTCAGATTATGGTGGCTTTTTTGTTTGTCAAATATGTGAGTTTTCCATATTGTTGTGTATAGACAATGGTGTAACACAGTGTGTTCAATACACATTTGTTTAGAGAAAACAAATATTCTATAACTTTAGATTCCAACCCCTTCTTCGTATGATTTACATAAATGATGTTAGTAATTAAAAAGTAAAATCACAAAAATACTGAACTCCAAGTAAAATTCAAAAAGAAAAGTCCCCAATCAAATGGCAAAATCAAAAGTTCAAACACATCAAACGAATGGATAACAACTGTCATATTCCTGACTTGGTACAGGCATTTTCTTATGTAGAAAATGGTGGATTGAACCTGGTTTTAAAGCTAGCTAAACCTCAATGGTGCAAGTTGTGTATGGCATATTTACATATTGTCAATAGGAAAAAAGATGTAACTTCAGAAATTAGCTCATAACAGATAAACATTGATATGTTTTGCCCTAAGGGATTTACTAACTAGTATTGTTGTGGTAGATTGAAGTTTAAAAAAAAAGAAGAGACATACGAACTTAATGACAAATTTAAGTGCAATAGAAAATTGATATTAACAAAATTGATATTGAAAAGTAAACAATTATGAGGATAATTATCAGAAATTAAAATGAGAATAGGAAAATAATTAAATTAGGAGTTGAGAAACTGAGTCTTAACGATGTGTTCTGTTCACAAATAGGCAATTTTTTTTTTAAATTGTTATAGTTTTTAAGATCATGTTAGTTAAGTTTTAAACGAATTAGATTTTTGAATTCAGATCTCAACATATACCCTAACACTGAGTCGTATTGAAATGTATCAATAGGATAGGCAGTAGGTTTGAAATTTTTAAACAAATGAAAAACAGATATTAAAAAAGAAAGGAATCATTATGATGAGGAAACTATATACTAATTTTGGTAAAATGTAATAGATTAAGGAGAAAGACATTTTTTCGCAACAAGGTGTTGATGTCAAATATGTAATATAAGGTCAGTAACTAATTGCGCAAGACGCAGTTTAAATTCTATCAATGGAATCTTAAATGCATTTATCTTAAGAGTGATGAGAATAAATCTGTGGTCTGTATTTAGCGTGAAGCTTAAGTAATAAGAAACTAAGGTTTGGGATGTCAAAGCATTACAATTGGTAACAAAGTAAAACAAATAACTTTTAGTAATTTATTTATAGGTATTATGTAGGTGCAGGGTTATATAAATGGATCGAACTGAACTTATTTTCATTTTAAATTTATAGATATATTTCTTATGTATGTAGGATTCTCAAAGTTGAAGAAGTTTAAAACGACAGTTTTCCCCCTTAATTTGTTTTGTTTGTCACAGATAATTTGATAGTTTCATGTAAGCATGTTAGGAGAACGTATTATTATACCTAGAAATTGTTTTATTGAATTTTGCTAGACTTGAATAACCCAGTGAACTAAAGGCAATTAAACAAACTATTAATAATCTGATTGATAAATAAAAAAAAAAGAAATAAGGGGAAATTCATGTAAACCTGTTTTATTTTTTCCAAATTGAGAAAGTTTCTCAGTGGGGTTTAGGTGCAATCTTCATTGGAATAGCCATATTTTTGTACTGTTAATTTATTAAGAATACATCTTGGTTATCCAAAAAGGAAATTGTGAGTTCTGGTTCTAATGCCACGAACAATTGTTACAAAATGGTGTCAACGCAGTTGGTTTAAACAGATGCTTCCAGACCGATGTCTTCCTTTGCGCCATTGATCAGGGACGAAACTTAACCGAAGGCCGAAGTAAACATCCTCTTAAGAAGTATCAGAGCTAGATGCGTCAACTACTTCTTAATGGGACGCTATCGTAACTGTACAACGTTCATGACCGGATTCACTAGCAGATGATAACCCATATGTGTACAAAGAGTGGCGCCCTTCCAGCAGTTGATGAACATTATACTATGATGGTGTCGGATTTTATGAACTCTATGTATCCAGATGTTTGACTTGCCGAATTACATAAACTATATATGTGGTGATGGTTACCGATAGCATACATGAAGAAGCACTATCGTATTTTACCGAACTTCCGTTCTTTTGGGATGAAAGGCATGTGTAACACAATGTGTTTAAAACAGAACAATATTTCACAAGGTGTATTCCAATCTAACATTATGGATAAAAGTAAATGTAGTTTGCAGACATTTATCGTACATGTATTCTGCCGACTTTAATTGCATTTTGCATTGTCAACTGACCAATCTAGTACACTGATGTGTTATAAATAGCTAGACTACTTCATAAACTGTTGACATTGATGGCTATTGTTGAAAGCTGATTGATGACCCTCTGAACTATATATATAAGATCCAGCTTTGGACTAGGAGGGCGGACATATTGGTACAAGGAATTCCTAGATAAGATGCCGACAGGAGATTCCGCCAAGGTCTACCCCTCGTGGGTAGGCTGGAACTTATGCACTTACTATAAGAATGTACTTCATCAGAACTGAACAGTTGTACCACGATACGATCATGTGTCCGTGTGAGATATTGAACATTCAAACAATTCAACTTTAAAGACAGTTTGTAAAGGATCGAAAATTTGAACTTTCGAATCTTTCTCGACTTTGTAATTACATAATAAAATATTTAATCCATCTACTTACTTCATTACAATGGAACTTAAATATAGCATTACGCGGAAACATGAAACGAGGATGACTGTTTTGAAATTGAAACAGGACAAATTGTTTCCACATTACTGATAGCGCACGCATATACCTCTGTCAGACAGCATGCTTTTGTATGGTTCAATTTTCTTTGAATAGTTTAATATTCTTGGCTAAATTTGTAAAAACCAACCAACCAAATAATGACTTTTCGACGCGTTAATTGGAAAATGATATAATTGCTGATTTGCTTAATTAGAGTAGATGTACTTGGTTAATTTACATGTCAATGACACCACTCCAATACTAAATATATAACATAGACTTATGACGTCTTTGTATTCGTGGGTTTATATTTTGATTGGTTACATAAGTTTATATTGTACACGAGCTATGGGTAAGCGTTTAAACCATCGAAAAACACCCAAAATTATTATGGATAACATTTAGTCTTTCTGTTTACAAATAGCACAGAGAAATGAATTATTCGATATCATCATTTCCTTCCTAACGTACATTGCTTGAATTGAATTGTTTTACAATCATAAGATTAACCCTTGATTAATTGTGTGCCTTGTTGAGAAAAAAGTAAAACCACAAAAATAATAAACTCCGAGGATAATTCAAAACGGAAAGTTCTTAATCAAATGGCAAAATCAATGGATAAAACAAATCAAACGAATTGACAATAACTATCATATTTCTTACTTCGTATAGGCATTTATGAATGTAGAAAAGGGTGGATTGAATCTTGTTTAACAGTGCTAAACCGGTCACTTGTACCACTGCTTTGTAAATAATGAGTCATTCCTTTGACATGGATTGTAACTTAAAAAATGTCTCCAGATCTTTGAAAAAGAGATATCAATTGAAATCGATATGAACATGTCAACTTTCAATTGTCATATATTTAGACACAGTAGCTTTGCCCTGCCCTTTGTAAAAACATTAAAAGTCTTTTTTTTTAAATGATGGTCATTTTGTTATGTCGATTTTTATTTTTTTCCTTCTTTTATAATGAACGATGAGACTTTGAAACTTAAATATGAAATAACAGAAACATTTAACAATATTGACATGTTTTCACATGGAAAACAGGAAATAGAATATAGCATATTCAAAAAAGTCATTTATAATGGTAAGCTTCATTTTTATGTATAGTTTTGAATGCTTCAATATTATCTGGGTAGTTCAATATTCTTGACTAAGTGGGTACAAGCAAATGCAATGACTCTTTGAAGCATTCATGGGAAACGATATAAATGCTAATTTGGTTAATAACAGTAGATATACATGTACAATATGCATGTCAATTCAACTACTCCAATACTCCATTTATAACATTTACTAAGGACGTCTTTGTATTCGAATTTCGTAGGGTAATATCTCTATTGTACTATTAGATTATAGTGAAATGGAGATGTTACTCAGCGTTAAACCCAACGAAAATACTTGAGATGGATAACACCAGCCCTTTTCAATGTACACGAAATTTCTTGCTCTGATTACTAAAAATCCCGAGAAAAGAATATTTCAGTCAACTTTGTTAATAAAAACATAACTCGATTTAAAAAATGCAAACAGTCTGTTTTATTTGGCCTAAGCTATATGCCGTTATAAAATAGCACTTTAGGAGACTCACCGACTGTACCAAACATATTATATACATTTCCGACCAACAGCGATCATCAGTCCTTACAACTCTTTTATTTATTCAATTATTTGTCAAATAACTGAACTTTCATATCACAATTTTTTTTTAAAATATTTTAGCCATATCATATGCAGTTTATTATTCTAACTTACTTCATTTATTTTATGTATCAACAAAGCAGGTCTTGATTATTGAAACAATAATTCTATAATGTTTTTACTGGATAGAATGTGCATGTTTTGTGGATACAATGTTAAAACATTGTGGATACTACACTCAGCTTTAACACAATTCTTAAGATGTGTTGTTTTCAGTAACCTCCGACTTCGAAAATGATTTAGCCTTAAAAAAAAATTTCTGTGAGCTCTACCGATTAGTACTAGGTACATGAAGTATCTGTCCGCTGTTCTATTGAGGAAGCCTGGTAAATGATAACACTCTTGTTTATGTTTACAACATGTAGAATCTGACATTAATTAAATGTGTGTAATGCAATGCATTCCATTTTAGATATTGGAAAAACTTTGTTTGATGTGCTTCTTTTTACAAGGTAAGGAAGATCTTTTCAATAATATTGCGAAAATGCTTACAGATATTTGTTTAGATAAAGAGGCGAAAGGGTCAGATGGGTTATTTAAACACAGTCTATGTCAAGCAAGGAGGTTTGAAAGGAATGTAAACAAAAAATGTATTTTACACAAAATTTGTGTTCTATGATATCCTAAAACAAAAAATGCTTAACCAAAAAACAAGATCAGTATGCCGGAATTCATGGACACCATGTTTTTCCTATTGGGGTGGTTAACTTTTCCAGTAGGTTATTATGCATTTTGATTGGTAACAACTGTGCACCCCTACTAGCCGATATGCCTTAGACAAATGTGAAAAAAATAAGAAGGTCATCTCTGAACAAGAATATCTGAAAAATTAAATTGTAAGTTTTACTCTTCTTAGCAGCGATGTATCAACTATACCATCGTTTGGTGTATACATTTTTCAAGTCCTTCGATATTCAAGATCTCACAGCAATTACTCAGGCTTTGTCGTCGTCAAAATATGCTAGGGTTTTTGTCAAGGTATGTTTTATCCTATTTTTCAAAATATTGATCGGAAGGTACCAAGACATATGAAATAAATCTAAACTGTCTACTTCATAAATAATACAAGATAGTCTTGAGTTTAAGATTCTATGAGATTTATTTGTATATATGTGTGAACTCTTAACCAGTTGTGTTGTTTTGTCTGTGAAGTATATTTACAAAGCCTTGTAGGTTAAAATAGTATGATGTTGACCCATTATGTCTTGCCCACCCTACTTTATTTATCTGATGAAAATGCAAACATCTGTTATTCAAGTGAGATGCATAGCTAGTCATCAATTAAAGATTAACCGAAAATTTTCTACGGATAATACTTATACCTACCATGGAATAGAAAAATTGTACATGTTGAATTTTGACTCGCTCAATTGCTTGGTAACGTGATTTTTTTTTCTGTTTTGATGGACGTTCCCTTATTTTTAGTTCTTAAGCTAGTTCATCAATTGTTAAGACCGAATCATTACCATTATTACATATGTTTTGAATTATTTAGGAAATATTTGCAATATCTATTATAATTATGGTGTGGAAAAAAATATATAGGGTATACATGTACATCGCAAAATCAGCAACAGTGTATGCGCCATGAAATAATCAGGACATATGCTTACGGTTTGTTATCAATCTCCTCAATAACAAGAGCAGCCACTGTATTAAAAAGCTGAATACAATTTTAAGAACGAGGCTTAACTTGTGTCACCAGTAAGTTTGATAACAGTAAACACCTTACACAATTGATACATGTACAATTTTGATTCGTTGTTTTAATCATTCCAGACAAATCCATACTTACAGATTCTAGAAGCATATACACTGTGGTTGGATCAACGTTAAATCTGAAATTTAAAGACAGTAGCCTAGTTATTAGATACCGTTCAAAAAGTTATGGACAATATTCTTTTGACTTCTTGAAATCTGACGCAATCAAATACGACATTGTATTACGTCCAACTATTATAGAATTACAGATAAAAAATGTAACAACAAGTAACACAGGAATATATTGGATAGATAATTTGTATCAAGCATCTACATTACAGCTAAGTATAACTAGTATGTGTAACACATTGTGTGTCAAATAATTGTCTGTAGGAAACAGTAGATGCGAAACAAATGAATTAAACATCAAATAGATAATTTGTAAGCAGAATGATAGACATTCCTTTTTGTCTTATATTTATCAAGGTTTGTGGGATATTATTACAGAGTAGAAGGTACATGTACTGTGAGCAATTTATCTGGCCTTATCAAACCTATTAAATAACATACGTCACATGTTCATTGGTATAAATAGCAGCATCTACAGTTTTGAAATTCGTCTGACGTGTTTGCTTTGGACGGTATATTATTCCTACATTTATTACACACATTGCAGAAAACAACCTCATTTCATTGCTATTAATATTTAGATATGAGCAAAGATTTGACACAACAAGCTATGCTGTTATATGATTTAATATGTTTAAGCAGTGGGTTTTTATCCTTTGAATTGTTTTATATGTTATCATGTTCTTGTATTGCTTCCATATTTATGAATGTACAAGGCACAGTGTGAATTTTACTCAATGTTGAAGGTTGTTAAATGTTCTTTTGTTGTTGTTTTATCTCATTTTGTCTCTGGCAATTGTTGTCGTATATGAAATCATACCATATCATCCGATTTTAAAGCCAGTTAAAGCCGGTTTACAAACAATCTAGAAACATTGAAAAGGCATTTCAAAAGTCTGTATTGTTTCAGTTCATGTTGTAGTGCACATTTGTTAGACTTTTACGTCATTAAACTGACTTTGTAGGATACATGAACTTGTCTTATTTTGGTATGATATAAAACAATTAAAACAAAATACATCTATAAGAAAATAGACAAACTGCTAATTATGAGTTATTGTTGTTGTTTGTTAGTATACTGGATACCACAGCTAACTTTGTGCATCACAACGGATGTTGTTAATTATACTGTTAATTTTTCAGTAAAACGTAATAAAATTTACAAAATGCACCTATACATTGTATTAGACAGTACTTATATGTACACAATGCATACTTGTAATGATGTATATATAAATGACATACTGTTTTTGGGGTATATTATGGAGTCACCTGCTCATACATTTCTCATTATAAATCCTTCATAAATAGAACGTGTTTGCAATTTTGAACGACTCCTACCTTGAAAATAGCGGGGTGACCATTAATTTTTATCATTTTTTTTTTATAAAAAGCATAGTTAAATCTTCATCTTGGCAAAGTTAAAAAATCTATATTTCTTTTTCTACCCCTGAACTACCTTTTAATACATAACGATCATACTGCTGAAAAGCTACATCATAGCAACTACATTGTATTCAACTATAAGATATTATTATGTTTGCATATATTACATGCATGATACTATATTCTTTTTGTTGTTGTAGATATGCCCTGTCCATCTCGTGCAACTATAGAAGTGTGTGCCAACGTGGGATCATCGGCACTCCTTACTTTTGTAATCAAGCACTTCATATATTATGCACCAAATGATGAAGCTTTCTGGAATAGTAAGCATCGACCATTTAGCAATTTTACACTACATGTAGACTTTAACATTTACAATGTTACCCCTGAGGACGAAGGGATTTATGAATATCTCCTTATTCTTGATGATATCAGGCTGCACGTATCAAGTAAGTAGTTTCTAAAATGTATGTCATCAAACAGTAGTGTCGAATATACAAATATATACATTATTGTTTAACACTTGTCTTCAGTTTCATTTGATATAGTTGAAATAATTGAGTACACTCAATGTATCACTAAGCATTGATAACGGTACAAAGATAAATGATTTTTTTTACTAATTTTTATGAAACAGGGGGGAAACTGACGATGTGAGAAAAATAGAAAAGCCACTTTTTATAAAAAAAAACTTTCTCAAGGCAATATTAATTGTACGAATAGTTTGTTTAACTGAATTTAAACATTTTAATCTTTGCAGTCATGAGTATGCAACATATACAGATCTTTAATTATGGTATGAACAACATAATTATAGTAAGTTGATGGTATAAGTAGATGTGAATACAAGATATGCAAGGACAACAAACGCATAGTAAATAAATTTTTGGACATCATACGCATGGTAAAGATATGTAAGGGAATATAAACATAGTAAGAAGTTTGTCAGGATAGCACTATCACGGTAGCAGATTTCAAGACAACATAGACACAAAAGGTAAGGTAGATAAATAGGAAACATTCACACAGTAAGCTGATATTAAGGTAAGGTTTGCGTACACAGGGAGATAACTCGAATTCAAATAATTGAAAAAAGGAGGGATCCGCCATTTTGAATTGCTTTGATTAACCAATGTTCGATAACTACAATATTATCGAAAATGAAACAACACCTACCTCAAAATCGCCGTTTTGATGTAATTTTATCAAAATTTGAATCGTACAAGAAACGTTATGACCTTCAGTTTGTTAGTTTTCATTTATATGACGTCACGTTAAGCCGTAACGTCTTTGTGCAAAAACCATTCATAAAGTTTCGCGGAATTTTATTTTATTTCATTTCATAAATGTACATTTTCATGCCCCCGCCGTAGCAAGGGGGTATTGAGTTTTATCCTTGTCTGTTTGTACGTCCATCCGAATGTACGTCCGTGTTTACATAATTGGTTTCCGTTCTCTAACTTTAGTTTGCCTCAACCAACTGATATATAAAACTTATGCATAATGCTTTTTACCACCAAAAACACAGAATAAATTTGAATTTTGATTTCGTCACTTTTACAGTTCTAGATTTATGAGGGGTCGGATAGGGTACACATTTCTCCTTTCTCCCGTCCCTTTTCTCCTGTCACCCGCCGTAAAACCTTTAAAAAAAACTAATGTATGGGAAGCTCATTTCAACAGAAATCGATCTAATATCTTGTGTTTTGATGGCTTGTCCCCGTCCTGTCCTTTCACAAGATAGAAGTGTTGTTTATTCTGCTTCAAGAACCCCGGTAATTTTTTCACTGACTGTTAAGCTGTCTCTTTCATTGAATTTGTAAGTCTGATGCACGACGTTTCCGATTTTTTATAAAGTATAAATACAAATTATAGAAAGGCAGGATTGAGTGAAAAACGGCACATTTTTTGTGACACTTTTAGTCAATTTCGTTTAAAATGGTTGGAATTTACATAATGCGCCACTGATGTGTTTTACTTATAGAGGATGCATATATATGCGCCACTGATGTGTTTTACTTATAGATGATGCATATATATATTCTCAGATATTTTTATTGCATAATTTTTACGAATGACAGAATGTTGACTTGGTCTTTCAAATGTACACTTTGCCAGGTTTATCCGCAAATACGAACGCAACCCACACGTTTACATCATTCGAAATATATGTTATTTTATCAATCACTTTTACAACTGACGGAATGTTTCTAATCGTAATTGGTTTTTTTTGGGATGCATTAAAAATGTGTCTTTCAGACACAAATATTGTATTGTGTCGTCCAGAACATACCTGAAGTATTTGCCACCAGACATTTTACAAACCCTAATCAAACAAACTTCTATGCATATCAGTCAACTTTGAATTAATTTATCTAAAATCAAGGATGGTAACATGTGTCTCTTACACATGCACGGACTCACTATAAAATCCGGGAAATTGTTACTTTTTAGTCTTTCTCCGTATATATATAAGAGATCATAATGAAGTAGTGACGACGCTCGGAGTATTTTCATGAGGTCGTTTTCTGAATTTTTCGTTTCTGTTCTCTACCTTTATGTCATAAAATTTATACGTAATGCTTTATAATGGTTTATATTTATGCAAGAGGGGGCATCATCAATGACCATGGACACATTCCTTCAAACTAAGAGTCTTGTACATGTATTAGTACACAAGTATGACCAAATTTAAACACCTCCCCTTCCGACTGATAGTTGTGGGCATACAAGTTAAGGGACGACATCAAAAGTTCAATGTAGGATAAAAAACAACTTAATTCACATAGTTTTTTCACTGACCCCCTCCCCCCCTCTTAACTTAATTTGGGAAAAAATTGATTGACCAATATGGATATATGTAAAATCGATGTCAAATTAATAAAAACTTGCAGCAACTTTTATACACCCCCCCTCCCCCAAAACTATTTGAATGTTTTCTCTCATTGACTATGGTCAGTCCCAAAGTGTTACAAGACAAAATGATTGAAAGATGCTATTAAAGATGACTCTCTTCTTTGGAGATCAACGAACAAAATATTTTTGTGTTTTACAGAAATGACAAGATGAACACATAACGCCCATTTCCGTAAAAACGAGTTCGGGGACATACCAATTTTATTAGCTCATTATAATGCAAATAGTTAAATCCTAAAGTTCACAGTTTTTTACAAAAACGGTGGATTCGGAAAAAGGATATTTTTGGCTTTTTATTGCCATGGCAACGGGTTTTTTTTTAACCCAAAAATTAAAAAACCTTGTTTTTAGGAACTTTTTATGATTTTTATAATCAAAATTTATTATTAATGAATGGACCACAATTATTTATACATGTTTCGTTCGGTTTTATTTTTTTATAGTCACTCGCATACATTATTATTTCAGAAGAATTCAAATACAATTTTCCCTAAAAATCGTCAAAAATCGGAATTTTGAGCTTTTCACATGAAAAAACTGGACGGGCGATGTTTGATTTTTTTTTCATTAAATGATTGGGTACTCCTCCCTGAACAAAATGGTGTATCATATTGGTGTAATATCACTAAGAAAAAAATGCAGGTATCATGCAAACCTTACCCTAAGACAGTATTAGCGAATTAAGTAGATGTTAGGTCAACCTTTACACAGAAAATAAATGTATATACAGCATAAAGAAAATTATTTATAGGATTCGAGAACAATATTAGCATTATGTGTGAATGTGGGGAAAACTTTAACACATTGATTTAAGTATAGTCGAGCTGAAAAGCAGTATGACACGATTTTGAAATTCCTTACATCAAAATTCACCTCTACGATGTATACAATAATGTGGCGTAGTTGAATTGTCTTTTTATCAATCATACGGGAAACACACACATAACAAGTAGAGGTTAAGGCAGCATTAACATTGACACCGATTTTAAAACACCAACAACACTGTGAGTAAATATCTGTAAGGAAGACATAAACAAAGTATGACAGAACAACAAATACATTGTAAGTAGATGTGTTGACAACAAGCACATAGTAAGAAGAGGTATGGAAAACCTAAACTTAGTAATCACAAACATACACAGTAGTTGTTAGAACAATAACACTGTAGTATATTGATTGATTCAAAAACAGCATGAACAGAGAAAGTTTATGTGAGGACAAAACAGCCATAGTAAGTAGATAAAATAACAACATAAGCATCTCATATTGATTTTAGGACAACCTAAGCATAGTAGATAGATTTAAGGACAACATGAGCATATTAAGTAGATTTAAGGATAACGTAAGCATAGTAAGAAGATTTAAGGATAACGTAAGCATAGTAAATAGATTGAGATAATAGATTGAGATACAACCTAAGCATATGAGTAGAGGTAAGGATAACATAAGCATAATAAGTTGATGTAAGGACAGCATACGCATAGTTAGTTCATTTAAGGACAAGTTAAGCATACCAGGTAGATTTAAGGACACATAAGTATAGTAAGTAGATTTATTGACACCATATACATAGTAGGTTGCAGTAAGGACAACATGAGCATAGCAAGAAGGATAACATGCTAAGTTAGTAAGTAGATGTTAAGACAACACGTGAATAGTAAACATATTTTAATTTAAAAAAAAAACCATAGCAACTACAAGTAACCTGTACAACGCTAGTATATTAACGGGATGTTTGGAAAATATGTACATAGTCAGTAGATGTGAGGACAACAATGACAAAAGTAACATAGTTAGTTGATATGAGAACATTATTTACAGTAAGTAAATGTAATTCCAATATGAACCTAGTAGGAAAATATGAGAAAACAATCATTACCAATGTCAGTAAATGAATTGACGACGAAACATTAAAGTAAGTTGTTTGGACAACGCAAACAAAGTAAGTTAGTGTATGACAACGTAAACATAATACGAACGTTTATGGACAAAAAGAACATAGTCCGTAGATATTCGAACAACTGACATGTACTATTTAGATGAAAGGATAATGTCAGACACTCCTGTTGGAGTTTTATTCCCCTGAGCGTATCACCAGCCCAGCACTTCTTTGTTGACATGAGTAATCATTGAAATGGGCATAGTTATGAATTATATCTTTATTAAACTTTTTAATTTTGAAAATTTAGGCTTTTCGACCTCATGGATTATATTAACGTCGCTGTTTTGCCAAAACTGTCAAAAATATTTGGTCTTCGATGCTCTTCAATTTCGTATTTTATTTGGTCTATACTTTTTTTTATTTGAGGGTCACTTATGAGTATTATGTAGACAAAACGCGAGCCGGGGTAAATACTAAATGTTAATCCATGATTAGTTTATACAGCTTATGAAACAAAAATAATGTCAACATAAATGTAAAATGAAAACAGATGAGTGCAGTCCTAATCTGTACAGCAAGTTAACTTGATAACAAGTCCTTTGGACTGGTCAAAGTTAACCTGTTACCGGATTTAGGACTGCTATGACCAGTCCTAGGACCAAAATCTAGTTAACTTGAAAAGCGGACTTGGTCGTCCTAGGGCTGTTTTTATGCCTGCCAACAAATTAACTTTGGCTTTGACAAATCTGAACGAAACAAGACCTGCTCCCAAGTTAACTTATGACTGGTCTGCTCAACACTTAGTTAAATTGTAATAAAAACCGCTTTATATCGATTAAAAAAAAATAATATCTTGTTTCTTACTATAAATATCAAAAATAAAGTAGAATTAATACTTCTGTTATATGAACAGGATTAGATACAAATATTTAAACATACAGTACGCATAAAACGTTGCGTGTTACACAAATTTAGCTGTGCTATAAAAACACGATCTTGGTGACAACGATAACGGGCACTGAATATATATTCCAATACCTATCAAATTCAACCATATTTGCACATTATTGTTTTATCTATGCAAGGCCGTATATTAGATGTTAGTTATAATTCCTTGATCTATGTAGATACAATCAGCAATATTTTAATTTCAGGATAGAATTGAAAATAAAAAATAAAAACATCATTAAAACGCATGAAGTCTGCACAAAAAAATGAGTCCCAGCATGTCCTCCTTTTGTTCAATATACTGATACGTAACAAAATGTCATTAGTTTTGATACCTTATGCTGACTTCTACAACACAGTTATTTAACCGCTGCAACCAAAACTGACCATATGTGCACTTTATTTGTAAACCTATATACCTGTATAGTAAATGAGCCATAATTTTATGTCAGGATTCAATGTATAACACAATGGACAGTAATATTAAAATACAATAACAACAAATTTCTGTTTGCATAAATTTAGAGTAACAGCATGTCCTCCTTTCATTCAAAATATTGATATGTAACAAAATTTCAGTAGTTTTGATACCTAATGCTGACAAAACTATTTGACCGCATCGACCAAAACTGACCATATGTGCACTTTAATTGGTAATCTATATACCCGCGTAGTACATCAGCCCTAATTTTTGTGTCAGGAATAATACAATAGACAGCAATACTGCAATCAAATAAGAACAATTTTTTTTCACATAAATTTAGAGTGCCAGAATGTCCTCCTTTTATTCAAAATATTGATACCTAACAAAATTTAAGTAGTTTTAATACCTCACGCTGACTTGTACAACAAAATTATTTGACCGCATCAACCAAAACTGACAATATGTGCACTTTAATTTGTAAACCTATATACCAGCATAGTAAACAAGACATTTTTGGTATGACAGGACTCAATGTATAATACAATGGACAGCAATTCTGCTATACAATAACAACACATTTGTGTTTGCGTACGTTTAGGGTCCCTGAATGTCCTCCTTTTATTCAGAATATTGATATGTAACAACATGTCAGTAGTTTTGATACTGTCGACTTGTACAACAAAATTATTATTACGCAATAAACATCATGAACATAGGAAGAATAGTTGAGGACATAATAGCCAAATTAAGTACAACTACTTCTAATTGGATATTATACAATAATACATACATAGAAATTACTGCTATGTTTGATATCTTAGGACAACAAAAAAACAGTAAATAGAACATGTAGAAGTATATTTAGGATATTCTATTGTTTTGTTTTTTTTACAGAACTATGGTTTATTAATCAAACCGATCTGAAAACAATAGAAGGACAAGAAGGTGAAACATTAGACATCATTTGTTCCTCTGACCCTGACCAGTACATAACTGAGTTAAAGTTAGAATCAAATGGAACAGTTAAAGTAATTGGAGATAATCATACTGTGGGATTTTCGTTTATACCAGACAGAATAGACCATCGACGAAAATTTCAATGTGTGGACAGTAACCACTCGTCGATCATGGTTGAAGTGGAATTAACTATAAAACGTAAGTATGTAAGATCATGATTAGATAATAACACTTAGTGATCTGAGAATAATGTTAAGGAATATTGTTAGTGATAAATTCATCACCTTCGCTTATCCATTCGAAAAAAACCTGAGCATAAATGATAGTATGGATGTGTTGTTTTGGTATTAGACTAAAAATCTTTATATCACCCCTTTTTATTATAAAAGATTTCTTTCAGAAATATATAATGAGGTTTTTGCAGCCATACGTTTCATTTAGATTTTGATTCCTCAACATTGTAAGGGTCTACGGACAAATTTCAAATTGTAATCTTTACAATGTGCAAAAGTAACACTACTGATTGTTCTACTCTTTCTTTTATTCGTCTTATACTCAATCATTTTAAGCGAAGAATAAATGGTATCATCGTTCCTTATATAAAGTCTATCTCAATTGAAAACGTAGAAACAAATACTTTACTCTTTGTTTCATAGTTTGGTGTATCAAAATCTCAATCTTGATTACACTTTAAGGACTTCATTAGCAGTTGCTTTCAACGTACAATATTAAGCTTGTCTCAAACATTATGAAGTTGAACTTAAATGAATGCGGCGCATGTATGTACACTCAAAATCGCTAATTAGTTGAACTATACGATATAACACTATCGGTAAATTTAAAGATTAGACGATCTTTTTGCGGGAATTAAATTAAATTTCAAAAACCGCAAATCATTTCAATATTGAGTTTCGTCACATTGGATCAGACAACCGCAATTGTTGTCGATACCTTTCATGTCAGCTATCACAAGAAGAGGCAACCATTGAGTTACGTTTTTTATCATCTTAAAAACTTGTACTCGTCTCTATTTTTAATAACTCATATTTGGTGAATAATCTATAACGCTAGACCATTGTTGGCATTTCATCACTACTAGTAGTCCGTTGGTAATTATGCATTATTGTCATCTTGTTTATTTTCTGTTGTTTCATATTCTGACATCGGACTCGAACACTTCTCTTAATCGGAGTGTTACTGTGCGTATTGTTGTGCTTTGGTTTTTATACACTGGCTAGAGGAACAGTCATAGGACAAACATGAGTTCTCACTCAAAAAATGTCCTATCATTTCAACCAAAATCGATATTTTTCTAAAAAAAATATTACCATGGAAATTTTTGAGCGATTTTTATTAAATAGATACCATAAGATGAAGAAATGTCTGTAGTTATGGTATTATTTTTATATAAATCAATCATGTGGTTACTTGGTAATATTATTTTGAAAAATATTGATTTTAGTTGAAATGATAGGTAATTTTTTAGTGGGAACTCACTTTTGCCCAATGACTGTATAGGTGGAGGGTTAAGATCGTAAAAAACATTGTTAAACCCGCCGCAATGTTTTGCCTGTCCCAAGTCAGGAGCCTCTGGCCTTGTTAGTCTTGTATGATTTTTTTTTTTATTTTTTTGTGTTTAATTTGGAGTTTAGTGTGACGTCTATTATCACTGAACTAGTATACATATTTGTTTAGGGGCCAGGTTAGGAACGCTTCCGGGTGCGGGAGTTTCTCACTTCATCGAAGACCCATTGGTAGCTTTCGGCAGATGACACATTCCCAATTTCAATTCTCAATTCTATCTAATTCTTAAACACTTGAATAAGTCCCTATTAGATGTTTTGTATGCCATTTGGTTAGAGAAGAAACTAATTCCAACATTTCTTATTTTGAATTACAGATTCCCCGGCAGTAACAATTCGTTATACGAATGGAAAAATTGAATGTGATTGCGATGGAGTTCCACCAATTTATAGTGTGTATCGGTTGAATCGAATGTCCCAGTATGGGGAACCTATCCATTCAGTAAATTTGGTTAATGGCACATTCATTTTCAAGACAGACCAGTTTCCGTACCAAAGAAATGGTAGATATAGGTGTGTTGTGAGTAATGGTATACCAGATACTAATGGACAGAAACTACAGAATAGTTGGACACATGTTAATTATGAAGGTACGAATTGAATGAAAACAAGTTTTTTTCAGTCATTTTTTGTTATTTTCCTTCACAAAGAACGCTCTGACCTAAACATTTGAAAGCTATAAATGTAAACAATTAGAAAAATGTCGAGCTAGTTATGATCAAATAGGCATAAATAACAGGAAAACAAAAGGTATAATTTGCATGCGGGTGTTGGCACCTAAATTTTGTTTTAACTCTATAGTATCAACACACTTTAATTGCTATATCTGTTGATATACAGTTCAAATTAAACTATTAGAGAGAAGGTAAGCCAATGTTACATGTCAATAACAAATTTTAGGTATGAATTTAGTAAATTGACATGTTTAAGCAATCGTAAGCGTTATCGGGTAATTGACCCTATCAAAAAGCTAAAAACACGAAACAGTTTATTCAAATTATGTTTTTCTATGATGTAAATAGGTCAAGGTTTAACATATATACTGCATCAACAAGCGCTTTAGAAAGAGAAAAGTACAGGGTTTGATAAATTGGAAGAACATGCATTTTATTTCCGAGGAATTTTGCTCCAAAAAATACATATATACATTGTTATGGAGGGAATGTGCTTCTTGTGTACACTATTTGTATTAATCAGTCAGAAAAAATAAAGTACCTGCTGAATAAAGGCAACAGTAGTATACCGGTGTTCAAATTTGGAATGTTAAGGACGTTTCTGCCACAGAAGTACTTCAACTTAACAGTTGGACAAAACTTTGCGAAATTAGAGCTTCTCCATCTTCTTATTTCACTGATGAGTCTTTTATAGTAACTTTGATGGGGTAATATTTGTTTGCAGTTTATAAGAATGAAGTAATTCTTAATTTTAATGATCAGGATAAAAGTGAAAAATAATCAAACATTTTTTTCTTTTTTAATTATTGCCATATTTTAACATTTTAAACAAATTCAACATTGCTCAATAATCTGTTATTTGTATGTCATTTAATATTTCTCTATATTATTGCATAATCTATACACAAAAATTAATAGATACAAGAAATACACTGTTAATTGTTGAAGAAATGTTTCAAATTACCTATATAGCTTAAACATGTATGTTGCATTCTAGTTAACAGATATGCACAAACAATATGAAAAAAATAAATACAAATTTTAAGATTTGCACATATGATATATATAAAATCACAAATTTTAACATGTTTCAGTTTCTCTATTTTAAGGTCAACCTGTATTTGCAAAAGAAAACAGATATGTCAAGATTGGAAAAATGAGAGAGTCATCAGTTACGATTTCATTTTATGTCTACAGCTGCCCTGATGTGGAAGAAATATTCCTTGAAAAATTAGGACGTCTGCGTGGTCAAAAAAAGAAAATAGATGAATACGTTCTGAAACCTACATTATTATACAATGAATTTGACAAAACAACTGGAGTGCCTGGTTATGATATTGTGATTAAAAGTGATGACTTATACATAAACGATTTACAACCCTATTGTATTACAGTAACGAATTCTATAGGCGCAAGCGAGTATCATTTTGCAGTAATTAAGAAAGGTAAGTAGAAACTAGAAGTATGGATTAATGTCATAGTTAGGTTAGACCAATCAAAAACAAGTAAAGGCATGTAAGCGCCACGTGCACATATTTTATTTGCAAACTTCCGAATTTTGATAGTCAACACCCGGTTACTGCAATTGGGGTAACGCATTAAGTGATTTTCAAATGTCTACTCGAGTTAACAGGTGTATATTCTACTGTGTCCGTTTTTTGTCAGTAGTAAATTGGCATTTGTTACAGTTTTTACGTATGTACCTGAATATGCATTTAGACGACACATGTTCACCATTTGTGGAAATAATAATGTTTTTCCTAGCTAATTAATTAATCTTAAAAAAAAAGTATCGCTAAGTACCATTTTGAGAATGTTTTGGTTAAGTAAATACTGCAAAATATAAGGATATATGTTAACAACAATATTTATTACGGTAGATTTATCTAGGCAATGTCTCAAGACTAAAACAGATTAAATCAGATGATACTTTATATTGATGCAACAACAAGTTGTGTAAATTATAACTTTAAATGTCTTCAACTTTATGTCACATAATCCATCCTGAGGTATAATTAGCAAGAACTCAAAACGAAATAGTGTCACTATTTAGTGTTATTGACATACATGTTAGTAACCAGGTACTAACATAGTTTTCCATTTTTGTAAACCTATTCATCTTTAGAGACAAATAGAACTGACTTTTAATACCGTTTATATAATATTCTTATAAAATGGAAACTATCAATATGAAAGTTGTCATCATCTACATTTATTTGACATTCAGGTTGGGTTTTTACAGTACCTCTATTTTTTTTCTGAAATCTTTGTTGTAACTTTGATATAGCAGTGCCACTGCTAATGAAAACAAATATAGCCATTTGATCACGCGCAATCGTGAATTAATGCTCTGTGTGGTCACTCGCTGGATATTTTTCTCTGTCTGAATTCTTCGATAAGTAGTTCTATGAATATTTCTTACCATATTAATGTAAGCTTTGTATTTATTTCAGACCACAATGGAATAAATCAAAAAGAGAGGACGTATGTTTTTACAATTTGCATTCTAGGTGTGTTTCTGTTTAGTTCGATCATTGTTAATGTCGGCGTCTGTGTAAGGCGTGTAAACCGTAGGGTTATAATACATTCTAATGTGAATGAGGACCACACGTATCATACATATGATGAAATTGGGACAATCTCGTACGGCGCTGTCAGCAACGTACGTCCGTCAGAAACACACGACAATCAAGGTCAGACCCTCGGGCACCAACATGAAGCCTATATATCAAATGAAGTGAATGTACAATCACCCGATAGTAACTCGACTGAATTGAATACTGACTTTCCCAATGAAGATTTACAACAACGTGGGGTAACTGGCGTGCAAGAACAACCGATGTCTTTATCTACGGATGACGCAGACAGTATAGATAATAAAGAACATACACGTGACCGGAAGAGTCAAACTAGCAATGACTCTGATAGTGAATCATCACATACTGGTATGGTAGGCAATGTTGGTGATGGATATGAAAATCCTTATCAGACTGTATTACTAGATCGTCCGGAGGGTCATCAGTACACTCAGATCACAATAGAAAGAAACACTAGTATAGTATTTGATGACTCAGATTGTGAAATGCAATTACTTGAACATAGTTTGACAAAGGAAGCGGGTTATATCAATCTGCAATTCTAATTTACGTCGAAATGGGAATACGAGTTTCGGGTTTTTAGTGTCGCCAGTTAGGAAAGATATGCATGCAATTAGATTGTTAAATATGTAAATAATTGGACGAATCGCTGATATAGTATGATTTAGTATGTACTGTTTTTATAAGTTTATTATCATACATTATGCGTTTAAGAAAAGAAGAATGTCTTTGTTCAAATGTTTATCTTCTTTTTATCGTTACAGTTTATGTCTCTCAACTGTTCAAACCATTCAGTCGCTAACTTGTAAAGTTTGTGTTTCTTTTCTTGAAAAACAACTCGAAGTTAAATAACGTCATGTGAATAAATGAAAACTGTTCTGCAGTAAAATATTGAATTCGTTGATTTTATGTGGCAAAGTTTAGGGAGTACATTATAAAAATTGAATATTTACAAAAACATACAGTGACAGTCATTTTACTTATAATTAAAAATAATATTCAGCAGTTTCTCTTTGGCCCATAGAAAATAATTCCTTTGACTTGCTTGATTATTGTTTACATAATGCTAAATGAATAAATCTATTCCCTAGTTAAAGCAAGGACACATTTTGTTATGTTGGATGTGGAGTGAGGATGAATTAGAAATATATAATTTGTAACAATTAGCTAAGATTGAATATAACAGTATTGATACGTTAATGTTTGTGTCGTTGCCATAACTTATGAATGTTGATGGAAAAGTAATAAAAAGTTAAATTGTTTAAGTAAGGACAAAGATACTGTTATCATTTTCATATTACATTTCTTTTGGGATTTGGTCAGGTTTTTTTTAAAGAATAGATTTTAGTTAAATAGTTTTCAAATAAACTATATATTGTATTATTTCATGTTGATATCAATCATATAAATTTTGTGAATCCATTTTTCATTTATCTGTCTTAAAGTTGTTTTCTTGATTGACACGGTTAAACAGTATGATATGTACGGGAAAGAACAGAGTTCCTATATATAACACATTAACGTGCTCAATATATTTGGATATAGTATTGCAATACATTTGATTACGCTCAAACTATTATTTAGACATTTTGTACAATATTGCTTAAGCTTGAGTGCTATTCCCTGTTTTTCCTTGTTTGCTGTCGACAATCAAAACCTTCATCAACCTTTTTGTAAATATTGTATATATATAAAATGTTGTTAATGAACTTTAGCGTAAAATAAAATAGCATTGCTTTACTTGTTTGTTTTATATTACTCATTTTTTTCGTTATTATGACACTTTTAAAATCTAACATGACAGTTTCCGTTCCCTTTAGGTTGATTCCCCAAACTCTTTAATAGAGGAAGTTTTTATTCCACATGTGTATTGTTTAATTTTATTCAGACACAAGTGTGTCCGCGATATCGCTATTAGACTATTAGGTCATTATAACCTTCGATAATTTGTCATTGTGTTTTAAATATTTGACACTGATTCAACAAAAAAAAAATCAAACCAGATATTAGTTCTCTTTAATCCTTTTCTGGAAAGTCAAACCACTCTGTGTTTTTTTTATCTTATTTCAAATAACAAATGGTACCATATGAACAAATTATCGCAATAACTGAAAGCGTAAACAAATTACTGGAACATGAAAATTTGCTGAAACATGGCTAGACATTGAACCATGGAACAGACTACCTTGTGACCTTCAAGAGAGTTGTTCGAATAGTATTCAACATGCAGAAATAAATGCCCAACATTAGTCATAATTATGTTTTTTATTATGTCTTGCCGTTTACTATCATCATTATTGTCAGTAAAAATTACTTTAAATTCAATGTCACAACATGTAGCTGTCCTACCAATAGAATTGAATAGATGACTATTGTTTTTAGCTGATGTTTATTTCTGTACTTTGTAAAATATTTATGTTAGTGTGGTCGCAATGGTCAACTCCTTAGAAAAGAAAGCATAAAAACACTCAATACAACTTTTTGTAACGTTTTGCAACATAATTATCATTTCTCTTTAGCTACTTTTTATGTTATAATGATACATTAATGTTACAAGTAAATTTGAAGTTACCCACTGTTCAAACGTTTAATCGCGCTGCGTTTGTTTGAACCTTCTCGTGCCAAGAGCCTGTTGTTTGGTGATTGTTGTTTGTTGATGTGCTTCCTCGTTTTTTGTTTTTCAATATCTGAAAAAAAGATTAGACCGTCAGATATCTCGTTTCAACTGTTTTACATTGGTAATTTGTTGACTCATTATGTACTGCTGTTCGATGTGAGCCAATGTGATTTGTTGAAGACCGTATCGTGGCCTATACATGATAACCTCTTACCCATTATGACTTGGAAGGAGAGTTGTCTCATTGAAAATCATATCACATCTTCTTATTGCTATACAAGACAGTGTAGCATATTATTTTGAAAGAATACAATGTATTCTAAACTTTGCGTTTCCTTTAAAAAAAACAAGTGTTCATCGAGCAAGATTACATGTACACAAACAACGCTTTACTCGTATTGTAAAGTATTCCAGCCTTATTATTTTTCCTGTTTTGATGTCAATGATAAATTCGTTTAAGATTTAAACCACTCAAAATTGCTATCGATTTAATTTTTAATACAGATTTTTTTATATTATCGAATTCTTTCGCGTATTGATTGTAACAGGTTCGGTATTTTTCAAAGAAAAGAAAATACATATACTCTATGTACAGAGGCATCGACCAAGTTGTAGTAATAAAATTAACGGTACCAATTTTCTTGCACCAGATGCGCATTTCGACAATACATGTGTCTTCAGTGATGCTCTTGGCCAAAATATTTGAAATCCAAAGCTTATATAAAAGATGAAGAGCTATAATCCAAAAGGTCAGAAAAGTATAACCAAATCCGTGAAAGAAATCATAACTATGCATGAAGGAGATAAATTCCTTAATTTATAATAATTTCTATCATTTTATAACAGCAAATTTTATTAACACAAAACATCCGTATTTTCATGCCAGTACCGAAGTATTGGCTACTGGGCTTGTGATACAGTACCGAAGTACTGGCTACTGGACTGGTGATACCCTCAGGGACTAATAGTCAACCAGCAGAGGCATCGACCCAGTGGTAGTAATACAATTAACGGTACCAATTTTCTTGCACCAGATGCGCATTTCGACAATACATGTGTCTTCAGTGATGCTCTTGGCCAAAATGTTTGAAATCCAAAGCTTATACAAAAGAATAAGAGCTTTAATCCAAAAGGTCCAAAAAGTATAGCCAAATCCGTGAAAGGAATCAGAGCTTTGCATGAAGGAGATACTTTCCTTAATTTATAATAATTTCTATCATTTTATAACAGCTTATTTTAATATCACTAAACATACGTATTTTCATGCCAGTACCGAGTAATTTGTACTGAGACTACGAAGGACCAACAATTAACACGAAATATTAAGGACAACACGAATTGATAAACGAGTAAAGATTACCATAGCAAATAATTCTGATTTCAAAAAGGCGAAATGATTATAACATATGTCTTTTTGCATTTGTTTTTTGAAAATAAATCGTTTTCATAAATAAAGGCAACAGAAGTATACCGCTGGTCGAAATTCATAAATCGATTACGAAAAAAAAACAAATCCGGGTTACAAACTAAACTGAGGGGAACACATCAAATATAAGAGGAGAACTACGACACAACAGAGACAAATTTCTAGAAAACTTAACGCACACAGAAACGAACTATAATATAACAATGGCCATTTTCCTGACTTGTTACAGGACATACACTACTGTGAATTCCTTAATATTCGTTGAATACATATGTTACTGGATTTCTCGGGTACAAGGGAACCACGAATATAAATGTTCAACAAAATACAATTGTTCTACAAAAAAGTATGCAGACTTTGCAAAAACCACGAAATCAAATAGCCACGAATATGCAAGTTTTCATCAATCAACGATAATAGAGATTATAAAATTTTTATATTTTCAATAATCTGGTTTAATTCAATCGAATATTTGTGTGGGTGCGTGGGTGTCGCAGTCTGTAGCTCATTGCCATATTCGGCATGGCCATAGATGGCGCTCGCAGCTTGAATCAGAATTTTGGAATTGTCGTATCAGTTTAAATTAGAATTTTGGAATTCCCGTATCGGGCACTTGTTAATTTGCTGTCGACTTGAAAGCAGGTGTTTCACAAATAAGTTAAACTATTTAAAAGAAAAAGAAAAGATGCCAAACAAGAGAAATGCCATAGGATCGCCATCCAGGGCCATGGTAAAGAAGAGAAGAACGGCTAACAGGACAGGCGGACAGAGAATGCAGAACGAGGAAATCCCACAAAAGAAGGACGGAGCTGGACGGAGAAGAACTGCAAAGAAAACACAAGGGGTCGGACACGTGGTGGCAGAATGACCGGTGGAAACTACTGATTTCTCATCAGGTAATGAGTCGGAGGAGGATGCACGAGCGTTCCCCTCTTTAAGGCACGACCCGTTACACCAAAACTTTGAAATTGCAAATAATTCCATTGATTTCACTCCGTCACAAGAATCTAGCATTCATGATAAAGTGGGGGAACACGTGTCTTTTAAAATTAAGAATAAAATTTGGGAGGGAAAGTTTATTGAGCTTCATTCTCTTTTGAGAACGCGAAAAGCAATGGAAGAGGTGGACGAGGGTGATTTGAAATTAAAAAGGGGAAACATTTGCATTGAAAAAAGATCGTCGAGTGTTTATTTGTCCATAAATGAATGGACTTCAGCATTCATGGTTTTTATGAGTGTCTACATTGAGAAATACAGCACACGGGCACAGGAATTGTTAAAATATATGCGCGATATAAGACTAGCGGCAACGAGGTAAGAAAACTGGGCCACCTATGACGAGCAATTCAGGCTAAAAATAGAAAAGAATCCAAATTTATCTTGGGGAAATATACACGGTGAATATTGGCTATTACACATCACATCTTCCATAGTACAAAACAGTGTGTCAGTGCAATCATAGGGTTATAGAACAAATACACCACATCCGCTAATCTGATGATTATAAATTCCTAACTGTCAGTATTAATTATAAGTCAATTCAACTATAAAAGTGATAACGAATAATGTTAACATAACAATCCTCCCTCTTTTAATTTAGAAGATCAAGATAAACAAGATTAATCTCTAGTGAATGAAAGTAATAAATTCAATTTGCAATCAATTGAACTAAATAACTACAAGTTTTACTGTCTATATTTTTAATGTTCAATTATGAAATCCTAAACCTACAGTGATATCACTACACTAACTTAACCACAAATATTTACAGTCATATGTTTCTAATAAGTCTCTCTGGTGCCTTTCTTACTATTTCTGTGCGGTGCATAACGATAGTATCATTAGCATTTTCAACTGTTTTATTTTTAGTTATTTTAGTTTGTTCGGAATTCATTGTTATTTTCAGAGTTTTCGGTATCGCAATTGAATTACATGTTGGTATTGTTATGAATTCAGTGTCAATATCAGATATGGTAATTTCAAGTATGTTTGGTATGTTTTTATTTTCCTGCGGTACGAATTCACGAATCTGATCAACATGTCTCTTCCATACTAAATCTCCAAATTGGACTTGATAAATTACTGTTCCGAGTTTATAACGATAGTTCCTTGTTTCCACTTGTTATTGCCTCTATAGTCTCTTTAAGATTTGGACTCCCTAATGGATGCAAAAAGAATGTTTGTTTTTTACCATCTCCTCATTTTATTATTATTCTCTGTGGAGCTAATGATTTGACAGATTTAGAATTGACAGGGAATGGTTTAATTGAAAATGTAAATATGGTCTACCCTACGTTACCAGGCTTTATTTAAAAAGGTTATTATAATATGGTCTTTAATGCTACAGTACGATACTGGCATGTTGCCCCCTTGAATGCCGGTGCAATAATAGAACAGAACAGAAAAAGAGAAATTTAGTGGCCAAAAACTTTGTTACAGAAAATGGGGGTAAAGCTATATTACATGAGAACATTAAGGCAAGTGAAGTGTCGTTATACAGAACAAATGGAACTAATTTGTCACAAACTGGAAATCAGGTTTTCTTGAATAATATACAAGGGTGTGGGGTTGAGTCTTTCCTACGCACACCATAATCAACTTTTCCTAAGATTCAATAATGACATTTTGTGGAGGTGAGAACCCATGTCAGATTTGGTAGCTGACTTGGGCTCTCATGTGGCGGTCCAGGGAGACTGGTAGTGATTGGGGGATTATTTCACTCGGCCCTTGCTCTGGGCCTGACAAGTTCTAAAACTTGCAGGTTTGGAAAATGTGGTTATTGGTAACGGTGGGGTCTACAGATGGGTGACTCTGGGACCTCCTCCACCTCATCTTATAGAGGGGAGGCCTATACCTGCCAACAGGTGGGGCACTAATAACTGGAGCATTGGTAATACGAGTGTTTTCCCCGGTCACTCCCCATGGTAGGTGGTGGTGTAACCGTGTTTAACTACCAGGGGTTTTATGACACTATGTCAACATAGGTCAGCTGATAGCCATTGTGTATAGGTAATCAGTAGTCACCCTGGCGCCTCAACAAAATATTATAGAATACTCTGTAGCCAAAGTAATGCCACAAAGTAAAAATGTAAATACAAGTTAGTGTAATAAAATGTATTTTTAATTCAAAGGATTGTTTTTGCATAAGTTGTAAATGAAATACAGAGGATGGAACCTCTACACAAATGAGTATATTAATATACATTAAGTCTGTACAGTATTTTAATTTTGGTATTTGTGAATTACAATTAACAACACACAAAGAGAGACAACTCTAGTTTAATTTTTATCATAGTTTAGAAAATACGTCAACAACTCTTGATCGTTGTTCTTCGTCTCATTGTTATTCGTTCAGTATTTATATAGGGTCTTCTTATATGAGTATTGCAATTAATTGAAACCTAAGGAAAAAAATGAATCCACAGTAGTTTCAATATAATTTTTTTCAGTAAAACATAAACATATCAATTATTGTTTGAATATGGTTTTCATTTATGTGTCAGATGATTTTTGTTTTATTGAGTCTTTATCTGAAACACAGCCGTACAATGTGCTATACATGAGACGAACTGAGATAAAACGAATTTTTTTTGTAACAAGACATAGTATTGAACACAATATTATAATGATAGTTGCTTCTCATTTAATATAGAACAACTGCGGCTTTACTTGTTGATTTTTTTTTTGAAAGACACAAACATAATCATCAGAATAGACTTTATAACATTCATTATTTTTTTGTTTTTATCTTATTAAATGAAACTAGAACACACCCGTGATATCGCGGGTCCGTGACTGAATTAAAGTATATAACTTTGCGCAAACCTTATTTTAGTATTAGTATTGTCATCCGATAAAGTCATGCCGATTATAAGATACACTTTTCTCTGTTTTCAAATCTTTCTGTTTTAACCCGTCGAACTGGAACTTATCAATTATTGGTAATATTAATTATTTTGAAAACAAAAGGTCTTGAAATGGAGTATTTTTTAATCAACAGCATTGTCCTATATTAGTTATAAATAAAGTTGAATTCTTTGATTCGCTGTTTTACGTCATGCCCGCTAACAAATTGAAAACTGTACCTATACGCCTTATTTTTAGTCCAGATGTTTAGTATTCGTATTGTTATCTTAGAAAGTCAGTAGTGTCAATCCTGTAATCATGACCCGTGTATATAGCATATTAATCCTGTACACCTTTTGGTGGTGCGCCTGTCAGATGCGGAACGTACAGATAAGGTAATAGGTAACAGGTGAATATACTATTGGTATCGGTGTCGGACTCGATCCGGAACTTCTTAATTATTGGCAATATTAATTACGTGGAAAACAAAAGGGCCTGGAGTGGTGTAATTTTTAATCTACACCTTTGTACTATATTAGTTATATATAAAGTTGAATTCTTTGATTCGTCGTTTTTACGTGATGACGGCTGACAAATTGGATCTCGTAATTTTAGTATTATAGATATAAAACGTGATGTCAGAGTTTCCGTTTCCTTCGACCATTTGTCCAAACTCTTCAACAGAGGAAGTTTACTACAATCGATATGTTTATTGTTTTTTTTCAAATACAATTATGTCCGCAAATACGATATTATGTTATTATAGCAATTGTGAATGGGTCATTGTGTTTAAATAACTGGGATGAGTTATTGTGTTGGAACAATTGTATTTTAGAAAATTTTGGCGTTGATTCAACATTTTTTGGGGGTTAAAACCTAAAATTTTCCCTTTTATAATCTGGTATGTCGAATAACTGTTTTTTGTTTTGTTTGGCCTGTAATCAAATGCACCCCATTAAAGAATACTCACAAATACAGATTGCATATCTTACAAAATGACTTATGAAATTTTGTTGAAAAGGACTAGACATTTTAACATGGAACAGAAAACCTTGCAACCTCCAAAAGAGTTGTTTCAATGGAAGTTAACGTGTCAGGACAATAGTTAAAAAAAGTGTCATCATATTAAACGTTACAACGTTGGCAACCATACTTCATGGCTATCTGTTTGTGAATTGCATGTGCATACAAACAATTTAAACAATAAAGATACATGTACTTGTATATTTTCCTGTGAAAACGGCATCAAATGAGGGGATTGACTGGTTCTATATCTTGTGACTGATGATATAGAATGTAATACTATAAAAGCTTGAAACTAAAGTAAAAACATTGACATCTCAACAAACATTTGATTTGTTATACTGTGGATTCATTATTATTCGTAGGATACCAATTTTCCTTGATTTCGTAGGCACAGATGAACCACGAAAATAAATGTTCAACGAATTACAATTTTCATATAGGTTTGTATGCAGACTTAAGCAAAACAAAAAATTGTAATATCCACGAACAGGTAAGTTTTCCTTAATCCAGGAAAATCGAAAATTGGTACCCACGAAAATAAATGGATTCACAGTATGTATTAGTTTTGTATCCGTCATTGTGTCCCTTAGGGCAGGGTATTGGCAGGGTTTTATAATTTCAACCCTGAAGTTCATGTAATATAAGCATGTTGATAATGGCAGTGTCAACGTTTTTTGTTTTATCACTTTAAAAACAAAGTAGAATGTGTCTTTGGAAAGTAAGAATTAACCTTTCTGTAACAGACTATTTGTATCTATACTAGTCATCCTATTTGATAAACCAAGTATCGAGCTTCAAAATATGTTAAGGGTCTACAAACGACCTGAAGTTACAAATAACTAAGTTTCAACGCCCTCTGACAAAGTTTATCATCAACTGCTTTGGCTATTGGATTAGGTCCCGTTTCGGGCATACAGTTTTTCAACAATCTCGTTTCTTCCGACCTTTTCAAAATATGCTAGATCCTGTTTGTCATTCATTTTATTTTCGTCTGTCTAAGATAATGCATGTTTCATCATCGTCAAAACCATTAACAAAATCGTAACCATCATATCACATAATAATATAATTTTTTTTAAAAATTGCACCTTATTTTTTCTTTTCATCTTTCTATTCATAGTAGCTATAATCTATAAAATTCATTTTTAATACATGCTCCGATGACATAATAAAAGATAGACGAAACATACCAAAGGAATATATAAACGATAACATCAAAGAACCAAATAATGAGATGTCAAAAATCTAGAAACAGTACACAAACACTAGCTAATACACGAATCTGCTCAATAACAATGTATGATATCAGGTGGCTCTTAAGGGTAGGCAGAACATGCTGATGTACAATTAATAATCTGTACCAAAAAATTGTACAAATTATAAATTGTATTTTGACTTTTTACAAATTGAAATTGCTACAAAAAGTGCTTGAACACAAAACAATTTGTGCACAATTTGACTAAGATTAAAATTTACAATTATAACTTGTACCTTAATTCATAGTATAGATTTTATAAGAAAAAAATATTCAATGACCATGTACAACATTAAATCCTGATTTACAGCATAAATAGTTATGTATCATTTGCTTGCGCATGCAAGTGAATAAGGGCATCAGGTTTTGCATCATCATCGTCAACAGGTCTGCTTCTGAACAGACCTTTGGACAAGTCTGCTATTGACCATACCTGGGGACAGGTCTGCTTATGAAATGTAATCGTTTTTGTGACTTTTCATATCAGACTTGAGCTTTATTTAAATATGTATAAATAATATAACATTCGTATTGATTTCTCCAGAAGGCCTCTCAGGCTCTGACAGCAAATTTCTTTACTCGCTATACTCTTCTAGACATTATTCATAACTGTACAACACAATTCTTTCTTTTTTCTTTTATATATTCTTATATACATTAGTCAAATACATAGTGCTATCATATTTTTTTTAATTAAAAGGCGGATAGAAAGGTTATCCAACGTATCGGAACAACATTCTTATATCATGGGATATCAACATTTTTGTCGACGTTACTTCGTTCCACGTTTTTTACCTGTCTCTTCCTAATTTTTACTTTATGCATTATACATGCATAAATATTTCATTGTTATTCTACGTGTTTGGATTAGAGTTACTAATCTTTTTCCGCAGAATATTCTAACGAAAATCGTACAGTTGTAAAGTGTCCGGATATGTACGATGTGGTACAGCTACCAGCAATCTCATTAAATTCGTCAGATTTGTCTAGAGATTTGTGCACTTGAATGAAGTAGCTGTCACTTGACGTTTAACTACAAATAAAATCAATCAACCGATATAATAAATTAACAGTATACTATTCCAAGAAGAGAACCTCATATACATTTTTTTTATTTTTAAAAAGCACAAATGAATTCAGACATGTCAGTGTTGGTACATGTACTTGGATGATGCGGCCTAATAGTGTTGTTTTACACACCCTAGTGACTGTTCAATATTATGAATACAGAGATGAAAAGCTGACATTCTCAACTGATGCGGAAAAAAATTTGCATTAATTGTTTTCCTTTTTGATTACATTTGCCGTCCTACTAACATGTTTGTAGGAATGCCAGGAGAAGACATAAAGGCGCCATCCAAACAGCGGTCATTTATTTTATACATTGAATCCAGACATAAAAAATATGGCTGATTTACTATGTGGATATATATAGATTTTTGAATTAAAGTGCACATATGCAGGTCAGTTTTTTGTCAATGCGCATGTGATGCGGTCATTTTGTTGTATAAGTCAGCATGAGGTATCAAAACTACTGAAATTTTGTTACGTATTAATATTTTGAATAAAAGGAGGACATGCTTGCACCCTAAATTAATGCGAACAATATTTGTTGTTATTATACTGCAATATTACTGTCCATTGTATTATACATTGAATCCCGACATAAAAAATATGGCTTATTTACTATTCGGGTATATAGATTTACAAATTAAATTGCACATATTGTCAGTTTTGGTCAATGCGGTCAAATAATTTTGCTGTACAAGTTAGCATGAGGTATCAAAACTACTGAAATTTTGTTACGTATCAATATTTTGAATAAAAGGAGGACATGCTGGCACCCTAAATTTATGCAAACAAAAATTTGTTGTTATTATATTGCAATATTGCTGTCCATTGTATTGTACATTGAATCCTAACACAAAAATATGACTGATTTACTATGGTGGTATACATGGTATATAGATTAACAAATTAAAGTGCACATATGGTCAGTTTTGGTGGAAGTGCTCATATAATTTTGTTGTACAAGTCAACATGAGGTATCAAAACTACTGAAATTTTGTAACGTATCAATATTTTGAATAAAAGGAGGACATGCTGGCACCCTAAATTTATGCCAACAGAAATTAGATTACAGAAAAAAATTGTTCACGTTATAAACGAACAAGATTGAAGGTTATATGTTAACCTATAGTTATTTCTTCTATGTCATTTGGTCTCTGATAATCAGTATTATCATTGTTTATCATACCTTAACAACCTAATTGTATTAGATAGATGACAAAAAATGAAGTATCAATTCAAAATTAAAACATACAAACAAAAAAAAACATTAATGAAAATGAATCTTCGGCAAGATGAAAACTGTTCAGGTTTTTTGCCGAAATGAGGTATGAGTATATGACTTGTAGGATAATTATAACTACATTTAGTTTAAGTAGAAAGTAAAATAACAAAAATACTTAACTACGAGTAAAACTCAAAAAGGAAAGTTTCTGATCAAATGGGAAAATCAAAAACTCTTGGTGTAAAAATGAAATTCTTAATTGGGAAGCTGAAATCATCTCTTTTGTTGTAAAGTTTTGCCTTCAACCGACCATCATAGTCAATTTCTAGATATAAGTCATAATCAAATGGCAAAATCAAAAGCTCAAACACATCAAACGAATGGATAACAACTGCCATATTCCTGACTTGGTACAGGCATTGTCTTATGTAGAAAACGGTGGGTTGAACCTGGTTTTGTAGCTAGCTAAACCTCTCACTTGTATGACATTCGCATCAAATACCATTATGTTGACAACGATGCGTGAACAAAACAAACAGACACAACAAGGTAAAAATGCCAAAAATAGGGGTACAGCAGTCAACATTGTGTTAGCATCTTAATCACTATAAAAGCAACCAAATGTAACAAAGAATCACAAAAAGACATACATCAAATTAAGTATCCTCATTTTGCTTTATTATTATACGATTTTATTAATCTATGTAAAATTCAGCTATACATAATTGAAAGTGTTTAAGAAGTTGCGTATAATCGCGCGTTTGACGTCACACAGGTAGATATAGAATAATTTTGTCGTTCAAAGTATGACAGTGATTTTTTTCGGAAAAAGGACTTGACTTACCCCTGATTTATCAACTTTCTGCTCAGACCCTGGTGCCACGTTACAAAGTCTGAGTAGGAGCTTCAAGCTCTAGAATACCGAATAAGTTGGAAAATGTATATCTTAAATGCAGATGAAGTTGGTATATTGAAACTAAGGTGGGAGAAATTGATAATTATAATCGTCTCGTTTGTTACAGATTCTGGTACTGAAATGACTGTGTATTCAAATTCGGGGTATAAGTCTAAAAATGAGGCGGAGGAAGCCGTGACTGTTGTTCCTATATTTTATATTTCTGGGGGATATATTAATGAAACCCAATCAGAAAAGTTCGGATTGTAAATGGAAAGAACGTCATCAATTTATCTGAAAGTGGGTTCTTTAGTCTTCTTGTTTTTGGAAAGTGTCTGAAGGAACTCGGATTCATATGAAAATAAGAAGAGGTCGGCAAGGAGAAGCACACAGTTCATTCCCATATGAATGCCGACATTTTGTTGAAAAGTCTACCTCCAAAATCAACAAAGTAGATACACTCACACTCCAAATTTTGATTTACTTAATGTATACGATGTTATACATACAAATAATGCTCTTTGTTATGATGTCTTGTCGTTTGGTGTCCTAATCTTTTATGTCTGATTTTTTTCTTTATAAAAGCATGATTAGTAGTTACTTTAAACAATGTTAATTAGCACTACATATATCAGCCTTACCTATAACATAGAACAGACACGATGTATTTTTTTGTTTCGTTTGTTTTTTTAAATATTTTATAGTACATTCTAACAAAGTTCTGCCTCTCTAAATTTTATTTATCAAACAAAACAATTCAATTTTTCTTTTTTTTAACTAGAGTAAGCAATTAATAAATGTTAATTTGCCATCATTGTCAGTGTATCTTGTGCATTCATGAATATACTATTTTTATCTTTTAAGATATCCCATAGACATTGACAATATACATATAATTACGAATATACATATACTTACGCTTACATGTATTTGTTTGTAAATACATCTGTAAATTATATGTCAACATATAGAATAATTTTATAATTCGGACCATGTGACTTTAATTTTCATCTAACACGTCAAAGCGTATTCGTTAAATAGTGTGATAAGACCTTTCATTACTGCTTATAATTTTTTTAGCTTTAAAAGAATCGTTCCTTTTGTGATAAACTGTTGCATAGAGTTTATCTTGTAAAACTAAAATTGTCACAAAAATACCGTTGTTAATGTTCATATTTGTTTTACATAATATTAGATCCCTCGGGTAAACGTTAGCCATATAATTAGAACAAATCAACCAAAAAGACACCCTTACGGCTATGCATTTTTGCCGATAATAGACATGCTTATATCCAAAAAGTCAGCATTTCACTAGTCCTTAGTCTATAAAAAACATCGTAATAACTTTAAAAAAAATTAAAGATCTCACTCAATTTTGTAAACGAAACAACTTCCGTAACAGTGGAATTTTAAGCTACCTTCAAATCTCAATTTAACTGAACCTTTTTTTTTGATAAATGCCTATAGGTTGCACTTTGTAAATACAGCTATTTCTCAAAACACGCCTCTTTTGGGGAGTAATTGAATATTCATAGAAAAATAATTTTGTTTACATACTGGTTCCCAGTTATGCTCTATGTGTTCCATATCGCAGAGACAGAAATTGGGAATGTTACCAGTAAATAAACACGTGCATATTGTTTACACTGAAATCTGTGGTAACCTTTCATTCGAGGTAGGGGTAGTTAAGAAAATTAGTGTAAGTTTAAACTCTGAGAAGTTCAGGGCATATAAACGTTGAAAATATGCCGCACAGCCCTATATTTTGACCTTTGAAAAAAATTGTGGTGCATATGAACTTTCAATTCTAGGATAAGATTTTTTTCAAAACTTCATAGTAAAAGTGGTACAGTTTTAGCTGTAAAAGGAGTTCGTATGGGAAATTGCATTGTCAATATTTTAAGAAAGCAACCTATACCAAGTTAGGAATATCATTGTTGTTGTTCCTTTATTTCTATTTGTTTATTTTGTTAGGTTTTATGAACCTAGAAGGTCATTTTTTTTAAATTTACATTGCAATTCGGTTTTTGTTGATACATTTTGTTTATCTGCCAACAACACCTTATCCCTCAAACTTTAAATCCAACTCGTATACGACACATGGTAGCAACTAACGAAGATCCCGATTTTGGACAGGCGCTCAAAGTCATTGTTGTGTAATTTTTTTAACATTTTTTTTAATATTTCATGCGTTTAAATTAAAGTATCCGTTGAGTGACTTACTAAAACAACCTTTATCGGACAATTGGTTAGGTAAATCTGGATTTTTTGTTGTTGAAAAGACCAGAAAAACACTGTGCATTTTCGATGAACATCAATTCTGTCAAACCTGAATTTTGATTAATCATTAATCGTTTTTTTTTTAATTGATGCAAGTGTTATTGAAACAAATGATTACCAAGCTGTGAAATTGCAGTTGAAAACTACGGTTGTTGCTTAATTTCCCATTCCAGCTCAAAAGATATTCATGAACCAAGAATATGCTGTGTTAAGTAACTTACAATTATTCTTTTTTCTAGCAGTTCATATGTGATATACGAATAATGCCAACAATGACGTCTATTTCATTAAGACACACCATATCTTTACATTGAAACAGGTTCATAATTGTGTCAAGTTAACAGTACCGATATCATTGTTTACCTATATTATGCCTGTTTTGTTTTGTTGACACATTTTTGTCAGTATAATACAATAATATGTGACTGTCATACAAGTGAGACGTTAAGCAAGCTATCATACTGCATAAGGAAATGCCTGTACTTAGTAAGGAATAAGACATATTTATGCATTCATTTGATGTATTTCAGCTTTTAATTTTGCCTTTTGATTAGGGACCTCCGTTTTGAATTTGAATTTTCTTTTGAAACAGTTATGACGTAGTTCCATTTGAGTTAATTTTGTTAAACACTACAAATTATACCCATTTAACAAAGTATAACATTAATCGTCTAAATACAAGTGTAAACGCTTGGGAATCTGGCTTGACTGTTTGACATTTAAATAGTTAATGAATTCGAGGTTTTAAGTGATACCAATTTGTTCATTTTTTGACTTTTGATTTGAGTTCTTAAACTGATACGTACTGATGATTTATGATATTTGAACACTCAAATGATGCTCTTATTAAAACGTTTGAATAACAAAACAACCCTAAGTTGAAAATAAGAAAAAAACCTGAAGTTCCGAAATGCTACTGGACTTGTCTGGAACCAGAAGTGGTTCAATCAAATATTGGTAAAACTTTATCAAAGATAACAGGTGTATAATTTGGTCTACGTAAACATTATATGAGGCACTCAAATCATAACAGTGAGAAGGCCAAGTGAAATACAAATTCTGTTACCTAAAAGTCATTATATTTTAACAGCTCTTGTATTTAAAAAAAAAATACAGACAATGTGAAATTCTCATTTTCATACAGCATAAAACAGTGTTCAATTTCCTCCGGTCAGGTAATGGGATTTTTTTTTATTATAATGATGAATTGCTACATTCCCATACAGTGGATAATAGGTGATTAAATTAACTGAAATCTTAAATCAAAAATTCAATATTTGATATAGACTTAATTTAGTAACCTTTTGCCAGGACTTGAAATATTATACATATGATAGCATTACTAAAATGTGATTGATCAAATTCCTTTGTAGAGTATATAGTTGCTATTTCCGATTCAAATGATAAATTACAAAAAAATGAAGGACACTTGACACAATTTGACTTATTATGTTACTTGAATGTAAAACAAGGAAATAGGACATATTATATACAAAATAGCAATACGAATGGTAGGCTGTTATTAATTATCTGTTAATTTCGTTTTTGATCTTCATATTTTCAAAACATTTCTTATTACACAAACATCTTTGGGTAGTTTTCGTGTTTACGGTTTAAAATGTCGGCATAAGTGTTATTGATATCAATAGAGATCTTTCAAATCACAAAACATGTAAGTAAACACTCTACAGGGTAACATGCATGTAGATACAATCACTGTTGTTCTTCATGTATTAAAAGTATCCATTTACATGGACTTTCTGGAGTACAAGGCTTATGCAGTTTGTGTTATTGTAGGTTTAAATCCCAACAGTATATACTGGTTTGTGTTTTGAACGTATTTCATATGTTTACCTTACATGTGAAATCTTGTTATATATCTTAAAGTTAAACCAGACATTTGATTCATGAACAAAACATGCGTTTGTTATAATTGATTCAATAATTTATAGATAATATCTAGTTAAGGCTTGGTGACAGTACTGTTTATACAATTTGGAAATCAATCAAAACACTGTAGATGTTGTACCGAACAGATAAAAAAACAGTTAATGAGATGTTTTCATCCTTACATCCATTTTTATATTTGTTTAAACATAAACAATACATTTCATTTTAGGGCTTTGCAAACCTTTGTCTGATTTGTTTATTTGTACAAGGTAAGATCACGTTAAGGATATTGACAAATTATAAATATGGATATATTTAAGATATGAAGAAAACAAAACGACATTCCAACTCATGCTTGAGAGAAATTGGAACGTCATGACCAAAACAGAAGACGACGGAAGCAAAATTCATCACAAAATACTATTATATAAAAACTAACGACCGAGGAGCACACACCAATAACTATTTTGTATTGATTTCATGAACCCAAGATAAGCAGATGGTGTTTCAAGATACTAATGTACTTGTAATTTTGCATATGTGGGTATGCCAGGTCACGGTATTGACAATTGCCTTTCATGTGTACAAGAATGTAGAACTTTAAGGTACACTCAAATGATTTTGATTCAATGATCAGTCCAACTTGAATGTATATTATATATATATTAATGACTCAGTTACGTCCCGTAACAAATATGAATACATTCATTGATCAAACACTTGTGAATGCACTGTTACAAAAGCCAAATTTTATCTAGACCAACAATTGTATTACAGAATTCGTTATGTTTAACCTTCAAGGTAAACAAATACGAAATGTACATGTAATTAAATAATCGAAAAGAGTAAGCAAGAGTGGTGTTCGGATGCAAATACGTTTTTTTCAACCGAAAGATGTTTTAAGACTCTAACGTTCTAGAGTATAATGATATAGTCCACATAAGGTCACGTCTTTCACCCAACTATAATTTTCTAACTTGGTGTAACTTCTTTTTGTAAAATTATTTGCAGAACGGCAGTTTTGTGTATGCCAAAATTAAAACAATAGACCACCCGACCCCAAAGTAATAAATAACTTATCGTAACGATCAATTAACTAATATTGAAATTACTGCAATACTTTTTATAACAACGATAATGATTCGCAAGCATGATTTTCCTTCTTATTCATTTGAAAGTTGATTTTTTCAAAAATTATTCATGTTATTTCAGACCAATCCGTACAGACAGATTCAAGTTTAATTTTTACAACGGAAATGTCATCGATAAATCTGACATTTAAAAATTTATTCCAAGAGCTTTATTTCCAAATATCTTGAACAGCATATTTTTCTAGCTTCTCAGCTGAAAAATACAACATTGTAATACGTCCAGATATTTTAAAAGTTTCCATAATAAATGTAACAGCAAGTGACATAGGATCTTACTGGATAGACAATTGGATTGGTACATATGAAATAATGCTTAACATATCTGGTAAGTTGATCATTACGTGCATACATTTGATTGGTGTTAGCTGTGTTTTATAATTGTCGGCAGTTGCAAATATTACATATTACATGGAAAATCAAATTGGCAAATTGTAAGCTAAATTTTAGACTATGGTTATCACTCCTTATTTTGGTTTGTTATACATAATTATAAAAGATAGCGTATGCTCTGGTTCCTTAAAATTGAACATCAAAATGTATATATACCTCTAAAGCAAAATGAATCATCTGTTCACACAGTATAGAGGAAAGTATTCCATCTGTTTCTTTTGGCACATTTATGATATATGGAAGCCAAAATAAAACGTGAACTTTTCACACTAATGTGATTTTATTATATTAGAAGTACCAGAAACTGATAGACTTGAATATTTACTCTTATTTTGCCACTTTTGGGTTGTTACCTATACACAGATTTTAATGTAGTTGTCTTCAAGTTCTGGGAAGATACTACAGGATCTGTCAAAATAATGTTGTTATTTATGTCTGCATTTATTTATACATATCGGATTTGTTATCACATAAGCAACACGACGGGTGCCGCATGTGGAGCAGGATCTGCTTACCCTTCCGAAGCACCTGAGATCACCCCTAGTTTTTGGTGGGGTTCGTGTTGTTTATTCTTTAGTTTTCTATGTTGTGTCATGTGTACTGTTGTTTTTCTGTTTGTCTTTTTCATTTTTAGCCATGGCATTGTCAGTTTGTTTTAGATTTATGAGTTTGACTGTCCCTTTGGTATCTTTCGTCCCTCTTTTAATGGTTGTTTTTTCAAAGTGTTTTTTTTTATTTTTATTATATTATTTGATTATAAAACACTTACTACTATTGGCTTATAAATTTTATATTTGAGGACAGAGTGAGTCGATTAACTCATAAAACATATTTTAGGATTTGAAGAAGCAACAGTCAGCATTCTAATTTCTATTTGTGTGAATCAGTTGGAAAGAAAAAATATAGTAGAAAAAATGTATTTAATAAATGTTAAAAAATGTAATTGAAACGACCTCATGATTGTTATATTTTATAGATTCTTGCACTATTTTCTATATGAAAGAGCTTAATCTATAAACAAAGGAATATATTTTGAACTGCATTCCATTGTGGTATGGGTACAGTAAGCGTAATATCACCACATGTACCAGACAGACAAATCAGAAAATTTTCGAAAACTACTCATGAATCAGCCTATTTTGATCGATACCTCTTCGCTAAACATACAGACGTATTATTATTAATGAAATAAATTATGGCTGCTTCAGATATTGGACCAACAATTCATGTTATTTATATATCAGTATTTCATATATAACTAAGAGCTACGTTATTAGCATTGCAAGAAGTGAGCGAATCATCTTTGGAGACAAACTGTGTGTTTTGCCATGCCGATGGCAGACAAGATACAGAAAAGGCAAGGAACATTTCGACTCCGGTACTTGTGGAGTATTCTGAAGGAACACTGCACAGTATTTAAAAGAAATAAAAACATTCGAAAGGCTTCTGCGGAACCCAGTGTCTCACCTACTTTTGTTGTTAGTCGCAGTTTGAATAAAATGGGGAAACTATTTCCTCTAGATACAATATCGTTTGATTGTAAGAATCTTTTGTCCATATTTGGTAACAATCCAGGATGGGTTATGAATCTAAATAATGTTTTACAAAATGTAACTGCAGACTGATGTAATGTTAACTGGAAAAAAAAATAAGACTATTTTTAAGTAATATACGAAAAACAGGAAATATATTTTACAAATGTTTTCAAGATACATGCTTTAGATCATAAACAAACTTTTACAAATCAAGGATAGTTTGAGAGAGTTATTCAATTTTTTAAAACTTTAACCACTGAGTAAATGTTATATGTTAATTAGTAGAAAATAAACTAAGTTCGATCAGAGAACAGCTCAATACCTACAATGGGTTTTCAGTACAGTGAGAGATTTTCGCACCAAAAGCTGGGCTTCATATAAAAAAGATGACGTGGTATGATTGCCAATGAGACAACTCTCCACAAGAGACCAAATGACACAGAAATAAACAAATATAGGTCAACGTATAATAGCCTAAGGTATCACACTTTTTTTTCCAAATGAACAATTCAAGTTATTTTAGATTGAAGTCGGAATTAATATAATGTTCTTACAAAAATATATTCGGGGTCTTAAGGTTGACTTTTTGTTCAAAAAGATTGTTAAATATTTTTTATGTATTCTCTTTTATAGCATGTATTTTAAAAACGACTGAATAGAAGTTTTATCTATGTGTCGTAATTAAACAAGTTATTTTTTTATTATAGATTTGATTATTCATTTTAATATCAGACGAAAAAAAAAATATTCGAGAAATTTCAAACAAAAACAATTACTCATTATGTGTCTCATCAATTCTAAACATAATTCCCTACCAATGTACACACGATTGTGGGAAATTTTTACCTATAAATGCACTTTACTTTAAACAATCATCAACAATTGTCCGACCAAAAACTACACCATGTCCCTCTATTCTTGAATTTTCTTATACCATTTTCCTTAATTTTCTTATACCATTTTCCTTAATTTTCTTATACCATGTTCCTCTGTTCTTTATTTTGCCCGTTATACTCTAATCTCATTTTGTATTTTTTTTCTTTATTTTCCTGTATTTATACCTTCTTAATTCGGAGCAACCCACACTAAATATACATATGATACACACGGTCTATAGGTCATCGCTTGTGCCGAAATACACATCTTTGCATAACACAGGATGTCCTTGTTCATATTTATTTTAAGTACTGAATGCTTTTTTTTTGTAACTTCATTGGGGTGTAAAAGCGTTGACCGAAGTACATTTTGTAAGAAGCGCGAAAGCGCTCCATTCTAAAAATGTGCACACGGTCAACAACCCTATGAAGATACAGAAAGAAGCATTCAATACTTATAATATAAATACATTTTTTAGCTAGGATTATGAAAACATGATTTTTATCAAGTTCTTTTTTAATTTACCTGTGCACTCTATTGTGGGACCTCGTGTCATCTTTAATGATACATTTTATTGTGTAATGAAATTGATTAAGGAATAACGCAAAATTGCAGTGTAGCCAATCAGAATAACGTATTATAATTCAATTCAAATCTTTATTGCCATAAAACTACATATTTATAGTATGTGACACAACATATAATGAAACATACATTTAATGTTATTATAACATTGTAAATGCCCTCCTAATGATACATCTAATAGTTGCCACTGGACATTAAACAACTAACTATAAATTCATCCGTCATATTCTTAGTTTTGTTATAATGCGAAAATCAAACAACATGATGATACAATAATTATTGCAGATTTTCACAAGGGAAATAATGGGAAATAATTGTTAACAAAACCACTCACTCACATCCCTACGACACAAATTAAAGTCTAGCCTTTTCACATTAAAATTCGATATTTTCATCTATTTCAATCTACATGTATTCTAAATAATTTTAAACAATTTCAAATCAAACGGTCATTTTTCTTATTTGCCATAAAAAAAACAATTATTTTCATTTCTTATTTTAAACAAATCGATTGTTTTTCAATGGTCGGTGCCTGTTAGGATTTATAAAACCGTGTTTGCCAGAAAAATAAAGCTACATACATGTACAACAGGAAAAAAAACAATGTCTTAGAAATACTTCGATTCCCTACATGTATTTTCTAATTTCTGTTGTAATGTGGTGTAATGCAAAGTGGTAATTCCTGAATACTGATTTGTACCCATCAGGCATCTGGGGTTAATAACTGTTACAAATCTATGGACATGCAGTAGTCTCTGTTTCTTTACTCGAAAAGTATTCACCTAAATCATGTTTTATTTATGAAAATTGCTCATTGCTGGCGAATGCTAAACATTGATCTCTAGGTTTATAATTGTTTAGTTGTTAGGTAACTGTCTGATCTCGCAAACCTGACATGTCATGGTCATTATTGTTTGCATCAAGTTGCACCAATGCATTCAAAAGATATAAACGCGACACCGTACAAGAGTCGTTATTTTACATAAACTATTAGTATTTTTTTTTCTTTAACGAAAACGAAATACGAAACCACTTCTCGCAATTTCCTTTGGGGTTATTGTGCTTGTCTTTTGACAAAATATAGCCTTGTTTCAAAAATAAAACGTATAAGAGAAATATATATAACTGAACTAGAGTGAAGAGATGAGAAGTAGGAATTACAAATTTTAATTGAATGTTCTAAATCTTAGTGTATTTCTGATTATGATTGTACAGACTCAAAAATGTCTTTGTTTTGCTGAAATGAAAAGTCACCGTCGTCAGCCAATAAAAGCAAAATGGATATAGTAGATCTTTCTAATTTTGAAAACAATATTTCTCTTGCTCCGTTGATAAAAGGGCACTTACAAAATAGTGAATACTATCCTCACCAAGATGACCACAGCTGCTTGCGGGATTGGGTTAAATATTGATAATGTTTAAATCTGCATTTGAATAACGGCACCATATTACTCAACTGCACTGGTATTAAACTGATAACCGTAACTTGAATTACGACTATCCCAATATGGCGACGGCAGATATATGTAAAATCTTTACAGCCATTTTTCTCAAATGTAACATGTTTTTGTCAATAGTTAGTCAGCTGCAAGGTTTTTCTTTATCAATGATTACATCGTATTTGAATCGTAACGGTGCACTGTAATAGTCTAAGCGCTTTGAAAATTGCCGTTGAAAAATTCTGCCAGGATCTGTTACAGAAAAAAGGTGTCAAAGTTGAGAAAAACGCTTGGTACTTTTATATACTTTGTGGAAAGATAGAAAAACACTATAATTTTCGTCAGAACTCAAAGATTCTTCGATATGTCCTATTGTCTTCTGAATATTTTTTAAGATGAACAATTTAAATTTTTTATGTCAAACATTTAAAATTTTACTCGGCGTTTATAAATAGCATTGAAAATACAACATCTTATAAACGATAATCATTGATAAAATTGATGTAAATGAGCCACTCTTTCTCAGGTTGAGATGGAATATGTTCGTTATTTGATTTAACGAGTTTAACAATCGAAACCCCTGAAATATCACCTTATGACAAGCACGAAAAATGGCTAAACTAAACTTCCAACAGCGGACAATTATTTATAATTATACGATATTCTTTCAATGGATGTTTTAAATATAATGCAGAACTTATCAATTAAGACATTTCTTATCCCTTTTCAAATATGAAGTCACATGCACGAAAAAGTTTGTCTGACAACATATTTCATCCTGGCCACAACTCCCCCACCCTTACCCTGTAAACATTTAATGGTATTTCCCTAGTGTTGATTTCGACAACGAGCTTTAATTGTAACCGCAGATAAATTGTCAATTGTAAGTCGGTGTGACTCTATCCACCACCAACACATAACCACAAGCTGAGTGAGGAGACTTTCTTGCCATAAGACGTCTAGAACTATTTTCAACCTTGTCGTCTTATTTCTTAAATTACGTTTTAACAAAATATTCGTTCCCGTGAAAACTAAGATTTGTTTAACTTTCAAATTTTATCGTGGTCTCTTCTCAGGATATAGCGGTTATCTGTTTGTTGGCTTTACAGCTAATTTCCTAATTCATGTAAAGCGAGACTTTAGTTAGCTTGCTTGCTTAGTTTGTATATTTTACAATTGTAATTGGGATAACCAGTCAAATTTAAATATAATATATACAGATGAAAATATGCCTCTATATTGTTTGAAGTTGTCAATGTTATTTACAAAGCTTGAATCCATGTGTATACAAACAGAGCAAGCAAGCCTATCAAAGTGTTACTCTACAAGCATTGGGAAATTAGCTGTAAAGTCGACAAGATAACAGGTTAATGTAGTCAAGTGAATTTAAGATTTGTTGCAATTCTAAAGTACAATGATTAAATCAATCTTATCTTTGATGTGCCATATGGGCATCCCTATAAAATAAGACAGTCCATGCGTGACCCATGGCATTAGATATTATGCATGTCAGTGGATATTTTCATTGTGAAGCTAGCACTAGTAAGTAAAATGTAAGCAAGTAAGTAAGTAGGTAAATTATTTATTATAGTGACATGTGTTTTTTTTCACAAAATATTGTATTATACAGTGAGATATAAAAACAATAATTAGAACACCCGACCCTTTGCGTCTATAAGTCACTTTAAACATAAATAAGAATGGTACGGCGAACAAAAATAAATAAATGTTATCGAAAATTTTAATATAAAAATCTTACGAATAACCTATATTATTTACGTGTCTGAAATATTTTGAAAAATGAAATTAAACTCTTGAACAGACCATTTATGAACGTCGATTCACAGTCACTTGTCTCAAATTTTGTTTTCCTATATACCTTAATATTAAGGTATATAGGATTTTTTTATTGAGACAAGTGCCTGTGCGTCGTTTGTGTGAATTCGGGATTTACACGTATTAAAACCTCTTCACTTTTCGGGATTCGAGGAAAAAAAATATTTAGCAAACACTGTTGAGGAACACAAATAAAAAAATAATTCTGTATCATAAATTTAATTTGTTAATATTTGCAACTCTTAAAACCAGCTGATATTTTTTTTCTTATTTCTTCGTGTTGAATAACCTAACAAATGGGGATACATGTATCCACGACTTCCCAAATTTAATCTAAAATTCAACTACGTTACCCAACACTTTTAATATTGAAACAATGCAAGATATAAATATATTTTTGTTTATCAAATTCGAATACTGGGAGCTATCTAAAGTCTGTTCATAGGATCTCAGTATTAATATAGGCGTGGCAATCCATCACTTTTATCCAATCAACTGTCCTTAATAATAAAGATTGACGTGCAATTGTGTCTGTGTCAAGTTAGATGAATATATTCATATTTCTGGACGTACATATGTCAGTGAGAGTTTAGGCTTTTTCATTCGATAGTAGCAGATGAAAAAAAAGGATTTTCAGATATTCTATCTATAACTGAAAAAAAAATGGCATTAAATCGTAGAGGCAGTCCCACTTTATGTGAAGAATAGAACGTATTCATCTTTTTGGATTTTCTTCTGTCCACTAGCAAATGTCTGCCTGTACCACTGAAAATATATATAACTTCTGGACTAGCGAACACAGGCAACCTAGTAACTAATCTTCCTGCTTCCAACTGAACGACATGGTCCAGATTGTTGTAATCTTGTTGAGTACAGTCATCCCATAACTCACGTGCATATTACATAATTGGTCTTATAAGTGTTAAGCTTATGTGAATAAGATAATTCCTAGTCAATACATATTTCAATTTTTTTTAGAAATTTAATCTTGTGCTTTCACACTTTGAAACGTTTTCTATATTGTATAGAATTTACCATTGAAATCAAAAGTAATACTTAAATGTTTATGACAGGAGACAATTCTACTACTTGATTTTGAAGTTCTATTTTAATATCATCTGGAGATCTATTACAAGAGAATAGCATAGTAATAGTCTTGTTCCGATTAAAAACAATAAACCAATCCTTAGACCATACTAACATTTGTTCTAAATCGCTATTTAAGACATTCGCTAATTTGTTAGGACTAGTACTTGAATAAGAAAGGGATTTTTCATCAGCACACAATCGAGTTATACTTATCAAATTACCAGCTATGTCATATACATGAATAAGGAATAGTAGGGAACCTAATACAGAGCCTTGTGGAACTCCGGCATTAGTATTCTCAGAAGGCAAATATGAACTTGAAACAGAAACGCATTTTGTATATTTGAAATATAACTAATTAAGTGATTAAATACGTTTTTAAATACATTTTTTTTTTCAAATATTTTCCTACTACTGATAATAATGAGATTGGTCTAAAATTGGAAATCAGTGATTTGTACCCGGTTTTGAAAATAAATAAATGCTGAAAGCCAACTCATTTTAAAGAAGTTTTGAAAATAAAATGGTCAAATGCATTTTTTTTTACATAAAGCACAAATAAATTTACATGTTACATTATGAGATCAAAATACCTTAAATAACCCAGTCCAGAGATATCGTGTATATTCGACTGAATATACCATATATATCGAGTATTTTACATTCATACTTGTTACGTAACAAGATCTGGGCCCAGGTAAAAAGATCCAGCAGGCGGTGTATATTCTAAAGTGTTTATCGCCTTCCATTATACATGCTGACGATGACATTTAGCTTTAGGGCCATTTTGTTTTCGCAAAGACAAACAAAAATTAAATAATTTTATATATAAAATATTCTGTTGAAAAATATTTTTTTTAAATTAAAGGTAAACAGATAAGCCTAATGTCTTCGCAATTTCTTGTTCAGATCCATGGACACAGATGTCAGAAGGAATAAGAAAACACTAAATTCTTAAACAAATATATTGTAAAATGGACACCAAACACATTTTGATAGAGTAGTGTACTGATAAATTTTCTTGTGTATTTTCTATGTTCTGGAAAATTCAACATCCCATCAACAATACTTAAATTAAAGTCCTAAGATTAATGAAGTAAATATATATTTTTTTAGAATATCATTTGCAAGGCTGCATGCCCTGCATGCCTATTGCATCAATCGTTTTCATATGTTTCTTTTCCGCCATGCATAAGTTTAATCTTTACTTTGACTTTATTCTATATAATTATATATAATTTGTTTCAGAGATCGATTTATGAACTTTATGCTTAAAATAATTAACCCACAATATATGTATATGGTATACGGCATTTTTTTTTGTATATATACATGTACATGCATAAATTAATAATAATCCTTTAGATATATTTTAGTTGATTGATTGTAAGTTGTTTTATGTCCAGTGTAAACTATGTCAAACATTTTTATGAAGAAAAGAGTTTCTAATTCGCAGGAAGAATTTACGTCATATTTTGCACAATGTAATTTAAAGTATTATTTCCTTGTTTCAAAGTAAAAATAATAATATTATCATATTTAAAAAAAAAAAGGTGGATTTGTTTTGTGATCAGTAGAACTTACTGCGACCAATTAAATTGTATTTACAATGAGATTTATATTTAGGTGTGTGCCAAATAGGGAAACAATAAACTGGTAAGTTGGTGACCATTTAGACTTCGTTTAGATAACACACGTCTTCAAAATTAATAGTTTAAAATAACATTTTGGGGAGTTAAAAATTGAAAAGTGAAACGCTAAAATGTATATACAAACCTATTATATCACTTTCCTCTGAGCAAGGGAAATATATATTGAAACTGTAGAAGATCATAGTGGGTTTAACGACAACGAGACAGCAATCAAACAACAAAAACACATAAGGACAGCTAGTGGGTAACATTATATAGTTTAGTTTAAACATATTCTATTTGCTGAATTAAAGCAAAATGGATTAGACACAAGTAAATCATACTTATGAAGTCTTCTCCATAATACAATATAAAGTTACAATAATAGTATAATATAATAGACGTGCATATAAAACAAACAATTTATACAATATAATACTAGCTTTCATAGGTGAACAAAGAGGATAGAAAGTAAAAAGAGAAAAAGAAAGTTTGAAAAGTCGTATAATTCTGTGACGATGACTTGTGAATTGATGGCAATGATGACGTTCAGTGTCAGTAATAATAACGCTCTATCCGAAATCTGTTTGACCTTTTTATGAAATTTTGAACATGTTTGAAAATTTGAATATTTTGTTCGTTCGAAAGTTCCAAGTGTCCGCAAATTAATAGTTTTGTATCTAAAACAAAGTTTTCAGATAGCCAGTTAAGGTTATGGAATAAGGTTTTTCTACATAATGTGTATTTTGGGCAAACGAAGAAGTAATGGTAGACATCCTCAATATCGGACCCACAATGGCAAGAAGGATCATCTATAATATTAGCTCTAAATAGGTCATTGTTTAAGAATGAAGCGGAACATAGCAATTATATTATATAGTGTTCACCAATTATAGATAGGTGTATATACAACATGCCAATTTCTAAATCATCCCTTATTTCTTTATCATTGTGAATAATTTATCTCGGAAAATAAAATACATGTACTACAAGTCTTTGATTTAACAAATGATAAAAGATTTGGCATAAAAACGTGATTCTCAATATAATTTAAAAATTGAGGAGAACGCCAGAATAAGAAAGTTATAAAATTTAAAGAATACCAATATTAAAGTTTTACTACTAAGAGGTATATTGTCCCCCTTCTTTTAACCTACAAGAAAACTTCATGAGAGCCGATGATTAAATATCCACCTTAATTTTTTCCGAAATGTTCATATATAATATTAATACGGCGTCAAGTGTTTAAACAGGTCGAGAACTCTAGATTTTCTGACGTCAGAATATATTTGCATAGTAATTTCCAAAACACAAGGCCAATATGGCCTTGAAAAACTGACCAATCGACTCAATGAACTACAATGCATTGTGGGCTACTACGAGTAAACTACTACTTAAAACACGTGGAATTAGTGGGAAACAGTCAACTAATATATTGTCTGGGACTCTAATTACCAATGTTTTTATTCTGCAAATATCTTTAATGTAAAATATATATAACGTAATCTTAAATTTGCATGCTCAGATTAAAAAAAATTTGTTTACTGGCTTCCCGATTCGACTTTTTTGTTGTTGCCTTGCATTAGTAGTTGAACCGGTTTTGTGCATTATTATGAATTGAACCTACATTAATTTCACGACATGAAACAGTGAAATATCCAGTGAAGTGACCACTGTCCAATAAGAAAATTATTTGAGCTCTTTTAAACCGGTATAATATCATTCCAAAATCATTTCTGCCTAGAAAAATGTAAAAGCCGGTTTCTTGAGGCTTTTAGTAAATGATAACTAAACTTCTGAATAGGGTTCTGTAACTTTTATTTCAGACTAACGAAGTTCAATAATGGTAATGTAAATAAAGCCCTGTAAAATATAAATGTACTTATAAATTACAGAAAGATAAATCTGTTTATTAAGTAATAATAATTAAAACTAATGTTCGTAATTCATTATCATGCAAACTTATTTAGCTGCATACATATGTATTTGATCACAAAAATATATAATGTGGATACCATAGCAATTACTTGACTCAATTACAATTATACCAATTCGACTTTCAGTTATTGTATTACATTTTCTCATATGCTGTCTCATACCAAAGTCTATTGAGCAATACTTGTGTTGATAATATAAACTACACAAAACGTAAGCTGCATGCTTGTTAAATCAAAAAGCAACTAATCGCAAAAAGTAACAATAAAAGCAAAGCAAATATTAAAAAACTAAAGCTAAGCGAAGCAAGAATACAAATACACTTAGCTTACCTCACATATCGTGCAAGTGGCACATTTCCATATAAACCATATTACACACTACATCTTTAATACAGTAAGGTTTAAATATACCTGTATAACAAAAATGTTTATTATAAATCTTTGTTAAGCAATGTTTATTGTTTATAGTAAAAATCAATATTAACCTAGATATCTATTTTTAGTTCTTATATCGATTTACTTTAATTCGATTAACCTTTAAACATTACAACATTCTTTCGGTCCACTCGACACTCGCATTCATTCAAGTTATATGTAAACTTTATCTTCAAATCATTATACCAGATTTAATAGGCTATTGAAGTATTATTTTATATGATCGTAAAATTCAACTCTTCTTATGTTTTAATATATATTTACATTCTCTTTTGTTATGAAATTTAGCTCTCGTTCTCGACATTCAATCTCAACATGCATACGTGTAAAATATGAACTATAGGACAGTATATTGCAAAGTTAATAAAGAAAGATATAGGACTGACCTTATTTATGAAACTCCAAATCACAGAATTGTTATTGTATAGATTGTTATATGCAGACAGGTAAATATAGGTGTTGACCACAAGATGTCTTCCCATAAGATATAGAACAAAAGAATTAAACCGCCAAAAGTACTGACCAATAGAAGAAATGTCCAAAAGCGCTCAAATCAACCGTGAAAATAAAGTAATAACTACAGTGAAATCAGACTTAACCAAAGCATAAGAATAGAATTCGTCCGTCAATAGTCCATGTCAATAAGTAAAAATAGAATAACACATAATACTAATCCTTAATTACAGAATGTAATTAATAAGCTAACAATATAACTTTATTCAAATATGTACTAATATCAATTATTAAGAATATAAAAATATACAAAATACATAAAATAACAGGCTATCACATACTCCCCCCAGCCGTGAAATGACGTCCCGTCATTTCCTGTCTGTGGTTGCTGTTGTAATGACGTCAATAATAGCCTGTGCTGCTTCTGCCTGTTTTCCATGAAATAGATGAGTGTCTGCTAAAGATGTAAGGCATTGAACCCTCTGAAACCAATCTGTAGTGGTGGTATGACTTGCACTCTTCGAAAGCTCGTATTTCCCTGACGTCATCCACGCAGGTGCTTTCCTTGCTCTGGTCGACCGACGAATACTAACAGGTGACGACGATGACGAGCTGTCAGAACTATCCTCCTGATTGTCACTTGTCACCTCTGGTGAAGGCCTTCTGTCGCCGATATCCGAATCTGTCCCATTGGTGTCATGAGAGTGGGCGTCCCCTTCAGATTCAGATTCATCTTCTGCTTCCACATCGCTTGTTGGATTCACCACTGGCTGAATGATATCTGAAGTGACGGTTGAATCACTATCCTCCTCAACTAGCGGTTCCAATAATACATCTATAATATCCTCATCAGATGACTCCGGATAATCAATGGTCGGTTTCCTCAATACTCTAGGTGCTGGTTTCGGTGGTTCTTTCTTAGCTGGTTTTCTGAGTTTCAGTACTGGTCTAGTTGGTTCTACCAGATGACCCACTGGCAACAGCAAGTTTCTGTGGAGATTCCTTTTACGTCCTTCTCCACTCTCCTTCCTCACTGTGAAAACTGGTATCTCCAGATTCGGTTGTTCAAGTACAACGTAAGGGTCTTGTTCCCACTTGTCTGACAGCTTGTGTTTGCCTTCAAATGCCACTATTTTCACCAAGACTAAATCTCCTATCTTGATTGTACCTCCCTTTACTTTGGTGTCATAGTTCTTCTTCTGTCTCAGTTGTGCTTTCTTAGATGTTTCCTTAGCCAAGTTATGAGCAACTTCCAACCGTTTTTTAAGGTCCTTGATGTAATTGGATCCTGTATCTTTCCGTATGCCAAATGCTACATCCACTGGAAGTCTAGGATCTCTTCCAAACATGAGGTAGTATGGTGCGAATCCTGTAGACTCATGCTTAGTACAGTTGTAGGCATGGACAAGTGGTCCTACATAGGCTTTCCAGTTCCTCTTCTTGTGTGGTTGAAGTGTTCCTAGCATGTTAAGTAGTGTTCGGTTGAACCTTTCGCACATTCCGTTGCCCATCGGATGATAACTGGTGGTACGTGACTTGGTCATTCCTGTTAGACAGCATAACTCCTTTATGATCTTTGATTCGAAGTTAGCCCCTTGGTCAGAATGTATACGGTCGGGTGTTCCATAGTGTACTATGAAGTGCTGGTAAAAGGCTTCAGCTGTTGTCTTTGCCGTTTGGTTCTTGGTGGGAATGGCTTGAGTTAAACTGGTAAAGTGATCTGTTATGACCAGGATGTGTTGTTGACCTCCTTTAGATGGTTCTAACGTAAGGTAGTCCATACAAACTAGCTGTAGTGGTGTTGTTGTCTCAATACTTACTAGCGGAGCTCTCTGGTTTGGAAGTGTCTTTCTCCTAATACACCTTCCACAATGCGCTATCCACTCTGTAACATCCTTGGCTATACCAGGCCAGTAAAATCTGTCTCTCACTAATGACAAAGTACGGTCTTTGCCAGGGTGTCCCATGTCGTTGTGTAATGCCTGGAGTGTTGTAGTAATATGAGCTGTTGGAAGTACTAGCTGTTGTTTAACTTCATCGTTGATAGTAATTTGACGATATAATACTCCATCTATGATCTTCAGATGATTGTACTGCCTCTTGAATATGGCGTCTCCTTTCTCTGGTTTCTGGTCTTTCTGTATCATATCAATCCAGTGACTAACAACTGTGTCTTGTCTTTGAGCTCTCTTCCAGTCTATGACATCTGATGTTGATGTTCCATTCAGATCTATGTCATCTTGTAGTATATCTGGATTGACTGCTAAACACTCGGCATAAGGTACTGATGTTACGGAATTACAGATGGTTCTGATAGTGTCGGTGTTGATCTCTATGATATCCCTGGGTAGTCTGCTTAAGGAATCAGCATCAGAGTTGTTTCTCCCTGGACGATACTTGATATCAAAGTTGTAAGTTGCAAGATCAGCCAACCATCTGTGTCCTGTGGCATCCAGTTTGGCAGTAGTAAGGACATACGTCAAAGGATTGTTGTCGGTCATCACTGTAAAATGTGCTGGTCCATACAAGTAATCCTTGAACTTGTCTGTTATCGCCCACTTTAACGCAAGGAACTCCATCTTGTGAGCTGGATAATTCCTCTCAGCTTTCGTAAGTCCTCTACTAGCATAACAGATGACGTGTTTTTCTCCGTGTTGTTCCTGGTAAAGTACTGCACCAAGTCCAAATCCAGACGCATCGGTGTGAAGTACGTACTGTAAACTGTTGTCAGGATAACTCAGTATCGGAGCTGACGTAAGGAGTTCTTTCAGTTTTCTGAAGGCTTGGTCCTGTTGTTCTCCCCAAGGCCATTCCTTCTGTGGTTGTTTCTTCTTTTTCTGTCCTTTCCTACCTGATGGAATTGGCATCAACTCTGTCAATGGTCTGCTGATCTTGCTGAAGTTCTTTATGAAACGTCTGTAGTATCCAGCCAATCCCAAGAAACGTCGAACATCTTCAGGTGATGTAGGTGTAGGCCAAGCCAGGACTTTCTCGGTCTTTTCTGGATCTACTTCCACTCCATCTGCTGAAACAATATGTCCCAGGAACTTTACCTTGCGTTGAAAGAACGAACATTTCTTGGGTGCCAACTTCAGGTTCGCCTTTCTGATGCGGTCCATTACCAGTTGCAAGTTGTTAAGATGTTCCTCATATGTCTTTCCAAAGATAATCACATCATCAATGAACACGCAGCATATTCTTAGATGGTAATCAGCTAGACAGTCTTCCATGAGTCTTTGGTATGTGGCTGGACTGTTGGTGAGTCCAAATGGCATTCTATTGTACTCATAAAAACCTAAAGGTCCAACTGTGAATGCAGTTCTTTCCTTGTGTGGTTCGTACAGCTCCACCTGGTGATACCCGGACTTCATATCAACGACACTGAAAAGGGTACTTCCGGAGAGACAGTCAAGCAGGTCTTCAATCCTTGGTAGACTATAGCTATCCTTTTTCGTCCTATTGTTGAGCTGGCGATAATCAACACATAGGCGTAGAGTGTTGTCCTTCTTTCTAGCAAGAACTACATTGGAGGCGAATGGACTCTTAGATGGTCTAATGATCCCTGCATGTGTGAGTTGTCGAAGATGATCTCTTACTTCTTCATATGCTGATGGAGGAATTATTCTGTATCGCTGCTTAAAAGGTCGATCATCTGTCATATCGATGCGATGTTTGACAATATCAGTACGTCCTACGTCTTCATCAGTCTTGGAGAATATGTCCATGTATGAGCGTAGAAGTTTAACTCCTGTATCTAGTTGTTCATCTGTTAAAGTGCTCTGTGTTATCTTAATCTTCTCCATGATGTCAGTAATTTCCTCTTCAGATGGTATACTTGGTGTAGGTTCTAGTTGAACTGGTTGTAATTCACATACTATTGCCTTCGGTGGTATACTCAGTGTTCTAGTTGTCAAATTCTCTATGGTAACAGCTACTGTCCCATTCTGTTGGTGTTGGTAAGTAATCAATGATGGTTCAACATCAAAGTCTTCCGAATCTTTGGCTAAGTTGCAAGGATGGAGCATAGCTGATGTAGTATGGTATGGTATTTCCTTGTCAACATATCCAGACAATGTGATGGTCGTGTTCGGTGGTACAATGATCTTTTTAACTTCAGCATTCTTTATAAGACCTAAGATGTTGTTGTTTCTCTTTAGTTCATGTTCTTGTAGTAATATACATCTAAATGTGAGATACCAGGGTGTAGTCAGCTTACTAGTCTGTAAAAATCTTTCTCCAAAGTCCTTCTTGAGAGATTCCATGAAGTATGACAGAGTGTTAGTTCCTAGTAGTAATGGTACTTGCTGATTATATCGACTGTCTGGTGTAACTAACAGGATAGATGAATGTGTCTGTTTATAACCTGGTATTCGTAGATCTGCTTCTATGTAGCCTAAGTATGGTAGTTTCTGGCCATCAGCACATTCAATGTCTAGTAGTGTTGTTATGTTGTTCAATGGTGTTGTTAAATGTTCCCTGTAAAAAGATTCGCTAATAGTTGAGACGGTTGAACCAGTATCAAGAAGTGCAGGTGTTTCTAATCCTTCAATACTAACTTTAGTTTCTGTTGGTTTTCCAAATAATCCTGGTGGTAATTTAACATGACTAGTTTTGGGAACACTACTTCTGCATAAGCCTATGGACGCTCCCCCTACATAGGCTTCTTGTCGTTTAAATCCTTCCTGCTGTGATCCATTCTTACACCACAACCTCTTTTATAGTGTCCAGTTTGTCCACATCTCCAACATTGTGGTTCATCATGTGTCTGTTGTTGTCCTCTACCTCTGCCTCTACCTCTCTGTTGTTGCCATCTGGGTTGCTGATGTTGTTGCCATGTAGATTGTTGTTGCCAAGGAGGTTGTTGTTGTTGTTGCCATGTAGATTGTTGTTGCCAAGGAGGTTGTTGTTGTTGTTGCCATGTAGGTTGTTGTTGCTGTGTAGGTTCTTGTTTTTCCAGTTTCTTTTCATAACGGTCCATTCTAGTTGTCATCTGCTGGATCATTCCTTTGATATCCTCAGCATCTGATTGTTCAATTGCTGCTTTACTGGTTTTGTGGCTTGGAAGACTTGATTAATACCTCTCTGTGCATGTGATCCTTCTCAATTTGACGAAGTGCAACTCTCAGTGAATCAAATTCCTTGATGGTGTCATACTTGTGTCCTGAGATGTCCTTGAGTGATGTTCTCAAACCAGTCCACAACATGGAGTGAAGCATACCATCAACATCTTGTCTTCCCACAATACCTCTCTCTACTGCCTGTCCCATGAGTGATTCTAGACGGCAACTCCAGCTGGTAACAGTCTCATCTTCTTTTTGGCGTGATCCATAAAACTCTGCTAAAAGTTCCTCCTTCTTGTCAACATTCCCATAAATAGAGTCTAGCTTATGAATGACTTCTTCAACTGATGCATCTAAATCTAGTCGCATAGCTGCATATCCAGCTTCCCCTCGGAGCGATCTCCGAACAGCATTCAAGATGGCTTCCTTCTCATATGACTGCTTCATCAATAACTTTACTTCCTGCTTCCATAACTCATAGGTGGTGTCTCCTGACTTCGGTTCATTTCCAGAAAAATTGGAAATCCTTGGTGGGTGTGTCATGACTACTTTGCTAGATTTCTCCCTTGGTGGTGGCTTAGGTGGAGGTGGTAATACAATGTCTGGATTGACATGTTCTAACTTGATGGCCCCAGTAGATTTCAGGTAGTCTATCATCCATTTTGTTAGGTCCTCAGGTGTATCAGCCTTTGGTTTGGTTCCTGTTTTGGCAAATGCTTCCATGATATCCTTAAGTGCAGGTGGTGGACTTTCAACTAATGGTGTAGTAGGTTGATCAGTAGTGCCATTCTCCTCAGTTCCATTTGAAGCCATATCAGTGTGTGGAAATAAACTATATGTATATATGAACAATTTCTCAAATGTACCTACCAAATAATATAAATAATCTGCTTCTACCTAAAACAATATGGAATAGATATGTGAATCTTTTACGTTCACTATCTAAAACTATGGAACAACAATACTTACTCTGTACTAAATATCAAATCAAATTGTCAATGTAAGTCTAAGTATCAAGTGTCAACTTAAATCAGAATCAAAATCCTAAAAACTATCCTATCTAGAAAAATATAGCCAAGAGAATCAAGAAAAGAGAAAAAAATATGGGAAAGCTGAAATGGATGTATGTGTATTACATGCAATAGGTAAGGGTTAGGAATAGGGATAGGCGGTGTAGTTGTTAAAGTACTAACTGTTATAAAGGAACATGCAACTTAACTCTCAAACAACTTTAACTACTATGCGTATAAATTTTAACTTTTTTTTATATTAAATGACTATTCAACTGTTTAACTTGTATAATAAATTTATCTGATATTTATAAATTAAATTGAAAATTGAATTTTAAATTTTAAACTAAACTGAAAATTAAATTTTAAATTAAATCTGAAATTTTAAATGCACCAACAAATATTTTTACAATCAACACAACACAATGTACAACATACAACACTAATACATGTAAACAACTATATACTATATAGCACTATGCACACACAATCAACATATAACACAAATGACAATGATAATAAACAAAGTCGCACACAAAATAAATATTATATATACACAACAACCAAAATTCACAAAGTCCATATGGATGTATCAATATCAAAGAACCCTATGTGTGTATGTGTGTGTGTCAAACAAAGTTGGACTTTATTCGCTTATCAAAGTGTATGCGTAAATTAACAAAGTGTGGTTTTGCTTTAATTTGACATAAATATTTCAAACACAATCAATGTGTCTTATATTCAATGCAAAATACCAATTTTAAATGTATGTCACTCTCTATGCATAAATAAATGTGTTTGTTTACATGTGGTGTATGTCTAGACTGCTTTATCAAGTGTACTTCCGGTTGACCTTGACCTTATGCTTATGGGTGTGGTCTTTTAGGGGGGTCAAGTATCAACAAACAAATAAACAAATTACAAAGTACAAATGTGGATGTCTAAATATGAATTAAATCTCAATGACAGTCAACTGCTATGCTTGTATTCAATTGAGTTTTATGTTAACTCAGTGTCAGTAATATTAACGCTTATCGGCGTGTAATGTTTACAAAATAAAAATTGGACAAATTTTTCAACACCAATTTCAATTATTTCAAAGTCTTTGCATACGATAAATGCTACACAAATATATATATACAATGTATATTATCAGGCAATTAAGTATAAGTATATATGAACTTACTATAATATCAATATGTTCAATAAATCCAGCAATAATGTTTGTTGATCAAGATGAATCCAACGAAAAATGTGTTCTCTGTCGTCCTAGTTCATGAACCGGTTATGTTGATATAAGTCACTGATCAGTTTCCGGTAATGCGCATGAAGTTTTTCCGTACGGATTCACTGTCGTTCTCAAAATTCGGAATATATTCCTGGTTTCTACTTTGTCCCTACGTGGGCGCCAATGTAAAAGCCGGTTTCTTGAGGCTTTTAGTAAATGATAACTAAACTTCTGAATAGGGTTCTGTAACTTTTATTTCAGACTAACGAAGTTCAATTATGGTAATGTAAATAAAGCCCTGTAAAATATAAATGTACTTATAAATTACAGAAAGATAAATCTGTTTATTAAGTAATAGTAATTAAAACTAATGTTCGTAATTCATTTTCATGCAAACTTATTTAGCTGCATACATATGTATTTGATCACAAAAATATATAATGTGGATACCATAGCAATTACTTGACTCAATTACAATTATACCAATTCGACTTTAAGTTATTGTATTACATGTTCTCATATGCTGTCTCATACCAAAGTCTATTGAGCAATACTTGTGTTGATAATATAAACTACACAAAACGTAAGCTGCATGCTTGTTAAATCAAAAAGCAACTAATCGCAAAAAGTAACAATAAAAGGAAAGCAAAAATTAAAAAACTAAAGCTAAGCGGAGCAAGAATACAAATACACTTAGCTTGCCTCACATATCGTGCAAGTGGCACATTTCCATATAAACCATATTACACACTACATCTTTAATACAGTAAGGTTTAAATATACCTGTATAACAAAAATGTTTATTATAAATCTTTGTTAAGCAATGTTGATTGTTTATAGTAAAAATCAATACTAACCTAGATATCTATTTTTAGTTCTTATATCGATTTACTTTAATTCGATTAACCTTTAAACATTACAACATTCTTTCGGTCCACTCGACACTCGCATTCATTCAAGTTATATGTAAACTTTATCTTCAAATCATTATACCAGATTTAATAGGCTATTGAAGTATTATTTTATATGATCGTAAAATTCAACTCTTCTTATGTTTTAATATATATTTACATTCTCTTTTGTTATGAAATTTAGCTCTCGTTCTCGACATTCAATCTCAACATGCATACGTGTAAAATATGAACTATAGGACAGTATATTGCAAAGTTAATAAAGAAAGATATAGGACTGACCTTATTTATGAAACTCCAAATCACAGAATTGTTATTGTATAGATTGTTATATGCAGACAGGTAAATATAGGTGTTGACCACAAGATGTCTTCCCATAAGATATAGAACAAAAGAATTAAACCGCCAAAAGTACTGACCAATAGAAGAAATGTCCAAAAGCGCTCAAATCAACCGTGAAAATAAAGTAATAACTACAGTGAAATCAGACTTAACCAAAGCATAAGAATAGAATTCGTCCGTCAATAGTCCATGTCAATAAGTAAAAATAGAATAACACATAATACTAATCCTTAATTACAGAATGTAATTAATAAGCTAACAATATAACTTTATTCAAATATGTACTAATATCAATTATTAAGAATATAAAAATATACAAAATACATAAAATAACAGGCTATCACAAAAACACGAATACTTTCAATGAAACTCTTCTTTCTGTACTGAATGTGTAATTTTTTTTATCAGGACCTGAACTAAAAGTAGGAACATCATAATCTTCAGTATGCTAAAAACAAGTGTTATGAAAGCGGCAGGGGTGGATCCAGCCATTTTAAAAAGGGGGGTCCTAACACTGGACAAAAGGGGAGGGGTTCCAACTACATGTCCCCATCCAAATGCACTGGTCGTCCAAAAAAAGGGGGTCCATCCCCCGGAACCCCCGCCCCCTGGATCCGCCACTGAGCGGGTACGGTATATAGCTCAATACATTTTTTTATAGTTTCATCCATCGATAATATCCGTTTGTTGCTAATTTTATCACAAAATATGCCTCAGAGGTTTGTTATCGTTCGGCTGCTGTCCTGTTGACATATATAAAATAAAATATCTCCAATATTAAAAGTCTCTGGATCATAGTGCGTGCCATATTACCTAATATTTTTTTTTCTAAAACATGCTTTGTATATATAAATAAGAAGATAAGGTATGAGTGCCAAATGAGACATCTTTTCAACAAAGACATAATTTAGTAAAGTAAGCAGTCATAGGTTCAATGCTGAAAAGTAAGCTATAAATGACCCAAACATTACTTGTGTAAAACAATAAAAAAAAACCAAAAAAAAAAACCGCCCAATTCAATATATAAAAGGAGAAGAAATCTATTCCATAACAAAACATATATTGTGTAGGAGCCTGTATTTCAGTGGTTGTCGTTTGTTTATTTGTTTCATATTTGTTTTTCGTTCATTTTTTTTATATAATTATGGCCGTTAGTTTTCTCGTTTGAATTGTTTTACATTGTCATATCGGGGCCTCTTATAGCTGACTATGCGATGTGGGCTTTGTTCATTGTTGAAGGCCGCACGGTGATCTATAAATGTTAATTTCTGTGTCATTTCGGTCTCTTGTGGACAGCTGTCTCATTGGCAATCATACCACATTTTCTGTTTTATTATAGATCCAACGCTGCAATTTTCACAAAACATATCAAATTTTCCACCTTGTTGCACATACATATGGATTACATCATTACAGCTTATTTCCTAATGCATGTAGAGCAAAACTTTGGTTAGCTTGCTTGATTTGTTTGTATATTGTACAAAATATAAAATATACAAGTTAAACTATGCCTATATATATATATTGTTTAAAGATGTCAATCTTATTTTCAAAGCTTGTATAAACAACTATAAAAACAAAGCAAGCAAGCCAACCACAGTTTTACTTTGCAGGTATAAGAAATCAGCTGTAATGATTTTATTCAGTTTGGCAAATGTCCGAGTCCGTTAAAAAACGAACAAAATGAAACTACAGTTGCTGACTTCACTACATTCAACACAAAGGGAACAGTTTGGAAGTCCAATATACTGTAATGTGACAAAAATAAATACTTATAGATTTTGTTAACACTGCCATGTATGTAAATATTTTTTCGCCTTTTTTACGAACACAAAATTCAAGGATCACACATTTGCCTTTAATTATCTATACGAAAATTGCTGTACTCGTGAATATCAGCACCGGCTGTTATCGACGGCTTACTTTACACTAGTAAGTTTGCTTCGTGTGTAATTGTGTTTTTTCGCTGTTGTTTTGTTGCTGTGTGGTGGACAAATACATGAAATATCTGTGCCATCATCAAACATGTTAATGACTATATATCGGGTAATTCAAACCCTTTTTTTCTTCGCATAGAAACAACTTTTCGTTAATCTGAGCATGGAAATAATACTTTATATCACGAACTATAAATGAGATTACACAAACTGAAAAACTAAGCGAAATTGTGAATCCCGCATTGCACGAAAAAATGTGTTGTATTTCAGTAAATAACACGTGTTCTTGGTTGACTGTAAACACGTAGTAGTCCATCATGCATTGTGACTCATTTAGTGGATTGGTCAAAAACCTAGGTAAAAATAATTTGCGTCACATGTAAATAAACAATTACATGTGCGAGAACATAAGTATGCTAATTTATGCATTTCCATATAAGGTAGTGGTCCCGACCTGTTAAACAGTTTTCAAATCGTTATGCACGTTAAATAAATATTAAAAATGTCATATGAATAAATAAATGCTTAAAAAAATGATGCAATTATGTTATCAATCTAAAAATATTAATCATGAAATAATAAATATATATATATATATATTAAATGACTGAAGCAATTAAAATTCTTAAGAATATTGTTTCAATATTGCCGAAAACTGAGACTACTATAACTGTTATACAATGTACATGTAGTAGTCTCAGCCGAAAACAATACGTAATATTGATAATATAAGCAAGTGTGACAAACCAATCAAAAATTTGTTGTTTGGGACTATAATTCATGGTTGACTAGTTCAAAATTAACCAGTGACACTAGTCCTAATTTTTAAGAAAAGGGACAGAAAAAGTATGAAACAAAAATAACCGGTTGTTCAAAACTATATTTTCAAAATGCACTGCATAATTTGAACCGCTTTAAAGTGTTTCATTTTATTTTATGTTTGTGCGTATACGAAAAATTGATAGCAAGTTAAACTTCAATGTTCATAGTGTTAATGTCTGTGTCATTTTGGTCTTTTGTGGATAGTTGTCTCATTGGCAATCATACCACATCTTCTTTTTTATATGACTTACGAGTATTATATTTCTTGTGAAATCGATAGATGAACGGTTTTTTCACAAATACCGAACAAAAGAATATAGCGTAAACGTCAATTAATGAACAAGCAACCCAACGAGAAAAATAAAACAGAAATCATTCAATGCCATATGATTCTATTCAGATTTGTGCGTTTTTCGATTTACGAATAATTCAATAAGATAAAAAAAAGTAATTGAAGCAACAACAAAAAAAAAAAAGATACATGGAATAACGAATTAACATAAGTTTACAAATACATACCTAGGTGTATTTAATAAAACAACATTTGAACTTATTAATACATTTTTTCAATTGAAATTTTATGTTTATGTACCCGGTATGGTGTTCTCCTAAAAATAAAAATCACTTGAATGGGTATTTATGGTGTATATACATGTATCACACGTGCTATCTACATGTACAATATACGGAAATGACATGGCTGGGTATTGTAAAGTTACTGAATGAAGATTACTGTCAGGTGTATATCACCGGGTGAAGAATTTACTGGTTTGTCAAAACGGTTAGGTGTAATTTGTCATATTGTAAAGGTTTGAATCGCGCTCATCTCTTCTTTTTTATAATATGAATTGCGCCAATAAATGGAACTTGACACATTCCCATTTCCATTCTCAATTTTATTAATTGTGCCATATTTACCTCGAAACGATTAACCTATTTACACGTACATGTAACATTAAAATACTGACTTCAACTGTTAAATAACTAAAATTACTAAAATTTGAAATTATGTACTTCTCCTTCCGTATGCCATGTTTTTTGTGTCCATCAGGTCCTAGTGCACTATTTTGTTCTAAGTGCACTAAGGAGGCCCTTGCGGTATCTGTACCTGTAAATACCGGAAAGGACCTCGTCAGTGCACTAAGAACAGTCAAACATTTGAAAACAAGTCTATAATATTTGCGCAATTAAATGATTGTTTTATTGGCACAAATAAATGCTGCAGTTTTTACAATAAAGTGATGCAAAAAAGGATTGGCGTAATTAAGTTGTGGCTCAAATTAATTCTTTTTTAGCGAAACTGGATGTCGGCCTTCAAAACATGGTGTGTACACAAACAAAACAGTATTCATCTTTTACGCAGTCTGGCCGAAGAATAAAAGTTTTTGCAATTTGTGTAGGATTTTAATTTTAGAATGTAATGAACAAGTAAGAAGATCGTTAGAAACCTTAAGTGAATCGGAAAATGAGCTATGCACGATGAAAGGGAAAATTTTGGTGCGTCGATAAAAAATTTCATAGATGCATGTGATAATTGTAAAATTTCAAGTCTTTAAATAACATCCATTTGTAGAACTGATTATTTCGATCCTTCAAATATGTGTAGAATAATAATTAAAAAATATATTATTTAGTCTCTTTCATATAAATATTGTAGATTTGTATTTTATCATCGATTGCAAACATAACGTCCAGTGAGAAATATTTCATGTATTCGTACAAAGAACAAATCAATTTCTTTTAGAATACAATTGATTGGTTATTTAAGGTAAATGATTTGCGAAAGAATAAGTGAAATTTTGCCAGAAGCTTACCTCTAAAATAAAGAAATATAAAAAAGGTAGAGTTATTTTTAAATTCTGTATTTTACTCATACATGGACTTAAGCACTTTTTACAGTAAAAAAAACCCAGTTTTAACACCAACAGCAGGAATCACAAACGACACTGGTTCCATAGATATCTTTAACGAATTTTTATATATCTCTGACAGTTTTCGGTTTATATCAGACTCTGACATTGAGGAGAACAAATACCATGGATGTGTTGTATTTTTTTTTAATACATTTAAATATAAAACATGTACTTCATATAAAGCCTCATTTATAGAACATTCGTTATAATTTATTGTGTCAAGGAAATATTTGGATCAGAGAAATGTTTGGCTGAGGAGAGAGAGAGAAACATAGAGAGTCTGACTTATATCACGGTATTTGGTCTCGATCATGTTATTCATGTCAAAATGTGATGGAAGAAACGTTTCCTATTCGTTTTATATATATTCCATAATGATATTAGTTAGAGATTTAATCCAATTCAAACTAATAATTGTTTTTTTTTTTATCCCGTGTCTTTTTATATTAAATCATTTTAACTCAAAACTATAATAATTGAAATAACTTTATAAAATAAAACCAAAACATACGTGTATATCAGACGCTTAACAAAACGATATACCATACGATTGATGAAACGCTAAACGATAGCACATACCATACGATAAACGAAACGCTAAACGCTAAACCATACCATAAACCATACGACAAATAAAACGATTAACGATACCATGAACCATACGTTATAACAAAACCCTCAACGGTGACATTTACCATACGATGAACGAACGATGAACGAACGCTGACCGAACGTTGTACGGACGATATACGAATGATGTACGAACGATGACCGAACTCTATACGAACGATTACCGAACGCTGTACGTACGATTCCCGAACGAAAAAAGTGTTAACTTTTACGTTACATGGACTGTAACAACTACAACAACAAAATCATGCATCTAAGACTAAATTATCAATCAGTACACATCCATCATCCAATGGATTTATAGTAAAGTCGTCATAAACAGTCAGACAAAAACATAACCTTGTGCAATGCCAAGATACAGGTATTGACAGATTGTATATCAATGAATGTGTATATGTATATAACACAAATATTAAGTTTGCTTTTAATTTACTGATTACAAAATCAATATTAGTACCAATTTAACAATATTCAATGATTTAATTACAGTTTTCAATTGTTTACCTTTCAGAATAAGTTTATTTAAAGGATCGATAAGTTTACAAGTATCATTTCTTAATTTCTTGGCGCGGTAAACAATATTTCCGTAAAAATGGAGAAGTGCTATCCCGTTTGAAAAAAGTTTTTTACGGGTACAACCAAACTTCAAAACCAATGCTTTATATCTATGGAGAAATTTTGTAAAGTTTTTAAGTAATTTGTGGTTCTTAAAGAAAAATGTGGACTAATCATGTATGTTTTTATTTTATTTTGTTATAGATTCGTCCTGTCTATCTTCCCAAATTGGACAAGTATGTGCCATTGTGGGATCGTCACCAATACTGAAATTTATACACAATGAGCAGATTTTCTATAGTAGATATTACATTCACAGCAGGCTTAGAAAGACACGAAGAGTCAGCAACTTCACAAGGCATACAGACATTCAAATTTACAATGTAACCCGTGAAGACGAAGGCTTATACATATTACATGAAATTGATTCGAATAATTCATATTCTCGAATAGAGCTGCATGCAGCCAGTGAGTACTGTTAATCTTATGGGGTAATTGTACCGTCACTTATTGGTAACATTACTACCTGAAAGCTAGTTGTGTAACACAGTAATGTTTACTTGTACCTCAACATACGAAACCGATCATGTTCGTTTTATGAAATTTGTTTTGATAATAGACAGATTTGCTTTTTTAAAAATTACAAATATAATTATTCTGTATAACTTATATCAAGAAACAGAGACATTTAAAATTATATAATAGTAATCGATGTAAGGCGATCTTGATTACCAGGTTAGTATGGTTACATGTTACGTAAGTGTTAGCAGACCAGTTAACAATTAACGAAAGAGCATGTCTGGTTCGATCAGAAGTGTCCAAATCAAAGTTAGCTTTTTGCAGGACCGGTTTCGAAGTTTGAGTAGTAACAGACCTGTTTGCATTTAACATTTTGGCAGTCATAAAATACAGTCATAGGACCAAATACCCTTTTTAAATTCACTTAATTGTCGTCTTAGGACTGGTAAGAACAGTCCTAAGTCCTGTAACAGGTTACCCATGATCATCACTGATCTAATTTGTTTGGAAATACTGTCCAGGAAAATTTTACATTATAAAAAAGTGTTCTAGTCCATGAAATTTTGTCACCTCCTTCTGGACAATATTTCATTATGAAATTCTGTCCATGACAATATTTCACGATGAAATAATGTCCGTAAACAATATATAATATGAAATTTTGTCCGACGAACAATATTACATTAGGGAAAATATGTTCACTGTGAAATACTGTCCATGAAAATATTTCTTAATCAAATTATAAAACAAAAATAAAAACAGTACACTTCAGAATGCAGAATACACATTTTTAGATATCTGTAATCATTTTGTAAAGCAAAAACGTACCATTTGAAACTAGTTTTAATTTTGATGTAAGCTAGATTTAAATTTGCATAGATACTTGATACATTGCTAACAGATTAAAAAATGGTCTACTATATGCTCTATTGTAAACACTGTACTGTATTGATGCAAGTAATATACTGACATTCCAAAACTGAATGTACTATTTGTATATACAATGTACTAGTTTGGCGAATCTGTTTTGCTGGTATGTCAGAGGTACAGAATAATTGAAATGTCCTTGTTCAATATTTCTATTTCATTTCCACAGATAACCTCCCCTTCATGAGACAATCTTTATTTGTAATATTGTCTCAATACATACAATAAATAACCAACTTTTACCAGGACAAACCAGATAAAATTTCATAATCAAAATATATCTTTCTTTGGACATAATTTCGTGAATATGGACACTATTTCATGATACATAGTTATGAAATATTGTCTTGGTGGACAGTATTCTATTGGACAATATTTTGCTTTACACATCAATCTGTAAGTTATTACCGCCGTTACTGTTGACTGCCATTGTTAGTTAACTAACTGACATAAATTCAAATAGAGAATCGATCCTAGTACATAATTTAATAAAAATTCAAGAAATGTTCCGAACAATTTGGTTAATGGAAAAGAAAATATTCGATGCATTTCTTTTGATAATATGCATATTAACAGCAAGGACTTGTAAAAGCTATTGACTGACGTGTTTGTTGTTTTTGTAACTGGTATTGCCAATATTGTATTCACTCATGTCATACTCTGGACCATGGGAAATAGGTGTGAACGGACACTGCTTAAAATTTCAGTAAAATGTCGGCGTTAACTGTTGAATTGATTAATATTAAAAGATCAGTAGCTACAAGCTTAAATACAGAGATAATGTTTTTATAACTCTCTGACGAAGCGAACATTTTTACAGCTTCAAGAAAAATATAGGTTTACAGTAATTTTAAGTGTATAAAAATGTGCAAATAATTTAAAAAGAGACAGAAAACAAAACACCTGAAGAATTAATATTGACGAATGCCTTTCAATATCAGCCAGATCAGGTACGTTTTTTAGTATGCATGCATCGCACACAAATGTGTTTTTAGTAAAACTCTGAAAACCAGTACAATATTATGCCGGTATTCAAAATAACACAACACAAAGAAAGTAAGTAGGTTTGAGGACAATGCAAAATAGCTAGAAAATTGTTGGACTACATAAACCAGGTAAATAGATGTGTGGAAAATATACGATAATTAGTGGATGTGATATTAACTTAAATATAGCATATAAATGTTATGACAACAAACACATAGCAAACAGATTATATGACAAAATAAACATAGTGAGACAATGTAAGGACGCGATACACGTATTAAATAAATCTTTAGAAACAACACACACATCAATAGTAGATGTAAGTACAACACAAACATAGTAATTAAATCATAAGACAGCATAGGCATCGAAGTAGATGCAAGGACAACAAAACAATAGTAAGTAGTTGTGAGGACAACATATATATAGCAATTAGATATAAAACTACATCACCATAATAAGTGGATGTAAGGACAACACAAATTTAGCTATTAGATTTATGGACAGTAAATACAAAGACAGTGCATGTGTGGAAAAACATGCGATAGTTAGTGGATATGGAATTGACATAAATATAGCATGCAGATGTGAGGACAACATACACATAGAAAAGTGATGAGAGGGTAAGACAAACATTGTAAGTAGTTGTGTGGACAACATAAACCTAGTGGGAGATGCAAGGATAACACAAACATAGTAGGTAATTGTGAGGACAACACAGATATAGTAAGTAACATAATCATATTTTAAAAGTACTATTTTGATTGGACATACGGAATATATATACACAGAAGGTCCTGCTTTGTTTGGTAGGAGAATATATACGCAGAAGGTCCTGTTATATAATATGTATTGTTACGATAACATAAAAGTTAGGATAACATAAAGACAGTAAGTAGAAGTTTATTTTTGAAATTATTTTTGGTTTTCTTTTTACAGAATTATGGTTCATTAACATGATTAATAAAACCAATCTTAAAACAATAGTAGGACAAGAAGGTGAATCAATACGAATTATTTGTTCCACTGACACTGGAAAGTATATTACTGCGTTAACTTTAGAATCAAATGGATCAATCAAAGCCATTGGAGATAATCAAACTGTAAGCTATTCGTTTATACCTAACAGACCATCTGACATGTGTCTGCCAAAATATCAATGTGTTGACAGTATACACACTTCGTTAATGATTGAAGTGGAATTAACTATAAGGTGTAAGTATGTAGCATCATGAGCAAACAATACTTTTTTGCAATCTGACAACAACGTTAAGATATATTTATCATGGTAAATTTATCACCAGTGCTTATGTAAACAAAAACATAATTATGTTTTGATGTACAAGGATTATAACAGCAACTGATCATATGTAAATTGTATGTATTTAGTCTCATTGAAATAAAAAAAATATAATTTTCGAGTCGATTTCAACACTTCTTGAAGATATTCCTACAATTACTAACAATGCATTCCCCATTTCCATTCTCAATTTTCTTGTAGATTCTCCTGTAATCAAAGGCTTTTATACGAATGCAACGATTACATGTGATTGCAATGGCGTTCCAGCAACATACATAATGTATCGTTTAGATTAAATATCAAAGTATGGGGAACTTGTTCGTTCAATTAACTTGAGTAGTCAAACAACCAATATCAAAACGGACTGTTTTTCTTACCAGATGAACGGTATATATATGTGTATCGTTATTAATGGTGTACCAAATACTAATGGAAATGTTCTACAAACATGGTCAACACATGTAAAACATGAAGGGAACATAAATACTTTTATTGAAAAAAGTTTTTTTATAACGTTGTATGTGTCAAGTATTTGTAAAATTATTGTATGTAAGTAGAATGTAGCTAAAGAGATAATCAGCCTGACAATCATATTCATAATCTAAAATTCAGACGTATGTTACGAAAAAAGAAATAATGACATCTGCGTTTATCACATCTTAGAGGCACATTTGAGTATATATGCCATGACAGAAAATAAAATTTAAATCAGGACAATTTTCCAGTGAAAGTTAAAAACGTAATATAATTTAAAATAAAATCTTTTCACATAAAGGTATAAAAAAACAACCATCATATTCCCGACTTGGAACTGGCATTTTCTGATGTATAAAATGGTGTATTTGACATGGTTGTATAGCCCTTGCGTGTAGGGTGGTTTCATATAATTCCATTATATTGACAATAATGTGTAAGCTAAAAAAAAACTGACATAATTGGTAAAAATCTCAAAAATATTCATACACCAGATAACGTTGTGTAAGGATCTTAATCACTAAAAAACTTATTGAATTTTAAGAGTCAATAGGATGAACGAATCATATAAACTGGAGGGAAAATATGATACAAGCCCAAACGAAAAAATGTAAACAAGTCTTAGTTGAAAACTACGTTCAAACCTATGATTACATTGGATAAAAACCGCAATTTTTATACGTGTGCATGTAAAACAAATTTCGTTGTAAAAGGGTCTAAAAACAGCACAAACAACATTTTCCAAAAGACCAAAAAAGTGAAAAAGTATATTTAAACAAAACGCATTTGACTAACAGGTCGAACAACTGATGTTCCTTAACCCTGCTGACTGCCATTGGCGATTGCCAAATAAAGTTGATCACAAGATGTAACAAAATGGATTTTAAAATAACTTTCATACTAAACAGAAAACAATTAACTAGTGGCTAAGATGTTATGCCACAAACGTAAGGTGTTAATATTTTTTTGTACACCAGATCAGGATTTCGACAATAAATGTCTCTTCAGTGATGTAAGGGATCGAAACGGTATTTGGAAGGCCATATATAATGTACCCTCATTTTTAGATAGACTCTTCAATTTTAAGAGTCAATAGGATGAACCGATCATATAAACAGGAGGGAAAATATGATATAAGCCTAAACGAAAAAATATAAACGAGTCTAAATTGAAAACTACGTTCAAACCTACGATTGCGTTGAATAAAAACCGCAATTTTTATACGTGTGCATGTAAAACAAATTTCGTTGTAGAAGGATCTAAAAACAGCACAAACAACATTTTCCAAAAGACCAAAAAAAGTGAAAAAGTATATTTAAACAAAACGCATTTGACTAACAGGTCTGATGTTCGTAACCCTGGTGACTGGCATTGGCAATTGCCAAATAAAATTGATCACAAGATGTAACAAAATGGATCTTAATATAAATTTAATACTAAACAGAAAAAAAAATTAACTTGTGGCCACGCTGTTATGCCACAAACATACGGTATCAATATTTTTTTAGTACACCAGATCCGGATTTCGACAATAATTGTCTCTTCAGTATTGTTAGGGATGGAAACGGTATTTGGAAGACCATATAAAAAGTACCCTCATTTTTAGATAGACTCTTGAATTTTAAGAGTCAATATAGGATGAACGGATCATATAAATCGGAGGGAAAATATGATACAAGCCAAAACGAAAAAATATAAACGAGTCTAACAATGTCTAATTGAAAACTTCGTTCAAACCTACGATTGTGTTGGATAAAAACCGCAATTCGTATACGTGTGCATGTAAAACAAATTTCGTTGTAGAAGGGTCTAAAAACAGCACAAACAACATTTTTCAAAAGACAAAAAATGTGAAAAAGTATATATATAAAAAGGAACTATAAATGTAATTATTTATAAATATTTCGGATAACAGATATCCTTCGTCAGTCAGATTCTGATGTTAAATGAATCATCTTTAAGTCTTCTTAGATTAAACTTTTACTAAATCTTGAAATTTATACAATAAAAAAGGCAAACCGAATATCAGTTAAGACGCTTGCACCATTCTAAAAATTTGTTGAATATGACATAGGTTATATGACTAATTACATCAGAGAGTTCAAATATATGCTTTAAATAAAAATAATAATGTGCGATGTGAACTAGCACAATTTTAAAGCTTTAATGGTGTCGATATTATGATGTTACAAGAAAGATTGCGTCAATAAGAATTCCAAATAAACAGCACTGAACGGTCTAAATTTCTAAATATTTCAGATTTGACAACTGTAGTGTAGTTACATTAGAGTCTGCGATGTTTAAAACAGACGGCCGTTAAAATATAATAGCAAATTTTGACTAAAGTAAAATAGTTGGACGTGGCTTGGTACTTATACATCCCTCAAAAAATTGAGCAATTTAAATTGTTATATTCAACAGATTTATTTTAGAGATGAGTAAGGTAAAGAAATAGAAACGGAGACTGTAATAATATGTAATATAACCCAGATGTGAAGCACTGCATGGTGTCGAACTACATCTTTTCATTTATCCCATTTGGTGCCAAAGTTGTTAATTTTCTTATCCAAAATCTTTCCCGAGTAAGTCTATCCTCCCTAGACCAAGCAGAGTTGTGGTCAATGATAGTAATGGTCAGTCGATAGAGATCTGCCTTAGTGTGCACATTGCAAAATATGGTGTATTCTGTACCAGTGGAGTGACTTTTAACAGTCTTGGTCTAGGGAGGATAGACTTAAAGATGATTCATTTAACATCAGAATCTGACTGACGAAGGATATCTGTTATCCGAAATATTTATAAATAATTACATTTATAGTTCCTTTTAATATCATTGGTGTTGTTATGTACACTTTTTAGACGTTTATATATATATATATATATATATATACAACTCGTCTAAACATCAACCCAACAATGTTAGATCTGTAAATTTGCTTTCGCAAATTTTTTTGTTCTTCCCTTGCCGGGATTCGAACCCATGCTACTGTGATATCGTGAGACCAAATCGCCTGCACTGCAGCCGTCCCGTTAGACCACATGACCACCTGGGCTCTCAAAAAAAGAGCTTTCGTATATATATAAACGAAACGCGCGTCTGACGTATATACAACATTTAGTCCTGGTATCTATGATGAGTTTATTTAAAACCACTGGGTCGATGCCACTACTGGTGGAAATTTATTTCCCCGAGGGATTCACCAGCCCAGTAGTCAACACTTTTTGTGCTGACATGAATTATCATTGATATGGTTATATTTATATATTCACTGTTTACAAAATTTTGAATTTTTGAAAAAATACGGCTTTTCTACCTCTTTTAGGAATTTTGGTCCTTAATGCTCTTTAACATAGTACTTTATTTGGCCTTTTCAATTTCTTGGATTCGAGCGTTACTGATGAGTCTTTTGTAGACGACACACGCGTCTCACGTATATACAAAATTTAGTCCTGGTATCTATGATGATTTTTTATTTTAGATATATATGTGTATACTAACTAATATTTTTTGAAATGTAATTGATTTTCAGTTTTCTAGATTGAATATTTGTATTTGTTATCATCATTCTGTGAACAAATACACATAGTTACGGAAACATGACACGATTTCGATATATTGTGTTGCTTAAATGTAAAACAAGGAAATATATAGTATATACAAAATGGCTTCAAAAATGGTAGGCTTATATTTATTTTTTCATTTGTCTTACCCTTTTTTCATTTTCCATACATTTCCTACTTACAATAACCGATTTTAACAGTTTGGTTTTATGGTTAAAATGGCGGTAATGTTATTTAAATAGTGTGTATATGAAATACCAATGACACCTTGACGCTAAACGGATACAATGCATATCCATCAACATAATATATAACTCATACGTAGAATACAAACTGACACTTAATGTCTAAAAAAGAAAACAGACAAACAATATGTAACAAAACATAACATTTGAAACTATTAAGTGAACATGTTGAACCTACAATACGGTAGAGGGGATATCAGGTGCTTTGGACGTGTAAGTAGAGCCTGGTTCAGAATAAAAAAAGATAAGAAGATTTTGAAGGAAAGTTAATAGACCAGGACTCTGTAAATACTAAGAAACATGCAGTCGCAACACTTTGTGTTATCCAAATATGAGCGGTATCCATTCGGTGTACAAGGATTCTGAACTTACCCCTTATAATTAACACATATAAAGACATTGTAATGTATAGTTTCAGTATAATTTTTTTTATCAAATCGCTCAACAGGTGTGTAGGTCCGCCATTTTGTGGCTCCTCGGATTCAAATGAATTAAGTCTGAAACAACTATTTTACCTATTAGCTAAATAACTTGAATTTAAATCAGGCGTCTTATGCATTGATAAAAAAAGAACAATCATACATGTTTAGTAATTCAGAGGAATTGGTGCCTGTTAAGTTTATACAATTTTACAACCAGTCAAAAATTCAAGGTTGTGAAACCCAAGAACAAATACTTGATAAATTTGTGGCATTGTATCTATATGTTTTACGAAATTTCACCACCCTAACACCATGGTTTCCATCTATATATTTTTTTTTAATTTAAGCAATTCATATCTTTTTAGGATTTGATGACACTTTGTCTGATTTGGTTATTTTTACAAGGTAAGCTTATGTTTAAGAATATTTACAAACGCTCACACATATACGTATACAAAAGAGGCCCAAGTTATTAATAGGACACTAATAACTCTAAGACAAAAAAAAACTGACAACACCATGAACAACGCCAAATTAGGAAATACAAAACAAAACAATAGAAGCTCTAGGCTGCTCAAAAGTCAAACAAGACACCACTGGGTATGGTTTTGATTACTCCAAATTGTAGGCAAATTCTTCTCTTGAATATGTTTGTTTCGGTTGTTTGTAATGTAGTAGAACTACAAACAAATTGTCTTATTCAAAAACATATTTCAACTGCAGCAATGAGAATAAAATATAACCACGAGAAATATAAATCCAAAGATAGACATTGAAGTATAAATGAAATTGAAAATGGAAACGAGATATGTGTATCAGAAACAAACACCCGATAAAACAGCACAAAACACAGCAAATCCTTCATTTGACTTTCCTAGCCTCTAGAACCAAGCTAACGGAAATTGAAATCACATATGGTTATGCCTTTGCGTTGTATGACTGACAAACAATGACATAAACTTTCCAGTTGGATTATAATTTTTAACTTTAAATGAGTTTGTTGGAGTTGCACAATCAAAGATTTAATGATATGATCCCATGTGAAGTTTAAGATGTTTTAAGTCGTATCATTGAGATACCGCATTATGCAACTGGATGTTGATTCTCTAAATGAAAAAAAAATATCGATATGTCTTTTACTTCTAATTGTCTGCAATGTCATTTGCAATATTTTTTGTATTGAATAGTAAAGGTCAAGATCATAGTGATTGCTTTTTTTTTCGTTTGTTGAATTTAAAAATATTGTAATCTTAAGTTTTTTACTAACTGAATACTATACAGCATGTGCAAGAAAACAAATTGTTGTGTCAATATCACTGAAAGACAAGCAAGATTTTACCCAGCAAACACATCTACATGTAGTAAATCTGACATGCTTTCTGATATTAATCAGAAATATTCTAACTTAACATTTCCCATTTGAGGTCATGATACTTTGTATGAATAACGTTGAACACATTTATACGAATAACTTGCAGAAATAAATTATATGTTCAATTAGAAGATGCGATATGTGTCAACAATCGAGCATTGTTCGAATGACCTTAATATTTTGAATAACTCATATTTTTGCATGCATTTTTTTATATAACATTTCTCAAATCATGATTTTCGTTTTTAAATATTTTCAAGTTCATTTCTTGTTTACAGAACAATCCATACTTACAGATTCAAGCAACCTCGTACATGTATACACTGTGGAAGGATCAACGATCAATCTGACATTCGAAATGTATCCATTGATGGATATTATTTCAAATGGAAATATTAATCATATTGACTTTAGGGAAAACAAAAACGACAACAAATACGACATTATACCACGTCCAAATGTTATAGAATTACAGATCAAAAATGGAACATTAAATGACACAGGACAATATTGGGTATATAATTATGGTGATGCAGAATCTATCGTTGAGCTAAGTATAACTAGTACGTGTATCATTACATGTTACATGTTTCCGTTGTGTTCTTTTTGTGTCAGATAATTGTATGGGGTAAATAGTAGATACTGAACAAATAAATGAAAAATAAAATTGATAACTTGTAAGCAGAATGATAGACATTCCTGTTTGTGACATATTTAATCTCCAACATATAAATGTAGGTACCACAAGTGACCTTTTAACATTAAAATGATAAATTTGTATAAGGCTTATTATCTTGAGTATTTCCAAAAATTGCTTTACTGTCAGATATTCTTTTGTTTAAGTCTACATGAAATATACATATTTCACTTAAATAACCTGTGTGTGTCATTTGATCAGTAATACTCATTTATGCCAATCTTGTTTATTTCACGATTTGCTTTAGCTTCCGGATATATGCCTTTCATGTCATATGCTAGTATATAAGTATAAGACGGTAAGCTCGGATATCGGAAAAATAAAATGTATAGGGGTAACATAATCGACACCACAGGTGGAGCATACGCAATTGATGGTCAATTTCATTCTCAACAGAATAAATGATTTTACTATATAACATCAATAGAGCAGAACATTAGACAAGGAAATCCATGAGCCGGTTAGTTCTTACATGTAAGACTCGGATGTTATAGTAGGCCGGGAATCGTCGGGTGGATAGAAACGGCATTATTTATAAAAAAGAAATTTGACCGTCCATTACTGCAGACCAAATTCCAATTGATAATTTATAGAGAAACAACATTGGCCCCTTTCAGAATTTTTAACACTAAACGTTTGTTGCCGTTTACGAGTAGAACATGGTTGAACAGATATCACAAGCACACAAGTACTGCAGACCGTTATAACAGTCTTAACCAAATTAGTAAATATCCAACTGAAGCTAATATAGACACTTACAGGGTTGATGGCTCCTGTTTTGACGGGATTTCATAACCCAGTTGTAATTTGTGTTCAACTTATCCAGTGTGTCAAACAGCAGATGCGTTTTTAAAAGTTATACTTTAAGAGATTGTAAAAAAAAAATCAGAGTCCTCAAAATGATTGTAAACAAAATTTACGGTCCTCAAAATAATTGTAAACAAAATTCAGGGTCCTCAAAATGATTGTAAACAAAATTCAGGGTCCACAAAATGATTTTAAACAAAGTTCAGGTCCTCAAATTGATTGTAAACAAAATTCAGGCTCCTCAAAATGATTGTAAATAAAATTTAGGGTCCTCAAAATGATTGTAGATAACATTCAGTGTTCTCAAAATAATTACACAAAAGCGCTCTTTTTTTAATTTTTGACAAAACATCATCAATAGATACACAACAGACAATATAGAGAAAAGACACCAACAGAGGGAACGTCAATTGTGTTCATACAAATGTGTTGCCTAAGTGTTTGAGGTTTGAGGGCAGGCGCTACTGACGAGCAGTGTTCATCTATTTTAATTTGAGTAGTAGTATGTCAATTGGGACACTTAGAAAGTAAACCCCAATAATGCTGGTATATGAAATCAAAATTGAGAGAGTACTAGGCTGTGATTTACGAAAGGAAATGGGCTATGTATATTATAAATTGGTACAAATGCTGAACAGAAATAGGCTATAACAATCTCAAAGTCACAGCCTAGGTACAATTTAGAAATGCGTTTTAATGTCAAACTATATCTTTGAACGAATAGGTTGGTGGTCCAAATCCTTGGTAACAAAGAAAGTTAGGGACCTTAAAAAAAATAGTGTACCAAAAAGAAGTAATGTAATATTTCATTGTATCGGCAGCGTACAACCGGGGTTATTAAGGCTTCCATTGAATATAAACATTATCCCATTGGAGGCTTTACTATGATACATATATTTTATTCAATTATATTAGATATATCGTTTCAAAGCATATTTGCAAGATTACATGATAATATGGTATGCCAAATAAAAAAATATATATGTATGGCAAAGGCACTTTGCATTCATTTTTCATATGATATTATACACATTTTAAGAAAATGATTAACACCGTAACGGTAACAAAGTTGATATCCCAGCTATGTATGTCTGCACATGAAAATAAGAAACAAATACTGAAAAAAAAAATGGATTTTCTTTTATGTTTCTATTGTAGACGTGTCCTGCCTACCTCAAGCAATCAGAAACGTCTGTGCTAGGGAGGGATCGTCAGCAGTACTGTCATTTACTATCAACGGTCATGTTTATCATGACACATCTACACCAAGACGTTACTTTAACTCAACATCTCGAAAATTTAGCAATTTTAAATTGCAAGAAGACCTGTACATTTACAATGTAACTCCTGCAGACGAAGGACATTATTCATGTTCGTTGTTTGGTTTTATAGAGCTTTACGTAGCCAGTAAGTAGCTTTTTAACAAAGGGAGTATTTATGAACCATACAAATTGAACATTAATGGTTACTATTTGTATCACTTGTAGTAACCATAACTATTTACCTGTTAAAGTCATTACAAGTCTAGTAGTAATATACTGTTATCCATTTCAACCCTACATCCCCCATTATCAAATCAGGTTACACTTTGTGTTACATACAGCTGTAAGTTATGATTGAATTCTATGTAGCTAGATACTACTAATCAACTAAATTTATGAATAGAATGTGTTCAGGTATATCAATTTCTAATGTTTAATGTAATTGAATTATAGAATTATAAAAAGTAACTCCGTATTCTTTATTCTGAATTATGAACATTCAAAAAAAATATTTGATTGGGGAAAAATAATTGAATACTTTGTTTTGAATCAAATTTTCAAATTGGCATATGGTATGATAGACATTATTTATATTTTTAGAAGTGTTATAATCATTGTGTATTCCTTTTTACGATATAACACAATTTCAGGGTCAAAAAGATGTCATCACTATATTTTTCCTTTACCTGCTTTTGGTATAGTATCATCATATGCTAATCATTCTTCAACACTATGATTCATGTCATGTTAATTGAGTCTTATTATGACGAAACGCGCGTCTGGCGTACTAAATTATAATCCTGGTACCTTTGATAACTATTATTGACTACAATGTCTGCTAAACAAATATTATTGGTTCTAAAATATGAGATGCAAACATGATTATATCCATTAAATTTTGTAGTTGACAGACTGTTCTATACAATAAACCAATCTTGTTTCTGTATCACTTGGGTGAAGCTGATGACCGTAACTGCATTCACGGTCATTCCAAGATGTCGAATGAAAAAATAGGTCGGTATCTGTATTGTCTGTTAAAGTGTTTCTATATCATTTTCTTTACAAAGGAGAGATTGATACGATGTAAATTTATAAAAGATTCACACGGAAATCACAAATTACACGTAGAAATGTGCACGAAACATGAAATTCGATTGACAAAAATCGCTAAGATGACCGGAAATCACAATCGAGATGACCGTAATAAAATCCGCAATAAATAACAAGAGTGACCGTAATTAGTTAAAAGATGACCGTAATTTGTAAAGGATGACCGTAATTTCTAAATGATGACCGTAACTTTTAAAGGATGATCGTCAATTCTAAGAAATATCCGTATTTGTATAACTACTTATTTGTGTATCAAATGACTAATGGTGTTGATAGAAAACGTATTTGTATGAGAGTATTATCCTATAGGTAGGAGAAAATGAGACGTGCTTTAAATACAAAGTTCACCATATATATCTTTTTTTACGGTTGAGCGTATAATTTTTAAAATGAACATACAAAAAGACATGCACATAAAAAAGTGGGGAAAACATGCAACAAAAGCGCGATTAAATGACACCTTACAAGTATAACAAAAAAAAAGTGTGCTGCACAGCCTCAAACTTAAAGCCAAAATATTTTTTTTTTATTTTTGGAATTCCTTGTAATGACATATAATAAATGTATTTTTTTAAGAATGCCGATGGATGCACACCCATTGATATTATATCGTCTTTAATTTGTCATCTATGTTGTCTTGCAAGCAAAATAACAGAACCTGTTTTTAAAATACTACGACCAAACTAGTGAAGGCGAGCTCCAGCAAAATAGATCCTTAAAATAGTCCTGTACGTATAGTGTATCACAAGGGGCAGGGGCGGATTAAGCCATTTTCAAACCCACGGTAAAGGGGGTTAAACCATTTGTCTAAATTCAAATGCACTGATCGGTAAATAAAAAGGGGGTTCCAACCCCCGGACCCCCCCCCCCCCCCCCCCCCCCCCCCCATTGGATCCACCACTGAGGGGAACCTTGTCAATTTGTATATACAGCAATGTTATTCATATATAAAGACAAACTAAGATTTTAATCTGCTTCCTCTGGAACCATACACACAGGCTCGATTACCGGATATTCATATGTTTGATTAGTGCCTTTTATGCTCCATCCATGGGCATTATGTTTTCTGGTCTGTGCGTCCGTTCGCTTGTTTGTTCGTTCGTCTGCTCGTTCGTCCGTCTGTCCCACCTCAGGTTAAAGTTTTTGGTTGAGGAGGTTTTTGATGACGTTGAAGTCCAATTAACTTGAAACTTAGTACACATGTTTTCTATGATATGATCTTTCTAATCATAATGCCAAATTACAGTTTTTCCAATTTTAACGGTCCACTAAACATAGAAAATTATAGTGTAGATGAGGCATGTAACACAGACACCTCAGAGGGACACATTCTTGTTCTTCAACATTTCGTCGTATCTCTGTCAATTTGTATTACAATTTTAAAGTCGTTATCAAGAAATATTTCATTGTTTACGAGAAATTTGCAATTTACTATTATGGTCATGAACTCAAAATACGGCAAATAGTTAAAAATAAATTGAGGAAACATATTTATATCTGCTAACTAAGCCCCTATTGAGACAAACACAACAAAAAGCTATGAATACAAATACGGATATTCTTAGAATTGAGGTTCATCATTTAAAAGTTACGATCATCCTTTATAAATTACAGTTATTCTTTACAAATTACGGTCATCTTTTACAAGTTACGGTCATCTGTTTACCAATCGCGGTCATCCTTGTTTTTATGTTACGGTCATCTTGCAAATATTTGATAATGATTTACGGACATCTAAGCGATTGTTTTAAATTGAATTTCACGTTTCCTGAACATTTTTCGGTAGTAATTTGTGATTTCTGTGTGAATCTTTTATAAATTTACATCGTATCAATGTATACTTTGTAAAGAAAATGATATAGAAACACTGAAACAGACAATACAGATACTGACCTAATTTTTCATCCGACATCTTGGGACGGCCGTGAATGAAGTTACGGTCACCAGTTTTACCACAGTGTATATAGAGTTTATTCTAAAACTGTGTTTGCGGCTAAAAAAATGCAAAAATGCTGATATGACTTTACTAAAGTCACCGTCAGCTGAAATTCGTAGCGGTTATCTGTAAAATTAATCTAAACTATCAATCGTGTTCACTCGTGATATAGTTTTTCACATTACATTTCTAAATCACAAAAGAAAAATCACTACTTATCTACCTTTTAAGAGATTGCACTGTAGCTCAAGTGAACGCGATTGATAGTATTAATTATTTTTACCGGTAACTGCTACGAATTTCAGCTGTCGGCGACTATACATTTCATTTTAAGTTACAGCATTTAAATGCTAGCAGGTAATATTAAATTATATAGATTTCATCGACATCTTGTCTGCATGATCCCAATTATATACACATAAATCAACCTTTCTTTTAGATATTTGCTTTCCATGAATATTTCGTGCATTTGAGTTAATCGATATGCTTACATTTCAGTTGTTTTGACATATTATAGATTTTATGCCTATAGACATGTCTGTTGGATGTTCATCATAGATCCCAGGACTAAATTTTGTATATACGCTAGACGCGCGTTTCGTCTACAAAAGACTCGTCAGTGACGCTCGAATTCCAATAGGTTAAAAGGCCAAATAAAGTACAAAATTGAAGAGCATTAAGATCAAAAATTCCTAAAAGTTTTGCCACATCCAGTTAAGGTAATCTATGCCTGAGGTAGAAAAGCCTTACTATTTCAAATATTCTAAATTTTGTAAACAGTTAATTTATAAATATAACCATATCAATGATAATTCATGTCAGCACAACAAGTGCTGACTACTGGTACCAGTCTACTTTATAAGCTGACTTTAGTCCTTTTTTAGGCTGGCACCCGTCTCCTTTTTGTACTTACATCCGTTCTTTATGGATGATGTCATCATGGGATTATGTTATGTTGTTTCTTTGTATTGTTAACCAAAAAAGAATTCATGACACACAGGTGCCTTAGATTGGTCAATTTTAAATTTTGTAACTGTTCTTAAAAGAAAAAAAGAGATAATTTTGTTTTTAATTTTGATATACTATTATAATTTATTTAGAAAGGGCTCATATAACTAAAACTAGCGATCAGTGTGATAAAGAAAACACATGCAAACAAAACAATAATAATAAAAAAGCAACAACAACAGTATATTGTATTAACGAGAGCACGATTAAGGCTATAACATGCTAAACTGTTATCAAGGCATGGTACATTTGTGTTGATATCCACTATTCAATTCAAATTGTCAAAGACCGAAAAGTTTTATATAACGTATTTGTAATGTGTCGGAGAACATTGTTTTAACACAAGATTTTGATTCGAATGGAGGACATAATAAACATAGGCCGTTGGTTTTCATGTTTATGTTGTTACACACAAATATTTGTGTGGGTCCCTCATAGATTGCTAAATTGTGTGAGCCAAGGCTCCGTGTTGAAGCCGTACTTTGACCTGACATTGTTTATTTTTATACTTTGTGACTTGTAAGAAGAGGTGATCTGTTGGCACTCTTTTTTTCATATATTGTAAATAATAACCAATTATTAAGAGATCAATCGAAGGTCTTTTCACTGGAGACGATATATTTGTATACGAAAATATTAAAATTCCAGTTTTGAGTGCCATTTCCAGTGATATTTGGTAGCTTATTGTATGCTGATTTAAAAAAAAAAATGTATGGTTTTTATATACTTTTGTTTTAAATAAAGGATATCATTTGTTACTTCCGGTTATAAAAATATCACTTCCTGTATTATTTGATAGTTTATTTGACATTGATTCCATAGATATATGTTCTTTTTTAAATTTACGTTATATACTAGCTACTTCCATTTGACTAAAAGTCATGTCTGGTTGGATTTGTCAAAGTCATATGGATTGCAATCTTATTGAAAAGTCTTATGGCTTTAACATATACAAATATGAAGTAAAGAAAAATGTCAAAATCAAATACATTAATTTCAACTTTGACCATGACTTCAATTTTAAGGTCATAATCCAAGGACCTCAAATCAAAATACATAAATAAAGACAACAGTAGTATACCGCTGTTCAAAATTCAGAGCGACAATCGAGTGCACCCTAGTGCCAACAGGTATGGTAAATGACTCTTGGTAAAAAATCCCGATAAAATGTAAATAACACAACTTCAAACACATTTTACCACAGCAGTGTATTTGTTAAACTCTAGGAAAACACTTTAGTGCATGAACTATGAATTTTGTGTCTAAATGAACCTACTTATGGATAATTTGTCTACGAGACCACACCAAAACAACGACAGCCATTAGTACGTGGATGAACTTTTATCTAACATTTTGAATTTGGCTTTGATGACTTTGGTGATGCAAATACGCCTCAAAACTGGCCTCTAACTTACCAACTACAAACTGAAAACCAAAATATTTATATTGTACATTTATATATATTTATATATATAGTGATTGTTTCATAACTGAGTAGATGAAGGGAGGCGACTCCGACGAAACTTACTCAACAACCCCATTAAACATTAAAAAACGTCGACGCCGAAAATCTTCTAAACCATCACCGTCGTCGCAAGTTGAGGACAAGAGACAACGTACAGATAGTGAAATAAGCTCCGAGTCGGACACAGACAGCGAGTCAGAACAATCAGATTGTTATTCTAGAGGAAAAGACGAAATGAGTAATCCATCAGATTTGCTTCCTAAAGTATCTTTGACTGAAATTGATATAGTTAGGATAGCTGAAACTGTTAAGCAGCTACTGAAAGACGATATTGACAAGACCGTCGAGAGGGTTGTAAACGAAAAACAAAAACACTTAATTGACAGGATAAACGTCATAGAAGAAAAACAATGTAAACTGGAAACAACCCTTCAAATAAAAACAAACCAACTAAATGAGCTGCATGTAAAAAACACTAAACTACAAGAAAAAGTTGACGATCTCGAACAGCACAGTAGAAAAGGTCTTCTCCGTCTAAGTGGTGTGCCTTTTTCAAGAGGTGAAAATACTACTGAAAAGGTGATTGACATAGTAAAAAGGATAGGAGTGAACATAAAAGATGATGACATTAGCGTAAGCCATCGCACAGGAAAATTCAGGGAAAATAAAACTCGCCAAATCATCACAAGGTTCCCAAAGCATGATTTAAAAGTCGAAATTTTAAAATCGGCCAAGAAACTTAGAGAAATACCAGGTCTTCAAGATATCTGTATAAACCAAGACCTAACAAAGACGCGAGATGAAATAGTATTCAAAGCTAGAGCGTACGTGCGCAACCATAGACTCAAGGCAACCTGGGTGGTTGATGGAAAGGTCATGATTATTGGGAAGGACAACAAAAAACACGCCGTCACACGTATGTATGATCTGAATGACTATGTTTTCCAATCCGATAACTTTACTGAAATAAACGAGATTGAAGACAACCAAGAAACAGAAATGCAGTACGCGTCAAATGATCATGACAGGGTCAGCGAACAACCAGCTAGTGACGTTCCTGTTTAACTTTATACGAGTGCTCTTTGTTACTTATAAATGATCAACCAATTAAAATCGATGAACAAATATCACATTTACAATTTTCCTCTACAGTGAAAATTTTAGATTAATCAAGCGTACACCTGTACTCATTTGACTATTAGTACTTATGAAAATGTATACATATTGTTACTTTGATACATGTAAAAAAAAAATGCTAAAAATAGTTATGTTCTATACTACATGTAATTTAAAGTGTCATTGTATTCTACCCCTTAGGTCGAAATAAGTTGTATTCCCGTTTCCCGTTGGCTTTTTACTTACTTTTTTTTTGTTCTCTCCCCCCTTTTTTTCCTTTTTTTTCTCTGGTTATGTTGTTGGGTTTTCAGTTGTTGGTGTTTTTTTTTTGTTTTCTGTGTTTTTTTTGTGTTTGCTTTATTTTCTTGCATTGTTTAAGCTTTTTTTGCACCCTTTACTCAAAATACCGGAACTCCTACAATACTATTTTCTGATGAATATCAGTCACGATGAATAATTAAGAAAATTCACTTTTGCATAAGTTATATAACAAAGAAATCAAAGACGATTCTTTTTAGACTTAGCCTACAATACTCCAACTGTTTTTAGTAAATCAGGGTGATACATACATACTCACCTCTAAGCAAAGTTGAATTAGTTAAAAAGATCAAACTCACTCAAAAAGCCTTTGTTCATTGCTTATTTGTAATCAATTAAAGCACCAAAAAAAAAAAAAAAAAAAAAAACATATAAAAAAGTATATGAAAAACTTATTCTCATATATTTTCTCGATAAACGATAAGTATCTTGATGTCCAAACAGAGTTAATACTATTTATTTTCTTTAAACAATACAACTATGTTTGGCACTGTTGTGGTAAAATCCTGTTTTTCCTGTTACATGCTACCCCTTTTCATTTTGTATATATTTTACTTTTTCCTACTTACTTTTTTTTATCAGTCATCCACGTCCTACTTTTTTTATCAGCTGTTGACAGTCACTGTTACCTCCAACACACGATCCGATTATAACCATTTTTATATTATGAGCACACTAAGCCCCCAAGCGTGTCCTATATTACACAAAGTATCTACTATAATAATACCGTTATGCCAAACGTTGACCTTATTACATATAGGGCACGCGTTGGGTCAAATTACTCGCGGTCTACTCGATTGCCTAAGCATCTACGCCTAACTATAGATCAACTTGTGTTATTACTGATCCTATCAAGGTACAAATCTTTTGGTGTACATTTATATGTTCTATGTCGAATAATATGTAACATTGAAATAACAAAGTTATTTTATGCTTTACTGAATGTTAAATTGAACTATTACTCAAAACAAAAACATAAACTTGACGATTTTCAGAAAATGAACTTGAGTGTATTGTCGTCGTTGGTGATTTTACTGATCATCTTAATTATTGCCACGTGTTTATGGTCGTTTTATCTCATGTATAGAGCTGGTGATATAGAAAAAAATCCCGGTCCAATCTTTAATTCTACAAGTAGTTCAAGTAGCTGTTCAACACATTCCGACTCTTTGCTCACTGGTAGTCAGTTCCTAACCTTTACATGTTTAGATACACAAAGTTTCCTAGCGAAACGAGATTTAATTGAAGCTGAGCTTAGCGACAGAGATATTTTGTTATTTACCGAAACCTGGTTAAATAAACACACTGATGACAGCAATATCAAATTGGAATCTTTTAAAAAACCATACAGAAATGATAGAAATCATAAAGCAGGAGGGGGTGTGGCTATTTATGTGAAAGAAAATAGTTTTAGTGAAGAAAAACCTGAATTTAAAATAAACGGATTGGAATGTGTTTGGGTCAAAATACATGTTAAAGGAACAAATATATTATTTGGGAATTTTTATAGACCGCCAGATTCAGATAACCAAACCTGGGAAAAAATAAACTATTCAATAGATCTTGCCATTAATTCGAATGCAGATAAAATTATAATTTGCGGTGATTTTAATGATGACCAACTTAATCATAGCAAACAAAATCTTAGAGAAATTTGCAACCAAAATAGCTTATATCAAATAATTACTGATGCTACATATTTTTGCGAAAAGTCAGTGTCGCTACTTGATCTTATTATGGTAAATGATCCGGAGGTAATACTTTACTCAGAAGTTGGTGAAAACATCCTCGAAAAATCTTTACGTTATCATTGCCCTATAAGTGCAGTAATAGATATCGAAAAACAATTAACAAAATCCTTTAAAAGACACATTTGGCAATACCACTTAGGCGATTATGAATTGTTTAAAAACGAACTCCTTAAAATTAACTGGAATTATCTAATTGATAATCACAACATTAATACCGCGGCAGTAAATGTTACGGAAAAAATTCTCGAAGCGGCAGCAAAATCAATCCCGAATAAAATGGTTCAGGTCAGGAAAAATGATCCACCTTGGATGAATTCAAATATAAGAAAAATGATTCTGAAACGTAAGAGATTAAATAAAAAAGCAAAATTAACAAACGATGAAATTGATTGGTCAAATTTTCGACGCATAAGAAATAAATGCATTAACTATGTTCGATCAAGTAAAAAAAAATTCTTAGAAAAGCAAATAAATAAAGTTGATAGTATTCACACAATAAGCACTAAACAATGGTGGAAAACCATTAAAAATTTGATCGGACTATCAAACAAAAAATCAGCATATCCCACTTTAATTTTCAATAACCAATATATAGAAAGTGATTACGACAAAGCTACATATTTTAACGATTATTTCTGCGCTCAGTCTTCTGTTGATGATTCATATAATGTATTACCAATATTAGAAAATGATGAAATTAATAAACTAGAAGAACTGGTTATAAGTGAGCAGGATGTTGAAGATGTGCTTTTGAATCTTGATATTTCAAAAGCTACTGGGCCTGATTTAATCAGTCCAAGACTACTGAGGGCGGCAGCAACTGTCTTGAAGTATCCATTTACAAAACTTTATAATCTATCCCTCTTAACAGGGAGGTTTCCAGATGTGTGGAAACTAGCAAATGTTATACCTGTTTATAAGAACAAAGGTGGCCCAGAATTTTTACTTAATTATAGACCTATATCTTTGCTGTCTAACATTGGTAAGACAATGGAGAGATGCATTTTTAAATACCTTTTTAACTTTATTATTACAAATTCTTTATTAACAAAATTCCAGTCTGGTTTCATCCCTGGTGATTCGACAGTAAACCAACTACTATGTATTATTAACGATTTTGGTAAAGCATTAGATGAAGGGAAAGAGGTCAGGGTAATCTTCTGCGATATTAGTCGAGCTTTCGACCGAGTTTGGCATAAAGGCTTACTATATAAGCTTAGAAAAATAGGAATTAATGGTAACGTGTTACTTTGGTTTGAAAGCTATTTAAACTCAAGAAGGCAACAGGTTGTCATTGGTGGAGAAACGTCCAATAACGAACATGTCTCAGCTTGGATACCCCAAGGGTCTATCTTGGGTCCTATTTTATTTCTCGTTTATATAAATGACATAGTTAATGACATCGAATGTGATATAAAACGTTTTGCTGATGACATCTCAATTTATATAGTGGTTGATAACGAATATGAAGCGGCAGAAAAGTTAAATAAAGATATTGAGAAAATACATAATCGGTCTAAGCAATGGCTTGTCAATTTCAATCCAAACAAAACAGAAATAATGACCATTTGAAAAAGGCATCAAAAACCCCACCACCCGCCAGTGTATATGGATACTAATATCATAAAAGAAGTTGAGTCGCATAAGCATTTAGGGGTTATTATAAATGAAGATGGAAGCTGGAATAATCATGTAAAAATGATTATTGATAAGGCTATTCCTAGATTAGCATTATTCCGGAAGTTAAAGTTTAAACTTAAAAGGAAACATTTAGAAACTATTTATTTATCTTTCATTCGCCCAGTCTTAGAATATGGGGACATTGTCTGGGATAATATACCTAATTATTTGAAAACATCTCTGGAAAACTTATAACTAGAAGCAGCAAGAATCGTTACAGGTGGTACTAAGATAACATCGAGACAGTTGCTGTACGATGAAACCGGTTGGGAAACTCTCCAGTCTCGGCGTGACAAACATAAGTTATTAAAATTTCATCAAATGTTTCACGGAGATTGTCCTGATTATCTTTCTGTGTTAGTCCCAAATCAGAGACTAGATCTACACGACCACAGGACCAGGGGGTCTTCAAATTTACAAACTGTATTATGCAGAACAAGCTATTATCAAAAGTCATTTCTACCAGCCGTAGTAAACCTTTGGAACAATATTCCTGACGACATCCGTCTAAACCAATCAAAATCGGGTTTTAAGACTTATCTCTCTCAAAATATTAATAAAATACCATTGTATTTTCACTTCGGCTGTAGAAGAGAACAGATATGCTTAGCAGAATAAGGCTCCAGAGTAGTGTTCTAAGGGACCATCTATTTAAAAAAAATCTAATCGAGAACGCACTGTGTTCCTGTGGTCGAGTAGAAACTACTTCTCATTATTTCTTCAAATGTCCAAAATATAATGAAATTCGAAGGGATACTATCGGGACGATCTCTTGTTTTAATCTTAAGATTATCTTATATGGGGATGGTCTAAAAGCTGACGAGGACAATATGCAAATATTTCATAAAGTTTCTGAATACATAAATAAAACAAAACGTTTTGAAAGTTAATCTAGTATATGTATATATATTATATATTTATACTTTTTTTTTAAATATGATGTAAAATCGAGTGGATTGTCCGTTGTAATTGATTGTGGTCGAACGTGTGTGTTGGTTCCAGTGACTGTCTAGAAAAGTAAATAAGAGTTGACTGCTTTTGTCGTTTGTTTTTTTTTCCCTCACTTTTTATTGTCTTCCTTTATTTTATTTTTTGTTTTGTATTTTTTGTATTTTTTTTTATTATTATTTTTTTTTTGCGTGTGTGTGTGTGTTTATTTTTTCAATGTATCATATGCTACCATAAAATGAATATACTGTTGGCACGTAATATTGTATGTTAAATAGATTTTTTTTTGTTTTTTTTTAGGGAGACGGATTTATAAAAGTTTTTCCAAACTTGTTTCCGAATCCCATATTTGAACTTTATGTAACATTGTAATATTTGTCTTGACATTTTTAATTAATAAATACTGTTTAAACTGAAATTCATAAATCCATGGACAAAAAACAAATTCGGGGTAACAAACTAAAACTGAGGGATACGCATTAAATATAAGAGGAGAACAACGACACAACATTAAAATGTAACACACACAGAAACGGACTAAGCATTAGACAAAATCCATAAGTTTTTATTAGAAATGGTTAACGAGTCATATCATGATAAACAAAATTTTAAATACAAAAAGGGAGAAAACTGCCATTTTATGCCAAAGTACACTTTCAACTTAAAACTTTATATCTAACGATATGTCGCAACTAATAAGTTAGTAAAAAAATGTTATCGTTATCTTATACGGGGTTTTTAAAGAAGAATAAAAGATTATGAACTTGACCTTTTGAACATGACCTATTTAGTTTTTTGGACCAATGACCTCAAATCAATTGATACTAGGTCTCTATCACTTATGATTTACCCGTTACAAATGCATATCATTTATATCCAGTGAAATCAGGCAAAACAACTATTACATGGAGTCTTTGAAACGCGTCGATCCAAACCAATCTCAGCATTCTGAGGATATAACGAAAAGTATTCAGTTAAACGGTATCAGTTTTGAATGCGCATAAACTGTTCGAAATCATTTATCAGATATCAAATTGACATCTTGCTAAACAACCAAGAGAAAAAAAGGCGGATGAAAACAAAAACAAATCAGAACAAAATCAATAGGTCCTCTTAGGGAAAAGACCTAATTAGAGCTTAGGATAACATCAACATAGTAAGTAAATGTGTGCAACAGCAACGCAATAGCATGGAAGGTAGGTGATAGGACAGCAGAAATAAAGTATTTAAAAATTACGATAACACGTTATGGTTAGTAGATGTAAGCACACCATTTACATACACTATAGGGGTTATGACAATGTCTCAGTGTAAGCGGATGAAATGACAACTTGGACATTGAAAGTATTGGTCACAGTAAGTGATATGATGTTAGTATAAACAAATCAGAAGATGTGTGCACAACAAAAACATGGTAGGTAGATTTGAAGAAAACATTAACACTTTGAGTAGCAGCTAGGAGAACTTACACATTGTAACTATAAGCAAAAACAAAATAAACAAAGCAAGTATAATAAATTAAAGATACATATAAAAAGTAGAAGTAAGTACAATATTAATACAGTTTTTGAAGTAAGGATTACATTAACAACAGAAGTAAGTACAGCTGTTTTGTATAACGTTAGCCCTACGCAAAACTGACCTCTAATTACAGATTTACGGTTCACAACCCAAACAGATCTTGAAACAATAGTTGGACAAGAAGGGAAAGAACTGGAAATACATTGTACCTCTAACACAGCACAGTACAATACTGAATTAAAGATTGAAACACACGGAACAGTCAAAGCAATTGGTGATAATCAATCTGTGAGCTATTTGTTTATACCAGACAGAACAGATCATCTGACATCATACAAATGTGTCGACAGTACGCATTCGTCGATAATGATTGAAGTAAAATTGATAATAAGGTGTAAGTATGCAAGGTTATGGCTTTGTTTTTTGGAAACGAAGCAACACTAAATTCTGTCATGGGAACGTCAAGATTGTTTTGTTTCGAAATAGCAAGTACAATTTGAGGATTTTAATATTTTTAGTATGTTTACGAAATATATAAGCACAGTTAATTACATTGAAGCTATTGATTTTTAAAACCATGAAAACACCACTTCATACATATCATCCTGAAGTAACCTAGAAAATGTGTACAGTAGTTAGTTATTGGCGATTTAAATCAAAAGCTAAAAACTAAAGATTCGTCAAAATGATTTTGAATATGTAATATTTGTTTTTTTGTGTAGGACAATTTCATGTGTACCAAGTGACATATCATTTAATTAAATAAATATAGACTAAATAAAAACCCATCATGAAATCCACAAAAACATGTTAACTTCTATTTACACGTTTATTTTGTCCGGTTGTAAAATCTTAACCATGCCTCATTATTGGCAAATTACTAGAACTTTACACCGTTACAACTTTTGATTTGACGCAGCAGAAATATGAAATCCAAACTCTCGCTCTAGATGTGAGCAACAACAATACATTTAGTAGAACGTAATCAAAGAATTCATCATGATGTAAAGGCTATCAAAATACTTGAGACGCTCATAGAAATATAAAATTTTCCTGGATATAATTAGATAATAAAGCACACAGCAAAATGAAGCGCAATAGGTGTGTTGAAAACCTGCTGAAATAACTAATAAGGTTCCGATGAAGCAATATATCTGTCATATTTTCACGTTTGAACACATTTATTTGTTGGACCTAATTGCGTACACTATTGACCTATTGTCAATGAATATTTGGTTAAATTTTCGTGTATATATGAGTAAATAAAGAGAAAGACAGTTACATTAGAAGATGTAAGCACAACATTTACATACACGGTGGGGGTTATGACAATATCACAATGTAAGCGAATGAAAGGACAACATGGACATTGAAAGTATTTGTTGAGACAACATGAAAATAGTAAGCAGAAGACCACAACATAGTCAAAATATGTGCAAATAACCACAACATAGTATGAAGATGCGAGGACAAAACAAATAAAGTATGCAGATGCAAGCACAGCATAATCATAGAAAGTCGAAACAACGACAATGGTGCAATTATGTGTCTGCAATGGCATAGCATTAACGTAGAAATAAACTGACAATATACATATAGTAAGTTGATTGTCATTACAAACCAAACATAGAAAGTTGATGTCAAAACAATATTACCATATGAAGTAGACGTGTGGAAAAGATTAACAAATAAAATTAATGTGTAGAGAAAATATCATAGTAAGTGATATGATGTTAATATAAACAAATCAGAAGATGTTTGCACAACAAACACATGGTAGGTAGATTTGAAGAAAACATTAACACTTTGAGTAGCAGCTAGGAGAACTTACACATTTTAACTATAAGCAAAAACAAAATAAACAAAGCAAGTATAATAAATTAAAGACACATATAAAAAATAGAAGTAAGTACAATATTAATACAGTTTTTGAAGTAAGGATTACATTAACAACAGAAGTAAGTACAGCTGTTTTGTATAACGTTAGCCCTACGCAAAACTGACCTCTCATTACAGATTTACGGTTCACAACCCAAACAGATCTTGAAACAATAGTTGGACAAGAAGGGAAAGAACTGGAAATACATTGTACCTCTAACACAGCACAGTACAATACTGAATTAAAGATTGAAACAAACGGAACAGTCAAAGCAATTGGTGATAATCAATCTGTGAGCTATTTGTTTATACCAGACAGAACAGATCATCTGACATCATACAAATGTGTCGACAGTACGCATTCGTCGATAATGATTGAAGTAAAATTGATAATAAGGTGTAAGTATGCAAGGTCATGGCTTTGTTTTTTGGTAACGAAGCAACACTAAATTCTGTCATGGGAACGTCAAGATTGTTTTGTTTCGAAATAGCAAGTACAATTTGAAGATTTCAATATTTTTAGTATGTTTACGAAATATATAAGCACAGTTAATAACATTGAAGCTATTGATTTTTAAAACCATGAAAACACCAATTCATACATATCATCCTGAAGTAACCTAGGAAATGTCTACATTAGTTAGTTATTGGCGATTTAGTGCAAAAGTTAAAACTAAAGTTTCGTCAGAAAGATTTTGAAAATGTAATATTTGTTTTTTGTTTAGGACAATTTCATGTGTACCAAGTGACATATCATTTAATTAAATAAATATTAACAAAAAAAAAAACAATCATGAAATCCACAAAAAACATGTTAACTTCTATTTACACGTTTATTTTGTCCGGTTGTAAAATCTTTACCATGCCTCATTATTGGCAAATTACTAGAACTTTACACCGTTACAACTTTTGATTTGACGCAGCAGAAATATGAAATCCAAACTCTCGCTCTAGATGTGAGCAACAACAATACATTTAGTAGAACGTAATCAAAGAATTCATCATGATGTAAAGGCTATCAAAATACTTGAGACGCTCATAGAAATATAAAATTTTCCTGGATATAATTAGATAATAAAGCACACCGCAAAATGAAGCGCAATAGGTGTGTTGAAAACCTGCTGAAATAACTAATAAGGTTCCGATGAAGCAATATATCTGTCATATTTTCACGTTTGAACACATTTATTTGTTGGACCTAATTGCGTACACTATTGACTTATTGTCAATGAATATTTGGTTAAATTTTCGTGTATATATGAGTATTTAAAGATAAAGACAGTTACATTTTAATTTAACATTGTAGATGCTCCTTCCGTTATTGGCCGTTATACGAATGGAACGTTTGAATGTGATTGCGATGGAGTTCCAGCAGTGTATAGTGTGTACTGGTTAGATCATGACTCAGAGGACGGGAAACGTGTACGTTCTGTAAATTTGAATAATGAATCATTCCCTTTCAATACGGAAACGTTTCCGTACCTGAAAAATGGCAGATATACTTGTGCTGTGAGTAATGGTATTCCAAACAGTAACGGAAATGTACTTCAGACTTGGTCAACTAATGTTAAATATGAAGGTTAGACACATGAATTTAAATGTAATTCATACATTTGCTTAACATTTATGGGTTACAAGTTATATATTTCTATTATTGTTATATTTCAAAATGTCAAATGATAGTTAAACAATATCTAAAAAAGTATATTTGTGTTTAACAAATTATCGGTTAACATGTTCTTTGTAGTTAATGTTGCCGGAAGATTACATAAAAGACCAATTCAGATTCAAACGCAAGTAACAAAAATAGGATAGCACATTAGTTTGATTTACATCTATGGTGAATACCAATTTAAAAAAATGATCATTATCAAACAGGAGGTGGACACTTTGTCTGAATGAATGAAAGCATATTAGTTGCTGTTTTTTCCTACAAAAATATGAAACCTAAATATTTTGAAGATTAGCGCCGATTCCACAGACCACATTTATTGAAGATGATATCATCAAAAGTCTTGACATTTTCATCGCAAACACATTTGTTGAGCTTGATAAATTTGAATACATGTATACATTTTTAATTGGTAAACATTATTTTTGTTTGTGAATTCTCATATGAAGGAAAATTCTTGGACGGCGTGGACTTTTTGTAACACAAAATAGATTATTGATTTTGATAATTAAAAATATCATGATGCAGTTTGATTGAATGATGTTGTCTCCAACTGATTATAATTAACATTTTGTTATAGGTTTACCTGTATTTGCACCAGAAAACAGAAATGTTAAAATAGGAGAAGTTGGAGAGTCAATTACACTGTCGTTTTACCTTTATAGTTACCCTGATGTTGAACAAATATTTGTTGAAATGAAAGAACTGAACTCAATTAAAAGTAATAAATTACAAGAATACACCCTTTCTAAATCTACATTGCGTTACACAGAGTATACCAATAATGTAGGAATTGAAGGTTATAAAATTTTAATTGAAAGTGATGTATTGGACACCGCTGATTTTCAAACTTATCGTATTACAGCAAAGAATCAACTTGGTAATACCGATTATTATTTTGAAATTATAGATAATGGTAGGTATAAAGATTACAAATGAAACGTAAGAAATAAGTGTTAAAATTAAAAACTAGATTTCAAGAAAAAATACAAAACAGTTGGTAAAAAGAAAGCAATATTCAGCATGAAATACATTGTACATAACAATGAAATACTTAGCGTTTCCCACTAAACTGGGGATATCGTCTTCCGGTTAGAATCTTATATTCGATTGCTATTCTTTTTTTCTTTTTTTTTGTGTTTTAAGCACCGCTATTTCGTGGCGGCCAGTTTCGTCCAAGAGGTTATCAACAGCCCAGTAGTCAGCACTTCGTTGTTGATATGAATATCAATTTATATGGTCATTTTTATAAATTTCCTGTTACAAAACTTTGAATTATTCGAAAAACTAAGGATTTTCTTATCCCAGGAATAGATTACCTTAGCTGTATTTGGCACAACTTTTTGGAATTTTGGGTCCTCAATGCTCTTCAACTTTGTACTTGTTTGGCTTTATAACTTTTTTGATCTGAGCGTCACTGATTAGTCTTATGTAGACGAAACGCGCGTCTGGCGTATTAAAATTATAATCCTGGTACCTTTGATAACTATTTTATTGTTTGAGGAAGCCGGAGTGCCCGGGGAAAACCACCCATATTCGATAGGAAAACTGACAATCCTATTCAATTAAAATTGGAATTGAGTGCAACCGCATGAGGGGAATTCGAATTGACAAGCTTAGTGTTGACGGCAAGCGATAGAAGTAAAAACTACTTAGACCACTCGGCTACCTTTTTTTCTGTTCAATAACATGACAAAGCCTATCGGCATGAGATTGAAAACAAACACTTCTGCTTCCGCTAAACAAAATTTGACGGCGACGTGATATCGTGAAGAGCTAATTCTAATATATATATATATATATATATATATATATTTTTAAATTTATTTATTACAGAGAATCTCCCGTTGAGCAAAGGTAAGAGAATATACGTCATGGTATTTTGCAGCATTGCTGCTGTTCTAATTGTGTATATGACCATTATGCACATTTGTTTTTGTGTAAAACATAAAAAGACTCGGGATAAAATACATCATAATGAAGACCACAATTATCATACATATGATGAAATTGGCACACTACCGTATCGCGCTGAAAGGAACATACGTTCGTCAGACAGAAGTGACAACCAAGATCAAAATATGACACACCAACAGGCAGCTCATATATCAAATGAAATCAATGTGCTACCAATCGATGATAATACGTATGAATTAAATTTTGATTATTTCCATAATGATTTACCACAAATTGAAGTTTACAACGCACAAAGGCAACATCAACATTTGTCTCCTTCTTCGAATGACACAAACACTTCTAGTACAGATTTATTGCAAGTTCCTACCATTTCAAGCATGGATAACATAAACTGCATAGAAATTAATGAACATGCAAACGCTGAAACATCAAGTGATCAAGAGAGTCCTAATTGTAGTGACTCTGATAGTGACACGTCAAATAATGTTATAATTGGCAATGTTGGAGATGGATATGAAAACCCGTACCAAACGGTTTTACAAAATCGTCCCGAAAGTCATCAATATGTTGAGATCACAAAAGAAAGGCATACTAGCATCTCATCTACTGATTCTAATAAGAGTGAAGAGGAAAGTCTTCAAACGGACTCGAAAAAGGAAGCAGTATACACAAATCATCAATTCTGATTAACATTAATTGTCTGCGTGTCAATGTTCAAGAGTAAGCAGATCCTTCTCCACATGTGACACCCGTCGTGTTGATCATGTTATTATCTTTAATGAAATAATACTTACACATGTCATAGCCTCTTTGATCATTATTACATGTCTATACATATATTTTATTTTTTTCCGGATAATAAACGTATTCGGACAATACGCGTATACTAGAATACTTGAATGATCCGACCATACGCGTATTGCTCGGTTAAACAATACAATGAAAGCAGAACAGTAATTACGTTAGGTGTCATATATTAACATTTTTATTTAGATACTAATGTGGTTATCATGGTTATGTAATTAACCAAAAATAAAAAGCATCTTAGTCACATGTAAAAATCATTATTGTTTTGTCTTTAAGAAATTCAATATATCGACTCCAGAAATAACCATAATTAGCTGTTAAGCAAACAATCCAGTGGTTTACTCATTATCATTTTGCACATTGCACCTTACCCTTTTTGTGAGATCCAAATTAGATTTTTTTTAAACATTTCAAATTATTTTAGATCTTAAAAAAGTGCAATAAAAAAAAAAGACTGAACTCCGAGGAAAATTCAAAACGGAAAATTGTAAAATCAAACACATCAATCGAATGAATAACACCTGTCATATCCCTGACCTGTGACTTGGTACAGCCATTTTTTATGTAGAAAATGGTGGATTAAACCTGGTTGTAAAGCTAGCTAAACCTCTCACTTGTATGCCAGTCGCATTAAATTCGATTATATTGACAACGGTGTGGGTGAACAAAAAAAAAACAGAGAAAATAAGTGAATATGTCACAAATAGGAGTATAACAGCAACACAAACCTGAGCAAAACAGAGGGTGATCTCAGACGCTCTCACTACAAAATCAGAAAGGTCTGAAAAGACCATTTTTTGTCTGAGTTTGCATGAGGTTTTACTAGACATTCTTTCTTTGTTTGAATTATCTTCGTCTGAATTGTTTTTTAAAATTCTTAACATAGTATGAATTTGTCTAATAAGTTTCTTGATTTGTCTATGTTGTCTTGACAGTATTAACATTGTCTTAATATTTCTTGACCCTTTCTGAATCATCTGACAAGAGTGTTGATTAGTCTAAACCAATTCTTTACTGTCTTAAATTTGTCTTGATAAGTTTCGACAATTTCTTGATTGTCTTAAATTTGTCTCGATAAGTCTCGACCTATTCTTGAGATTCTTGATAAAGTCTCTACACGTTTTTGACAGTCTTAAACCTGTCTGAATATATCTCGACCGTCCTAAAGATGTTTTGACACTATCGCAACAGTATAAATTTCGTCTTAATTATGTATAGACATATCCTGCACTTTCTCTTGCTGTTATATACTTATTTTTATTATCGCTTTACTAAACGTAGAAGAATTAAGGGTTTGTATAGTACGATAACCTTCGTGTGCCCTGATTGGAGTACTCCGAATACCGCCCCCCCCCCCCGCCATATATTTTAATTTTTATCTATTTTTTTTTTATCGAATGTGGAATATAATTGTTTTCACTTGGAGTTTATGTCGAAGTCACTGACAAACAGCATTTGACATATTTGCCAGTCTAAAAACTACCAGTCAAATTTGCTTTACTAAAATGGGCGACCTGGGGCTTTTTTTAAATGTGAGCGTGTATCTGTTTTGAACCCCACCATTCCTCTTGTGAGCGTGTTTGTCTAAAAGGAGGGTCCTTCTTGTTTTCAGACAATGAATTCATCTTGATTTAAGATTTATTGATTTTTTTTAGAACAACCAAAACATTTTTTATTACAATTGTAGTGTTGTATTTTATAATTTTATATCAAATCTAAATGTTTGATATACTTTCCTTCTGATTTTTTCTCAAGAATCTGTCTGTGTTAGATCGATTTTATAATACCAACCAATGATTACTATAGACATCATTAGTGGGACCCCCTTTAAATACAGTTTTCTATTAATCCCGGAGTAGATACTAATTTTCTTTTTATCATTGACAAATTCTCCGATTTTTTTGATTTTTTTTATGTTTAAATATTTCCCTTCACTTTTTTGACGAAGAAAATCCATTTTTGTTCTAAAACCTTTGATACAAATGAAGATTTTCGAGATAACCATAAACTTTTTATATTGTTGTGGCATGGTCCGTCAACTGGTAAGTTGCATGGATGAATACTGGTAAAGCAGCAATTTTTTATACGACAATCGTATTACCCCTGGGTGTGTATAGCCTACTTGGAATACCTGAATTTTCTTGAGAACATCCTGTCCACATGTAATTCTTAATATATATTGCAACAGTTAAGTTACACAAATTTTCTTCTGTTAAATCAAGAATTTGTATAGTACATGTAGTACTAAGACTATACAGATTCTTGGAAGAAATAAGATACGATAATTTAGCTACTAATAAAAACTACATTTTGGTACAATAATTGTTTATTTACCATATAAACATTGAATGTTATGCATGTTGAATGAAATATATCAATTGGTTTTAATCATTTGAGCAATTATTTATAATATTTTCGAAGCAATACTTTTAATTATTTACAAACCACATTTAAATTGAAAAAAATATTTATGTACCCAACTTTTCTATTTGCATGCCTAACTTTGGTTGTTGTTGTTATAAGTGTAACTTGAAACAACAGTATATTATATGAAAAGAAATAAAGATAAAGTTGCTTCAGGTATATTGGTTATTATTTGTAAAACTGAGAATTGTCAACTTGAAGTAAATTTAAGACACAATCAAAATTTTCAGAATATTTCAAGCCATACTGAGAAAAAAAAATAATGTCGAAAAACTGTCAATAAATTCCAAGACAGAATTTAAATGTCAAGAATTTGTCAAGAAGTTTTAAGACCATATTCAGAATGTCAAGAACACCGACCGTTGGTTTTTCCGTTTGAATGGTTTTACACTAGTTATTTTGGGGCCCTTGATAGCCTGTTGTTCGGTGTGAGCGAAGGCTCCGTGTTGAAGGCCGTACATTGACCTATAATAGTTTACTTTTATAAATTTTTATTTTGAGGGAGAATGTTTCATTGGCACTCACGTCACATCTTCCTATATCTAATTATTATCTATATCAAGTTTCAATGTGTACTATACGATCTGTAAAAGTATCGTTATAGGTTTAAAAAAAAAGTCGGTGAATTCTAAGCTAGGTAAACTTCTCACTTGTATGACAGTTATTTGAAATGTTATATTGACAATATTTGGAAGAGCAACCTAAACAGACACTATAGGTTGATTTGCAAATATATAATTATCATTCATTCATCAACTAAACCTCATTAAACATACATCACAGATATATATCACAATTGCCCACAAAATCAATTTATGAATCGATTGAGAGAAAAAAACAATTCCGGGTCACAAACAAAAACTGAGGGAAACACATCAAATGTTAGACTGAGGTGAACTTACACAACATTAAAATGTTACACACACAGAAACGTACTATAATATAACAATGGCTATTTCCTAACTTGGTACACTTCGTTCTAAGAAAAAAATGGTCTGTTGAACCTGGTTTTGTGGCATGACAAACCTCCCGCTTTTATGGAAATGATAAATATAACATTAACAACATCACATGACAGGACTAAAATACACATAAATAGGAGAACATTTAGGATAGAGAAACACACGAATAATAGCTAACAAAAGGTGGCAGGTTTAAAATTTAATACGCCAGACGCGCGTATCGTCCACACCAGACTTACCAATGACGCTCAGATGAAAACATTTCGAAAGCCAAATCAAGTACAAAGTTAAAGAGCATTGAGGTCCAAAAGTTCAAAGAGTTGTGCCTAATACGGCTAGGGTTTTCTGCCTGGGATAAGAACATTCTAATTATTTAGAATAATTCATACATTTTCAAACAGTAAATGTTATAAAATGACTATATAATAGATAAACATGATAAAACCGAAGTGGTTTACAGATTAAACATACAGATACATTTCATGTGTTTAAAAAAAACCAGTTTTTTTATCAATTTGATGTACACAAAATTGGGAACAGGACAGCATATAAAAAAGAAGGTATATTTGAAACTGGTTTCAATGTTCCATTAAATAACAAAAAAAAAAGTCACAAAGTTTCAACTTCCGTGTTATATTTCCTGTCAAACAATGGCTTAGAGGCCGTTAGGAAAGTGTGTTAATGAATCACGTTTCAGCATTTGCTTTTTTGGAAATCATATGTATATTGACAGGAAATTTATCTGTTCATTACCATGATTTAACTATCCAGTTTATGTATTGTTTCACGGTTCAAGGACACGTCATTACTCACTTTCAAGTTGTATTTCAAATAACAACTGATGTATTTGCGAATCCTTAAATCTGTGATATTCTGAAGTTCAACTTGAAATTGTCAATAGTACAGATACCATTAAAATGCATTCAATTTTCATTCAACCTATGTATCTTCAAACAAAACTGGGGTTTGTGTTTATGTTTTGTTCTTTCACTTAGATCTTCATCATTTTTTGTAAACTCATCTATCTCACTGTACCTGCGGACAACATATATGTTTGAGAGTTGATATTGCTTTTTTAATTAATGAAGAAAAAATCCTGATAGACCAGGGAACTTACACAGTGTACTCTTCCTACATTACAAAGTAGGTGGCTTCAATGACGAATGTTTAATGTTGTTGTTTTTTTTGATTTAGTGAATTACAAAAAAAAAAAAACATTTACTGTCATGCACTTACATCTGGTGATCTGGTCATATAACCCTTAAGCATCAATTCGAAGCATAATGTTAAAACAGTTTTAGATTCTATTGAGGACAATGCCAGACCATTAGCAAAATGAAGAATTTTAACTTGTCAGAATAGGTTAAAACAATCAGGTCTCTGATTAAACGTATTTAAAAGAAAGTTCAATTGTGTGAACCAATGCATTATTTATTATTTATTGGTTCATTGCTCACCTGACCCAATGAACCAAGTGATCTATTGTCATCACTTTGCGTCCGTTGTCCGTCGTCCGTGAACTTTTTCAAAAAAATTCTCCTCTAAATTTAATTAGCCAAATGTAATGAACCTTAGCCACAATCATTACAAGGGTATGTAGTTTTAAAAAACTGTGTCTGATGTCCCCGTTAACTAACCAAAATGGTCGCCTTGGCTATAAATAGAAAATAGGGGTAAAATGTTTTTTGTTTGGTTTATATCTCTGAAACAAAAGCATAATGGGAAATTCTGACGGAAAAAAAAAATTTATCAGGTCAAGATAAATATGTCATGAAATTTTCAGAGGAATCTGAGAAGCTATTGTTTGGTTACTGCCCCTGAATTAATAATTTTAAGGAAATTTTGAAGTTTTCGGTTATTATCTTGAATATTATTATAGATAGAGATAAACTGTAAAAAGAGCAATAATATTTAGCAAAATAAGATATAAAAGTAAGTCATGATGACCAAAATGATCAATAAAGAGTTAATGCTCTTTAAAATCAAATTGAACAATTTGTCGTGAATGTTGCGCTATTTTACAAAAGTGCTGTCTTGAAACAGCTGAGACTAATTTAACCAAACTTTGCCACAATCATCAGAGTATTTAGTTTATAAATTGTGTTCGATTACCCTGTATGTAAATCAACATGGCGATATGGCTAAACATAGAACATAGGAGAAAATGCAGTTTTTGACTTATATTCCTGAAACTTAAGCAAAAGAATAACGATGCATTATTTCATGCATCAATTGTAATTTTAAACAAAACGGCGAGATATAAGGGCTCCTTGGAGTCTTTAGTAAGTGTTTCAACGTCATTTCGAGGCATAGATTGCCTTGGCTGTGTTTGGCAAAAGTTTTGGGAATTTTGGTCCTCAATGCTCTTCAACTTGGTACTTTGCTTGGCCTTTTTAACTTGTTTGGATTCGAGCGTCACTGATGAGTCTTTTGTAGACGTGCCGCGCGTCTGGCGTATATGTTAAAGTTAATCCTAGTATCTATGGTGAGTTTATTTACAACCACTGGGTCGATGCCCTGCTGGTGGAGATTTATTTACCCGAGGGTATCACAAACCCATTAGTCAACACTATTTGTGCTGACATGAATTGTCATTGATATGGTTATGTTTATAAATTTACTGTTCACAAAATATTGATTTTTTTTTTTAAATACTAAGGCTTTAATACCTTAGGCATAGATTGCATTGGCTTTGTTTGGCAAAACTTTTTGGAATGTTGGTACTCAATGCTCTTCAACTTCGTACTTTGTTTGGCCTTTTTCACTTTTTTGGATTCGACCGTCAATGATGAGTCTTTTGTAGACGAGGCACGCGTCTGGCGTATATGTTAAATTTAGTCCTGGTATCTATGGTGAGTTTATTTGAAACTACGCTTTTTGACTATTTTTTAGTGGTAAGTTTTTATTGGTGGAGGAAGGTGCATTGCCCAAAGAAAACCACCGACTTTTTTTCGATAGAACAAACTGACAATTCTCTTCAATTTAGATTGAAGCCGAGTGCACTCGCTCGAGCGGGGTTCAAACTCACAACCTCAGTATTGACTGTCTACTGATTATAGTAGTACCTAATTAGAGCACTCGTCCAACCGAGGCCCCTTGAAACAATGAATACTCAAGCCAATACGAGTATACGTTTGAAACAAACTGACAATGCCACGGCAAAATAATAACAAAAAATGAAAGTCACAACAGCATCAACACAACACAAAATAAAAGAAATGAGGACGGAGCAACACGGAAACCAATTATAGGGGATATCAAAATATTCTAAAGGGTAAACACAGTTTCATATATAAGATTTTTTACATTGAATTTTAGATGCACCTGAAATAACTATTCGACACACCAATGATACAATTGTATGTGATTACAATGGAGTTCCAGCAGTTTATCTGAAACGTATAAATCATAAATCACAGTACGGGACACTGTTACGTTCAATGCATATGAATAATGAAGCATTAAATTTACAAACGGAAATTCCCTATCAGGAAAATGGCAAATATGAGTGTGTTGTCAGTCATGGAATACGAGATAATAGCGGAAATTTAATGCAAACTGTGTCAACAAATGTAAAATATGAAGGTATATTAACATAGAAAGTAATGTATATACTTCTACAAATGCGCATACTAATGTGTATTTGCTATTTTGGGTTCTATGAATATAGCTAAACGCCATGAACATGTATCATATATATTTGTGACATCTATAAAACCTAATATATTTGTTACATCTATAAAACCTAATGAATTAATGTACACCTATTGGTGTTTTGCTACTAGCAATCAGACTTGCTTATCTCTTTTTATTAACTCATAGGAGTTACCATGTTAATAATTTGGTACTATTTCGTCTTCATCTGAACTAGTCATTTGACCTGGAATTGAGACATTCTTAACATGTTTTCTTAATACCTTGTAATTGTAATGACTGTTATATTGGATTTTGTAAGTTTGTATGTTGTGTAACATCGTATTGATACAACTTATAGCTATAATTTAAGTAAAAAAACGTAGTTTCTTCTCATTAAAAGTTCTGTTTTGCAGGTCCGCCTGTTTTTTCACCTGAAAACAGAAATGTACAAACTGGAGAAGTCGGAAAGTTTATGAAACTCTCGTTTCATATCTACAGCTACCCTCCTATAGAAGAAATATTCATGCAACAAATAGGACGGAAACAATCAAAAAGGAACAAAATAATTAACGTCAACATTTTGACATCAATATTAGCATACACAGAGTTTGCTAACACCGAAGGAATTGAAGGTTATGAAATTTCAGTTGAATATAGAATAATCGACAAAGATGATTTTCAATCGTATTGTATTACAGCAACGAATCGCCTGGGTGAAACCAATCATTACTTTGTTATAATAGATGCTGGTAAGCAGAAAAGCATATGGGAAAAAAACGAATATGTTACTGAGGTTTCGTGTAATTGCTTGTACTGAAGTTGCTTGTTAATACGTTGAAAGCTTCAATGCTGCTTCAATTTTTGCGACTGTTTCCATATATATCTTTTTAAAAACAACCCTCTTTAAATGTAATGCGTACACATCGCTGTTCTGGAAAAACCTTCACCAGGAACGCTTAAAGCCGAATATTTAAAATCCAATAATATCCAAAACAGAAAACGACTTATATAACATTAGCAAAAAATAATAGCTAAATATAGTTAATGTCAAGTTTGCCTGGTAAGCTGAAACATTAGTTGATGCAAATCAGTGCATATTATAAAATGTGGTGGTTACTTTTGTAACACAGATTATGTTAAGGAAAGATTTTAAGCAGCCAAATTATTTTCACTTCCATAATAAAAGATGCACACCTCAAAAACAGAAAAACAACTATACGTTCTTTTATTTTTTTCAATAGTTCTATAAAAAAATACAAATATACCGAAACAAAATATTTAGTTGTTTTTCTCCCAGACTTTGTTGTAGATGGTGTTTCCAAAAAAAATTTCTAACCTGTAATATTCAAAAGTTGTGAAAGGCAATCTATGCAAATTATATGTATATTTAATGATACTGTTATGTTACCTTAATAGTTTGTACAAACCATTTTCAGAGAGTCTTCCCTTAAGCAAAAGAAACAAGACGTATTTTGTGATACTTTGCAGTGTAGCTTCTTTCACATATGTTTCTGTGTAAAACATGACAAAACCATTGCTCAAGGACATAATCATATTTTGGAAGACCACAGTGATCAAATTGATGACGAACTAAGTTCTATCTCATTCCGTGCTAACAACAACGTAAATTTGTCAAACACCAATACAGATTATGACCAGAATTCCACACAAACCCGTCCATCTAATATATCAGTCGGTGTTAATCACCAATCTACCGATGAAAGTGAGAGCTTTGTAACATCTGAATTGCCATCAAACTTTCAAAGAACTAACGCACAAGAGCAAAGAGTGTCCAGCCCTTCGAGTTTATCGAAGGTTTTCAATACGGACGATTCGGGCATTCTCAGTATAGTAAATGCTGAAAATGGCAATAAGATCAATGCAATTATTATCAACAACGCACTAAGTAATAAAAACAGTGAAACAAGTATGGAATCAGATAGTGAATCATCTGATAATGTTATGGTAGGCAGTGATGGAGATGGGTATGAAAACCCCTACGAAACCATATCACAAGACCGTGAAGAGAGTCATCAATATATAATGATGTCAAAAGAAAGACATAACAGTTTCTCCTCTATCGAATATCACTGTAAAGACGATAGACCTGAACCTACTAATGCAAAGGAAGCGACTTACATTAATCTTCAATTTTGAGTATCATTGAAATGGAATTTCAACGCAGGTTCAGAAAGCATGGATAGTTGAAAATGTATATACATGTACATTCATTCGAAATTCTTAATACTTTTGGTTTGTCCAATAATCTCTTATACATGAATAGTAAAATAAATTATTATTTGCTTTGAACCTGAGCAAATTTGTTGTTTAATTTAACATTTTTAACAAAGTTGTATTTTTCAAAATAAAACATTATTTTTGTGTTATGATTTTTACAGATGACGACGAGTATATTCAAATTCCTTGAAAATAACGTACAAAATTACACATATCAACGTGCTTTACATACATGAGCAAGATGATGGGGTGTCACATGTACGACAGCATGTACTTATTTTCTAAGTACTCGATGTCGTGTTTGGGTTCTTGCTGCGGTGATTTTAGCATATTTTTTTGTCATTATGTTTGTTTTTCAGACATTCTTCTTTGTCATTGTCACGGTATTTTATTGTATTACCTTTACATATTCCTTTGCAATCTTTCTCCTTTTATTTACATGCATTTTTTTAAGGACTTTTTTCTCTCCACTGAATGATTATTTTGATAATGAAAAGATGTAAAGATAAATATATATAAAAACGAAACGAAATTTTGTTTATATTGGAAAAAACGTTTTTTTGGAAAATGTGCAGTATATAAAAGCAATCTGAACTGCAATTGAACATTAATTTCGTAAAATTTCTTGTGAAAAAATTAGGCTATATGTTTGAATTGTGAATATGGTTATCAGTTAAAGATAATAATTTGATTATATCATAACTCATTTAAGTATTCAAGCATCGATAGAAAACAACATTCTCACTCAAACTTGTGAGTAACCTTAGGACCCACATCGTCTTTTAGTTGGAGTATAGTTTTACTTTAATTTTATAATGTTGTTTCCTTTGTTGTGTATACACGTATGACACAAACAAAATATACAAACGACTTGTGCGTACATGCATACAAAATGTACTTCGGTCATGCTTTTAACCCCTAATGAATTTACAAAAATAAGCATTCAATTCTTAAATAAATATCAAATTTCTTTATAAAGATGTTTCTTATTTATATTTAAGGTCACTATTTGTTTGATTAACACGTGCTCTTTATCAGAAACACGATCATCAGTATGATATGTATGGGAAATACTAAAATTAAAAGATAGTAAAAATCCAAAATGAGTTCTTTATAACTGGACATAGTATTACAACATAATATAAAGATAGTTGACTCAAGTGTGAAATATTACAACTATCGCCTTACTTTTTTGTTTTAATATTTAATTTTGTATGTGTTAATAGACACAAGCAATACTCATTAAAATAGAACTACAAAGTGCATTTAATTTTCATTTTTAACTAACTAATTGAAATTTAAAATCTAAACCGCAGTTTCCGTTTCCTTAATGTATTGACCCCAAACTATTTAACAGAGGAAGTTTACAATCGAAATGTTTATTGTTTGTTATTTAAAATATAATTATGTCCGCAAGAACGATAGAATATTAGGTTTTGTTACAATTGTGAATGGGTCATTGTGTTTGAACAATTGTGAATGAGTGTTGGATCAATTGTTTATTTTCTAAATGATAATTTTGGCGTTGATTCAACATTCGTGATAAGTTAAAATATTAACATTTCTCTTTTATTATCTGATATGTTGAAAATTGTTTAGTGTTTTGCCTTCTAACCAAATACACCCTTTTAAAGAATGCTCACAATTACTCGATGCATACCCAACACACTGACACATGATATTTAGTTGAAAACAGCTTGGCACTATACCATAGAACATAACGCTTTGCAACCTCCAAGAGAGTTGTGTCAATAGAAGTTCTAGTTTAAATAGAGTCATTGTATTTAATGTTCCCATTCCGAATACAGAGGCCTAGTTTTTACGCAAACTCAGCCTTTACGTTTAATATATCATGGAAATACCAATTATAAGAATTGTCAGAAAGACAAATTAAGTTGAAGGCCGTACGATGACCTATTGTAGTTATTTCTATGTCATTAAATATTTGGTTGAAAGTTATTGAATTATCATTTTAGCTATCTGTTTATTTATTGCATGTGCATAACAATAATTTAACAATATAGATATATGATCTTGTATGTTTACCTGTGAAACTGCTTCTAATGAGGTGGTTATATATTTTCTGACTGAGGATAGATATTTTAATTCTAAAAATAAAGGCATAAGTGGTATACCTAGCTTAAAATGTCATGAATCGATTAAGAGAATTACATCCAGGTCACTAACTGAAACCAAAGAAAACAGTGAAGTGCAAAACACCAATCCAACATACATAGAAACGAAAAATTTGATAACAAATGCCATATTCAAGAATAAGTACAGGAAATTTCAAGAATTTTTTTTATCCGAACCTGGTTTTGTGGTTAGCCGAATATCGCGCCTAATGGCAAAGGTAAAATAAAACGCTAACATGATATCATAATAAAAAAAAGGTTCATTTAAAACAAGGATAAATATATTGACATTTCAACAAACAACTGATTTATATCTTGTTATCTGTATTAGTTTTTATATCCTGCATCGTTTCTTCTAAAGTATGGTATTGACATGATTTTTTAATTTTCAGCGCTAATGTTCACGAAATATTAGCTTCTTGATAAAGGCAGTCTCAAAGTATTTGTTTTGTTAGAAATATAATGTTTAATCACAAAGTAAGAATTGTCATTTCTTTAAAAAAAACTCTATGTGTGCCTATGTTACTCTCCCTAAACCAAGTGCATGTATGAAGCTTCAAAAAGTCAGATTGACCAACGACATGAAAGGATAATCTTAGAGTGATTAAACTATTGGTTTATGTGCCTTTTCTGGTTATATAGTTTTTGAAATATTTCGTTTCTCATACAAATTTGGCTTTCAAGTACTCGGTTTTGAGCAATTCTGTTGAAGGTCGATCTAGAAAAGCGCTTCGACGCATTAGATTTATAATCTCATGTATTCCTTATAAGCAGTTAAAACTCTTCGTTTAGCTTTAAATTTTTTATTTGAAGAAAATGTAAGATCAATATATCAGAATTTTGGTAAAAATAAGCGCCCCTGTAACTTTGCCACTCCTTGTTTACTAAGTACATGTACAACATAATGTAAGTTTCGAAATGTTCAGCTTAGGTTTGTACCTTTTTGAAACTTCCTCTTAGCACAATTTTGTTATTCCTTCGACAATATGTAAATGGACTTAATTGAATCTAAAATTGGCAACGTCGTCTACATCTAAATTAAATAAATAACTGAAAACATTATAGTGGAGTGAGAAATCAAGAAAAAAAGGCTTATTTTTCGAAATTAATGAACCGCAGGCTGCAAATTATTTGTTTGCAAGCTGAAAAAAGCCGTGTATTGAACAACAGATTTGAATTAGTAAAAAGTTAATTCCCATCTAGATGTAACTGTGAAAGAGGAACACTTGATAATAATGTGAAAAGCTAAATCACGAAAATACTGAACTCCGAGGAAAATTCAATCGGAAAGTCTCTAATCAAATGGCACAATAAAATGAAAAAAACACATCTGACGAATGGACAACAACTGTCATATTCCTGACTTGGTACAGGCATTTTCAAATTTAGAAAATGTTGGATTCAACATAGTTTTATAGCGCTAAACATCTCACTTGTATGACAGAGGCATCGAATTCCGTTATATTTAAAACAATGGATGAAAAAAAAACAGACATAAAAAATAATTTAGTCAAATATGGGTACAGAAGTCCTCACTGTGTTATAATCTCAAACCAAACAATCATTTACAAAAATGCACATTAGCATCTATCAAATTAAAAAACACATTCATTGCTTCGCGTGTCTGACGTCAGAAAATGTAAACGTCACATAGAAAGACATTTTGTCGTTCAATGTTTATTCAAAACAATTTCACATGGGGAATGTTGGTATACAGGGTTGAAAAATCAAATGTTATGTTAGAATTATTTACAGAAAAAGACCGAGATTTAAAATTTACAAGAAAGTACTAGGTTGGCACAGTGTATTATCGATTCAATCATGTTCGACTTGTTAACTTGATGTTTTTGATATATAAACTTTAAGGAATCACAAATCATACACTAGTACATAAATGGACAAACTTAAAGAAAGTTTAACAAATAACAAAATCAAAAGCTCAATCAGTTTAGAGTAAATCATAATTTTTTGAAAATAATTTGTTGTTTGGTGATGTCTCACATGTATACAAGGGTGACATTTCAAACCTGATTTTTCTGTGTCTTAAACAATATCTTTATAAATCATGATATTTCCAAAAAATCTTACCAATTCTGTGAAGAAAGTACTCTTTTTAATCTATAAACGTGTATAACAGTAAGAAACAATAAACTTGAGAGATTCTACAAATTGTGGATTCAATCTACTCATTTTTTTTTCGATTACAATTAAAGTCCTATTATAATTCATATGTGGATGAGATAATGGAATGTTGACCTGTCAAATAAAATTTAAAAAAAATATCAAAACATTAGATTTTTTTTCTTTCTTAAGGTTATTGTGTTTCTTTCTTTTTTAAATTCACTTGTTTTTCCCTCAAAATTTCCATTCTTAAAAAAATCTTTAAAACGTTATAAATAATATAATCGCGAACATATTACAGCATACATGTTGATGTCGAGTATAAATTAACTATTCCTACTCGTATGAATATATGCATGTAGAAAATCAGAAAACAAATATAACGGAAATATGAAACTTTTTTTGTATAGTGTGTTGTTTGAATTAAAAACAAGGAAATGTGACTCAGTACATATAAAATAGATATTCAGAATGGTAAGTTTTGTAGATTTTCATCATAGCACTTTTTACACACTTCCGAATGTTGCTACATTTTTAAAAACTAAAATGCAAATACCCTTTCGTTTGATTGTCTGTGGTTAAAAACGTATATATGATTCACTTGTTTCATATGAAGTATTGTAAGGGTCTTTTTTACATGTTTTACGATAAGTTGACTCATAGTTTGAAATGTCTAAGTCATATGGTAAACCTACAATGTCACAGCATTTCGTAGGTTTGAAAGACTCAGATCGCCGATCGGTCTCTTATCTATGCATGCTCTTCTAATATGACGTCATATTAAAAATAAATATCCAAATAAATCGGTCATTTATATATCTAATCGACGTCTTTTTGTCTTTCAAGCGATGTCCATTTTGCTTATTTCTCTAATATAGACGTCCTGATTACGGACTTGCAACCATGACATCACAAAACAATGACATATTGGTTTGAAACAATAAGCCGAAACATCGTTGAAAATATTAAAGTATACAAAAATAAGTCCTACTTATTATGCTCTTCAACAATTTGCTGTAGTTTTTTTATTTTGTCTTTTTAGTTTGAGATTGAATATTGCCTCCCTTTATGTTAACTGTGTCGTTGGTTTGTTGTCTTTAAGTCGTTATCTGTTACGAATATGAACGAAATATGATAACGTAGTCCGAGAGGATGATCTTCTTTAACCAGAGTATTCATTTTTTCTATGTTCTTGTACTATGCCCTCGTTGATTGTTTTGTTGTCATATTGTCATTTTTGATGATGGTCTGTTGTTTGATAAAGATAGAAACTAACAAACAGTTTATTTTAGCAGGCTTCCACACAAACACAACGACAAATAATACAAACACAGAGATCATACTAATAAAGTTGATATAAACATATTGTACATTCTTTAGAGGACACTTTGATCAATAGGACGTACATATGTGGGACAACATAATTAACACTGATTCGAGAACGTGATGTTACAGTAAATGTCGATTTTAGGACTGAACGACAATTATAGACCGAACTTCAATTTGAGTCTCACATAATGTATTCAGAGTGCTATTGAAATTTCAATACTGCCTTCTTATACATGTACTGTGTGAACGACACGTCTGTCTTTACAACACAATCGGCATTCTGTTTTCTGTGCCGAGTTCATTTAATCCTTTAAATTATTATCCATTTTTAATAGATAGTTTATATCGAAAATTTATAATGTTTTAGATGTTCGAGAAGATTTGTCTTATTGGTCTATTTCTACAAGGTAAGATCAATATAATGACAAATGCTATCAAGTATTATACATATCGACGTAGTTATTATTCTCAAATACAAACCTTTATTTGGATACCAAGCACTTTTACTTTGGCATGAAATTGCGGGATATTTAAAAAAAAATCATTTAGTAGTATGTCGTGATAAGTGTTCAAATTTAATGAAAGTAGACAATTTGTTAAAGTTTTCCAATGACGAAGATTCGGTTCATTATTGATACTTTTTGCAACTTTGGCAATATCATTTAATATTACCCATAGAGAAAATGTACTTCTTCACGCCAAGTATCAAATATGAAATGCATATTCAAGAGAAACAAAAGCACACATGAATGCACTTTGATGACAATTGGCTCTGTCCTAGACCGACATATGTTTGCATTGTTTTTTAAACGCTCTCGAATAACAACGCAGTCTACAGAAGGCCACGTTTTACTTCAACAGTTTTGATTTTACCCCAGTTAGACCGTTCTTGCTATGATGAAATATTTTCAAAAAGATGTATTCATTCTGGCTTTGAATAAAACTCCAGAAAAGCCTTACACAAAGTTCACAAGGAGAGGACAACGTTACGCATGCACAGATGATGATATAAATATTGAAGGACTTGTAACAACAAATATAATGAAACTAAGAAATTATTTTCATTCTGAAATATGATAGATATGTTTTTTTTAATTATTTCAGAACAATCCATTCTAAGTGATTCAACAAGTTCAAGCCTTACATTATACGCTACGGAAGGGTCAACCATTAATCTGACATTTCGCAATGAAATGGATGAATTATATACTAGAAAAAAAGGTGAAAGAATCCATAGTAGTGTTAACGCAAGCAAATACGATATAAAAGTACATCCACCTGAATCAGAATTTCAGATAATTAATGTAACAGCAAGTGACAAAGGATTTTACTGGTACAGCTGGTATAAATATTATGAAATAGAGCTTAACATAACAAGTATGTTTATCGTTATTGTTTTTATTTTGTTCTAGAGGTGTTAATTTAATAATCCTCAGAAGAACATGCTACAAACTAATAATAGTTTAATTCTAAAGGCAATACAGTTCATAGGATACTAAAATATCTTCTTAAGAAAACAAATTAAACTAGAAGAAATATAGAAACCAATTATTATGAAAAGTAAAAATAAATGTTTTAAAATACTATGTTTTCCCGTGACAAATAAATGTTCAGTAACAGAATAAAAATAGACGCCCGCTTTATATAGCTCACATATCTTATTATTATAAATGACATTTATTTTTAATACATCTTACCAATTAATTTGCTTTTTGCTTCATGTCATCTCTGTAACATTGAGATGGTAAATGGACAGGCATTTCCGACATTTACTTCTGGATTAATATGTGAGTTTAGTTTCAAATTAAAATTAACCTTAGTACATGTTTATCTAGATACTCCACAGGGTTGTCGGTAAAAATAGCTCACAATTCTTTGGCAAAAAGTGTACTTCATTTGATATATTAGTCAGATTATGCGTATTTCAACTTTTCTGGTCATATAAAATAAACGTTACTAGGTGTTAGAGTTTTCCTTAAAATACCTCCCTACTTTCGGTCTCTCGTCAGATTAATCCTGACACACCTTGGTGCGTTGTATGAAAAACAAATTAAAAAAAGACCTGTTAGTGATCTTCTGCTGTTGTTTTTTCTATGGTCGGGTTGTTGTCTCTTTGACACATTCCCCATTTCCAATCTCAATTTTATTGTATCTATAAATGCGTTACATTTTTTGATAAAATCAATTCTTTTCTCTAAAATCTTATATCAAATAATTATATATATTGGGTATAAAAACAGTAATCAATGTTAAGAAGTTATCGACATGAATTAGTTTGAAATTAAACTGATGCAGTCACTGAACTAAATTATACAAATGCCTAACTGGTTAACTTAAAAACGTTAATGAATGTATTACACATAGTTTTTATAATCTATAGGCTTATGTAATATTTCGATATAAGAATGTTTATACACCAGTCCAGTAATCAGCACATCGATGTTGACATAAACATGATAAATATCAATTAAATGTTTTTTTTAATAAATTTTCTGTTACAAAACTTTGAATTTTTCGAAAAACTAAGGATTTTCTTCACCCAAAAATAGATTACCATAGCCGTATTTGGCACAATTCTTTCGAATTTTGGGGTTCTCAATGCTCTTCAACTTTTTATTTGTTTGACTTTATAACTTTTTTTATGTGAGTGTCACTGATGAGTTTTACGTATGGAACGCCATGACTGCCTTATATTGATGATCAGCATTATATGCAGTGCTCACAACATTATATGAAGTGCTCACAACATTATATGCAGTGCTCATACCATCATATGCAGTGATAACACCTTGATATGCAGTGCTCACAACATTATATGCAGTGCTCACAGCATTATATGCAGTGCTCACAGCATTATATGCAGTGCTAACAACATAATATGCAGTACTCACAACATTATATGAAGAGTTAAAAACATTATACGCAGTGGTCCCAATATTATTTGAGTTGTCGGGACATTATATGCAGTGGTCATAACATTATATGCAGTGGTCACAACAGTATACTTTTTTTGTTGATGAAGGCAATAATCAGTCATTGTAATGATGATGTTTAATGTATGTGATGGTGCTGATGATGTTTAATGTATTTAATGGTGCTGATGATGTTTAATGTATGTGATGGTTCAGATTCGGTAAAACAAATTGAAACAGTTATTAAAGTCTTACGACGAACAGAACTAGTTCTTAATATGTCTGTCCAATTGCAGACAATAGCAAGCGTTATTTTCGTTTCTGGTACAGTTTTCAATCGAATTGCCTTAATATCTTTACTTCAACAACTGTTTAAATTTGTTTGCGGGGCATTATCAATGATGACTGTATTTGGGAATTTCTGCTAAAAAAAATCCGAAGTTTACCAAAACAAAACACCGCCATCACATACATCAATCATCATCATCACCATCACTGATCATCACCTTCATTAACAAAAAACGTATAATGTTGTGACCACTTCATATAATGTTGTGACCACTTCATATAATGTTGTAACCACTGTCTATAATGTCCCGACAACTGCATATAATGTTTGGACCACTTTGTGTATTGTTGTGATCACTTCATATAATGTTGTGAGCACTGCATATAAAGTTGTGAGCACTGCATATAATGCTGTGAGCACAGCATATAATGTTGTAAGAACTGCATATAATGTTGTGAACACTGTTCATAATGTTGTGGACTGCATATAATGGTGTGACAACCGCATAAGATGGTGTGAGAACTGCATATAATGTTGTGACCACTGCATATAATGCTGGTCATCAAAATAAGGCAGTTTAAATTTAAATTATGCCATGCGTATTTCTCAGGACGAACAGAACTAGTTCTCAAATTCACCTCTTAGCTTCATCTTTTCCACAGAATGACCTTCCAATAAAGTTAAAAAAAAATATGTCTGTCCTATTACAGACAAAAGCAGGCGTTATTTTCGTTTCTGGTATAGTTTTCAATCGAATTGCCTTGATAACTTGACTTCAACAACTGTTGCAATTTGTTTGCGGGACACTATCAATTATGACTGTATTCGGGAATTTCCGCTAAAAAAATTCGTAAGTTTTCCAAAAAAAAACCGCTGCCATCACATACATCAATCATCATCATCACCATCACTGATCATCACCTTCATAAAAAAAACGTATAATGTTGTGACCACTTCATAGAATGTTGTAACCCCTGTGTATAATGTCCCGACAACTGCATATAATGTTTGGACCACTGCGTGTATTGTTGTGAGCACTTCATATAATGTTGTGAGCACTGCATATAATGCTGTGAGCACAGCATATAATGTTGTGAGAACTGCATATAATATTGTGAGCACTACATATAATGGTGTAACGACTGCATATTATTGTGTGAGAACCGCATATAATGTTGTGACCACTGCATATAATGCTGGTCATCAAAGTAAGGCAGTCATGACGTTCCATACATTTGCCTATATTCACTTGAATATGAGACGAAAGATGATTCTATGAGGACAAATACCACAAATGCACCTTTTTGTCGTCATTATAAGGCCCCTTGTGGTCAATTTATACATCTCATTTTCTCACAATTTCAACGTTATAGGACAATTTTTTTAACACATATTTGTGAAAAAATAAAAGTGATAATAATTGATTGACTGAAGCAATCAAGCTGCATGAACTATTCATGTACAAGTTTACTGACTCCCTGAAGGTTGAATGCGTCTTTACGTAACACTTAGATTTACACCGCGTCATAGAGAGGGACAGACATATTTTACTTATGTGACGTACTATCGACAAGTGGTATTACACCTAATCTATGTAAATTTCCGCACTCGCTCATTTTTTTATGGTTGGTCACTGCGACCAAGCATGAAAAAAAGATAGTGCGGAGATTTTAACTTTTAGTAGATTGTATACCCTAACCGATTGCTTATTAATTGATTATGCGATACTGACTAAAGAACCGGCTGTTTACTTTGGATGGAATAATTTTTAGCTGCAACAAAGCATGTAAAACTCAGCGAGTGCGGATATTTAGTTTTCATAAGATTGTATTGCACCCTAACCAGTTGCTTATTAATTGAATATACGATACGAAACCGGCTGTTTATTTAAAATGAATATTTTTCCGGCTACTCAGTTAAGTATAGAACAAAATTATGTACAATCGGTAATAATTGTATTCCTATTAATTTTAACTTTTGTGGTTTGTTGTCTAATTGGGATTTATACCACAATTCATTCTTTGTATGTGTACCTATGACATTTTATGAGACGGATAATTATGCAACGTTTGTATCGAACAACTCGAGGATGCGAAGTAGACTTGACGAAAGGTTGGACACATGAAACATATATTGATCTGAAAAAAGTCAAGTATGTTTTGTTTTTTAACATTAATCTTTAATCACCAACTGTATATCACGAGCTATAAACATATTTGCACAAAGACGAAAAATATAAAACAAAAGATGTGGTATGATTGCCAATGAAACAACTATTCACAAGGAACCAAATGATATAGAAATAAACAACTAGAGTTCACCATACGGTCTTCAACAATGAGCTGTATGTCTATTTTAATCCACATTCAGGTATTAGTATTGAGTATCAAGTAAAAAAATAAAAAAGAGTCAGTAAATTGAAAGTGTATTAAACATACTATTTGTTCTAAATGTTATAGTCAGCGTATAGAGGGATAGATATGGATTCCATAACGTACTTAAACATCAAAGTACTCAAATTCTAAATAAAGTATAAGCAATGTATCTTAAATAATTTCAATTTGTTAATAAATTTTCAAGACCATAGTAATTGGATCTTGGATAACAGTGTCCTGAATAAAGAATAAGATAAATAATAAATACACAAAATTGTAAGGTTTTTAAGAATAAAGAAATGAAAAAGCGCAGTACCAATCCCAAATTTTGAATTTATTTAGCAGTTTTACTTTACTAGATGATATCAGGATAATTAGCCGTTGATGTGTGCACAGCTTCTAACTTTGTGCTTTACAGGCACATATAATCTTGTTTCCTATTTTAGATATATCATGTCCACCGCCTTCAAATAAACGTATCTGTGCCATTGCGGGATCATCACCAAAGCTTAAGTTTCATATCGATTTGGATGTTTATCATAGCACATCTGACAGGAAAATTAAACTGCAAAGAGTCGGTAAGACAACGAGACATGCAGTAATTCAAATTTACAATGTAACCCATGAAGACGAAGGTGTTTATTTCTTAGCTTTGTTTGGTTCTAGTGAACTAACGAGACTGCAACTCGTGAGTAAGTATTGCCTAAATAAGGGAGGAGGGTATATATATATTAGTAGGTATCTATAGATAAACTAGTTTGTTTCAGAACAAAGTAAAACTTAAAATAACAAAATAACCGAACTCCAAAGAAAATTAAATCTAATATCAAAATAACAAGATCATACTCATCAAACGAATGAATAGTTACTGTAATATTCCTGGTTTGGTACAGGCATTTTCAGATGAACTAAATGATGGATTAAACAAGAATGTAACGCTAGCATAACTATCGATCCACGAGTTTTGATCTCCCTCTGGTATTTTTGCCCACCTCTCCTCATACGTATTTTTCAGACTCATAAACTTCAATGATATTAACAACAAGTTTGTGTAATTCAGACTACCACTGTACAGTATGCAACAGACCATATGATTTTGTATGATGTTTTTGTGTGTTCAAATATAGATGTACGTAATGACTGTTTGTATCTGTGAAGTTAGGAGCTGCTGTTGGTCAACTACTTTACCCATTTGTATTTTAAGATATATGGGGACAAATAATATATGATAACAGCATGAACATTAAGAGACTATTATTGAATACACGAGTTAGTAAAATATCAACTGGTATTTTAAAGATAATTAAAACGACACGCTACGTAGAGAACCGATTCCATTATTAGTTCATCTTGAATCAATTAACGTTTATCTTTTGTAAGCACATGTACTTAAATCATTAAGAAATAAATCAAGTAAAGAAATGAACACTGAAGGGTATGAACTCATGTGGCATCACTTGACGTGCTCATATCCGCACTCAATTAAAAAATTTCGCAGCCAGGCAGACGACACAGATGGTGAAAGTAAGGATCATACATGTCTACCTATATTTGAAACTCTGACAAAAATTATTTAGTTTGTTAAAATGAAAAGACAAGTAGCGATTAGACAAAAATCAGCAAAGACCCATCGAAAAAACATCTGATACACAAATTTAATAATACTTTTAGATATTTGGATGATATTTTGGCTCTCAATAATGAAGACTTCAGTATGTATACTACAGAAATTTATCCTGTTGAACTTACTTTAAATAAAGCTAATACTAACAATGACCACTGCCCTTTCCTCGATCTTGATATATATATATATATATCATTAACGGACAGCTTAATACTAAAATTTATGATAAAAGAGATGATTTCTCATTTCCTATCGTTAATTATCCATTTTAGATGGTGACTTTCCCTTGTCACCATCTTACGGTGTTTATATATCTCAAATTGTACGATTCGCTAGTGTATGTAACAATGCTTTAGATTTTAACGAGAGAAAATTATATATTACTGAAAAAGTATTACACCAGGGTTTTTGATATCACAAACTAGTCAAAACATTTACTAAATTTTATCATCGGTATAAGGACATCATTCGGAAATATAGCTCAACATGCAGACTGCTTATACGTTCAGGTATTTCACATCCAATACTTTATGGAAATATTCTTTATAAAGCACAAAAATGTCAGTATTCACCTCAGAAGCTAACACAACCGTTAAATAGACCTATTAGGAAGGGATATAGTTACAAAACTGTTGTCAGGTCATTAAAGATTGCATATTTTGGCGTTAATTTTGATTCACTTATAGGGTCTTTGCATCGGAACTAAACACATTTATTATTATTAATTGTTATCAAAGGTACCATGATTATAATTAAGTACGCCAGACGCGCGTTTCGTCTACATAAGACTCATCAGTGACGCTCATATCAAAATATTGATAATGCCAAACAATTACAAAGTTGAAGAGCATTGAGGATCCAAAATTCCAGAAAGTTGTGCCAAATACGGCTAGGGATATCTATGCCTGGAATAAAAATTAAACCAGTTGTTGGCATGACACGAGTTATGTTCTTCTCATATATGTTATGATGGTATGATACTAAACTCCTCACAGGGAGGATTGTGCCTGATATTCATATGATGTAAACATAATTTTTCAATCAGTTTAATTGAAGTCTGGAGCTAGCATGTCAGTTAACTGCTAGTAGTCTGATGTTATTTATGTATTATTGTCATTTTGTTTATTTTCTTTGGTTACATCTTCTGACATCAGACTAGGACTTCTCTTGAACTGAATTTTAATGTGCGTATTGTTATGCGTTTACTTTTCTGCATTGGCTAGAGGTATAGGGGGAGGGTTGAGATCTCACAAACATGGTTAATCCCGCCGCAATTTTGCGCCTGTCCCAAGTCAGGAGCCCCTGGCCTTTGTTAGTCTTGTATTATTTTAACTTTTAGTTTCTTGTGTACAATATGGAGTTGAGTATGGCGTTCATTATCACTGAACTAGTATATATTTGTTTAGGGGCCAGCTGAAGGACGCCTACGGGTGCATTTAAGACCTGTTGGTGACCTTCTGCTGTTGTCTGCTCTATGGGCGGGTTGTTGTCTCTTTGGCACATTCCCCATTTCAATTCTCAATTTTATTAGGAAAATGGTTTTTGGACCGTCATTGAAAAGCGGTGTTTTCAATAGTTAACTTAAATATGGCAATGTTTTTCGCATTTACAAATTAGGTAAAAGAGTGGTAAAATTATGATTTTGCAAGGTACATTAATCCTGTTTTCGTTTTCGTTAAAAAAGCTAATCTACCAGTGTTGTTTCAAAATCGATATATGCATACATATATTCATATTAGTATAAACATACCGTTCATCAGGTAAATGACCCCAAAAGAGTTGGATCTTTATCCGTTAGATCATCAGTCGATATAGCACTCCTGACCAGTGTTTTAAAATACACCGTGACGTAAACTATGTGTATCTGTATTTGTTCTTCTATCATTATGTTATTGTCCATAAATACAACTGAATGTTATTAGTCTTGTCTTGTTTTTATTATTTTCGTTCAACTATATATTTCTGAGCTTAGTGTGACGTCCATTTCTCGAACTGAACCAGTACTTATTTTTTTATGTAAGGGACCAGCTGAGGCCAACCTACTGGTTCGAGATTTGTGCGCTGCATTGAAGAACCAAATAAACTCGTCATAATTACAAGGACTAAATTTTGAATAAACACCAGACGCGCGTTTCGTGATTTGGCTTATGATTGTTTACTTGTTACACATTGTGATTTGGATAACCATAAAAACTGTGTCTGCATAAATTTAGGGTGCCAGTATGTCCTCTTTTTATTCAAAATATTGATACGTTACACAATTTCAGTAGTTTTGATACCTTATGCCGACTTGTACAACAAAATTATTTAACCGTTTCAACCAAAACTGACCATATGTGCACTTTAATATGTAATCTATATACCCGTATAGTAAATCAGCCATATTTTTTATGTCAGGATTTAATGTATAACACAATGGACAGCAATATTGAAATACAATAAAAACAATTCTTTGTTTTCCTAAATTAAGGGTGCCAGCATGTTCTCCTTTTATTAAAATATTGATGCTTAACAAAATTACAGTAGTTTTGATACCTTATGCTGACTTGTACAACAAATTTATTATGACACAATAAATATCATGAACATAGAAAGTATATGTGAGGACATGATAGCCGAAAAGAGTACAACTACTTCTGATTGGATATTATACAATAATATATACATAGGAATTACTGCTATGTTTGATATCTTAGGACAACATAAAGACAGTAAATAGAACATGTAGAAGTATATTTAGGATATTCTATTGGTTTTTTTTTATTTACAGAACTATGGTTCATTAATCAAACCGATCTGAAAACAATAGTAGGACAAGAAGGTGAAACATTAGACATCATTTGTTCCTCTGACCCTGACCAGTACATAACTGAGTTAAAGTTAGAATCAAATGGAACAGTTAAAGTAATTGGTGATAATCAAACTGTGAGCTATTCGTTTATACCAGACAGAACAGACCATCGGAGAAAATTTCAATGTGTGGACAGTAACCACTCGTCGATCATGGTTGACGTGGAATTATCTATAAAACGTAAGTATGTAGGAGCATGATTAGATAATAACACTTAGTGATCTGACAACAATGTTAAGGAATATTGTAAGTGATAAATTCATCACCAGTGCTTATCTATTCGAGAAAAAAAAACTAATTGAGCATAAATGATAGTATGGACGTGTTGCAATGGTATTAGACGTATTAAACAACTAAACATTTGTATGGCACCTCTTTTTTTATTATAACAGATTGATTTTTTTCAGAAATGTAAAATGAGGTTTATTCAGCCATACGTCATTTACGTTTAGATTTTGATTCCTCAACATTGTACGGATCTACTAAAAAAAATGTCGAATTTCAATCTTAACAATTTGCAAAATAACAATACTGATCGTTCTACTCTTCCCCTTATTCGTCTTTTACTCAATCACGTCGATCGAAGAATAAGTGGTATACGTCGTTTCTTAAATGAAACTTTTTCTACCTTAATTGAAAACGTGAAAACACATACCATACTCTTTGTTTCATAGTGTGGTGTATCTAAATATCAATCATGTTTGCACTTTAAGGAATTCATTAGCAGTTGCTTTCTCTGTACACATATTAAGCTGGTCTAAAATAATATGAGGTAGAACAACTAAAATTGATTCTGAAAAAGTATGTACACTCTCATTGGTTAACCGATACGATATAACATTATTTGTAAACTTGAATATCAGATGACCTACTCGGAAATTAAATATAAAAAACGGCAAAACATTTCAGTAGAGAATTTCGTCACAGACACATTTGATCGTTCGACCTGTTCTCAATGATAACCGCAATAGTTGTGTGGTCAATATCAGACATTTCAGCTGTCAAGGAAATGGTTGTCATTTTTTATATGTGTTTTATCCCGTTAAAAACTTGTAATCGTCTCTGTTTTATGTGAGTCCTCTTTAATGATTAACCTATAACGTAAGACAATTGTGTGTGCTTAAAAAAATGATAATTCATAAATTTACACCAAAACAAAAATTGCTATTGTTTTGCTTCGATAAAGGCAAGATGTCTGATATATATTACAACTACACCTTCTCAAACTTTAAATTTATATCACTAGAATCCCTATTGGATGTTTTAAATGTAATTTGGTAAGCGAAGAAATTAAATTTTCTAACATTTCAATTGTATGTGCTGACAAATCCTCTAATGTAACTCAAAACAAAAATAATTGCTATTATTTTGCCGACTTCGGAAAAAGTATGATGTCTGATACATATATTACAACACTTCCTTATCAAACCGTAATGCTCTAACACTAGTATTAGTCCGTATTTGATGTTTTGTATGCAATTTGTTAAAATATTTCCAACATTTCTTACTTTAAATTGCAGATGCTCCCGAAGTTAAACTTCGATATGCCAATGGAACAATTGAATGCGATTGCGATGGAGTTCCATCGATTTATAATGTGTATCGGTTGGATCGAATATTAAAGTATGGGGAACTTGTCCGTTCTGTAAATTTGGATAATGGAACATTATTTTTCAAGACAGATCATTTTCCGTACCAACGAAATGGAAGATACATGTGCGTTGTGAGTAATGGTATACCAGACACTAATGGGAAGGAAGAACAGAATAGTTCCATACATGTAAATTATGAAGGTACAAAATGGAAATGTTGGATGAAAATATCTCTTATAACATTTTACGCGTCCAATTATTGTTTTTAATTTAACTTCGTCAGAAGCGCTCTTACCTAAACATTTAAAAGCCAGGGATATACATTTTTTTCTAATATTTGACATATTTCGAGCTAATTATGATCAAATAGGCTAAACAGGAATACAAATCAAAATGCTGTACGGACAAATTTCAATTAGGGAGGTTGAACCTCAATTTCATTTTAATTTCTTAATTCGGTTTGACCTTGAAGTACTAACACACTTTAATTACCTGTTGATGACAGTGCCAAATAAAATCATAAGATAGAAGCGGACTTTATATTGAGGTGAGCCAGTGTTCTATGTAGGAACACATTTCGGAGCAAATCTCAGAAATAAACATATTAAAACAATCGTTAGCGTTAACCGGTAATTTACTCTATAAACAAAGCTCACTATTCGCAACAGTTTATAGAAAATACGTTTTTTTATTATGTAAATAGGTTAGTATATAACATATGTACTGCATCAATTATCATTTGTTTTGAAAGAAATAACATTGTTTCTAAATTATTAGACAATGTATTTTATTTGCGACCAATATTACTTTTAATGATGCAGAAATACTCTGTTAGGAGTGTTGTGTGCGTCTCGTGTACACACTTTTTATATCAGTCAGAACTATAAACTACCTGTTCACAATACGTTCAAATTTTCGAAATGCTTAGGATATGTTTACCCCAGGAATAGATGAACTTAACTGAAGTTAGCAAAAGCCTGCGGAATCATTGGGCCTAAGAGTTCCTTAACTGCGTACTTTATATGATTTTTTTTTTATTACAGCCTCACTGAGTTTTTTGTTGACGAATCGTGTGCACACAATTGTAATCATGTTTACTTTATTGGGTTTATATTCGTTTGTAGTTTGTAAGACTTGAATAATTTTAAAATTCTATATACTCATGATAACAATGAAAAAACATCAATCTATTTTTTTTAAATGTGTTATATATTTTGTCAATTAACAATTACTCAATAATTCGTTCTTTGTATGTCACTATATTTAGTCCTACATAAACATTAATATAATGTTAATGTAATGGTATTATATATATATATATATATAACAAATATTGCTTATGAATTGTCTCAAGACGTTAACGGGCTAAAGATATTCGTATTAAAAAAATTTCAAAAATATTATAACATACAGTTTTCAAATCTAAAGGTTGCACAAAACTCTACAATTATCAATTTAAACATATTTCATTTTTTTTTATTATTATAAGGGCCACCTGTATTTGCAAAAGAAAACAGATATGTCAATCATGGAAAAGTAGAACAATCATCAATTAGGATGTCATTTTTAGTCTACAGCTGCCCTGATGTTGAAGAAATATTCCTACAAAAGTTAGGACGCATGCGTGGTAAAAAGCGAAAATTGCATAAATATATTTTGAAATCAACATTGTTATACAACGAATTGGACAACGAAACTGGAGTTCCTGGTTATGATATTTTAATTGAAAGTGACGAATTAGACATAGAGGACTTTCAAGCCTATATTATTACAGTAACAAATCGTTTGGGTGCCAGCGATTATCATTTTGAAATTATAAAGAAAGGTAAGTGAATACTAAATTACAGTATTATTAAACTATTTGAACTAGTGATAATGTGCTTCTAGTTCGTATTCCGTTTACAAAATGCAAAATAGTGTTTACTCATACACTTTCTAATGCTGACCACTTGTGATATTTTAACTGCAGCCATCCGGACCTTGTTTTCCTCTGCAGAATAAAAAAACCTAGTATTCCACTTCATCAATAGCGTATGTTGCATTTGTCGAAAATTGCTGATTCAGTTATTATCCTGGATACCATGTTTATTTTAGGATTAACGAAACATGATTTTCGTCGATAGTTGAAAGTGAGTCATCAGTAAGCTATACAAGCATAGAAAACATCTGTGCTTCGTTGAATTTCACAAAATAACAACAAAACCAACTGAAATTGATCTCCCATGAAAACACACGAATCCACAGAACGATTTTTCATTGATTATTTGGAAATAACGGATGTTCTTGGAAAATCAGATATTGTTTTTTTTTTTTTTTTCTTAAATCCTTTCTACAATTTGTGTATTGTTATACCACTGATAAACAAAAAGGTAAAATCCATAGACATTTGATCACGTTAGATGTAAACTATATACTGTAAATTGAGCCATCATTTGATGAGATTCATACATTTCTTACTGACGATCATGTCATTGTCTTATAATACGACAAAAAATGCATTAATCGGAAAAACTTTTTCATGTGACATAAATACGCTCAATTTTGATACCATATCAATGTTAGTATTTTATCAATTTTAGAGGACCGTGATATAGATCAAAGAGAGAAGAAATACGTTTTCACAATTTGCATTGTAGTTGCGGTTCTATTTGGTTCTATTGTTATTAATATCGGATTCTGTTTAAAACGTGCAAGGCCTAAAGTTCCAATACAGTCCAATATGAATGAGGACCGCACGTATCATACATATGATGAAATTGGGACAATCTTGCACGGGTCTGTCAGTAACGTACGTCCTTCAGAAACACACGACAATCAAGGTCAGAACCAGACCCAGCAACACGCAGCGACTTCTTCAAATGCAGCTAATGTGCAAACAACCGACAATGATTCAAATGTATTGCATGCTGACTTTTCCAATGATGATTTACAACAACGTGGGGTAACTGGCGTGCAAGAGCAACACATGTCTTTATCTACGGATGAAACGATCATTATAGATGATATAGAACAATCAAGTGACCAAAAGAGTCAAACTAGCGGTGACTCTGATAGTGAATCATCACTGACTGTTATGGTAGGCAATGTTGGTGATGGATATGAAAACCCTTATCAGTCAGTATTACTAGATCGTCCAGAGGGTCATCAGTACACTCAGATCACAATAGAAAGAAACACAAGCATCTCATCTGCGGAGTCAAATTGTGAAATGCAAATACCTGAAAAGATTTTGAAAAAAGAAGGAGGTTACATCAATCTGCAATTCTAATTTTCATTGAAATTGCATCCGATGGCAAATATCGGGTTTAGGATGTACACAATACGAATATGTGTTCACACAATCAGAAGGTTTTAAACTTTACCTTTACTATAATTAAATACAAAATTCGTTCATTTGCTATTGTTCAGTAGTGTGTACTTGGACCTGTATTGTGTGTGCTTTAACCCTGTAGTGTGTGTACTTTTACCCTGTATTGTGTGTACTTTGAACCTGTACTATGTGTACTTTGAACTTGTATTATGTGTATTTTGAACCTGTATTATGTGTACTTTGCACCTGTTTTATGTGTACTTTGAATCTGTTTTATATATGTTTATCTTACTAATATTATTTGTCTTAATCTATTTTGATGTTTAGATTTTTTCTTAAACCTCATGATCTCATGATCTGGGTTAAACCCTAAATTATTTGATATATGTTATATATTATGTTATACTATGTTCAGATTTTGATAAATATGTGTTTGATCTATTTATTATTTTGCAAAACATACCTAAAGTAGACGATTGGATTTCAGTAAAGTGGTGAAACGTGCCTACAGATCATTGTTTGTCCAGTTTTGCACTCAAAAGTCAATCAGTCAGTTTTCTAAGTAATTGAAATAGATATATATCATTAAGTATTCTGTAAATTTGATACGTTCTGAAATTATTTCGATGTTCTTATCCATTCGAAAATTGCGAAAGTAACAAGTTTGCAAGAGTAAACATATAGCATTTATGATACTTTTACTGCTTTATTCAATAGGTGTCATAAAAAGTTTTCTAAACATCTTCATATTTGCCATCTCTGTTTTTTACACATATCATTTAATAAAGTAGTTCCTTTCTGTGTAGAGACATGTAAGACACGGCGAGATATGTCCTTCTAATAAAAAGGCTGAGAATTTAAATTGTTTTCATTCATTTTTTAATCTTAACAGATAAAAACCAATACTTTTTTGATAGACACAAACAAAACTTTACACCAGACTTGATATTAATAATATTTATTTTATTCGAATGAAACAAAATTTAAAATGTAATGTCACAATTGCCGTTTGCTATACGTAGTTTTTCCAACTCTTTAATAGAGGAAGTTTACATTCGACATTTATATTGTTTTTTTTCAAATACGAGCTAATCCGCAATAAAGATAAAATTTAAGGTTATTGTTACAAATTTGAAGGGGCCATTGTATTCAAACAATTGTGAATCGGATATTGTATTTAAACAATTGTATATGGGTTATTATGTTTTTACAATTGTGAACTTGACATTGTGTTTAAACAATTGTTTGTTTTCTGAATTTTAGCTATAATTCAACAATTATGTTTGGTTGAAAATCAAAACCAAACATTTCTCTTTTATTATCTGGTGTATCAAATAATTTTGTGGTGTTTGTCTTTATCAACTAATCATATTAAGCAGGGCTAGACATCATACCATGGATCAGACAACTTAGCAAAGAGTTGTTTCAATGATATTTAACGTGCAGAGACAAGATTTAACGTTCTCATTCCGAATGGGTGAGGCATTCTGTTAAGAACAATTCAGCCTTCGAATTTCAAAGATCTTGGTCCTACCTTTTAACATGCTATTTCAGAATTTTTAACCATATGAGATAAAATAAAAATGACTTATAAACGAAGTAGGTTGAAGGTAAAACAGCACATATATAGGTTATCGATTTCTATACCCTTTGAGGTCTATTAATTTCGTGTTAAACCTAAGATTTAAATAGTAAGGGTTATTGACTCAACTGAAATATCAAATTGTATTGTATACTTGTCAAATCAGATTTCATAAATTCCTGATGCATAATTAAGACGATACGAACTCTTTATCAGAATTGAAATACTTTGACATTGCTCTCAATTACTGCCAGTATCACGTGAAAACAACTGCCCACAAGAGATCAAAATGACACAGACATTTACAAATAATGCATTTGTCTACCAGTTAATGGCGGTTTCAGTGATGTTAAAGATGATTCATATACTTCAGTAAAATATCCATCTTTAAGAAATGCAGTAAACATGATAAAAATTAGGTGTTAAAGCGAAAATTGCCCAAAATGGATATACATTCAGACTTCAGATTATTGCCAATGTTTCCTGTCGAGTTTGATATATTGAGTTTGAAAATTGAGGACTGAAATTTCATAAAAGAAACATTTATCATGGTGTTAATGGTGTCCTGCAGTCATTTTGATAAATTTTGTTCATTTTTTCACTGGACTGATAAAAGAAAATCGGGACTTGGTGTAATTGAACACTATCTAAAGGATTGGGTTTTTTTTGCTGGAGCGGAAAATACCGACAACTGTCGGAAATTAAAGAAAACATTTTCAATGTATGTGTTGAATTAGTGTTTTCGTTAGCATAGGACAAGACCGAAGATCGATCACGAGAATAGCATATTTATGTAGATCAATTCACACAGACACATGCAAATTAAAATACCAAAGGTTTCTTTTTTGAAACAGACGAAATCAAATAATAAAAAAAAAACATTGCACAGAAAGGCTCACATTAATCCTTGTACTTCATGTTAAAAATATACCAAGCATATCAACTTCCAGGTTGTAACTTACAATTAACGCTTCCGATTTTCAACAAATTCAACTTTAAATATATAAACTACAAATACTCCTGAATGAAGGTGTTTATAATGACTGGTATGCATATACAGTACGTTTTGCCTGCCAGCAATATTGGCGTCCTCAAAATTGAGTATCTATGACGGAAATCGGTAAATGGTTTGAAGAAAGGTGCATACTTTACTTGTCAAGAAAATTCTCGGTTATATGCATCATCATGATTAATAACTATAGATATTTACAGTGTTGGTCTCTCTAAAAATGGTAAGAGTGTAAAATTTATTTATAACAAATTGATGCTATCTAGAAATTTTAGGTGGTGAAATTTCTTTTAAACAAAGACACAACACAAAAGGATGTGAACAAATTCGATTAATGAATCACTTGCTTATAAACGCACACCTGTCTTTTCAGCATAAAATTAATGGTTATACCAGAGAAGAAGGAAAAACATGTAAACTGCCGGTTTATATCTACAGCTACCCTGATGTTGACGAAATAGTCATTAAAAAAGGCCGGAAGCAATAATAAAATTAAAAAAAATTAAAAACTTCAGCATTTTAATATATACATTACTTTACACAGAATTTGACAACTTTATGGAAATTGAAGGTTATGATATTTTGATTGAACGAAAAGTGGTAGAAATAGATGATTTTCACACACATCGTATTACAGCAAAGAATCAGTTGGGTAAAAGCAATTATAATTTTGAAATAATAGATATTGGTTAGTATAATACCAAAAAAAAAGCAAAAAGAACAAAAGGGACGACCAAGTGTAATAAATAGCATTCTACACAATGTCATAAGACGGTAAGACTATCATGAGTCAGCGAATGAATACTTAAGAAACTAAATGCCCTAACACAAACACTTAAGATAATCACAGCTGATGTAAAAATGTAGACAAATCATACCCAAACGCAAGGCATATATCTTGTTTATCACGATACATGCAAATTTGATTTTACATCCCATTCAATGTTGTCATAATAGGGAGTTAGTTAAAGTTATTTGTTAATAAGCATAATGACGACACATACAATTCATTATGAGTAGACAATTTGGAGACATCGAAGTGTGTGAGAGTGTCTTTGACATTAAAATGTTGTTTCTATTTATGATGACTGATTCAGAACAGAGACCTGTGCATATGACAACATGACCTTACTGGTTATAATATATATACAATACATGGATTACAATTGAAACATATAATCTAAGGTACACATAATTTGTTCCTTTCTTTATCACTGATGACCTTTCGTCAAATATGCGTTTTATAAAATGGTAACATTAAACTTTAAGCAAATAGCAATCAGTCTTAAACTAATTTTACTGGTCGCAAGTGTATATCGAAAGAATGAAAGGAAAACGACAAAAGAACATTTCCAAACCATGGTGACATCATAAGAACTAGCAACCCCTGATCCTTCCCGAAAAATATAATTTCATAACATACAACATGGAAATATGTCATTGTTACTGAACCAGCGATTAAGTAGGTATTGAAAAGCGCTTCTATCGAATAAAGCATGCCGCTATAAAATATCTACTAGAATATAACAAGGATTTACGTAAACACCTGCGGCTGGTTGTACATGAGTACCATCCAATTTTTGTTCAAAGTTTTTTTTTGACGCCTCTGCTTAAACTCAGATAGAAATTGAATGGTACTCCAAAACTTGGTGACATCCCGGTAGTGGAGGCATTTTATATAATAATTTTGTTCAGAGATTGAATCATTCTTAAAGGGTTAAATGTATTATGTATATTGCCTGAGTCTTATCTCATACTATAATAAAATTGAGAAGGAAATGGGGAATGTGTCAAAGCGACAGCAACCTGACCATAGAGCAGACAACAGCCAAAGGCCACCAAAGGGTTAATAAACATATAAAATTCCACACAGTATGCTTTCTGAGGAGAGGAACAAGGTATCAAACTCAAAAGTTAAAACTGAATTAATGGCTAAAAAGGAAAAGGACAAACAGACAAACAGACAAACAACAATACACAAAACACAACAAAGAAAACTAAATAACTAAAAAACACACGCCCTACCAAAAACTAGGATGATATCAAGTGTTCCAAAAAGGTATTGAGATCATTATCCAAATGTTGCACCCAACGTCTAGCTCAAACCTGACAGTATGTCCCATTCAGTAGGTCACATTTGAGAAAAAGTACATGTATAAGGAACAGATGAATATAATTTTTGCACGTAGTTCATTTGTCTTTGATTTATAACGGGGGTGTCATAATGGGGTTTTTTTCTGTTTGTAACGAAACAAAAAAAAAATAGATGAAAAAAAACCAATAGCACTTGACTAAAAAGATAAGGTAAACACATTTGTTTTAATTTACTGATATTTCAGGGTATATTATGCTGACCATAGGAATCAGAAGGTATTTTGTGATATTTACCAGCATAGCTACAGTTTTATTTGTTTATTTTATCATCATTCACGTCTAAGTATGCGTAAGACATATACAGACTCTGGATCAAATAAATCCTAACGTGCTTGAATACCACAATTATAATGTGTATGATGAAATTGGCACAATGTCTTATCTTTCTTTCAGCAACTTACGTTCGGCAGACATGTTCGGAAACCAAGGCCAAAACCTGACAAACCAAACTGATATATTAACTAGTATTTACAATCAATCGATGATGATACTACGACAGAACTGAACCTGAACTTGTCTGCATATGGTTTACATCAGCGGGAGATGACGGAACTGCAAGATCATCATAGGTCAATTTCTTCAAATGAATCGATCCAGAGGCGGATTTAGGGGGGGGGGCAGGGGGCTTATAAAACTTATAAAAGTAAATATACAGAAACTTCCAAGAGTCAACTCATTTATGAGTCTGATAGTGAAACATCAAGTAATGGTATGATAGGTGATGTTAGAAATGAATATACAAACCCTTACCATATTGTTTAACAAGATCGTCCGAAAACACATCCAAACATTGTGATCAAAGAGAAAGGACATCCAAACATTGTGATCAAAGAGAAAAGACATCCAAACATTGTGATCAAAGAGAAAAGACATCCAAACATTGTGATCAAAGAGAAAAGACCTAAAAGTCTCTTATCTACTAAATTTCAAGCTAATGAAAAGCAGCGACATGAAACATGCGGGAAAAATGAGTCGAGTTACGTCAATCTTCTGTTATAATTCACACGCAACAAGTTCAGATAGTTCAAGCTCGTGAATTTTTCTGTTTGCAGAGAGTAAAAAATAGAAATGAATACATGATAATAGAAATGTGAAAAGAGCTATAAGTATATTATCAACTACCTTCAAATAATACTTCAACTTTGAATTTATGTTCACGATCCGTCATCATTGTTTAAAGGATAAATCCAGTAAAAGAGGTACTCGTGTACATTGATATTGTCTATTTAACCAGAATCATGACTATTTCATTGTATATGTCAAGTTTAATCTTTTTTCTTGAGTTTGTTAGTTAGCTCATAGAAATTTGGTATATTTGAAGTTCAACACATATCTAAAATATTAGTATGAATAATTAAAATGTTAGTTGTTCTTGAACAATTGAGAGAGCTTTCCTTTTGTAATATAAAATACATGTTCCAATAGACGTAGACTGTATTGAATAGTTCTTAAACACACAAAATACCTTGTCAAGGTCATTAGTCCCCAATGTCATTGATAAAGACCCCATGGGTTCTATGACCTTAAGTTATATAGTAAAAGCTGATTTTGTCTTTTCAGAAACCAAAAAAGGGGTTATGCCCCTCACAGAAAGGTCAAATCTCTTCGGTCAATATGAAACAAAGTTGTGCATTAATGACCTAAACAGTTTCCACTATTCAACACTTCTGAAAGTAATTAATTTTTAAAGGTTGCTGAGATAGTCCAATAAGGTCAAAGGTCAAGATCAAAATACACATTTGACCTCGAGGAATTTTTCAAAGTCACATGATGATGAATGGTGAAGATCCTAGTTGTCTATGACTTACCGTTTCTGAGTTTTGGTGGCCAACCGACACCGGTTATTTTCATAGGGCATATAACCCTACCAATGATTCGTTGAATCTTTTCGATCCAAATATAACGAAGATCAACCGTCTGGTTCTGAACAAATTTCACCCTTCGTTTTTATTTACCGGATAGGTATTCATGACACCGATGCAAAGTGTGAACATGCAAGCGAGACGTCTTACGGTTAAGGCTGCTAAAACGCAAAGACCTTAGCAAGTATCTCATCAATTTCAATTTTCCAGTTTATACATTTCCAGGGCTTACTGAATGTTTAACAACATCCAGTGCTTGTTATTTGGTGGTTGTCGTTTTTGTGTATATCACATTTGTTTTTTGTTCATTGTTTTGTTTGTAAATCACTCTCGGGACATTGTATAGATGACTTTGAAGTATTGGATACTGTAATCTATAGTTGTAATATTATAGGTATTTTTTTTAGTGTTTTCCCATTGGCAGTTGTACAGCAGCTCTTATTTTATATCTTTAAATTAGAAGAAACATGAAAAAAATTAAGTTGGAAACTAATTTATTTGATGACTGTTTATTTATTCATTTACATTCTTTCAAGTCTATGTGTGGATTTGAAATCTGTTAAATGTTTATTCAATGCGTATTTTATGTTCTGAATTTGAAGATATGTAGGCTGTATATATACATATATATCTACATCGTTCGATACATATTAATATCAGATGTATTTGTTAGCAGCAGTATTAATCAAATAATCAGTATAGTTACATACATCAAGAAGGTTGACTAGTTTGTAACAATATGGTCCCCTGGGCTTCACAAATCCAACTAGTAACCCCGATTCTAAACTATACTCTTATGTTAAACAAATAGTCAACAACACCTCGTAGGAATGAAGGGACTATTATGCTCAGTACAGATGTGTAATTTTTTTTTTTACTTAACGTTGAAAATAACCGTTCAACAGCTTTTACAGTTGGTTAGAAGAACAGAGAATAGACCACCATGATCAGACATTCATTCTTCTTATAATAGTTTTAATATCCCACCTTTGATCGTAGTAAACAATCATTGAACAAACAATTTATACATTTCCGGTCTTGCACATATATGTTGTGTTTAACATTGACTAAGAGAAAATACAAGACAGGATGAGAAACAAAAGTGTACCACCCGAAATGGAGTGCACTATTGTCTTTTTCCCTGGCTACTATTTGCCATAGTCAATGTTAAACACAACATTAATATCATTGTAATACTAACTGTTTACTATCTTAAATAGTGCTAATTGTGTATTTCTATGTAAAAATGCTTTTTTAGTATAAAAACAAGCCCTTTATGAAACTCTGCAAATTTAAACATTGTCTTCAGGAAAGTTGGTTTTGTCTACTTGACTGTTAAAAGAGTTACAGATATAATAGATTCACAATTATGTGTTTTAAGGTGAAATGATTGATTTTAACTCTTTTTAAATATACATCATAATTTACTAGTTAAACGAGTAGAATTCTGCTTGAGATGGTGCTAGAGGTTGTCTTCATTTTGCTGTGAAGTACCTATAGTTTGCTCATTTTTTAAGGTATGAACTCATCTTGACTTCAAGATGTAAAAGTGCCAAAAAGGCATTGTGTCAAAGTTTTGATTGCCCGGTATAATTTTGGATTTTGTCTAAACGAGGTTAACTCCATTCCTCTTCCATTTTATTCTTATTAACATTTTCCATAGTTCTCAATAACTTACAAGAAAAAATTGATGTGATCATAGCTATTTATCTGTAACAAATGACTTCTAAAGTATTCAAACAATTTTGACCTTAACGGCAGTAAGCAAAAGTAAACAAAGCACCTTTCAACTTGAAATAAAAAACGATTGACGTGAAAATCAATAGTCTGTTGCAACAGCAAGACATACTGTTTTTGCATAGTGCAGTTAACATTATACATTTCTTTTAAAAACTATCCAAAAATAGAGCAATGTTACTATAGAAGGACATTCTTACAGGTAGTATGATAATAAGGTGTTACTAAGATGTACCATATTCAATAGTATGACAAATATCGGAAAGTATGAGTCATCTTCCCATAATTATAAATACATATCATATTGGAAATAGTGTAAAGGTTAATATCGTAGTACTGAAACAATCTTAAAAATTGGACAAAACAAAGTTTTCGTTTCCTGGCCATATTTCCCGTGTGAAAAGTTACAATATAATTGTTCTTTTATTTTCATTTTATATATTGTTGTGTCTGCAATTAGGAATGAATACGACGTAATTAATACTGTAGTGAATTTTAAATCAAAAGTGTTTGTGATTGATCAATAAAGTAAATCTGTATTAATAACTGAAGATGGCTTAATAAATATTCAATATAAAATTGCATATCTAATAATATTCTGTTGTTTGTAATTCTTTATTAGATTTTGCATATCTCATAAATCATAAATTGAAACTAATCAAATTTTAAAATGAACAATAATAATTAATGCATCGTTTCAATACAAAGAGTTACAACTTAAAGCAACCACACCGCAAAACAATAAAAAAAAGTATGGAGATGTGCAATGATTGGCAATGAGAAAACTGTTCACCATAGTTCATTCGAATTGGAAATATGCATGTAAACTCAGTGCATATTCATCAATACTAAAAAAAAATGTATAGACAGCGACAACTACTATACATGCAAGTCGTTGTTTCAGTGTAGAAGCATTCAATTGTGAGGGACGTGTCAAGTTATGAGACAAGAATCCTACGTTAACCTCTACAAAGGATTTAGAGACAATTCAACTTAAGAAAAAGGAGAGGCTATACAGAAGTTAGAAACAAATACACAAACAATTTTATGTGAGAAAACAAAAACATTGGATTTTCCATTCCAACCAAAAAAAGGGGAGATAATTGGTTTAACGTAACTATTTATTACCATACTATAGAGAAATAAAGTTAACCAAGGTTTGAAACAATTTGTGTTCGAATCGGTACAATAAATTGTTAGCTGAACTATTAAATCATTATTACTTTATTTATCTTATGATAATAATCTACGTAAAATTGTAGTACCGTGTATTAAATGATTCCTGGTTTGTTCCTTCTAAAAATTTCGTCATAATGAGTTCAAGATTCACAAACAATATAACACTTTAGTTGACAATCGAAAGTTAAACTTATCGACATGCTAGCACTTTTTCATATTATGTAACGTTCGTAATTAAAATAAATAATCTCATGCTTCAAAATCCAGATTGCTCAAGAAAAATTACATTGAATGCATTATTCATCTTTAATGTAGTTGTGTCTGTGACATTTGAAATAGCCCATATCTGAACATATAATGTTTAGCCGTAATACAATTCAACCTTGAATAGATAAGGATGTCTTGGTAAAATAGCTTTGTAACTGACTAATCGTGTCTTTCCAACTGTTTGTTTCTTAAAAAACAACATGCTTAATAACCCATAAAAAACTATAAATATATTGTTTTGTACATGTTGTAACAGAAAAAAATAACAGACTCAAGAACTAAAAAAAAAATATATATGATTTGACATTTTTTTTTATCAAATACGTTTTATCAAATACGTTTTTTGTTTGTCCTGTTTTTATTATGCATGCTTATACAATGGAACTTAAATAAAGCATTACGGGAACAGGAGACGGTGATGACTGTTTTGACATTAAACAGAACATAGAACTTCTACATTATTGATAGCGCGCACATAATACCTCTATGAGACAGTATGCTTTTGTATGGTACAATTTTCGTTGGATAGTTTAATATTTTTGGCTAAGTGTGTACTAAACAAAACTGACTTTTCAGCGCGTTAATGAAAAAGATAAAATGACGATTTGGTTAAAGACAGTTTATCCGTTCAGTTACATGTCACTATAACCACTCCCATATTTCATATATAAGATAAATCTATAATTTCTTTTTTTATTTGCGGTTAACATTTATATTGTTGATTTATGTACACGAGATATGGGTAAGCGTTTAAACCATCGCAAAACAACCACATAATGTTGATGGTTAACATTCAGTCTTTCAGTGATTACAAATAGTACTGATAAATCAGTAATGCGAGTGTTATCATTTTCTTGATGTACAAAAAATGAATTTTTCATTTAATATGTACCTTTTTGGACTGCTTTGTAATTAATGAGTCATTTTGTTTCAACAGTTTATAACCTAAAAGACAAAGCGTTTGATATACACACGCATGTGCGAATCAACATCGCAAATCGTTATAAAACAACTTGTAAAAAATGACTCAAGTGTCGTATATTAAGAAACAGTTGCTTTGCCCGTCCCCTCGTAACAACATTGTATTTTTTTTCAAATAGTGGACATTTTTTGAAGTCGAATTGGTGTATTTGTTTGTACTGTAATTATAAACGATGAGACTTTGGAACTTAAATATGAAATAACGGAAACATTAGACAATTTTGACTTGTTTTTGCATTAAAAACAGGAAATATTATCTAGTATATACCAAACAACTTTTAAAATGGTAAGTTTCAATTTTTATGTATAGTTTTTATGTTTTTTTTGAAAATTCAAAACATATCCAAATTATCTAGAGCGCCTTACTAATATCTCTATCACATAAGTTACTGTTTTCTTTATCAATATCCTTTGGATAGTTTAATATTCTTTGGATAGTTCAATATTCTTGAATAAGTGTGAACATCCAACGACAGTCAACGCATTCATTGGTTTTGATATAAATGTTTATTTGGTTAATAACTCTAGCTAAACGAGTACAATAAACTTGTCAGGAAAACCACTCCAATACTCCATATATAAAATACACTAAGGACTTTGTACATTGTAGGTTATTATCCTTGTTGTTAGTATAAGTTTGAATTGTACACGAGATGTTGGTCAGAGTTTTATCCATCGAAAATACTTGAGATGAATAATATATAGTCCTTTACAATGTATATTAAATCTCAAGCTCTGATTGATAAAACCCGGAGAGGGTAGCATATTATTTCAGTCAACATTCGTATGGGAAACAATAACCCGATTAAGAAAATGCAAACAAGCTGTTATATATCTACGCTATATGACGTTCATATTCGTTACCAAACATTTTATAAACACCTCAGACCAACAGCGGTGAATTTCCAACTCTAAATTGTTTTTATATTTTTTTATTTTTTTTTTAATTATTTGACAAATAATTTAACTTTCATAACACATTTTGTTTAAATGTTTTAAACACATATTAAATGCAGTACATTAGTTTACCTTTACCTTTTTTCATTTACAATGATTTATTTATGAAACAACAAATCAGGACTTTATTATTGAAACAATAATTTAATAATGCTTTTACTTAAAAAAAACGCGTGTGCATTTTCTGTTCATAAAATTTTAAAATGTTGTGGATAATACACACAGCTTACAGATTATACAGATAATATTGTTTTGTTTTCAGGAAACTTTGACTGCCAAAATTATTAAGCCTTTAAACTTGTGTTTGTATAAGAGCTCTACTGATTAGTCCTAGTTATACGAACTATCCGTATGCTATACTTTTTAAGAAGCCTATTAAATGTTAAGACTTTTTTGTATGTTTACAATCTACAATGATCTAGCAAACATTAAATTTGTTTAATGCAATGCATTCCGTTTTAGATGTTCGAGAAACTTTGTTTGGTGTGGTTCTTTTTACAAGGTAAGGACGAACTTTTTAACGATTTTGCCAATTGTAGGTTTAAATAAAGAATTGACAGATTCAGAGGGGTACTTCTACAACGGTTTATGTTAAAAAAAGAGGGACGAAAGATACCAAAGGGACAGTCAAACTCATAAATCCAAAACAAACTGACAACGCCATGGCTAAAAATGAAAAAGACAAACAGAAAAACAATAGTACACACGACACAACATAGAAAACTAAAGAATAAACAACACGAACCCCACCAAAAACTAGGGGTGATCTCAGGTGCTCCGGAAGGGTAAGCAGATCCTGCTCCACATGTGGCACCCGTCGTGTTGCTTATGTGATTACAAATCCGGTAAATTGTCTAATTCGGTAGGTCATATTCATGAAAGGGAAGGGGATTGTAGTTACGACGTAAGGAACATATCCGATATCATTTGTGAAACGGTTATTCCATAAGGTTTGAATAAATACAAAAATAATTAACAATTGATATTTTAGTATGCCCGAAAATAAAACATGCTGCATCGAAAATCAAGAGATCCGAATGCTCGGAGCTCTTTTTGTCCATAGATATTTTTATGTGGCGGTTTAAATTTCAAAACAGTCTTTTACATTCCGATTAGTACCAATTTTGTTCCTCTGCTCTCCGGCCTTTTTTAAAATTAATGACAAATAACATGATCAAAGAAGCTAGATCGTTTAACTTCACATATTGGAAATGTTTTTTTCCTTTACCAATTTAACCCAAATCTGATTGTCTCCGATCATTTTATTCTCTTGAACTAGAGAAATTTCTCTGCCTAATTTCTAAACAACTACATCGAATTTTATAACGGTGGTTATCTTTTAACAAGTATATCTAACAAACTAGACGATTTTAGCAATATTGAAATTGTAAATTGTCCTTTTCTTAGCAACAATACACACATGCACTTCATCGAAAAGTTCGTATTTCTCAACTAATACAATATTCAGGAGCTTGTAGCTACATCTCAGACTTTGTGAAATGTCATCGGTGCAAAACATAAGTAAATAAGGCTTTTTTCAAAGAATGTGTCAACCTATTTATTAGAATAAAATCCTCGCAAAGTACCGAGATCCATTAAAAAATGTTCAGTGTCTTCTTCTTAAATACTACAAGACAGTATTGTGTCTTTAATTGAAGTCCTGAAGTTGTATATTTTGGTCCCAAACGATTTTATTGTTGGTACGAAATCTTCCCTGATTGCAACTAGGTTTACGCCCGTTTTTTACCAAAACTTAAAGAAACTATATAAAAAAGTTGATATAGTCGGTTCTTGGTATATTACCAATTCCTATGATATTATGTTAAAAACCGAGAGGATAAACTGTCTTTATTCTTTTAATCCAATTATTTAAATAATTCATTAATGTACTTATTTATTAGGTTGAACTGTTAAATACTTAATGGGATGATTGTGCTTATAAAGCTATTTGTAGATAATACTGTACAATTTATAGGGTCTCCTAACACGAGAAAGCTCCTCTTCTGTGCGTTTAGAAAGGAAAATTAATCACTGTGGTGTTAATCATTCTATGAACAAACGTTCATTTGTCAAACAAACACATACTAGCAAACCTGACATTCATTCCTATATTAATAAGAAATATCTGATCTTTTTTGTGCATATGCATGTTGATGTAATCGATCCTCCATATGTACTTTGTATGAAATATATTCAGTTAGCACGTCATTTGATTTCTTGCTGAAACGTATGTCATTGACACCTATACTACAGGTTCGTATTTTTTAACTTGTGAAACTATGATACAAATCGAACTTTATTTGTTCCAGACCAACAATTGATTTTATTGAATTTTTAATTTGTGCAAGCATGAAACAATATGGTACACATAAAGGTACGTCCTTCTCATCGGACACAGATTTCCTTATCTGAACAGCACTGTCCTAGGTTCTTATTGCAAAATAATTAGGAAAAATGACAGTTTTACTTTGGCTTGGAATACAGCCCTAAAACACCCTACTTACAGGCTACATGAATAATACAGTAAATATATGTTTTAATTACTGTCATAGTTTTTTTATGACAACAATAACGTTCCCAATCATGATTTTTATTCATAAGAAATTAATAACAGTTTTGAAATTATTTCAAATAAAGGAATGCATCTCCCTATTCAAAGCTTTGATTCCTTGACCAGCTGCTGCTAAATATTTTTGTCGTTTTTTGTCCTTCTGCTCTTCATGATTTTCTCAAGATTTCGGTTTTCAAATATTGTCACCGCGATACATTGATTGTCGAAAGTGCATTTGAAGAAAAAACACATCCCAGTATTTTGAAAATTAATCTCACATACAGCATGATAAACCTTTTGATTTTAAACTTATACATGTTGACACAGTAAACAAACTTGTGAAAAAGATTAATATAAAAAGGCTACTAGCGTAGATCAGATATCATTTAAACTACTACGAGCTGGTGCACCAGTACTCACCAAACACATAACAACATTAATAAATAATAGAATAGGATCCAGTGTGTTTACAAACAGACTCAATGAAACTCACGTTGTACCTTACACAAAAAGAATGGCCCACTGGATATATAGAACTATAGACCTGTGAGCATTTTACCAACAATTTCAAAAGTATATGAAATGGTTACGTCTGACCAGTTGACTGATTTTTTTTAAGAATATATTTCATGCTTTTTTATGTGCATTCAGAAAAGGTCATGAATGTCAGACAACTTTGATGAGACTCCTTGAAAACTGGAAAACAGCTTTGGATAATAATATGTATGTGGCAGCTATTCTTATGGATCTTTCGAAAGCTTTTGACTATTTACCACATGATATTACTACAGAAGTAACCTATCTGCCTACGGTCTTTTTTCTAAATCAGTGCAATTACTTCAAATTTATCTTACCGATCGTAGGCAACACATCAAACTTCAGGGAGTACTCAGCAGTTAGGCTGACATCCAGAAAGAGGTACTCCAAGGCTCAATCCTGGGGCCCCTTTTATTTAAATTTTTATAAAAGACATATTCTATTTTTTTTAACATGGTACCCTGTATTATGCCGATGATAATACTCATATGCTGACAACAATTTTGAAAATTTATTATGTACACTTGAAAGAGAAAGTGCTGTTTTAATTGACTGGTTTAGATTTAATTGTATGCAGGCAAATCCTGACAAATTCCAAAGCCATTGCAGTTGGAAATAAAACATTTGCAAAAAAGCCTGTTTTTGATATACAGTCAGCAGAAATATCCTGTGATGAGATTGTCAAACTTTTAGGTATTGGTATTGACTATCAACTTAAATTTAATCACCACATTAAAAATATTTGTCGTAAAGCATCCCAACAACTGAATGTTTTAAAGCGCATTGGCTGCTACCTTACTAAATTGAATAAATTGACCATTTTCCACACATTTATTTTATCTTATTTTAATTTTTGTCCTTTGGCATGGCATTTTTGCAACAAAAAATAACCCCACCAAATTGGAAAAAAATCAGAAAAGGACTTTACGAATTATATATGAAGACTATGTTAGTTCATATGATGAACTTCTTTTACGAGCAAAGGTTCCATCACTGAAAATAAGACGTATGCGTAAAATGGCTATTGAGTGTTTTAAAATTTTGTAAAATTGTCACCACCATGCTAACATGATTAAGTTGTATTGAAAGATTGTAAATAAAATTTTAGATATTCTAATATTGTAGATATACCTAGGGTCAGAACATCAACCTATGGTAAGAACTCGTTTAAATACACAGCTTCTGTTAAATGGATGATGATTTTAGACAAATTGCTAATTTTCAAAAATATTTTAAAGTCTTGGAATGGAAATGACTGTAAGTGCACAGTTTGTGCAGACTTTTAGTTTATATATTATGCCAATTTATTTACCATCTAGATCATACCCCATTTTTCAATTTTTTTATGCTATGCATTTTGCCAGCTTTTATGCATAGTTTACACTTATGTGCTTTTTGCTTTAATACCTAGCTTATGTAAGCAAATTCATGTATTTGGTTTTCATGTTACATTTGTTATTCTCGTGGTGTTTTGTTTGATGATTGGTCTGTTTCGGTGTTGTGTCGTTGTTCTCCTCTTATATTTAATGCGTTTCGCTCGGTTTTGGTTTGTTACCCCGATTTTGTTTTTTGTCCATGGATTTATGAGTTTTGAACAGCGGTATACTACTGTTGCCTTTATTTATGCTTATATTCTGCTTGTAGTGCTTCATTTTTGTGCTGTGAAATTTATTGCATGTGTATTATATTATGTTGTATTGTTAAAAATGTCTCATATGTCGGTTAAAAGCTCATTATAGCTTATGTTTGTCTATGTTTGTATACCTTGCCGACCTTAAATAAAGCTTATTTATTATTATTTATTATTATTATTGTCTGGTGCAGAAGAATTAATACCGTTTATGTAATTAATGTAAATGTGTTGTTTTTATTAATTTCAGACCCATCAATACTTATAGATTCAAAAATCACCGTATACACTGTGGAAGGCTCAACGATGAATCTGACATTTACAATTGATCCAGTGATGGAATTCTATTCATACAGATATGGATTTACTTATATTGACTCTGAGGCAAACCAATACGACATTATATCACGTCCAAATATTATAGAATTACAGATAACAAATGTGACAGCAAATGACACAGGACTATATTGGGTAGATTATTCGGACGACCTATATTCTTCAGTTCAGCTAAGTATTCAAAGTATGTGAATCATAACGTGTTAAATGTTTCAGTTTGGTTCATTGTGTGTCAGATAACTGTCTGTGGTAAATAGTAGATGCTGAACAAATACATGAAAAATCAAATAGATAATTTGTAAGCAGAATGATAGACATTCCTGTTTGTCTAATGTCAAGTAAGGTTTGTGGGATATTATCACAAAGTTAAAGGTATAATTTAGCTGGTCCTATCAATCCTATTATATAACATAATTCGTATGTTCATTCAGGTAAATATCAGCATCTACAGTTTTTAATTTCGGCTAACATGTTTGCTCTTGGGCATCACTAGTCCTACATATATTATAAAACAAGTGGAAAATAACCTCATTTCATTGTTACCATTATTTCGATATGAGCAAAGGTTTTACACCAAATGATATGTTGTGATATGATGAAACATGTTTAAGCTATGTATACCAAAACTTATATTGTCTTGAAAATTCTATCTATTATTTGTGAACATATTCAATATACAGTCTTACTCAATTACAGATATGTTACCGATTGATTTTTTAACTGACATACAATTGTTTGAAGTTATATAATTTCCAGGTAAATTGTTATGGTTAAAGTAGTTAAGCAGGTGTCACAGGTACTTCAAATATAGTTGTGATATAATGCATGATGCCTTTTTTTTAGAATTTAAATACCTCAACAACTAAGGCTGAAAGGAATTTTACTTATAGTATTTGTGTATCTTGTAATTAATTTGCAGCACTATATCTGAATGTTTTTTTATATGAAAGTTATTATTTAAAACACTTGTAAATTCTTAATTTGATTGTAGATATGTCCTGTCCATATGCCTCTACTAGATTTGTCTGTGCCAATAAGGGATCATCGACAGTACTTACATTTAAAATCGTGGTGTCCGTTGTGTATAGTCCATTCGAAGAGGGGCGCTTGAGAAGGGAGAAGCGACCTTTAAGAAATTTAACAATAACTGTAGACCTTTACATTCACAATGTTACCTTTGAAGATAGAGGATTTTATGACATTTATGATTTTAATGAAAGGATTGCACTGCAAGTATTCAGTAAGTGGTTGTCTTTCAGAAGAGTATTTCACACACATACAGTAGCAACTGTTATCCAAGTATTGCCTTTGTATAATGTCGATACGAGCATATAACGACATGAAAGAAGTACGATGGCTAAAATTGTTAATTATATATTATTGAAAAGCCATACTTATATATAAGTGAAGCATCGATACGTGTCATTGATTGTTTCGATAGTGTCAGAAAGTCCTTGAATAACCGATCAATATCCTCTTTCTATCTGCTGTTTTAGTCTGCGTTTGAAAATTGAGTTGACCATATACCTCTTTCTGAAACGATCATATTTAGTAGCACATACAATATCATGTACCAAGTCAGGAAAATTGCAGTTGTTATCAACTATTTCGTTTCTTTGTATGTCGGCGTTTGTTTTAGTAGCATTTCAGTGCTTCTGTTGTTCCTTAATTTTTCTTTAATGTAATACCTTAGTTTTTGGATTGTGACTCGAATTAGCAATACAAATAGTGTGTCAATTATTGAAAAAAACATGAGTTTCCTTTCCCCCGCCTCATGCTCTGTCTTCGCGCCTGAAAGTATGATTATATTTGGAAATCAAACCCATCATTAAAAGATGCAAATATAATATTAACATAGGAAGTAAGTAATTAGACATTGCAGACACAGCAATGTACATGTTAAAACAATAAAAACGAAGTTTACAGATTGATGTTAATGCATCATGAACATAGACAGTTGTTGTTATGACAACATACGCATATTAAATAGATGGTAGGACATCTTAGTATGTAGAATTGAGGACAGCATTAGCCTAGGACGTACATGTAAGGACAGCATACACATAGTACGCATATTTAAGGACAACAGGAATACAGTACCTATATATTAGGCCAACACAAACATAGATGGTAGTATTAAGGACAGCGTCCTTACAGCGTAACTATTTAGTTGATGTTAAGACTCTGTTAAAATATTAAACAGATTTGAGGTACACAAACACACACATACAACGTAGATTTGAGAACAACATAAGCACAATGAATGGATGTTAAGACATCATAGACATATGAGGGCAATATATACAAAGAAGGTACTTTTATGTTTGAAAATATGCTATGAACACATAATGACACGTAGTAGAAGTAAACTTCTGAAAAAAAATCGTTTTCTTTTTGCAGGGTTATATTTTATTAATCAAACATATCTGGAAACAATAGTCGGACAGGAAGGTGAATCAGTAGAAATCACATGTTTCTCTGACACTGGACAGTACATAACTTCGTTAACTTTAGAATCAAATGGAACAATTAAAGCCATTGGTGATAAACAATCTGTGAGCTTTTCGTTTATACCAGACAGAATAGACCCCCTGATAAAATATAAATGTGTGGACAGTATCCACTCGTCGATAATGATTGAAGTGGAATTACGTATAAGATGTAAGTATGTTGTAGCATGAAGAGATGATACCATTTAGTAATCTAACGACACTGTTAAGGAATATTGTTATTGTAAAATTCACCACCAGTGCTTATCTATTCGAAAATAAAACAACGATTGTATGGACGTGTCGGCATGGTTTTAAACTAAACATTTTTATATCACCTCTTTTTTTAATAATAACAGATTTCTTTCAGAAATATTTAATGAGGTATATTCAGCCATACGTGTTATTCAATAAAATTAACGGAACCAATTTTCTTGCACCAGATGCGCATTTCGACAATACATGTCTCTTCAGTGATGGTCGTCGCCAAAATATTTGAAATCCAAAGCTTATATAAAAGATGAAGAGCTATAATCCAAAAGCTCCAAAAAGTATAGCTAATTCCGTAAAAGGAATCAGAGCTTTGCATGAGGGAGATACATTCCTTAATTTATAATAATTTCTATCATTTTATTAATTTATAATAATTTCTATCATTTTGTAACAGCAAATTTTAATAACACAAAAAATCCGTATTTTCATGCCAGTACCGAAGTACTGGCTACTGGGCTGGTGATACCCTCGGAGACTAATAGTCCACCAGCAGAAGCATCGACCCAGTGGTAGTAATAAAATTAACGGTACCAATTTTCTTGCACCAGATGCGCATTTTGACAATACATGTCGCTTCAGTGATGCTCGTGGCCAAAATATTTGAAATCCAAAGCTTATATAAAAGATGAAGAGCTATAATCCAAAAGGTCCAAAAAGTATAGCCAAATCCGTGAAATTATGATTCCTTAACAATGTAAAATTTACTGAAAAATGTCAAATTACAATAAATGTGCATTAATAACAATACTGATTGTTTTACTCTTTCCCTTATTCATCTTATACTCAATCATGTCAATCGATAATTAATGTTATCCCCGGCTTAGTATATTTCTATGATTTTAATTGGTTAACGCACGTCGTTATAAAAGCTAGCCCGGACGTTGCTACCCATTACATCGGGGAAATTCACGCGTGTTTTCCTTAGTTCCATGGTTGTCCCCTATGAAATATCGAATGCTGTAGATTATCAATGATGTCTGTATAATTATATACTTTATCCATTAACGCTTTTATCTTATTATGTCGATTATTTGCACTCATTATAGTAAATGCATCACTATTCTGTCACATTGTCAATGAATGGGACTACTGACCTAGCTATGTAAATGACCCACGTTGCATCACACCGTCTATGATGTAACTCTCACAACTTAGAGCGCCAAATTCGAACCATTTCACTTTCTCTAGTCTTTAGATTAAAAACTTCTTATATATGTCTACCTGTAGGGTTCTACCAAAGGTTGTACCCTACATCCCGTTCAAAATATGTAAAATTCCAAATTTCAATAAAAGAAAAACACGTTATATGTGGACATATTAACACACTTCCGTACCCTGTACACCCTTTGGCTGCACCTCAGAGTGTACTTGGATACTTTAGGATGTTAAAATATCCATATCTACGCATATGAACGTAGATAACTTATTGTATACGTCATTTCTTACAGTTCTGTTTTTTGTCAGTTAGAAACGTAGAAAAAAATACTATACTCTTTTTTTGATAGTGTGATGTATAACAATCGCAATCATGATTTCACTATATGGATTTTTTTAGCAGTTGCTTTTTCCGTACGATATCAAGCTGGTCTAAAATATTATAATAAAAATCGATGTTTCAAATATGTGTACACTCAAAATCGCAAATTAGTTGACATATACGATAGCACACTATCGGTAAATTTAAAGATCAGACGATCTATCCCGGAAATTAAATTTCAAAAACTGCAAATCATTTAAATACTGACTTCCGTCACATTGGATCATATTTAGTGAACGTTTTTTATCATTTTAAAAGCTTGTACTCGTCTCTGTTTTAAATGACTCCCATTTGATGAGTAATCTATAGTACGTATGACGCAAGACCATTGTGGTTCCTGAAAAAACTAATAAGTCATAAATGTACATTGTATGCCAAATAGAAATTGCTATTTTTGGCAACTGCAATACAAGCAAGATGTCTGATATGTATTACAACAAAACCTTAACTCTTAAACACTTGAATACGTCTCTATTGGATGTTTAGTATGCCATTTGGTTAGGTAAGTAACTAAATTTCTAACATATCTTATTTTGAATTACAGATGCTCCAGCAGTTACAATTCGTTATACGAATGCCACAGTTTTATGTGATTGTGATGGAGTTCCACCAATTTATAGTATGTATCGGTTAGATCGAATATCAAAGTATGGGGAACTTGTCTATTCAGTAAATTTGACAAATGAAACATTCATTTTCAAGACAGACCAGTTTCCGTACCAAAGAAATGGAAGATATATGTGCGTTGTGAGTAATGGTATACCAGGAACCAATGGAAAGGAAGAACAGAATAGTTCCATACATGTAAATTATGAAGGTACAAAATGGACATGTTGGATGAAAATATTTCTTATAACACTTTCTGCGTCCAATTATTCTTTTGAATTTAACTTCGTCAGGCAAGGAAGGGATATACAATATTTGACAATATTTGAAAAATTTCAAACTAACGATAATCAAATAGGCATAACAGGAATACAAATACAAATGCAATAACGATCATATTTAATTAAGGGAGGTTGAACCTCAATGTCCTTTTAATTTCTTACTTTTGTTTTGACCTTCAAGTACCCAAAAACACTTTAATTACCTGTTGATGGACAGCGCCAAATAAAATCAAAAGATAGAAGCGGACTTTATATTAAAGTTAGCTGGTGTTCTCTGTCAGAACAAATGTAGGAGTAAATCTAAAAAAATGACATATTAAAATAATCCTTAGTTAACTGGCAATTTACTCTATAAAACAAACTCAATATTCGAAACAGTTTATACAAATTACGATTTATAATTATGTACATAGGTCAATATATACATCAACTACCATTTGTTCTGAAAGAAACAACAGGGTTTGCTAAATTGTTAGACAATGAATTTTATTTGCGACCAATATTACATTTAATGGTACACAACTACTCTGTTATGGGCGGGACGTGCGTCTTGTGTACACACTTTTTATTTATCAGTCAGAACTTTAAACTACCTGTTCACACTACGTTTAAATTTTCGACATGCTAATGATTTCCCGATGAATAGATGAACTTAACTGTAGTTAGCGAAAGCCTGTGGAATCATTGGTCCTAAATATTCGTACTTTATTTGAACTTTTTTGTATGACAGCCTCTCTGCTGAGTCTTTTGTAGACGAATCGTGTGCACAAAAATTTAACCATGTTTACGTTATTGGGTTAATATTTGTTTGCAGTTTGAAAGACTAACATAATTCTAAATTTTTATAATAATTATAACAGTGACAAAACATCAATCCAATTTTTTTAAATATGTTTTATATTTCATCAATTAACAATTACTCAATAATTCATCCTTTGTATGTAACTATATATATTCCTACATAAACATTAATGATGCATATAATGGTATAATATATATGTAAAAAAAACAATTGATAATGAATTATCTCAGAATGTGAACTGGCAAAACATATTCGTGTTAACAGATTTTCAAAAGTATTATAAAATAAAGTTTTTTGAATTTAAAGATTTGCATATTACATAAAAAAAAATATAAAATCATAAATTTTAACATATTTGATTTTTTTTATCATAAGGTCCACCTGTATTTGCAAAAGAAAACATATATGTTAACCATGGGAAAGTAGGAAAATCAACCATTTGGATGTCATTTTTAGTCTACAGCTGTCCGGATGTTAAAGAAATATTCCTTCAAAAGTTAGGACGCATGCGTGGTAAAAAAAGAAAATTGCATAAATATGTTTTGAAATCAACATTGTTATACAATGAATTGGACAACAAAACTGGAGTTCCTGGTTATTATATTTTGATTGAAAGTGACGACTTAGACATAGAGGACTTTCAAGCTTATATTATTACAGTAACAAATCGGTTGGGTGCCAGCGAATATCATTTTGAAATTATAAAGAAAGGTAAGTGAATACTAAATTACAGTATTTTGGAACTATTCGAACTAGTGATACTGTGCTTCTGGTTCGAATTCCGTTTACAAAATGCAAAACATTGTTTACTTATACTCTTTCTATATTTTACCACTTTTGACATTTTAACTGCAGCCATCCGGATCTTGTTTTCGTTTGCAGAATAAAGACCAATTATATCACTTCATCTATAGCGTATGTTGCGTTTGTAGATAAATGCTGATTTATTTATTATCCTGGATACCTTTTCATGCTTTTATTTTTTAGGATTAACGAAAAATTGCATTTTCGTAGATAGTTGAAATTGAGGCTTCAGTAAGCTATACAAGCATATAGAACTTATTTTGTTCATTGAATTTCACAAAATAACAATAAAATCAATAGAAATTGAACTCCCATGAAAACACACTAATCCACAGTACGATTATCCATTGCATATTTGGAACATAACGGATGTTTTTGGAAAATCTGAATTTTTTTTTTTTTTTTTATCTTAAATCCTTTTTATAATTTGAATATTGTTATACCACTGATAAACAAAAAACTAAAAGCAATAGACATTTGTTCACGTTAAAAGTAAACGATATACTGTTAATTGAGCCATCATTTAATGAGAATCATACTTTTTTGACTGAAGATCATGTCATTGTCTTATAATATGACAAAAATGCATTAATCGGAAAAACTTTTATATATGACATAAATACGCTAAATTTTAATATCATATCAATGTTAGAATTTTATCAATTTTAGAACAACGTGAAATAGATCAAAGAGAGAAGAAGTACGCTTTCACAATTTGCATTGTAGCTGCGGTTCTATTCGTTTCGATTATTATTCATATCGTAGTATGTGTAAATTGTGCAAGGCCTATGGTTCCAATACATCCCAATATGAATGAGGACCGCATTTATCATACATATGATGAAATTGGGACAATCTCGCACGGGTCTGTCAGTAACGTACGTCCGTCAGAAACACACGAAAATCTAGGTCAGAACATGACGCCGCAACACGAAGCGACTTTTTCAAACACAGCTAATGTGCAAACAACCGACAACGATTCAAATGCATTGCGTGCTGACATTCCCAATGACAATTTACAGCAACATATGTCTTTATCTACGGATCAAACACACATTATAATTGAAAGAGAACAATCAAGTGACCAAAAGAGTGAAACTAGCAGCGACTCTGATAGTGAATCATCACTGACTGTTATGGTAGGCCATGTTGGTGATGGATATGCAAACCCTTATCAGACTGTATTACTAGATCGTCCACAGAGTCATCAGTACACTCAGATCACAATATAAAGAAACGCAAGCATCTCATCTGCGGAGTCAAATTGTGAAATGCAAATACTTGATAAGAGTTCGACAAAAGAAGAAGGTTACATTAATCTGCAATTCTAATTTTCAATGAAATTGCATCCGATGGCAAATTTAGGGTTTAGGGTGTAAACAATAAGAATATGTGTTCACACAATCAGAAGGTTACAAAACTTTACCTTAACTTTAATTAAATACACGATTACTTCATTTGCTATTGTTCAGAAGTGTGTACTTTGAACCTGTATTGTGTGTACTTTGAACCTGTATTATGTGTATATATTATTTAATAAAAACAATATTTCCTTCTGTCGCGAGACATGTTAGAAACGGCAAGATCTCTGTCCTAAAACCAGAGAATTGAAATTGTTTTCATTTTACTCTAAGCAGAAAAAAATATCTATACTTTTTTTGATAGACCACCAAAAAATGTACAACAGACTTGATATTAATAATTTCATGTTTGTTTTATTCTAACTAAAAGATCATTAAAATCCAATATCACAGTGTCCGTTTCCTATACGTATGTATACATGATTAATTACTATGGAAAATTTGAGTTTTTGTCTATCTAAAAATGGTAAGAGTGTAATATTTATTGATAACCAATGTATGCTATTTAGAAATTTTCGATGGTAAATGTTCTTTTAAACAATGACAAAAAAGGATGTGAACAAACTAGATTAACGAATCATGTGCTTATACTCGTTTCTGAAAAGTCATAATACCGATGCGAGGAAACATTTCAGATACATATCGTACTTCGAGTTTTTCTAAAATATATTTTTTTCTTTCTGACCTAGATCTATATCCGATACACAAGAATCATTATAATCCCACCTTATTATAATGGGAATATTGAAGATTGCATTTAAAGTGTATTTTTATCTGTCATTTTAAATAGAAAATAGTAAAGGAAATTGGATTCTAAAAATATATAAACTGACAATTATTAGGTTCATACAAAAAAAGCAAACTAAAAATTAGTAACCGTGCTCGTAAACAGCATAGATATAGGTAGATGTGGTGTGAGTGCCAATGAGACAACTCTCCATCCAACTAACAGTTTGTAAAAGTAAACCATTATAGGTCAATGTACGGCCTTCAACATGGAGCCTTGGCTCACACCGAACAAAAAGCTATAAAGGGCCCCAAATACTTATATCTTTTGTATCAGCGGTAAACAAAAAAATGTCGTAAATATGAATCAATTGCTTTAAAAAAGCAATTGTAGGGGGTCTTTCCCCCTGTAAAATTAATTGAATTGGGGGGTGTTTGTTTGTTTGTTTGTTTGTTTGTTTCTGTATGGGGTCTATATTATTGTTACCGGAGAAGTTTCATGTTTAGTTTGGAAAGTTTTTCTTTTATTTTAGGTACAGCGCGCGCGCCACATCACGTGACACGGGTTTATAATAACGCAAAGATAGTCTTTTTATTTCTTTTTAGGTGGGGACGTTAAACAGACAACATCTATAGAGATGGAATGTACACAATGTAATTTCTTTTGTCATTGTAGGAAATTGACATTTTGATGACAGTTCACAAGTAGTGCATGTTTTGGATTTAATTGATCCGGTGTAACTTTAAAACACATTTATTGATTATTTTCTGATAATGTACATTTTTCAGCACCTGTTTGTAACACAGATTAGTATTTCAAACTCGGAGCGGACATTTTATTGTAGGTTTTTACTGAGATTTACGGACCTAGCAAGCTATTTTTACGGCATTGCCATTTCTTTTCTCTAGGAAAAGCTTTGAGAGATATCTGCACCAAGTTTTTTTATAAACGTTTAGTACATGTATACCCTGCTGACTGCAAATTTTGAGGTCGATTGTACTTGTAGTTTCAGAGAACATGTGGATTTTTTTTCAGAAGTGACGTAAGAACAATATTAAATTTCAATTTTTCTTGAATAATTGAGAGTTTGTTCCTTCAATAAACTGTCATGATTAAACAGTCATACAGATTGATTGATTGATTGATGGATTGATTGATTGATTGATAAGTTGGTTAGTTGGTTGGTTGGTTGATTGGTTGGTTGGTTAAACACGTTGGATAGGGTCAATTGAAACACGGAAAAAGAAACAAAGAAGATCTTGGACCCTATATTAAACACATGAGACGGAAATATGATTGATTGATCATGATCATGATTGATTGATTAGTTGATTGATTGATTAATTGATTAGTTGGTTGGTTGGTTGGTTAAACACGTTGGATAGGGTCAATTGAAACACGGAAAAAGAAACAAAGAAGATCTTGGACCCTATATTAAACACATGAGACGGAAACATGATTGATTGATCATGATCATGATTGATTGATTGGTTGATTGATTGATTGATTAATTGATTAGTTGGTTGGTTGGTTGGTTGGTTGGTTGGTTGGTTAAACACGTTGGATAGGGTCAATTGAAACACGGAAAAAGACACAAAGAAGATCTTGGACCCTATATTAAACACATGAGACGGAAACATGATTGGTTGATCATGATCATGATTGATTGATTGATTGATTGGTTGATTGGTTGGTTGGTTGGTTGGTTGAACCCTATAAGAAACACATGAGACGGAAACATGATTGATTGATTGATCATGATCATTATTGGTTGAATGATCATGATCATGATTGATTGATTGATTGATTGATTGATTGGTTGGTTGGTTGGTTGGTTGGTTGAAATTCAAACACACATAAAACTGTTTAAATAGTGCCAAAACCACATAATTTGATGACCTTGACCTTTGACCTTGTAACCTTCGTCAAGGTCATTGCTCCACAAGGTCATTGCAACAGACCCTATGGGTCAAGGACCTTTTGTTTAAGAGTTTTGCCTAAAAATGGCCTTTTAAAAACCATCGATGGGAGTTATGTCCCTTACATGATGGTAAAATCAATATAGTCATAATGTAAATAGGGAAATCAAGGACATATGAAAATCTAAAATATGACCTTGACCTTTGACCTTGACCTAATTTTCTAAGTTAGGAATCAGGGGACTCAAATAAAAACATTCCAGGGTTATACGGTTAACGGTTTATGAGTTAAAAAAACATACCGACAAATTTATTCCGAAAAGATAGATAACTCCTATAAAATTTCTTCGAATCGCTTCGATCCAAATACGCCAAAAATTACTGAGGATGTAACGAACAATTTTGTAAAATAAATTTGTCATAATCTTTAACGGTTGCGAAGGAGATGCCATAACAAGGAAAACAGTGTTTGGGGAGATAACTCCTACAAAGAAAAGTATTCGTTTACGCAGGGTAAATTTCAAAAGCGCATAAACTGTTCGATATCATATACAAAATATCTAAGCGACATATTGCGAAACAAATGTTTATCGCAAGAACAAAATTAGGCGGAAGAAAAAAAAAATAATCAGTAGAAAAACAATAGGTCTTTCCACAGAAAAGTGGAAAGACCTAATAATAAATTATGTTTTTGCGATTTTACTATATTTTTTTTTTTTTACCAAAAGATTTTACGGAGACTATAGTGTGATGCGACTGTCATACAAGTGAGAGGATTAGCACAATAAAACCAGGTTCAATCCACCATTTTCAACATTTGAAAGTGCCTGTACCAAGTCAGGAATATAACAATTGTTTGGTGTGTTTTATCATTTGATTTTGCCATTTGAATATGGACGTCCCGTTTTGAGTTTTCCTCGGAGTTCAATATTTTCGTGATTTTTCTTTTTGGTTCTCTGGGTCTTAAGGATCTGCATTACGGCCCTGTTAAACACTTCAGATTGTATTGACGTAATGACTAACATTCCCAGTTTTGTTGATCGTTGTTCTATCTACAATGTATAACCATATAAAACTGAATCTCATTTTACTGCTGAGTTGTATTTGTATCAAACAATTCTCGTCTGTATCCAATTTACATGAAGAGTTGAAAGCCCGGTGAAGCTAGATTGTTTAGGAAAATAGTGTGTCTGTTATTCAGAACCATATTGGTTATATATATTTGATAAAGATATAAAAAAGTGGTTTGAGTGCCAATGAGATAACTCTCCAAGTCACAATTTGTGAAAGTAAACCACTATAGGTCAAAGTACTGTGCGAAGCACCTCCCCCCACCAAAAAAAAAAAAGGAAAAACAAAAACAAAAGTTTAAAACCAACGACCAATGATGAATGCAATATTCTTCGGCAATCTTGACTTAAGATTCCGGTTGCAGTATTATTTTTTTTTAGAGTATGGTGGTCATGACATTTAATGTCTATGGCTTATTGGTCTATCAACGTAACCGATGCAGGTCTATTGGTGAAGCTAAATGCTCGTTATGTTGCTGTCTCATAAATACATGCCTACAAATATCTTTGTCGTTATAAATATAAAAGGAATTAGATAACGTAGAGGCTCAACATCTTAAAAAACAACAACATATAACATGTATTCTCTGTTGTCATTCATACAGCTTTTATTTGGTTGAAGTTGATTCTTTTCATATAGCTTAGTTCTTTCTTGTTATAAGTCAACTAACACATTATGTTTGTAATGTATACAATCATTGAGTGGTTGGTTAGTGTTTTTCTCTACTTTTATCACCTACAGTTTGTTCACCTATATTGTGTTACATGTATAAAACCACCATTGAAGACATAATTAAGTGCTACAAACCAGATACTCTAGCCACATTTGTTTGGCGCATGTCCTACATAACTTGTCAGTTATTAAGTATCCGTCATTTGTTGCTTTCTGCATAACCTGTTTCCAGTTCCTTGTCTATAGCATACGTTTGTGTAAATCATAGTGTATATTTTTATGTTCTAGAATTGGGTATATGGTGTTTTTTTTTTTATAATCCTGTTAAATGTGTTTACCTCAACATGTTATATTTTATTATTATATTTGCCTTTGGTTGCTGTCTCAATGATGTACATACTGCATCCCCTTTTTTATTTATTAAGACATTGCAATTTAAAGGTTTGCACCTTATTCTGGGGAAAGGATGTGGATAGAGGATGAACATTGGCCCTTCATTTGGTTGATATTTTTTCTTGAAATAATATTAACACGATGAAATAAAACTGGGAGAGCATACCAAATCTTTATTTATCTTTATAAAGGTTTATTTCGCCTCAAGAAATTTTGACTTCTCTGAAAAAAACTTACTGAAGCATGAGGCCGCAGTGGTCAGCATCTACTCATCCAATCGCATCAGTTTCAGAGTTGCCGGAGAACCTGAATATAAAACCTACTTCCCCGAAATAAATCATATATAAATATATATATATATATTCAAAAAAACAACCGGTTTTGTGTATTTTTCAAAATTCTAATTTATTTAAATGGATGTATAGATAAGCGGAAGCTTATTGTCCAGCTGCAAATATTAAATGTAAGACACCTCCGATGCTACGGGATTTATAAGAAATTTAAATTTACTGCCTCCCAAAAAAAAGGCGTGCCATTAAGTCTGCGAATCTTCACGAAGTTACATTGATAATCATTAAAGGTACCGGTTGATTAGCTAGCCTGTTTAAAATCAGGCTGTACAAAGCAGACTTTTTAAACATGTTTGAATCACATCTTCATGGTTACGTCGCTATATACGTGTAATATGTTTAATATTTGCCACTGGGTGTAAAACATGAATATGGTGTCCTCGTTCCTTTAAAAAAGATAATATTCTAAGCACGTCTAGCACATTCAGCATCGAAGTGTGAAATATTCTATTACATATGCAGCTAGCTAGACATAAAGTTTTGCAAATTCTATAGTATACTTTTCGCTCATACATGAGGGCACAAGTGACGGATATACGAAACCTATTACAATTTGAATCAGCGGCCAGCAACTATTTTCCGAACACTAAATAGTATATAGTGTCCAGGTTTATCCATATACCCACTCGGAGAACATTTGTCTACTAGTGTTTGAAATGATCATATCTTTTAACGGCAATTACCCCTGTAACTTATAACATAGCCAATGTAACTCTTGAAAACCGATACACTTAGCACCATTACAATCCATATATGCCAGTTGTATTTTAAAAGAAGTCAAGATAGAATATAGTGTGGACCAATAAATAATCAAATATGTATCTCATCTGCTTACAAACAGTTGAATATGATACACACGATGATTTTAAGAATATAAATATCCCTAATGGACCTCTATATCTTCTTTTTAAGGACGCCCTTGGTCAATGTATGCCTTTCATTTACTCAAAAACTCGTCAGGCCAACAAATACAAAATAAGAAAGTAACTTTCACTCATTAATTTTATGATAGAAATGTTATAAGAAATGAGTAATTGAAGTATTCAAGCAGAATGAACAATCGTTATAAAATGTGTGGCCGATCGAATTATAAGTCAACATTATTTGTATTTTTTGGCTGTTTTACTATTTCATGACTGTCCCATGTTCAGGCAGATGGCATTTTCAAATATGGGTTAACCCGCCCTATTATGTATGTGGCTGTCCAAAGTCAAGAGCCGTACATGTAGTCTAGTTATTGTCGTTGTTTCAATTTGGTAATGTTTTTTTTTTCGATAACTATAATTATTAGGCCGTTTGATTTTTCAATTTATTTATTGTTTAATATTTCTCATATAAGAACCTTCTATGTTTGACTGTATGGTATGGGATTTTATAGTTGTTGACGGTCGCACGTTTACCCTTAATTGCTTACATCCACTTCTGAATCACTTGAACTTTTGTTTATAGTTGTCGCATTGTATTTTTATATCATTAACACTATTTTAGAATATCATTTTAAATTGAAGTCATCCTTATATAATTTCAAATATAATGTAATCCTCACAATATGTCAAGTTGAAATTGGTCTGAAAAGTTTTGTCAAGTGCTTAGCTTTAATTTCCCATCACACAAAATATTGCACATACACATTAATTGACAAATGAAACGATTGTGACGTATGATGTTGCCATAATAATATAAACAATGAAAAACGAACCAATATACATTAATAATGGCATAATTATTTGTAAGCTGTATTGTTTTCTAGCCTTTGTTCTTCATAAATAACAATTATTAAAAAAAGAGCTACCTTTTAACACAAATCTATATCGTACCGTTTGGTTTTCTGTTTTTACATGTTTTCACATTTCAAAGTCTAACATTGCAAAATAATGAAATTTTAAAAATGTTAAAAACCAATATCATAGTTTTCTTTTCCTTTAAACTATTCATAAAGAAAGTTTGTAATGTAAATCTATATCATGTATGTGTTCATAATCATGTATGTCCTCTATATCGAATTATAATGGGTCTTGTAACTATTAGATTTTTTTTAAATTGTAAATGGTGTTTGATAAAGTTCATGTATTTTGAATATACCATTTGTCATTGACATGAATGAAACCACATTAAGTGAAATAACCCGAGAATTGGTAATTCAATCGTTTAAGTTTTGAGTTTATCATTTATACTATATACAAATATAAAATAAAAAACGTAATCAGGAAGCTACGACCGACGTCCACTATAATAAAAACATGCATGCACATTGTACAATTTATAAACAAACTATTATTATTTTTTTCTCGTGGGAAAAAGGAAGCGTGTTTAATGAACAGATATATCATGTTAAGGAGGGGTATTTGCGAAAAATACCAGTCGAGAGAATGTTAAATTTCACGAGCCGTAAGGCGAGGGAAATTCATTCTCAAGACTGGTATTTTTCGCAAATACCCCTCAATAACATGATATATCTGTTTAATTACACCGAATGTTAATGTACTAAAACGCATTGATGATCGTGACGTTACAAGCGTCCAGTCGGATGGAGTATTTTTTGGCAAATACCACGGCAGAGAGGGTAAAAAAGGCATATCCTTTTAGCAAATACCCCGGCGGCGTTAAAAATGAACGATATTCATTTGATAACAGTAAATTGGTGAAAATACACTGGCTATTAACCAATCAAAACCCCGGATTCTTGCATAAGGTGTAATTATGAAAACAAATGACTTGAAATCACGATTCGTTAATCACCCAATACTAAATAACAATACATTGGTATTTGGATTGGAAATCTCCCAACAAATAGGCATAATTGAAATTCGATTTGTTCTTATTTATTTCCTTATACGGATATAAAAGTGATTAAAGTGGTATCAAATATGTTAAAAGGCATTGTTTTTAAGGCAATGAAACTAAAACGGTTTTGATTAGTAAGTGAATGTTCACAAGGAAGCAACTTAACTAAGAGTTCAAAGTGGCGAAGTTTGAATCATTTTTTTAAAAAGTTTTTACGGCCGCAATAACGAGTTGATAATATCGTACGTGACATTAGAAAAAAAACCCACCAAAGTTACTACTTAAAATAATTAATAAAAAAGTTTTCTGAACATGCGTTGCCTCTAAAATAACAAATTAATGATAGACAATGTAAACCCTTATAAAGGATGTCAAAGTGGAGGTTGCTGGAATGTTGCAGCACAAAAAAAGAAAAATCACAAGCTTTGTTAACACAATGATATTTAATGTGTGACTGTACTATCGTGAAATTGCAGTTTAGCAAATATTTCAACAGATGTTATAGTATGTATGCTGAATCTTTCTATTGATTAAATAAATTGTTTTAGATTTGCATTTGAGCAAGATTTATTTAGAAAAATTGATTTAGCAAAAGAGTTTCATTATAAACTTTTTGTTTATAGAATGGTTATGTCAGTTATCTTTGTGAATACATTTCACATTCATCTGTCTTAAAAAATTTGTCTTGATTGACATACGAAAATCATTTAAAACACAGTCATACAGTATGCTATGGACGGGTAGACCAGTAATCAAAAGATAGTGAACATGTAAGAGATTTATATAACTGGATGTAGTATTACAACTTATTATTTACATGTGTTCCGATTTTCATTCAGTCATTAGATTAAAAAGTCTGTTATTAGTCTTGCTGTAACTACTGTGTCAAAAATGTTGTTAATAAACTCTGATCTTAAAAAGAATAACTATTGCTTTACGGGGTTTTTTTTATAGAAGGACAATCCTTATAATAATCTTTCAGCCATAGATGCATGAATTCTCATTAGTTGTAAATATCTTTAAACTAACTGTCAGTAATTGCAATTACTCTTAGATCTGTACTTTGTGTCTTTCTGTGGAGTTGATATATAGCAATCTACATCAATTCTGTGTTTTTGTTACATATATTTCTATTTGTATCCACCTGATGAGTTAAGCCTTTCTAAACTGTAATTCATAGTTTGTTCTTATGTTGTACTGTTACATCACTTTATCAGGTGATGAGAGATGGTATGCGCCTTGCAACGAGTTTCACACCACCATAATCTGTATGTTGATATAAAAAGATGTTGTATGAATGCAAATGAGACAACTCTGCCTCCACGTAACGCTTTATTAAAGTGAATTATTTTAGATCAAAATACGATCTTCAACACGGGGTTTGGCTCAAACCGAACAGCAAGTTATAAAGGGCCCAACAAAATGACTAGTGTTAAATTATTCAAACGGGAAAACCAACGTATAATCTTAAATCAATTTTTGGTCTTCAATGCTCTTGAACTGTATACTTGTTTCGTTTTCTAAATGTCTGAAACAGTTTAGAGATAAAACAGAAATATCGACAATGGAAATAACAGTGGGAGTCATCTATTATACGAGGTTCAAAACACCATATTTCTCGGCAGCCCAAAGTTAGGAATTTGAACGGTTTTAAATCCTTTTCAATGCTCGATATGGTCTAAAAGAGGGGCAAAAGATACCAGAGGGACGGTCAAACTCATAGATCGAAACTATACTGACAACGCCATGGCTAAAAAATTAATTAAAACATACAAACATTAGAAAACAATAAACAGCACAGAAAACTAATGACTAAGCAACATGTATCCTAACGTTTGATTTAAGCAGATTTGATGGACATACATGTTCAACTTTCAGAAGTAACTTATTGGTTCACTATTTGTTTATATCTTTAAGGTGGTACCTAATACTACAGGGAGATAACTCTGTAAAATCAGATGAACGTTTTGATTACGTTGTGTTGTTTAGAGAATATTAATAAAATTAACGGTACCAATTTTCTTGCACCAGATGCGCATTTCGACAATACATGTCTCTTCAGTGATGCTCGTGGCTAAAATATTTGAAATCCAAAGCTTAAATAAAAGATGAAGCGCTATAATCCAAAAGGTCCAAAAAGTATAGCCAAATCCGTCAAAGGAATCAAGAGCTTTGCACGAGGGAGATACATTCCTCAATTTATAATAATTCATAATATTTTGTAACAGCAAATTTGAATAACACAAAAAATCCGTTTTTTCATGCCAGTACCGAAGTACTGGCTACTGGGCGGGTGATACCCTCGGGGACTTATAGTTCACCAGCAGAGGCATCGACCTAGTGGTAGTAATAAAATTAACGGTACCAATTTTCTTGCACCAGATGCGCATTTCGACAATACATGTCTCTTCTGTGATGCTCGTGGCTAAAATATTTGAAATCCAAAGCTTATATAAAAGATGAAGAGCTATAATCCAAAAGGTCCAAAAAGTATAGCCAAATCCGTCAAAGGAATCAATGCTTCTCAATGCTCAGAATTAGTCAAACTGTTTGATGACCAGTGTAATTTTTCTGATAAAACGGTTGATTCATTTTCTTTTTTAATTTCCAAATTTTTAGAGTTTAGACTTTGTCAAGATGTTATGAAAATTAAACGAGCCAAATTTATTTTAGTAAAAGTGTTGGGTACCACCTTAATCTGCCATCTGTGTCAAATTTCTCAAAGGAGTTGGTTCCGTAAGACCCCTTTTTGGCCCCAAAATATAGCAGTTTCAGAAAATTGTGAAAATTAAATCTTTAAGCTATATTTTGGAAAGTAAAATGCTTCTGCTACATAAATATGAGCTGTTTTTTACGATACAATGCACAAATATCGCGTTCTACCATCATTCAGTCATGCTAAATTACTGAAATCTTGAAAGTTTTAACATTTTGGTTAATTTTTGAACGGTTTCCGTCTGAAATATAAGTGGCCGCATTTGTATTCATTCATATTATTGAAAGGTAAGTTGTATTTGATGATAATACAAAACATATATAAAGGTTGAGGATGAACACGGATGTAGCCACTTTCATTTTTGACAAAAAAAACATCGGAAAAGTGACGTTTTTTTTAAATTTTTGATAGATTTTACATACTCCTTTGAAAACCCAATTCGGATACTCGTGTTAAATGATGTTCAATTTCTATTTTATGTCATTAGCTTTGATTAAATTAACTATTAGTTGTCGGAAGGAAGCAATCGGACATTTGTTTACGTTTCGATTAAAGGTTGAAAATGGAACTGAAAATATTGATCAATTGTTTTTGAACTTTAGCTATACACAATTTGTTGTGACAAGTAGTTCATTTTATTTGTATTTCTTTCTTTTAAACTAAAACATTAACAATGTTAACAGAATATGTTGAATAATCATATTCTTGTTTTTATTATTGTTTAAAGTTGATGGAAACTGATAAAGACGTATTACAGTTATTTTTCCCGTGGTTAAAATATTACGTATATAAACGCATTACTATAATTGTACTTTTTTGTAGAATACATAACAGTTACTGTGTTTTCAATTCATATATATAATACCTATAACAAAACGGAAATATGACGCGAATTTTACTGTTTATGTTGATTGAATGTATAGCAAGGAAATGTGACGTACAAAAATGACAATAAAAATGGTAGGCTTATTTTTTTTTCGATCCTGTTACCTCTGATAACTATTTGATCTGTTCATTTTCCACACATTTTCTTATTACAAACAACTCTTTATACAGATTGCTGTATTTATGGTAATAGGGAGAAAACAAATATTGTATATAAATTAAAACAGAGGGAAACACATCAACTACAAGATGATAATAGAGGAAACAGAAATACTGAAGTGCGACAAAAACAAACGCCAACATAGATAGAAACGAACTATTTCATAACAAATGCCCCTTAACATGACATTTCAAGATAAAAACATGATTAGTTGAACCTGGTTTGTGGTTAGCCAAAACTCCTGCTTTATGACAATGTTAAACAAAAATATAGCTGAAATAACAAGACTAAGTGAAACAAAACACAGCACAAACATTTTTCACAGAAAAGCGTTTAAACAAATATCATAATAGTTTACAACATGCAAACGACAAACAACACAGGATATTACAGACAGTGACGCGCCAACGTAACTAACAAGCAATCTCGATCTTTATAGAATTATTCGCTCAATAGTCGTCCAAACAATTAGTATGACAACGTGTAAGTGGGAATAATTCCAATGCAGATTTGTCTGAAAGGAACAATATACATGTCTAGGATAAAATGGGTGCAGATAAAATCACGTTTGTTTTTCATAATATTATATAAAAAGTACTCCTCCATTTAAAAAACAAGGAATATGACATTTGAGTTTTCTTGAGCTTAGCAAATGATAGATGATATTAGTTTATATTTCAAACGTATGTCAGAGATTGTTGGTTGTCAACACATAATTCTTTCGAATTTGTATTAAAAATTTGATTTCTAATTGTTACCGGCATCAAGAAGTAATGTATGATATAAAAATCGAACATGTGGTATGATTGCCAATGAGACAACTTTCCACAAGAGACCAAAATGAAACGGCAATTACCAATTATTGGTCACATTACGACCTCCAACAGTGAACAAATGCCCATACCGCATATTCAGTTATAAGATGCCTCGTAATGACAATATAAAACAATTCAAGCTAGAAAACTAACGGCCTTATTTATGTACAAAAAATGAACGATAACAAATATGTAACACCTAAAACAAACGACAAACATACATATGATAATCAATCCGCACACATTTAACATTCAATGGATTTACTGTAACGATGTCATAAACAGTCAGAGAAAAACATGACATTGTGCAATGCCAAGATACAGGAATCGTCAGATAGTAGATCCATGAATGTATATATGTATAAACATATAAGTATTATTTTTAGTTTGCTTTTAATTTACTGATAACAAAATCAATGTTTATACCAGCTAACAATTTTTTTTTCATGAACCAAGTTCGAAAAAAAATAGTTTAAACAAATGTTTTATCGCATTCTTAGTAAAATGTACATTAGTTTAAAGACTGACTGTCCAATTAAACATAATACATTACTGAGATTTAACTACTTTTGTAGGTCTCCTTTTTTTATTGGGGGGGGGGGGGGGGGGGGGGGGTCCTAGAAATTAAATGAATTAACTCAAGTAAAACCGTTTTAGCTTGTGTTGCTATATAGTAAACTAAACATTGCACTAATGAACAAATCATGCTTGTGTTATAATTGAATTAATTATTTATTAACATACATTATTGTTTATACAACATTGAAATCAATTAAAACACTATACATTTAGATATTGAACCAAATAGGTAAAGAAATCTAGTTTATGTTATATAGTTTCTTCCTTTCATTCATTTTTTAAAATTTGTTTTAACTTTATGTTTTTACTTTACTGCATTTCATTTTAGGGCTTTGTGAACCTTAGTCTGATTTGGTTATTTTTACAAGGTGAGCTCACGTGAAGGATATTGACAAGTTATAAATATGTGTACATTAAAGAGAAAAAAGTAAAATCACAAAAATACTGAACTACATGTAAGAGGAAAATCAGAAGACATTCAAACGCATGAGAGGAGATAACGCCATGACAAGAAACAATAGACGACAAAATAAAATAAAATTCACAAACACTATTATATAAAATCTGACGACTAAGCAGTAAAAAACACAAACCATTTCATATTAATTTCATTAATTTCCGAAAGATAAGCAGATGCTGATTAAAGATACTTGCAATTTTCCATCTGTCAGTATGCCGGGTTAAGGAATTGACGTACATGTATGCTGTGTGTTTGTTACCTTTCATGTGTATAAGGATTTATAACTGTAATGCATAATCTCAAGAATGATGCGTATGATTGTCATTAAATGAAAAGTCCAACATAGTTGCCTCCACGTTGATTCATTCAACTTTATGACAAAGTACGACCAAGTACAAAAATTAAATTGAATTCATATTATATGGAATAATGCCCTTTTATATCCAATAAAAAAATATGAAATGCATATGCTGAGCAAATACTTGTAAATGTACTGTCACAAAAGCCAGATTTTATCTAGACTATACATAGCTAAAAGTGTTATCAAATAACTCGTAAGGTATAACCTACAAGATAAACAAGATTAACTGAAAGTTGCTTTAATCAGACTATAACGTGCAAAAATACAACTGATATAGTTCACAGGAGGTCAAGATTTTTAATCATCCAACGTATTTTTAATAAAGGATCTAACTTCATTTCAAGAAAGGAAGATTTATTTTTGCCATTATTATAAAACTAGAGTACACTGACTCAAAGTTATATTCGCACATCGTAACGATTAGTTAACAAATGTTGAAAGTACTGCAATACTTTTTTTTATAACAACTATAATCATGATAGTCATTAGAAAGTTAATTCTATTCAAAATTATTTCAGACCAATCCGTACTTACAGACTCAAGTAATACAGTTTTCACGACGGAAATGTTATCAATAAATTTGACATTCAAAGGCTATTATCCAGAGCTTCGTTTCAAACCCTACGGACAAAAAGACAAAACATATTCCTATATCTCCCCAAATGGAAAATATAACATGGTATTACGTCCAGATATTTTAAAGTTCCCGATAATAAATGTAACAGCAAGGGACAGAGGATATTACAGGATAAACAGTTGGATTGAAACATATTCAATAATGCTTAACATCACTGGTAAGTTGATCGTCATGATTATTACGTGCATACAGGTGATTGGTTTTTAATAGTGTCATCTGAAAAATCATATTGGCAACTTGTAAGTTTAATGTTTAGACTATGGTTATTACCAATGTTATTTCAACTGATCGGGCGGAGCTTACGTTTTAATTTGCATAGAGAGAGTCTATTTGAAGATGTGTGTGATAAGGATGATTGCCGTTATAATTATTATTGATTTTTAATCACCTATCAGTGTCATCAGAGAAATTTACAAAACAATGACTGGACACTTCATTGATGAGTTTATCCTAAAACACCTATCTATAGATGGACTGGTTTATTATGAGCGATCTGGTTAAACTCCGCCCAGTCAAGTCAAATAAACCGAGTAATACATGTATCCCTCCTATTTGGTGTTTGTTAAATATGGAGTCTACCACTGCATCGAGTGTGATACGACATTTATCCACTCGAGATAGTTAAGTTTTAAATCGAGGTTTGCCGAGCGTTTTAAAATTTTAAAAGTGTTGAGAGTGGATAAATATCGTGTTAATTGAGATGTGGTGGTAGAATATGTTTCTCGGATGATTTTTAAACAGTATGAAGGCAAACTCATTCCGTATATTGTTTGTGCTTTGAAAAACACAAAAACTCACAATTTTTTGCAATTATTTTATTTGTTTATTTATTTAAATCCCTTGATTTTAACATGACAACTTATTTGAACAGTAAATACAAATTGACATGGCTGGTTTAGTTACACATATACACTTTGAAATCGATGATTGTCGTCGTAGAAACATTCATGTTTGTCCGTTATTAGAAAATAGGTTGAATTCTCATTGCTTTAAAGGAATATTTGAAAACAAACATAGCGTATAAATGTAGTCGTTAGTTCTCATAAGATCAAACAATACGTCATTGGAATGCGACTAGGATACACATGTTGATGTCATGCAGGTTCACATAACACTCGTCAACAGCAATACACAAAAGTAGTCCCGCAGAGAGCGGAGCTTGAAAGCGATATCTGTATAGTATTTAGATGTATTTAGGGTTGTACCTGTAAAGTAAGACACCCAATTGTACATGTTGTAGGATAACATTGCATATTTCACACTGTTTGATTCATATGTTACAAGACACTTGATGCTATTATCTTATAAAGGTCAGCTTATGATCTGGTATCTTGAAATTGAACGTTACAATGTATTGTATACCTTTTAAAGTATTTTTCTGCATTTTCTCTCACATGTAAAATATTATTCAGGAAATTATTCAATCTGATTATTTTACATATTTATGACATATGGAAACCTAACTAATATGTCTTCTCTTGTCTGTAAAATGACTCTGTTCTGTTAGAAGTACCAGACATTGATAGACTTGAATAATCACACTAATTTTGTAATTTTTTTGTTTTTACATAGAAACAGATTCTAGTCAAATTATCGTCACGCCCGGAGAATAAATGATAAAATCTATCAAATAAAACAATCTAGTTGGTAATGTCTCAAAGCAGATTTATTTTTATATACCTTGTATGGGTATTATTTCAAAGTGATATTGCATACCGTTTGATGTATATATTATATAAGACGCTTAACACTATTATCTTATAGAAGTTCATATGTTCAGACACAGTGAGTCGATTATTTTAACAACTAATAAAACGGTACTTATTAAAACGTTCTTAATATTGTGCGTAATTCTTCGAAATACAAGTTTTTCTTGTATTCAACTACATTTTGTTTCATTTATATTTTTCATTAAAGTTTTAAGATGTCAAGTATACCGTTTATATTTTTTTATGTAGTTCTTTTCATAACAACAAAAACCGGACATTGTCCGCATATTAGAATGATTTAACAATTTGCAGCGAAAATAATTCTATCATTTAAGCAATAATGTGTTATATTACTTTAAGACATCACTTGGGTATTGAATGTGTAAAACTGTGGTTTTGAATTAAAAACATATTATTGACGAACACACGTCCTTTTTTATCCATCTAAGAGTATGTTTATACCTAGAGACACTTGCTAAAGAAGCAGAGACAGCAGCTTCTAAAGGAGAACTTAGCACTGTTTATAAAATCACTAAAGAACTAAGTGGTAAGCACACGAGCTCCAGTGTTCCATGCAAGTCCAAGGATGGTAAAATACTAGCCTCAGAAAGTCAAGAACTGGAGAGGTGGACTGAACACTTCAAAGAAACATTGAATGCAGAAAACCAGGCAGATGTTCCAGTTATAGAACAGTTTGGAATAGAACTAGACATCGATATTGGGGAAGTATCAAGGGATGAGATCAGGAAGGCAATACTTCGACTCAAGAACGGGAAGTCACCTGGCTTAGATGCAATAACAGCTGAAATGATTAAAGCAGACATAGAAACAAGCACAACCATGTTTCATGAACTGTTTAGACATATCTGGACACATGACACTATTCCAAATGATTGGGCAAAGGGTCTTATAATCAAACTACTCAAGAAAGGAGACCAAAGTGACTGCAACAATTGGCGTGGTATAACTTTGCTGTCAGTACCAAGCAAGATACTACTGAGAGTACTTTTAAACAGAATAGATGATGCTATAGATGAAATTCTGAGGAAAGAGCAGGCAGGGTTTAGATCAGGTAGAGGATGTATCGACCATATTTTTACACTCAGAAATATAATAGAGCAAAGTATAGAGTGGCAAAACAAACTAGTCCTAAATTTCATTGACTTTCGTAGAGCCTTTGACAGTATTAAAAGAAGTTGCTTATGGGCCATCCTTAGGGCATATGGTGTACCTTTTAAAATACTCACCTTAATACAAGCTTTCTACAACAACTATGAATGCTGTGTATTACATAACGGTCAACAGTCAGAATGGTTCCAAGTAACATCTGGAGTACGACAAGGGTGTGTAATTTCTCCTATCTTATGCATTACAGCAATAGATTGGTGTATGATAACAACATTGGGTAATGAAGTCACAGGCATCAGATGGACCATGAATTCTTTTCTTGAGGATTTAGATTTTGCAGATGATATCTGTCTACTTTCCAGCAACAGAAACAACCTGCAGAACAAAACCACCAGACTGAATGAAACAGCACAAAGTATAGGCCTGACTAATAATGAGAAGAAGACCAAGCTCATGAACATCAGCAGTAATACAATTCAACCAGTGTACCTGGGACATAACATCATAGAAGAGGTTGAGGACTTTACATATCTTGGAAGCATGCTAAGTAACACCAATGGAACAGCAAAAGATATAAGAGCCAGAATAAGCAAAGCCATATATGCATTCTGCCAACTACAGCCTATATGGAAGAGAAGGTCAATCAGTCTGAAGACAAAGATCAGAATATACACCAGCAATGTGAAGTCAGTCCTTCTATATGGGGCAGAATGCTGGAGAATTATCCAATCAGACATGCAAAAGCTTTCCTCATTCCATAACACCTGCTTGAGGAAGATCTGTAAGATATTCTGGCCCAATACTATTTCCAACAAAGACCTGTACCACAAAACCAATCAGTGTTGTATTGAAACAGATATTAAAAGGAAGAGATGGCGTTGGATTGGCCACGTATTGAGGAAAGGAAATGAGGATATCACCAAGATTGCTTTGAGATGGACACCTGATGGTAGACGAAAAAGAGGGAGGCCAAAAGAGACCTGGCGCAGAATGATAGAATCAGAGATGAAAGACCTTGGGAAAACCTGGAAGGAGATCGAGAAGAAGGCAAAAGACAGGCAAATGTGGCGAGTACTGGTTGAGGCCTTATGTGCTGACAGGCACGAAGAGGATGAGTGAGTGAGTGAGTAAGAGTATGTTATATATTTTATTGTTACAAAGATGAAGATTAGGTCACATAGTAACGTTTCCTACCCCGCAGTTTCGAGAACTTTAACTGCAATCACCGTGTGTTTATCGAATTAAAAACATAACACATTTGTAATCCATAACATATCTTTATAAATTGTCATAAATAGATGTGAGCGATGTAAACATTATACATGTTATACTAATGTGCAACCATTATAAATAATGTTGACACCATATCAATACAAACGATGTAAACACGATAATGATAAAACATTTTTTACATCGCAATGTTTACGTTGTCAACAATGTTTAAAATATACACGAGTTGTTACAATATATCTCTCTAACGTTTGAGATTTCGCGAAGTAAGATGGTAAACACGATATGATTACACATTGTTTACATCGCAATGTTAACTATGACAACGATGTTAACGATACATAAAAGTTAGTACATTGATGTAAAAGATGATATTTATGAAAAAAAAAAAAATTCCTACTTAAGTGCAAAATATTCACAGTAAATTGTTATGCACTATCTTGAAAAGGTTGCATTTCGTCTGGACATGTGTAAAGTACATGTATTTAAATGTGTGTTTTTCTTATTTTTCTAAAAACAAATATTTGTTTTATTATGTTTTTGTTCTTTCTTATTTAACTGTATTTTCATTCATTTTATTTTATAATGTTTCCTCGTTTCTTTTTTTTTATATATATTTACTGGTATATTTTTGTTCAATATTATTGTGACATAGCATGCTATATTTATTTAATCGTTGATTGGAGTTTGTATTTCAAGTAAACGAATTAAAATAAGCTATATACAGCTTTTTTTCCGAATCTCTCTATTATAATCACGTATTTTGTATGATGATATATTTGTATTGATGACGAATAAGTATCTTTAAACTAAACGAAGTTGACACGCTATCGTGTTAAATTGTAAATATTACAATGCCAGCAATATTGTTTTAACATTGTGAACTGCACATGGATGTGTACCTTAGACATATGTATAGTGTACATAATGAAATATAAAATGGAAATAGAGAACACGTCAAAGAGACAACAACTCGATGATAATGCAGAAAAGGCAACACATGGGTGTTCAAAACAGCGAAAAAATCCCACATCTGGAGATGGGCTACAGTTGTTCTCTTAATACAAGTGAAGACCTAACATGTATGTTTTTTTTATTATTTTCTTATAGATAAGTTCTGTCCATCTTCAAAAATGAAACAAGTATGTGCCATTGCAGGATCGTCTCCAATACTTACATTTGTACACACTGGGCAGGGTTTTTATTGTAAAAAACCTTCTTCTTCAAGATTAAATGGTCAAAAAGAATACGAAGTGTCAGCAACTTTACAATACATACAGACATTCAAATTTACAATGTTACCCGTGAAGACACATGCTTATATACATGTTAATTGTATAGTGACGATAATCAAATTAGGTTACGTGTAGCCAGTGAGTAGTTGTTAATATAATTGGGGAAGTTGTGCCTCCGTTAGCGCGCTGTATAAGAAAGTTAATAAACTCATCATAGATACAAGGACTGAATTTTGTATATACACAAGACGCACGTTTCGTCTACAAAAGACTCATCAGTGACGCTCGAATCCAAAAAAGTTTTAAAAAAAAAGGCCAAATAAAGTACGAAGTTGAAGTACTTTAAGCTATATAAATGCCTCAAAATACGAAACTGACCATTTATAAACTACAGATTCAATTTATCGACAAATGTTTACCTTATACCGAGGAATAAAGTCATTCAAAAATGTCTTATACGAATCGATGAAGGGTGGTTCTGATTACAAGTAAGCTTGATTACGAGTTAAGTGAGTTTTTAAGTAAATCAGTAAAAATAGTAAATTTGACATCAGGTCTTGTCCGATCAAAGTTAACTTATGGAGGACTGGTTCCGAAGTTAACTAGTATACAGTTAATATTTTTGACAGTCATACAAACAGTAGTAGAAAACAGTCTTCATTTCAAGCTAAGAGAGCAGTCCTAAATCTTGCCGTATGTTTTCCTAGATGATCACCATAAGGCAGGTTAGTTTTGCGCCCATCTGTAGTTTGAACTTTATATACGATTGAATACTATCGTTAGTTCACATTATTGAAATAAATCAAAACTCAAAATTCATCATTTTAATAGAATACAAAAATATTTCTGTCGACTTGCTTTGAAGAATCGTATGTATCGTATATTGTCTGGAAAAAAAGACTAAATAGTTATAGTGATGATATGCATTTTGACAAGAATTTGAAAAAGCTTTTGACAGACGCGATTGTTGTTTTTTTAACAGCAATTTACACTTTTCTGTTCAATCACGTTATATTATATACCATTGACAGTACGTGTAGAAGGGAATTGATTTAAACACTTGTAAAACGTCTGCGGAAACTATTAAATTGATCAGAAATTAAAATATTAGTAGCGACACGTTTAAGTACAGACAGAACGTATTTCATTACTATCTAAAGCTAGGTTAGACTATCTCGATCAATCCCGATCAACACAATCGAAAACGATCGAAAGTCTGGTCTGACTCAATCGACAATAGTGGTTTGGGTGGTCTGCTTTGGTCAAATGTAAAAAACACTCGAGTGAGGATCCAAAAGCCAGTCACTAAAGAAACGATTGAGAATTTGTCAAGTAACTGTCGAACTGATCGGGAAAAGATCATGTTGAGATCGAGTTTACAAATAGTTTAACTATCAGTACTCGATCATTTCTGTCTTTGCTCGACTTATATCCGATCATTCCCCACTTAACCTGTTCGATATGTGGTCCAGATTAAGTCGACCAATGCCTGTTCGCTTCATAATCACTGCAACCTCTATAGTTATTCATTCAAGACCAACTCGGCCAATAACCGATCTATACGCGACCACATTTGACCAACCTTCGATCTGTACTCGGCCATACACGATTCTCTAAAAATGTGGGCAGCTGTAATAAACTCAGCAAAACTATTTTGTCGCTTTTTATTTTTCAACTATTAAAAAATTCCTCCATGTATAGTACGCGACTTTACTTTTAAAAAATATTAAAAGGGACACAACAGATACCAAAGTAACAATCAAATTCAAAGATCGAAAACAAACCGACACAGCCCTAGCGAAAAACGAAACCCGACGAGTTTTGGGTTCAATTCTTCTTATTTTGTTCTGTGTATTGCTTTGTAGGCTGGTGTTTGTCTTTTGTAATTTTTTCGGGAATGTCTATTTGTTTGACTGACCGGTAAATGTTATGTGTTTTCGAATAACTTTTACATGTCACTATCACTCATCTCTATGCTAAAATGGAATGCTGAGCTTGGATCGCATTTTCGTGAATAACTTCCAACAAAAATACTTTAACCGATTATTGTGAAAACGTATGATTACTGGAATATATGAGAAGCTATATGACCAGAACCGACATATAACGAATACAAAAATCTCTCAACGATTAATTTTGTTATATGGAGTCAGAGCATAAGTTTTGAAATACGTCTAGAAAAGTAAGCGTTCAAAATTGTTTGGTTATTTTTTTTTTTGCATATTTGAAACATGTTATACATGGTTTGTTTAAATAAAAACACAGTAAGTCTTGAAAACGGTGCTTTACTTTTGCTCCATTTACCATTTGATGTTGCGATGGGACTCACACGTGATCATCCTATATCTTTCATTCTTAAACTTTGTAAAACAAAATTAAAAAAAATCCTCAAAATTGATATTTCGATTCGTGAAAGATCACGTACCGGTTTTTTATTCTTAAAAAGGATCGTCAAACATGTCAAAGATCCGATGCTACGAAGACGTTCAAATTATTCTTCAACTACTGTGAATTCATTTGTTTTCGTAGATGTCAATTTTCGTGGATTGCTAAAAACTTGCATTTTCGTGGTTTTGCCAATCACTGTATACACAGCCTATTGAAAAAAAATCGTTGAAAATTTGAATTTGTGGGTAACTTCTACTCACGAAACCATCTGAAATTGTTATCTAACTAATAGTAATGTAGCCATAGTATTTGTTATTGGTATTGACAAAAGCACGATGTGAATGATTGAACAGGTTCTCTTTTGTTGGTGAATAGTGCTATAATCGTGCAATGCCTTTCGATCTAATTATCTTATAATACCATACCGACTTGAAAAATTATATCAACATTAATCTAAGTGTCCGTCCTTTATAACATTTGTTTCCATATACAAATTTATTGCTTTGCTTCATAAAAAAGAATGGCCAACGTAGATACAAGTACCTTGTCTTAGGGAGGGATAAATCCTACTTTGTAAAGGATCACTCTGATTTAAAGAAAAAATTCTCTGAAACTGATATTATCAAGATGCTTGATTTCTTGACAACATATTTGTTACGTTCGGATGAAGTGTTTTTTAACTGACTGTCGGTATTTCAATGGGAACAAACTGTGTCCCTCTACTTGCCGACTTGTTTCTTTATTATTATGAGGCTGACTTCATGCAGGAACTTCTTAGGAAGAAAGATAAGAAGTTAGCAATATCCTTTAATTCTACTTGTGCCACATGTGGAGCAGGATCTGCTTACTCTTTTGGAGCACCTGAGATCACCCCTAGTTTTTCGTGGGGGTTGTGTTTTTTATTCTTTAGTTTTCTATGTTGTGTCATGTGTACTATTGTTTGTCTGTTTGTCTTTTTCATTTTAAGCCATGGCGTTGTTAGTTTATTTCAGATTTATGATTTTGACTGTCTCTTTGGTATCTTTCGTCCCTCTTTTAAGATTGTTTTATTTTGTAATCATCACTTTGGATTCTCATTTGTATGCCCAATATATAATTATAAAGCAAAGATCCTCAATAAATTTGAACATTTCAAAGTACTTATATTTTTAGAAAATGAACAGAAAAACAACTACGGCAATAAAAAAATACAATGGACAACAAAACGTCGAAAAAAGCAATCCTTTGTATCGCTTGCTCAAAATGTAAGCGGGATAACAAGAGATCTTATATCTACAAGTACAAATAATGCAAACAAATTATTATTTTTGCATTTGTGAACATGCTATTTGCATAACAGTTGGCTGATTGCAAATTGAATGTTTTTATTGTCATGTGAAGTACTCACTTATCATGAGTTATCGGATAACTATATTTTATAATCCTGGTACCTTTGATTGTATATTGGATCCTATAATTTACATGTCTGTCAGAAAGGATTCACCTGACGTCGACTGTGCCTCATTGCATGTTTGAAGGTTACGTTTTGAGGTCCGTATCGCTTCTTGATTAAGCGGTAGGGTAACAATCTGTTGTTATGAGTGTGCGGTGTACATTTCGGACTACTGCAAGGTTTCAAATAACATTTACCTCATTATCATGAATCACTTGACAATGTTCGTTTTATGTTTTTTGGCCATAGCTTATATTTCTGTATGCTATTGTGCCACGGTATTTAGTGTAAGGTGTACATGTCTTTCTGTATGTTTCATATATTATGTCAATTGTATTAGCCGTATTTAATGATATATAGATGACTATGTCTGGCTGTCGGTCAGGGTTCCTATACTTTCGACCTTATGTTCCTAATTAATTGGCCAAACATAACTTTTACATTTGTCAGTTTCTAAGGTACTGTAAGCATCGAACACTGGACACTTTTAATTTGCAAAACACTCATTTGCAAATCCGCCGCCGCCTCAAACAAGAGCTACAATATCATGTATATAACCAAAATGTGCGGAATTACATGGGATTCAATAATTTCATTGGTTTTATACTGTTACTTTCATATTTATTTTGCAATTTGAATTATAAAAACATGGGATTTTCAATATCCCATGGGACAGGGCAAAATCCCATGGGATTTACCATTATCCCATGGGATTTTGGTTAAATCCCATGGGATTTTTTTTGGTCCCATGGGATTATTGTAGTCCCATGGGATATTTGTTGTCCCATGGGACAAAAAAAATCCCATGGGACTATAATTATCCCATGGGATTTTTAATATCCCATGGGACAAAATAAAATCCTATGGGATTAAAATTATAAATATATATATATAAATATAAAGTTATGTGTATGTTACAATGAATGCTGTTTGGTAGTAAAATGTTTTAAATGTATACGAGTTTTTTTTATATTTTTTATATATACATATATATAATTTTTTTTTAATTTTGTCACAAACATGTTTTTTATTTGTTTATATGACAATAAATATTATTCTTATTTTGGAATGTATAAAAATAATAATTTACAGTCAAAGAATAAAGTCCTTTCACTGAAACAAAATGATGAAATTTCTAAATAAATGAAAAAATATTGTTTTGAAATCTTTGTCTTGTTTATTCTATTATGAAAAATAGAACTGAAAAAATATTTCATATTCTGACTGAATAGTTCACTCTTTTCATGAGGTAAGATTTTCTTTGTTATAGGTTCATTGCAATACTTGTATAGGCAAACAATTTGAATTATATATAACTTTGTGGTGTACATAATAGTATGCTTATAATTGCAAATTTATAATACAAACACTTTTTGTTAAAGTTTTTGCTTTCTTTATTCACAGCTTGCTATGTACAATTATTCAGTCCACTATATAAGAGTGAAGTCAATAAATAATTTCATTCACTAGAATATTCCTGCAATTCTTAGACAAAACATTTTTTCAATCTGTTCTTCAAAGATCTTCCTCTGTACATCTTTATTGAATGGAGAGATTCAAATGAGAAGACAAAGCAAGTTTATTTGGACAACAACATTCTAATATCTTGTTCATTCGTTCCATCTTTCAATTGATAATTACATTGTTGTATTTATATGATCAAGTTCTTGTGCATCAATGATCGTGATGATATGACTCCTTTTTGTTTATAGTCATCATGTTGAAATTTCCTCTTTCAAATAAATGTAGGAAAAAACATGTTCCATTTCAAATTAATAAAAAAGTCGCACTATGGAGAAAAATATCAGCTTTAAGTTTTCCGTTCAGTATTGATCTGTGAATGATGACCATGAAAATCCAGATTTCTGACCTACAAATACACAAACTCAAAAATTATCAGTGAAGAGATCAATAAAATGGCTATTTTATCATGTTTATGATTAATATGATAAACTTTCATTTAAATATTCAAGTACTAAATTACAGAAATCGCTTAAATTTTATAATAGTTTAGTTAAAGTACAGCTTATTTAAAATTATAATAAAAAATATAGGCCACCGATGAGTTAAATAAGATATTACATTTTTAATGCCAAAAAAATGGCTTTTTTGCACCAAAGGGAGATAATTTGGAGCTTTTTCAATGATATATGCATTTTAAAAGTCATCTGGGGCCAAACCGAATTGATTGTTTTGAATGATTTGGTGTACCATATGATAAAGATATAAATAAATTGAGTTATGAAAAAAAAAATATTAAAACATTTTTCTGAAATTGTTATACCCTAGAGCCTCCTTCAATGTCATTTGATCTCTATTGGAGAAATGTCTCATTGGAAATCAGACTGCTAAGTATTTCTTATTTTTATATCAACCCAGCCATATTATACCTGTCTAATATCAGGAGCTTGTACATAGTTCAGTGGTTGATGTTGGTTCATACCCGTCATTTTTATTTTTCATAATTTTTTGTTTTTATAAATTAGTCTGGTATATTTGACGTTTGAATTGATGCTCTGTTTCAAATTTGGTTAGTGTTGACTTTTATAGATTACTATAACATGTATAGGGTATGGGTTTTCTCATTACTTACAGGTCATCAATGGCCTCTAATAAGTAATTACAATGCTTACATCCACTAAATTGAACTCTGATGGATAGTTTTCTCTTTCATCATACCACATCTTATTTTAATAAATATTTAAGTATTATTCAAGGACAAAATTTTTTATAACAGTGGACTTACCATTTAGGCTTTGTTGACCTCTGTAAATCTTATTTTGTTGATAATTTCTTCTGTTTATAGTTTCCCCTTTATCTTTCATGTTCTTGCCCTACACATAAAAGGGTAAACATCATTTAATGACAAAAATAACTACTACATGTATTACATAATTAGTAGGCAACTGAAAATTTTGTCTCATTTGTATATAACATCAACTTACTCATCATTCTTGCTGTTCAATATCATGAATATTATCATTGTTCTATGAATATGAGGTCACAGTAAAATTAACCTTGGCAGGCAGACATCTTTTTTTATATGATACCTTGTAGTCATTCCATACAACAAGTAGACCTATGCTTAAAAAATCTAAGGCCAAAATTAAAAATATGTTTGTTTCCCCTCCCCCCACATGGGTCAAAAATAAGTGCCCGGGTCAAAAAATTATTTTCCACAAAAAAATCGAAATTATTTTTTTCCTGAAAATAATTTGTTTCCATTTTTGGAAAGTGCTTGAAAGCAGAAGGATTGATAATCTAAATAAATACACTCAAATTGAGCACAAACAACTGATAAGTGGCCTGGACTGGACAAGTCAAACCATTCATGTGACCATGCTATGACAATCACATCCAGTTAAAAAAAACTAGAGGCTCTCAAGAGCCTGTGTCGCTCACCTGTTAATGTGTTTACTGATGTCAGCCATCTTTGTTGGTAGGCGGGGTCATTAGACACTTTTTTTTAAAATAGATACCCTAGTATTATGATTGTGGCCAAGTTTGGTTAAATTTGGCCAAGTAGTTTTAGAAATGATTTTTATACAAGTTACAAAAATGACGAAAAGTTGTTCAATATTGACTATAAAGGGCAATAACTCCTTAAGGGGTCCTCTAACAATTTTGATCATGCTGACTTATTTGTAGATCTTACTTTGCTGAACATTATTGCTGTCTACAGTTTATCTCTATCTATAATAGTATTCAAGATAATAACCAAAAACTGCAAAATTACCTTAAAATCACCAATTTTAGGGCAGCAACCCAACAACAGGTTGTCCAATTCAACTGAAAATTTGTGAGGGGATATATCTTATTCTGATGGACATTTAAATCTTGAAAGATTTGCCCTAAATGTCTTAGTTTCAAAGATATAAAGCAAAACCTGCATTTTACCACTATGTTCTAATTTTAGCCATGTCGGCCATTTTGTTTGGTAGGCTGAGTCATCGGACACATTTTTTAAACTACAAACCACAATGATAATTGTGGCCAAGTTTGGTTAAATTTGGCAAAGTAGTTTCAGAGAAGAAGATTTTTAAAAAAGTTACAAAAAATTATGAAAAGTTGTTAAAAATTGACTATAAAGGGCAATAACTCCTTAAGGGGTCGACTGACAATTTTGATCATGTTGACTTATTTGTAGGTCTTACTTTGCTGAACATTATTGCTTTTACAGTTTATCTCTATCTATAATAGTATTCAAGATAATAACCAAAAACTGCAAAATTTCCTTAAAATAACCATTTCACAGGCAGCAACCCATCAACAGGTTGTCCGATTCGTCTGAAAATTTCAGGGCAGATAGATCTTGACCTGATCAACAATTTTACCCCATGTCAGTTTTGCTCTAAATGCTTTGGTTTTTGAGTTATAAGCCAAAAACTGCATTTTACCCCTATGTTCTATTTTTAGCCATGGCGGCCATCTTGGTTGGTTTGACAGGTCACGCCACACATTTTTTAAATTAGATACCCCAAGGATGATTGTGGCCAAGTTTGGTAGAATTTGGCCAAGTAGTTTCAGAGGAGAAGATTTTTGTAAAAGTTTACAGACGACGGACGCAGGACGACAGACGACGAACGCCAAGTGATGAGAAAAGCTCACTTGACCTTTCAGGTCAGGTGAGCTAAAAAAAAAACTGCCTTCCTGGTCTGTTTACAAAGGGTAGACCCGGGGAGGGGAAACAGACATTCTTTTAAATGTGGCCTGATAAAATGACAAAACCAAGAAAACTTATCATTGACCAAAGAACAATAAAATGCGGTCATGGTTTATATATGAATCTGCCATTCAGACATGCACACCTTACAATTGTTTCATATCTACCAAATATAATCTACCTGTAACTTTAAACATATGATAAACTGACAAAACAATGCAGTGTTTCATTGACCAATGAACCATGCATGAAAATGAGGTCAAGTTCATATAAAATATGACAGACAGCTAAGTGCATCTTACAATTATTTCATTCACTAAATAAAGGGGCCTTATTGCTTACAGTATCCGGAAAATTGACCAAACCACAAAAACTAAATATTTTCAAAGTTCCTTATACCCTTCCAATTTGTTATGGTTGTGCCTGTTCCAAGTCAGGATCCGATAATTCAGTGATTGTCGTTTGTTTATGTGTAACATATCTGTTTTTCAATTTTTTTGTACATAAATTAGGTTGTTAGTTTTCAACTTTCAACTTGGCGATGAATCTGAAAATGCATCACACGGTATAGCTGACTTATTTAACCCTGAAACCAAATTTCAGAAATCCTTCTATTGTAGTTCCTAAGGAAAATGGGACGAAAAATATTCATCGGACGGACTGACTGACGCAAGGATGGATGGACAGACAGGGGTAAAACAGTATACCCCCCCCTTTTTTAAAGTGGGGGCATAATTTTAATACGGGGCTATAAAAACCCATGCAAGATGTCAAAACAAAAAGAAGTAACCTAATTCTTACTTGTTAGGGGCTATTTATTTATTGTCGGCTATACATATAACAATACAACATATTAAAGGTCTGTAGAGCTTTTATCCGACATACATATATATGACAAGCACAATACATTTGTACATGAAACATAAAGCTCATCACTGAGATAGTAGTCTCAGATAGAGGGAGGCGGGGTCAACCAAACTCCCCTATTCAATCTGAATGCAGGACAGAAAGTCACAGTCAAAAAGTCACACACTGTCACAGGACAAAAAGTCACAATTTAGTTTTGAGATTATTTTTCTTTGAACAAGAAAACACTCTTTTTGTATTTTTCTTGAAGTTTTATACATGAACATGATGTAGCAACTTTAAATTAAAATTTATTAAAAACAAATAAATCAGTGCATTAGGTTTGCGCACATTACCATTACATTTGCGCACAAAAATCATTACGTTTGTGTGCAGCTTTTGATTACATTTGCACGCATTTTTTAACATGTAAATATAAAAAAAAGATATAGTATGATTGCCTTTTACAGCTGACTATGCGGTATGGGCTTTACCTCGGGCTTTGCTCATTGTTGAAGGCTGTTTGGTGACCTATGGTTGTTAATGTCTGTGTCATTTTGGTCTCTTGTGGACAGTTGTCTCATTGGCAATCATACCATACCTTCTTTATATTGGCTTATGGTTGAAGGCCGTAAAGACCTCTAGTTGTTAATGTCTGTGTCATTTTGGTCTCTTGTGGACAGTTGTCTCATTGGCAATCATACCACATCTTCTTTTTTATATTATGAACAATTTCCTAAAATTAAAAATGAATGTATGTAATAAAAAGAAGATATTTCAAAATCTTTTTTCATTTATATTCAATTAATTGTCAACAAATTGTTTGTGACTTTTTGTCCTATTAACTTTGTAATTACTTTAATATGCCTGAGTTTGACATGTGTTTGACTTTTTGTCGGAATGTCCTGTGACTTTCTGTTTTTGCAGAAGTCCAGGGAGTGTTAAAAAATCACATGTGCAAGTTGAGAGTCAACACTTACACAGGGACTAGTCTACACAATACTTTTTCAGAATGTCAGCAAAAAAGAATCACTGGTGACAGGGGAGTGTAACCGATGAATTGATCCTGAATCAGATAAGATTTTCCCGGTACGTCTAAACACCGCTCAGGAGGACCTCCTGGGTGCACACATGCAGGGCATACAAAGTGCACTCATGGCAGACCCTATATAGTCGCCGTCGTATCTGCACACATGATGGATGTATATATTCGTTATAGATCGTCATACACTTCTCATTTTAGAGTTAAATTTGCACTAAAAATATATTATTTCCCCCAATTTTCGCAATTTTTTCGCCATATAAAATATTTAGGCGACTGTGCTTTTAGTGAATATAAACGATGACGAGGCCTCACGAATAAATATAAATATGAAATATACTGGAACATCGATTAGCATAGATCGAGCAGCAGAGTAAACTTCCACATAAATCTCGAAGTTATTTACGCCGGATAATATAGACTGTGCTCCTGAATAAAGTTGTCAAATACATTAATTTGTGTTTTTTACTTCTACAAGAAATTTGATTCAAATGCTAATTACGCACCATTTGCTGAGCAGAGAATCATTCTAAGCCAGGAACCGTCTATACTAATTGATAACAGTAAGAATAGAAAGTCTCTGTAAAAAGGCAGTCAATACTAACAGAACTGTATTAACTTAATGATACATGTACATCAAGTTCCAGCACCTCACCAAGCACCCTTGCCTTGCATACTGAGATGGCAAACTGGTGTGTGTCAGTATTTTAATATAAAACTGCGTAGGTTCATATCGTTTGATTCGACGTTTGTTTGGTTATTTTTTAAGGATCGTTGTAAAATTATATCTAAATCTTTGTTAAAATACGATTTTAAATTGTTCAATTCTTTCTATTTCATAATTTTGTCAAAGTCTACTTTTTAAAGTTTTAAATTTTACAGAAAAAATGAATATTCCAATTTGATTTGAAGAAAATCTTTTTGAACTGTCATGACATGGTGTTGCAAAGCTGATTACAGGTAACTATAACATACAGAACATAGAGAACATCCTGTCTACGTGTAATACAGATCATCATTGATGACATTATACAACATTTCTTTGGTTAAATGTGATAAGGTATCTGTATCCATTCCCTATTTCAACACCACTAATTTTTCGAAGAAAAAAAATCAAAAAAAAAATTATATGAAATTAAGAAGAAAAGTAGCAAATATAAACTTCAGTAATTGCGCATTGAGTAAACATAATTCCAATATTGCATGAACAAATCCGTGAGAAAACGTATATATACATGTATGAATAAAGATGTGTTTTAAAAGACCTATTGGCATTATTTCACACTAGAACCTAAGATAACTAGAACTAAGCAATGGTTGATCCAGAAATTTTCATATGTGGGGACTCATTGACTGCCTTAGAGGGGTCACGTCCAGTCATGCTTCCGTGATTCCCTATATAATCTACCATTTGTTTCCCAAGATTTAGGAGGGGGGCTGGTACACACATATATATATAAATATACCTCTGCGGCGGAGCCAGCCATTTGAAAAGAAGGAGGTCTCAACCCAGGACAAAAGGGGGAGGGGGTGGTTCCAACCATATGTCCCCATTCAAATACATTGATCGTTCAAAAAAAGGGGTGGTTCCAACCCCCGAAACCCTCCCCCTGGATCCGCCACTGATACCTAGTATGCATATAATTAAGAACAGCTTTGAATATATGCATATAAAATAATGGTACGTTTAAAAACCGTTCAGGATCTCCTGGTTGCACACAGGACATTAAGTAACTTAGGACATATATATATAATAGTAAGAGTTCAGGGTATACATTCGATAACTAACATATTTTATAATTTTGTAATTTTTGTTTTGATAAAATCAGAGACATATAATACATGTATTGAGACATATATAATACATGTGTCTCTGAAAAATCAAACCATCTTTAAAGAAGTTATTTCAGTTTGAATCGACTGTCTTTTGCATTAGAATTCCAAAACGTTAATGTTATTTACAAATGCCAAAACCTGCAAGAAAGAAACATTTATATTCGGTGATTTTAACACTAAACGTTTTCGTAATTTGTTTTAAAAATATTAAAAAGTACATGTACATCGTTTTTTCAAGATTTGTATAGTAACTGGTTTAATTAAGTCCCCTTGATGAAATTTAAATTGCGAGACGCTAATTAATAAACTATGATCTATCTATCGGCATGCGTCGTTATTTGGGATACGTCACGGATGACCGATGGTCATATTCAATACGATATACCAATCATCATTTGAATTTGGGCAATTGATCTTTAATAATTAGGACTAATTGGTGATGGCAGAGAATAAGTCGCTGGTGATGGTTAAAAACATATAGAAGTAAACTTTGCAAAAAAAAAAGGTTTCCTCGGAAAAAATTATGAAAATATATGAATATGCTAAATATTTTTTTTTTCCGAAATAATAATTAAAGACGTTTAGAAATAACAAATTTTCACAGTTGGGAAATGTTCAATTCAAGTTATTTCATTTTGAAAACGTTGAAAAATATAGATCTTATTATATGTTAAATGTGGGCCGCTTGGAGATCAACTTGTGAAACCCTGCATAATTAGGGTTTGTCTACTTTCGTCTTTTTATATTACCAAACATTCTATAATCAAGGATTTGTACAAGGCCTTGTTATAATGAATATTATCGCCAATATCACCATAATTAAATAAAGACCAGATACAATATTCGCCTCAAGAGTTTGCCATCTAACAATTCAAAATGAAATGTTGAGTCGAAACTGAGGTACCAAATCTATAAAAAGAATCACTATTTTAGTCGAAATTAAACTGTATATAATATTCTTTTTTTCAAAACTCCTGAAATAATTTAACATTAACTATAGAGAGCTTACATATGCAAATCTGTTTAAAAGTATGTGAGCGTAAATAAAATTTGTTTATTACCCCCCCCCCCCTTTTCCTTCTATAAAATTTAATTGTAAACGATTTTCGTTCTTAATTTGTGTTTGCTCATTAACTGGGGTTCATGCTGTCAAAAAAAAAATGTCTCCTTGTGTAAAAGTTATTGATAAGAAAAAATTGAAGCTTCCAGAAGAATAACGGTACGTCTAAACACCGCTTGAAGGACCTCCTGATTGCACTCATGACATACGAAGTGCACTCAGGACCCTTTATAGTCATCGCACACAGGATGGATGCATATATTCTTTATACGCTTCTTATTTTAGAGTTAAATTTGGTAGAATTTGTAATTCTTAGAAAATAATAAGGGCACGTGTCACTGATTACACAACTACTGAGCCATGAATTATCCAATCAACAAAATTAATTGGATTATCTTTATTGTTGTTTTATACATTGTGTTGTTAGTACAGTGTGACCATGCGGGAAGTAATATTGTGACGTCTAGAATGAATATCACGATGTTTTAAGATTTTCGTCTTTTATTAAAATTTCGTTCCATAAATTTTTAAGTTTTATTTTTAATTTTATTATCATGTCCTGGACCAGTAATTAATTCTTTGCACGAGTTTGAAAAGGGAAATAATTATAAATGTTCATACTTTAAAAGAATTTATATTAATTAAAGTTTTGTATATGGAATCCGTTCTAAACGGTAAAAGCCGTACTTTTCAAACAATCAAACTCATATACATGTAGTTAGATGTTATTTCTCATTTTTATCGAACTTGTCCAGGAATTTTAGTTTTGAGTTATACGAATATTTTAAGAAATCCGTTTTTATTAAGTTTTTTTTCTCTAATTAAAGTCGTTTTGTCCAGTTTCACAAGCCTGAAACGAATTTCAATGCGAAAATAAATTCTGAAAATGAACTTGTCTCCGTTTTCGTCTCCGTTTTTTGATTGTAGTAGCGAGAAATTTTAAAAAAGAAGATGTGGTATGATTGATAATGAGACAACTATCCACAAAAGACCAAAATGACACAAACATTAACAAAGAAAGACTATTTCGAAGACAGTTTATTGACACGAAATCCGTTCAAACCACGACTAAGTCTTCGTGCACAGATTTCCGTTAAGGTTAAACTGAATATTGTACATAATTGTCTTCTCTTGTAAAATGGTTTGTTGAGAATAAAGATATACAAATGTAATAAAATTTGATATTCAGTCAACATTGTGTTTGTTTAAAAACTTGATTTTAGAGAGAGAGATAGAGAAAAGAATCACACTGAAAAACAAAAATCGAACTTGTTACAGAAAAAAAAACGCAACTATAAAATAATTTTCTTTATTCGTGAACTGCAAAACACAACAAATTAATTTACCCGTCATCATGAAAAATAAACTGAAAAAGCACATCGAATGAGATATATGTTTTATTTTTTCTATATGCAAATTCATGTTAAAGGTAAAACTGAACTAAACAATACAATTCCTAAAAAACAATAAAGATAATCCAATCAATTTTGTTGATTGGATATTTCATGGCTCAGTAGTTGTGTAATCAGTGACACGTGCCCTCATTATTTTATAAGAATAACATATCTATCTAAGTTCGATTCAGGCGCGGATCCAGAGGTGGGAGGGGGGGTCCGGGGGGGGGGGGGTTGGAACCCCCCCTTTTTTTTGGCCGATCAATGCATTTGAATGGGGACATGTAGTTGAACCCCCCCTTTTTAAAATGGCTGGATCCGCCCCTGCGATTTCAACTTCTACCAAAATTTAACTCTAAAATAAGAAGCGTATAACGAATATAAACATCCATCATGTGTGCAGATATGATTACGGTAATGGGTCCTGAGTGCACTTTGTATGTCCTGAGTGCACTTTGTATGTCCTGAGAGCACTCAGGAGGTCCTGAGCGGTTGTTTAGACGTACCCGAAGAATAAATCATTTCCTGAACCTAAAATACATTTATCTGTAATTAAAGAAAATTCGCCTAAAACATTCTCTCATATATTTAAACAATTAATTGTAAAATAATTAATTCAACGTCGGACTTTCTGTCTGTTTACTAATACTTTTCTTGTTCAGTTTAGTTTATACCCATAATAGATGAACGGAAATAAGTACTTTTTTTAGGAAAATTTACAATTAGATGAACGGAATTAAGTACTTTTTAGGAAAATTTACAACTCAAATTTTCAAAAACAAAATTCTACACTTTTTACCTGGATGTTTTTCTCTGTCTCGAAGCCGCAACCTTTGACCCCGTATCAAACGTAGCGACCAACACCTCACATGACGTATTCTCGATGTTGAGGTATTGACAATATACAATCACATTTATCAATCACATTTATCAATATACAGCAAGTAAGTAATTTGGTGTTGAATGCCAGTAGATCAGAATTTGTTAATTGAACTTTACCTGTTTAAGGGGCACTAGCTGCCAAATTCATGTTCTTCATCGATTTTAATAAAATTCACATAACGTGTATATAGTGTTGAATTGTTTATTAAAATGTTGCGCACAATCTTGGCTGATATGCATAAAACCATTATATTTCATGACACTGCATGAAAAAGAAATAGACTTATCGCATAATACCAGAACCAGAGACATATATATTGTATCTAATATCTCTGCCAGAACTAAAAAATAAACTACAGTAAGTCCACATACACATAAGAGGGCATGGATGTGAATTAACAGAATAGAGAACAAAGGACAAAGAAAAAAAAGGAATAAAGAATAGAGAAAGAAAGAGAATAATGGAAAAAAGTGTAAGTTTTTAAAAATATAACTAAAACAAGAATGTGTCCCCAGTACACGGATGCCCCACTCGCACTATCATTTTCTATGTTCAGTGGACCGTGAAATTGGGGTAAGAACTCTAATTTGACATTAAAATTAGAAAGATCATACCATAAGGAACATATATACTAAGTTTCAGGTTGATTGGACTTTAACTTCATCAAAAACTACCTCGACCAAAAACTTTAACCTGAAACAGGACGAACGAACGGACGAACGAACGGAGGCACAGACCAGAAAACATAATGCCCCTCTACTATCGTAGGTGGGGCATAAAAAGAAGACAGAAAAAAAGACACCCCTCCGAGACGAGCCTTACATGCACTGTTATTACCCAAGGTTAATTTTACGGCGGCTCATTTTATTTTGGCTTAGAAATAAACATAATTGACAAGTTTCCTTCCCCTGCATTCTCGATCCCACATGTAAATAGCACGGTGATTTCAAAAAGACATTGATACATCATTACAACACTTGCCGTCAGTATTTGAATATATTGATTAAGAAGGTATAGAAGATTAATGCACGCACACTATTATCCACCACTGGCCTAAATAGTTAGTCCGCAAACAACGAGGGTCATAAAAACCCAGCACTTTGAACACAGCCACCGGCATGGTGTGAATCTGAAAGCTTCCCACTATCCATTTCTACCCATAGAAAACTTTTGCCTTTCATTTATCAAAAATGAAATATGTTGATATTAATGGTATATAAGAATTATTGGGGAATTCAAACCATTCCTATTGTAAGTGATACAACTAAATTTATATCAGGGTGATTGAAATGAGGAAAAAAAAGGGGGAATCAGGAGTTTAGGGCCCCCTGTTTGGGAAAAGAATTGGTTGATTATATATGGAATCACTGAGTCATGGCAGGAGCAGGCCCCTCTTAGGCAGTCGGTGGGCCCCACTTATGAAAAATTCTGGATCCCCCACTGTGGTCATGGTGGTCTTCAGTTGTATTATCTTTTAAAAAAAAAATTACACCTGTATAGTGTATATTCTTTAGTGTAAATCAAGGGAAAATACTGTGAACTATCTGTGCATTGGGGCTTATTAAAAGGTATTTCGGGGGGAAGAAAGAAGGGAGGGTGAGTCCATGGGAGGTAATCCCCACCCCTTTCAATTTGAGAATATATATGCTATTATCTTGTAAACGGTCCAGATCCCCATCCCTAAACCATATATATTCTTGAATGGGACGATAAAACAAATCAAATGAAATTAAAAGGAGGTCTTTGGGGGTTACCCCACTCTGTTCAATTTGAGAATGTGCTATTATCTTGTGAACGATCCAGATCCCCACCCCTAAACCATATATATTCTTGTCGGGGACAATAAAATTAATAATGAAATAAAATAAAAGTGAAGGTCCACCCCCTCTAGTTTGAAAACTTGTAAACGGTCAAGATCCCCACCCCTAAACCATATTTATATATTCTTGTATAGAACAATAAAACAAATCAAAGGAAATATAGGGAGAGTCCATGGGGTTCACCCCCACCCCCACATGTTTGAGAAACTTTTAAATGGTTGAGATCCCCTGTCATCCAGTGGTTAGGTGAAAAAATTTCAGGATCCCTGATCCCCACCGTCAAACCATATATTCTTGTATGAGACAATAAAACAAATCAAATGAATATAGGATCATCCCCTTTGTCTTGGGTTGGGAACCCCCCTTTTTAAAATGGCTGGATCCGCCCCGGCATACCATCTAGCTAGCTATAAAGGCTTTAAAAATATGAAATCAAACAAGGAAATTAACAGTGTAGGCAACTGTTTTGAATTTAAAAAAAAGTCTTTTACATATATCATGTATATATAACAATGTTAAATTTTTTGTGCATTTATTTTTGCTTATCGTATTTTCAATAATAGACAAAATTGCATGATTGAATATTGTAATTTAAGAAAAATCAGCATACATGATATAAAATGGGAAGTGGAAACTGGGAATTTGACAAAGAGACAACAACCCAATCAAAGAGCAGACAATGGCCGAAGGTCACCTATGGGTCTTCAATGCAGTGAGAAAAATTCGGCACTGGTCTTCAGCTCATAAATATGTATCAGAAATGAAAACGAGATACAGCTTTCAGTTGTATTAATAAAAACCTCACAATAAGTTCTGAATATCAGAATATACAGTATTGCAAGATTCTCTCAAAATGTACACATAGAGCTGAAAAACTGTCAGTGACTAAAATTAATCATGCTTACATTAAAGTCCATGGAGTCCATCTTAATATGCATACTCTCGTACAAAGGAATATAAGTATGCAATAGACATCAAGTTTTCAAAAATAAGAGTATCTATGCCATTAATTTACGACAAGATCTTAATCAAGTAATAATTAGTTTGTTTAAATATTTCGGAGGTTAGTATGACCTCCTCTTTGGTGATGATGTTTTCGTTTTAAAGTTGGGAAAATTGTTTGTACATGTACCAACAAAAATAAAAACACAAATTCAATCTAGAATTATGTTTTTATCATTTTTTTATGTTTAGGTTGTCAGCAAGATGAAAAGGACAAGTATGCAGTTCAAAATTCAAAATGTGGATAAGTTGAGGTTCTAGGTCTTACCTTTGCAGATTTTCATATTTTGCATGAATGAATTCAAAGGTTATATGATGGACAGCAGAGAAAGAAAAAAACAACTTTTCAATTATCCTGCTCCTGGATAAATGTAAAACATCTTGTTTTTCGGTAAGTTTTATGCTCTGTTTTGATAGTGTTAGTGCATTCATCTTTCCAGTCTTTCCTCTAAATTGTAAGTTTTTGGTGAGTGTTCACCATGAATTTCAGTAAGTAACTTGTGGATTTACATGTATATACTCAAAATTTAGTACTAATATTAATGGGATTTTAGCATGACATCCTGCCAAATGCTTGTTAATCATGTTTATGTTCCAGAACAAACAAGTATTTGGACTGTACGCATACAGTCTGCCCAATTTTAAGAAGTTGGTCAAGTTTATTACAAACAAATGTACAGTACAGATCAACATAACTGAAATCTTTAATAGATTAATACAAAAAATTTAATTGCAGTTAAAATAAAAACACAGGTTTGGTTGAGCTGGTACCAGACAGTACAAGTATACTTAAATGGTCTGACTGTACACATATGGTGGGACTGTAAGTTCTGGACCATAAAAGTAAGAACCGAATACTGATATGGTCTGGAACATTTAAACATGTCTTAAAATTAATATCAAACACATTGGTGTTTTTGAACTTGGTAATAAGTTATGTGATAGAACTATAATGTTTTGGGATATCAAAATCAAAAATATCCCATTTTTACTTTTAATAAAGAAGAAGATTATTGATGTATGTTTAAATGTATATTAAAATGAGACAGCAAGCCAACAACACAAAAAAAAAAGGATAAAACATACATATTTTGTCTGTATCAATGTTATAATTTCCAATATGTTCAAGGTATTTGTTCATTGAAATAAAACACAAATTGAAATCTGTCTGAACTTCAAAAGCTTAAAGAAATATTGTTTCTGTTGTCTGCATTTTGTATAATATATTGCAAATTCTTGTGAATAATGGAATGTTATTATAGTTGTCTAAAGTTTTAACTTTTAACATTGATCTTTATACTGTAAAATTCATAAATTATTGCGTGCATTTATTATTGCGATTCTGTCATTTTAGACTTAAATGCGATTTTAAATTTTACGATTTTGAAAAATCCTGTTTAATCCATATAAAATATTTCATAATACGAGTTTAAATTATTGCATTTACAACTCCGTTGCATTTTTCGCAATAAAAAAAAACTTGCATTAATTCCGAATTTACAGTATATATATATATTATGTATATAACTTGGGAAAATACCCAAATTTTATAAAGAAGAATAAATTAATTGATTGTTATATGGTATTAGAATAGGAAGATGTGGTATATTGCTAATTTGACAACCCTCCATCAGAGACCAAAGGATGTAGAACGTTAGCAACTGATGACACTGGACAACCTTTAACAATCAGTAAAATCCATACCGCATAGCTATTTTTATTGAAAATCATATTATTGCTACATGTATGAAAACAATTTTGTATAATCCATTACTTTAGATTTTATTGGTTCTTTTTCAGAAGGATTGATATTCACCACCTAAAATAAATGGAGAAAACATAGAAACAAGACCAGAATAAATTCAAAGAAAAAAGTTGGATCAGTTATTATTTTCATCACTCAGTCAATGATTTGAAGTTCTTTTAAATTCAAAAAAATATTGAAACCACAATAATGTCAAAGTTCTGTGCTGAATGTCCAAAAAGTGGACTATACCATCAAACAATGCTGGATGATAAGAAACTATTAATGTTTTGTGTTGAGGGATATTGTGAAAAAAATAGATTTACTTAAATAGCTACTAGTATGTAAAGCCTAACAATAGAGTTTTTATTGATTTCAAATGGCAAATAATTGTGTTTCAAGAAAGTATTCTATAATTCATGAATAAACATATATTGATACTTACATTATCTGCTTTGTTGTTTAAAAGTTTAGTTTTGAACAGTTAAAGAACAATATGCTAAATTAACATTTCCCAAGAAAAAAAGATATTCAATTAAAAAGATTCATCTTATAATAATTTACTACCAAATAGAATACATTGTAACATACACATTACTGTTTATTTATATCTATATATTTACAATTAGAATCCCATAGGATTTTAATTTGTCCCATGGGATATTAAAAATCCCATGGGATAATAAAAATCCCATGGGATTTTTTTTGTCCCATGGGACAACAAATATCCCATGGGACTACAATAATCCCATGGGACAAAAAAAAATCCCATGGGATTTAACCAAAATCCCATGGGATAATGGTAAATCCCATGGGATTTTGCCCTGTCCCATGGGATATTGAAAATCCCATGTTTTTATAATTCAAATTGCAAAATAAATATGAAAGTAATTGTAGAAAACCAATGAAATTATTGAATCCCATGTAATTCTGCACATTTTGGTTATATACATGATATTGTAGCTCTTGTTTGAGGCGGCGGCGGATTTGCAAATGAGTGTTTTGCAAATTAAAAGTGTCCAGTGTTATCGGAACAAATATAATTGGTGTTTGGGATGTTTGTAGAGGTTCATCAGACCTTGACCTCTTTTTATAAATCATTGACTATCTTAACCGTATGTGCAACTTCTAGTTAAACCCTTAATATTACAGACGTTCAACACAGTGATCAACAGCGTGTGCACGTGGTTGAACTTTAACTTAACTCCACTCACAATAATATTGAATGCTAATAAAAGATATTAAAGATCGATTTTGTCCACTGCACGAGATTTTTATATGGCGGGAAATGTCGTAACAGTAAACACAGTTGACCTTACTGACCGACCGTGGGAAAATTCATTCATGATTAAATTTGATGTGGAATGATTGACAGTATTGTGTTTTAGTTTTGAGGCTCTTGATCGATTTACCAGAATAGAAATTTAATCGATTTACATACATGTATAATAAAAACACGATTTAGTCTTCTTTAACTATTTTTTTTGTTTTATTTTTATCAGTCATTTCCTGGATTCCCATTTAAATAATCTATTTGGAGACCTCCTTTAAACTTCGGAAATAATACAACATCGATTTAAAAAATCAAACTGACTGCGCGAGCTTTAAAATGACTAGAAGTACGACGAAAAAGTAAAGACAGCTGATCATGACTAGTAGGACTAGCGTTCAACCCCATTGGGGTATAAATGTGCATTTAGTCAATAAACTATATAAGGTTAAACTTTGATTTTCGTGTATCGATTTGATACAATTTGTAAAATATATTTATAACACCCGCGATTTTCATAAAATATTTTAGACATGAAAATAGAAAGGCATATTATCTCGAGTGTCAACAATTTTAAATAAAATAAAAAAAATAGGAATCGAAATATGATCTCGGCGTTATAAATATTGTATTAAAGGAAACCAATTGTTTGACTTTCAAAGAGATTAACGGGAAATATGTCAAAATAGAAAGCACGAGTGATCTGTCTGACCAAAATGTTTCACTTGCGAGAAATGATTGACAGGTGTGAATAGATGTAGAGGCTCCGACGGGGAAAGTTGTATCAAAAGGAAAATAACTTAATTCACAATGCCTATATATATTTCATAAATACGATATGTTGGCCTTATACTTAAAATTGAGTTTCTTATAATAACATATAAAGGAACAGGACGTTAAAAGCGGGAAATAATATAACCATCAACGAAAACTCGTATAATTTACGGGATTGAAGTCTCAACTATTTGATTTAACTTTTAACAGTCTTGGTTGTTGTTAGGCTTATTATTATGAATTAGATGAAATTTTTACGGTTTACAAATACAAAATAGTTTATTGGCACAAAACTATTGAAATAATTGGCAACACAATATATTGTTAAAAATCGTCTTTATTTCATTTTCAAATTATAAAAAAAAAAAAAATTATATTTAATTTTAATTTTTATTCTTATATTTAATTTTAATTTTATTTCTTATATTTAATTTTAATTCTTTTTCTTTGAATACAAAACAATATTTTACATTTATCTATCCTCCATAAATACTAATATATCTGTACAGGTAAAATTTAATTCTAATCAAGCTGGTACAGATTGATTTACGACCTTCCACTTGGATATTGCACAGCAGGTGTTTATTACACTGGGACAACTGTCCGACCAGTCTGACATCTAGACGGATTAAGGCATCCATAAAAATAAGTCCCTACCTGTACTGTACTATCATAGGTATATCAAACGAGACATTTCAGTATTTGCGCTCTGGTTTTATTCAGTCTTAAAAACATTCTTATGACTTCTTTTATTGGTGTGCCCGTTCTTAATTTCATTGATTGGATTATCATTTACCTGAAAGTAACCATTATGTTACCTTTAACTGTCCAAATTTTTAAGAATGTCCCTCGTCTTTTAAAAAATAAATATTGGACAGTTGAAGGTATCATAACTGGTTCTTACAGGTAAATGATAGTACATTCATTGAAAAAAACACCTAACAATTCTGTCATTTTTTTTCATCATGTGAAAAGAAAACAAAACATCAAAATAACAAAAGGCAATTACAATTTTATTTTATTAAACAAACCTTCCAATTCAATAAGTTTGTGACTCTTTAACACTATCAAAAGATTTATTATCGTCCGTTTTTGGTTATCATAATTGACCTCTGATTTTGCAATTGATATAAACAATACGACGTTACTAAATACTTTTGACAGATAACCTTATTATCTTGATAATTTGATATTTGTCAGTGTGCCTCCATCGACCATATATAAGATTCATGACAAATGGGCAAATAGACATACATTAAGGTATAATTAACACAATTACTGAACTCTTGAGGTAAATTAAATAAATCTTCAAAAATCAAAAGCTACACAATTCTAACCAGCGGAACAAATAGAACACACTTGAAATATCAAGTAATGTGATGTTTCCTGGTGTTATGGCTACCGTAACCTTCCTCGTGTAGGAACATTGTTGAAGTTTCAAAGCGAATATCAGTTTTTTTTTTTTTTTGATCATCAATAATTATAAATAACAATACATACATCAGATAAATAATACATTTTTTTCGATCAACACATTTTTTAAAAGATTTCCGCAACTTTATTTCTCAATATCTGACCAAATCTACTTATAATGCCAAGTAACCATGTCTTTATTCCGACAAATCTCAAAATAACATTATTAATGAATCAGCTATTAACATTTCTTTATAATTTTCCAAACATCAAAATAAACCCATGTTATTTGTTTTTTTGAAATAGTCATTCACAATTAGAGCAACATATAACAAAATTCTTGACTGTATATGCATACGAGCCTAGTTGAACAGTATCACCATTTGTTTTCTTGATAAACAACACATAAATGAAAGGGTAACAACAAAAGTTTTTCTGTGACATTTATTTTAAATATTGGAATTATTCAATATTCACTCACTACTTTTGTAGACCTTTTCGTCCATTATCTGACAAAGAACAAAATGATTTATACAACTGGACACAATTCTATCATGTCAAAATATGTTGTTGGATTCATATAATTTGGTAGATTCCTTGTCATAATTTAATTTATTTTTTGGGCGCGGAGGAGGGTAGGGGAGGGAGGGAGGGAGTAGCTCATACTTTAACTTCTAAATTGTTTTTGAAATTAAAAAAATCATATGGCGAGTGGTTGGTAAGAGGGGAGTGAGACTTTTTTTCTCATTACATTTTAATTGTGGAACTGATTATCTGGGTGAATTTTATAAGAACAAGGACCATTACTTGGCACAATATTATCAGACCACAACAAAATTCTAACTTGATCTCTAACTTGTCATGATACATTTTGCAACACTATATACCAATTATAAAATCAATATCTGCAAGAGAGAATAAAAAATGTGCGGAAACCTGAATGTTTGAATGAATTTATTAAGTGTACTCCATTGACCATAACTCTGGTTCTTATTTGATCTGTAACTTGTCATGATGAACAGACAGACATACAGACAGACAGTTGAAAACGAGGCATTATAAGCTGTGGAATGATTGCCAATGAGACAACTATCAGCCAAAGTTAAAATGAAGTTCATGTAAGCATGATAGACAACCATTTGGCCTTCAACAATGAGAAAAATCCATACTCATACAGAATAGTTGGTTATAACGAAATCCTTGACATGAAGAATTGATGTTAACTGAGAAAACTAACAGCATATTTTCATATCCAAACAACCAATATATACATGATATATATTGACAGACAAGAACCAATGACAACCACTGTTTCTGTTTAATTTATTTCGGATAAGGAACAGTTTAGAGCTTGACATACCTGTTATTGTAATCTGCAAGTTGATAATACATATAGGAAGGATATATACAATGTATCAGCAATGTTTTTGATTTGGTAAACTTTTGTCATTAGGTTGCTGACTTTTATACCCCTTTTACTTATTTTATGTATTTGATTGTAACTTACTTGAGCCCTTTTTATACAAAAAAAATCTTGAAACATTATTGATACAAAATTATACTGAAATGTAATGCCTAATATTGGGTTTCATTACCTATTTCTTGTATGTTTGTAATGTAAGAGGCACTTGAACAGCTTCGCCATGAGCGCATGCTGCTGTTTCAAAAATGAAAGTTCAATATATAACTTTTCAAAATTAATCTCAATGCCATATTAGACATACATATGGACTTATAGACAAAGTTATACCATACTAAGTCCGAGAAGTAAAATTACACTCATGATATTAATATTAATGTAAATACATGATGGTATATGTATTTGTCATAGGCGAATTTAGGGGGGGGGGGGGGTTCTGGGGGGTTGGAACCCCCTTTTTTTGGACGATCAATGCATTTGAATGGGGACAAAAGGTTGACCCCCCCCCCCTTTTTTTAAATGGCTGGAAACGCCTCTGGGTTGATTGTATAGAAAATCACTGAAGCATGACTGGAGCGATTCCCCTTAGGTCAGTGCGCCCCCTTATGAAAAGTCCACTGGCATGGACTTTCTATACCAACAAAGTTTAGACTGTCCCTGGTGAATTTTACCCAGGAAACCCCCCCCCCCCCCCCCCCCCCCCCCCCCCCCCACCGGGAGAGATGTTCTTAATTTGGTTTGTCAGAGACTCTGGACATGGAATCCGGAACTGTAAAAGGATTATATAATAACAGCTGCGGTTACATTTCATTAATACTATAGATATTTCATCACAGGCCCCGGCCCATAGCCAGGAATTTCCAAGGGGAGGTTACATGGACTTGTGATACATGTAGTCATCCAGGAGAAGGGGAGTAGGGTGACTTTCATACAAATCCCTTGAACCCCCTGGCTATGATTGGTATGTATTGACTGACTCTTCTTTAGTTCTTTATATTAGATATGCACAGTGATTCATTTGTTATATTTTATATATTATTATTTACCTGCTGTACATGCTGTTTGCGTCTGATTAGTTGTCTCAGTGTTTGTACGGAAGTTCAGGACCTGCTTTAAACTTGACGTTCGTTGTGGTCATAATAGCAACAGCGAACTGAATTCCTTCTCCACTTAGCTTCATAACCTCTTGGTGTCAGCTCTAGCCTGTACGTTTCCGTAATATCTCATTATCTGACACTCAGTCTGTCAGTGTCAGTGACAGGTCATTGTTGGACTGAATCACTGAGCTGACAAAATGTGAGAAAACTTCAGACTTGTCTCTACATATTGCAACATTGACATCAATACAAAGTTAGATGTATCTTTATGCCACTCAAAGAGCTTATGTAAGGTCGTACTAATACAAAAAAGCTTAGTTGCTAGTTTCAGGGAAGTCTGCATCTGAACAGTTACCTTCTTTATAGTAGTATGGAGAACAATTTAATGGGAGATAACTCAGGAAAACAATTATTCAGTGAAAGTTACAATATCTTATTTATTCAGATGTTATACATTAGCAAAGTATTTTGTATTAATAAAATCTTTAACATAATCAAAATTGAACATTTGAAATGTTAATAACATCATATTTTGTTCAATATATACCCAAAATTGGTTTAGAGACTTGAGATGGGGTTTTAAAAAAGAAAATAAGGATATTTTTACTAATTTGCCATGGGTGGATTTTTTATATTTTTTTGATCCAATAAAAATTTGTGGAAAGAAACTTATTTCATGTATTTCTGTCTTCACCTTTTCAAAAACCAGCGACTTGAACTTGGCTAGTAAATGACTTATACAAAATAAGGCATTAAATAGATCACCCTTTAAGTGTGCAAAAAAATAGAAAATGCTTTATAAAAGAGGGACGAAAGATACCAAAGGGACAGTCAAACTCATAAATCCAAAACAAACTGACAACGCCATGGCTAAAAATGAAAAAGACAAACAGAAAAACAATAGTACACACGACACAACATAGAAAACTAAAGAATAAACAACACGAACCCCACCAAAAACTAGGGGTGATCTCAGGTGCTCCGGAAGGGTAAGCAGATCCTGCTCCACATGTGGCACCCGTCGTGTTGCTTATGTGATTACAAATCCGGTAAATTGTCTAATTCGGTAGGTCATATTCATGAAAGGGAAGGGGATGTAGTTACGACGTAAGGAACATATCCGATATCATTTGTGAAACGGTTATTCCATAACGGTCAACCAACTCGTGATGGCGTCCGTAAAATTTACGAAGGCATGATTTCAACTTCACCATTTGGAACTCTTGGTTTAATAGCTTCCTTGTTAGCAGCAAACCTCTATCAAGAAAATCATGATAGGAAATGCAAGCACTGGAATATCGTATCAATTGGGAGATATATACCCCGTATGCAGGTGCTGCTGGAATGTTGCTACTTAGAAATGGAAAGTTCACAATTGGAAAGCTGAAATCATCTCTTTTGTCGTAAAGTTTTGTTTTCAACCGACCCTCATTGTCAATTTCTAGATGTAAGTCAAGATATGAAGCCGACTTAACTGTATCTGTAGTATCCTTTATCTCTAGTTCGATTGGATAGATGCGTTCCACATAGTCACCAAATTTTGAATTGTTTAGTGAAAGAACATCATCTATATAGCGGAAAGTAGAGTTAAAGGATATTGCTAACTTCTTATCTTTCTTCCTAAGAAGTTCCTGCATGAAGTCAGCCTCATAATAATAAAGAAACAAGTCGGCGAGTAGAGGGGCACAGTTTGTTCCCATTGGAATGCCGACAGTCTGTTGAAAAACACGTCCTCCGAACGTAACAAATATGTTGTCAATCAAGAAATCAAGCATCTTGATAATATCAGTTTCAGAGAATTTTTTGTTTGAATCAGAGTGATTCTTTACAAAGTAGGATTTATCCCTCCCTAAGACAAGATACTTGTATCTACGTTGGCCATTCTTTTTTATGAAACAAAGTAATACCAACTCTTTCAATTTGTCTTTTAGTTTGGAATGTGGAATACTTGTGTACAGAGTAGAAAAGTCAAATGTTTTAATACTGTTACAAGATGAAAGAGAGTTAGATTGTATGTACTCTAAAAGATCTTTTGAATTTTTAAGTATCCACATCTGATTCACACCACCTCTAGAATAGGCAGTTTCACAATAACTTTGAAGCCCGTCTTTGATTGCTGATAAAATAGATGTTAATAATTTAGAAAGAGGTTTTGTGGAGCACTTGGAAGACCCAGCAATATACCGTTGTTTGTAAGGACACTTATGTAGTTTAGGTATCCAATACAGTGATGGAAGATCCAGTTCTTCATCTTTGGTTGAAATTCCAAAGGAACATAGAACAGACCTATGATTATCCAGGATTTCCTCTTTGGTAAGTGTCGTGAGGGTATATGTTGAGTTTCCAAGTGAATTGTCAATACCTAATTCGTTGATCAAGCAGTTGATGTAGTGACTTTTACACACAAAAACGATGTTATTTGGGGCTTTATCTGCGGGGACAACAACATATTTGTCATGGAGGTCGGATAGGTGCTTTGCAACATTTGGGTCTTTAAAGATTGACGTAGCATGGGCATTGATGGACCCATTCAGTTTCTTAATTCTGATTTGTATCAACGACCTCACTGCCTTAATCCATTCGGAAAGAGTGTCTACGTCTTCCTTCTCGCGCTTAGCCCATTGCCTGGCATAATCCTCGACTGAATCCATCAAAATTTTAAAGTTGTATTTCCAATTGATGGATTTAGGCTCACGATATTTGGGACCTTTCGATAACACATTTCGTAGAGAAGTGTTATTAACAATGTTAAGGTCACCGGTAATAACGTGGCCAGCAGGATTATATGTGAATTTGGAACTAGCACAAGTGCAATCAGGAGGTTTAGACTTGAAGTCGTCAATATCGAGATCCTGCAAAACGCGTTTGTAATTGAAAATTTTAGTTGCAATAGGTTTGGTGATATATAAACCTGATGCTTTTTGTTATCTATTAATCATGTTTTTCTTTGTCTAATATGTTCTCCTATTTATTTGTATTGTAGTCCTGTAATATTATGTTGTCATTTCAATGTTATATTTAACTTTGCCATTAAAGTGCGAGGTTTGGCATGCCATAAAACCAGGTTCAACCCACCACTTTTATTCCCCTTTAAAAGTGTCCTGTACCAAGTCAGGAAGATGGTCATTGTTATATTATTGTTCGTTTCTCTGTGTGTTGTATTTTAACGTTGAGTCGTTTGTGTTTTCTCTTGTTTTTGAGATATTGAGATAAGACGTGGCACGGTACTTGTCTATCCCAAATTCTTGTATTTGGTTTTCATGTTATATTTGTTATTCTCGTGGTGTTTTGTCTGATGATTGGTCAGTTTCTGTGTGTGTTGCGTTTCGGTGTTGTGTCGTTGTTCTCTTATATTTAATGCGTTTCGCTCGGTTTTGGTTTGTTACCCCGATTTTGTTTTTTGTCCATGGATTTATGAGTTTTGAACAGCGGTATACTACTGTTGTCTTTATTTGGTATAGGTATAAGAAATTATTGGTACAGACTGGTCTTTGAAATAAGGAGGTATTTTCGATTGCACTAATTTATGATGAAGGATATTGCCTAGGTTGACGCCGTCGAGACCTTTGTTGGCAAAGGAAAGATTAAGAAAAAACCTTTTCTCTTTTTCATCTTTTCCAATGCGAACTGGCTTGAAAAGTCTGCTTTTCTGTTATTTTCGTACTTTTATGCATAAAAGAGTTTCGTAATGTACATGATGTAAGTGTAGAAAATCGATCAAAGTGAAATCATCGTCTTCTTCTGATTTTTATGACGGTAAGGAATTTGCAACGCTTTTGATATGATCAAACAATAATATGTTTGCGTGAGTGATTTTTAGTGTTTAACGTCACTTGTAGCGTTATTACCACGTGACTCAATGAAAAATGTTAACGTCACTAATCAACATCAGATGCAATTACTTAACATTTTTAATAAAAAGAAATATAATAAAAAAGTATGTATAAGGAAAAAAGAAAAATGAAATTTAGAAAAATACAAAATAATTAAACAATACAGTGGTCTTCCTCATATAAATGCATAATTTGTGATCTTTTACATATATTTCCACAATATAAATGACTAGAGACCAAATAGAACTAATTTGGTGACTTTTAAAGTACTTTCAAATAAACATATATTTGAAGGAATTTTTGGCTAATTTTGACCAATTATGCAAATTAGCTCGTTACTAAAAATAGACAAAATTCAGAGAAGTCTCAAGTATATTTTCGAGATTCCTTTGAACCTAAGATATGAAAAAACTTCATTATCTGGAAAAGTTTTTACCAACCTCCTGGACGATTTTTGAAATTTTGCATGGTTTTCTGTGAAACAAGCTCATAAATAACAACATATTGATAAGACAATTACAACAAGTTCATCTTATCTTGTATGTATAGTTCATTTGGTCAAAGTATGTTAGTATTTATCAAATCCGTGTGCAGTAGATAAATTATAATGATAACTCTGCTTCTAAACGAGGCGTAAGACACCCAACAAGATTTATTTTTATTTTTGCGTTGTTGCAGTCGATCCAACACTTCATTTTAGTCAAAATTTTACAAAAACAAACTACAGCAAATGCAATGAATACCTTGAGACACCAGGATTGAAGTTTTGCACACAAGTTACGCGTTTCGTCGATAAATGACTTATCTTCGACCCTTGAATATTTTTATTTATCACAAGGCAAACAAAACAACATCAGAATTGAACATGAGGAAGACCACTGTATTGTTTAATTATTTTGTATTTTTCTAAATTTCATTTTTCTTTTTTCCTTATACATACTTTTTTATTATATTTCTTTTTATTAAAAATGTTAAGTAATTGCATCTGATGTTGATAAGTGACGTTAACATTTTTCATTGAGTCACGTGGTAATAACGCTACAAGTGACGTTAAACACTAAAAATCACTCACGCAAACATATTATTGTTTGATCATATCAAAAGCGTTGCAAATTCCTTACCGTCATAAAAATCAGAAGAAGACGATGATTTCACTTTGATCGATTTTCTACACTTACATCATGTACATTACGAAACTCTTTTATGCATAAAAGTACGAAAATAACAGAAAAGCGGATATGATGTATAATTTCATGACGAGACATCTATACATGTAACATATAAAAGGGGCTTCGGTAACCAAAAAGAATGAGAAGTCCATGTGCTGAATCACTGGCCCGTCAACACTAAGGTAATTAGTTCGAACCCATCACCTGTAAGTGCGTTCGATTCCAATATTTACTGACTAATATCGACAGATTTCACACCAAAGTTCGGCGGTTCTATTCTGACATTATGGCTTCTTCCATCGCTCAAATTAAAAGAGTCATATGTACAGTATACATTTATCTTGAACTAAACAAAATACCAATGTTTTGTCTGTTTATATAAAAAAAAAAAGAAGGTGTGGTGTGATTGCCAATGAGATAACTCTCCACAAGAGACTTACTGACACAGAAATTAACATCTATATGAGAAGTTTACATTACTTGGTAGGTTGCTGCAAATGGATTATCGTGGAAACAAATCAAAAGCAACCGTTTTTCTTTTTGAAGGTAAATGCCTGTTGGTGATTTGAAAAAGTCTTCAGTTCTTAAGATTTCCTTAACTGATGATCCATCGAATGAGATTCTAAGAATATTTCCCGAGGATGTTCCGACAACAAATACACTGCCATCATAATCTACGGTTAAGCCATTCGGACACTTCAGAACTTGTCGTTCAAATCTCCAGCAAATTGTCCCATCCATTTCACAATTAACAACTTCATCTCTTTTCCAGTCTGTATAGTATAGTTTTGAACAATGTATTGCAATGTCTCGTATGTCATTAAAATCTATCTTCACTGTGTTAAGGAGTTTTCCTGATATGTCATAAATTTGAATTCCAGTGGTCCGAACGACGGTTACAAGATTTGGAGAGTCATACGAAATTGCAGAGCAGATATTTTCTGTTTGGAAGCTAGTCTTAACTTTTGTTCTTGATGAAGAAATGTCCAAGATCTGAATTGTGCTTTGGGCTGGATAATTGATTGCAACAGTGTTGTTTTGAACTTCACATACACCCCAAGGATTTGAAAATAGCTTAATGGTTCTCGTTTTCACACCGTCATTGCTGTAACGAATTAGACTACTGTTATCATAATCAGTGAATAAGAAATCGCCATTTGACAGAATGACACAGCCGTTAATATTTATGTAGTCTTTTGTGTGAGATAGTACAAATTTTTGCTGTATCTTTAGCTCAGGGGTAAGAGATATGTTTTGAAATCTGTTATATAAATCTTCGGAAATTCGGGATCTCGACACAAGATCTATGTCTGCTTTGTTATTTGCGATAACTTCATGTACTTCCCTCGGTGATTGTTGTAACATTGCTTGCGCATGCGTTATTTTCTGAAATTTGAAAGACTCTTTGTATTCATCACGTACAATCTGAATATCTTTTAACGAAGCCATATTTAATTTGAAATTGTCTATATTTAAAGGACTTTTGAATTCAAGTTTGTAATCTCCAAGTTGTTTTCGTAGTCCTAAAATACCGGTTTCGATAGTCGCGACTCTGTTTCGAAGAGACCTGGCTCCGAGGAAAGTTTGCAAATCGGAGGCAAATGTTTTCATATTTGTGAGACTTTTATCAATATCAGAACATTGTTTATAGAAGGCATTGAGGTTGTTGTACGTTTCTTGCATTTCTCCTTGGCAGACATTAAATGTCTGCGTTACATTTTCCAAAAGATTTTTTTCAAATAATTCCATATATTTTATTACATCTTTTCTAAAACCTTTTATTTGTATTTCCATTTCATTCTTTCGACTTTCAATCTGTTTATAGTTTTCCTTCTTTTTCTTCCTTAAATTGTCAGTTATTTCAATGATGTCCTGTACGTTTTCTACAAGCGTGTTGAATGATTCAGAAGACTTGGCATTTTTAACAACCTTATCGAGTGGACCTTTTTGTTGACATTTCGAATGATTTTCTGATAAACTTATCCAACAACAGGGCTCGCTATGATCTGAACAAAATGCATCCAGTTTCATATCATGCTGTTTACACGTAAGACTAATAGTCATAGCAACTGAAGGCAACATGAGAATATCGCTGAGGGAATTAAGTTGATGAGATTTTGTTGATGTTTGGACTTTATGATGACTACCACATTTGCTACACAGTGATTCCTCACACGATGGACACCAGTGTACAGCAGGTTTTGTTTTATGTCTTGCAAAGCAGGGAGTACAAAATTCTCCGAGTTTAGACATTGTCCCTAGAAAAAATCAATTACAGAAATGATGCAAATAACACTGTTAAAGACAATAGACCATACCGACTTTTGACTCCGGGTTTTATCATTGTTCGCCAGGTTACCTGATCTGTGGCAGAACATCCTGGTAATTGGTCAATTACGAGTCGAATCAAATATGTAGTCGGTGCAATTATAGGGGAATGTTTACTGTTTTCCAATGATAAAGTCATGTATAGAAAGCATTACACAGTTATTTACTTTGACCGAGTACAAAGATGTCCTACCACAGAGACGGAAAATTGTCAATAAAATATAAAAAGTCAAATGAAGGCAACAGTAGTATACCGCTGTATGAAATTCATTAATCGATTGAGAAAAAAAGCAAATCCGGGCTATAAACTAAACTGAGGGAAACGCATCAAATACAAGAGGAGAACTAAGACACAACAGAAACACAACATTAAAATGTTACACACACAGTAACGAACCATAGTATCACAATGGCCATTTTCTTGACTTGGTACAGGACATTTTAAGAAAAAAAAATGGTGGGTTGAACCTGGTTTTGTGGCATGCCAAACCTCCCGCTTTTATGGCAAAGTTAAATATAACATTCAAATTACAACATTACATGACAGGACAAATAAATGGGAGAACATATAGGACAGAGAAACACACGAATAATAGCTAACAAAAGGTTCCAGATTTAAAATTTAACGCCAGACGTGCGTTTCGTCCACACAAGAATAACCAGTGACGCTCAGATGAAAAAAGTTTAAAGTACAAACAGGACCAAAAGTTTCAAAACGTTGCGACCAATACGTCTAGGGTTTTCTGCAAGAGTTAAGAACATCCTTATTATTTAGAACAATTCATACTTTTGCAAACAGTAAATTTTATAAAAATATAATAGATATACATGATAAAACCGAAGTGACTAACTACAGAATAAAAACCGACACATAACATTACACAACATAAACTAGCATATGAAAATAGACAGCCGAATTAGTCAAAGCCATCAACGCATTGACGTCACATTTGAATTTATAAAGTGACGTCACATTTGAATTTCTAATAAGATTTCCAAAAAGAAAATAGAATTAGGATTATTTTGAATACTTGAAAATTACAATACTAATTAATATCAAATTGTGGTAGTAATTAGATAATTATTTGTATTATCTAGCTATGTCGGTGTTTCTTCTGAATCAAACTGTAAACCAAATATATTGTATAAATTTCGTCGATCGAAACAAAAATTGGTCATATGAAAATGGTCTTTAACGAGGCGTATCTTAATGGACATGATAAAAATGCAACATTCATTAGATTTTTTTTATATTCTTCTTTGATTTTTGCCTTTATTTGAATGAACCATTTGTAATTAACTATTTCTATGAAATTAATGTGGTACCTAACACTACATGGAGACAACTCTGTAAAATCAGCTACACGTTTTAATTACGTTGTGTTGTTAATGAAATATTAAGCTTCTCAATGATCAAAATAACTGTTTGTCAAACTACTATATAACCAGTGTAATTTTTCTGATAAATTGGTTTTTATGAATTTTAAACGAGGCAAATTAATTTTAGTCGATGTGTTAGGTACCACCTTAAAGCATTTTGTTTATAAGCTCTTACCTCAATTAACAGAAAGTAAATATTTGTTTGTCAATATCCAAGGCGGTTGTTATCGTGTTGTCAATAAAACCACCATTGTGTAGTAAATACTAAGGAAATATTAAACGATAGATATTTAAACTCAATCTCAACTTTACCTGTTCAGCTTAATTATATAAACAGGTAGACCGAGAAAATGAAAAATCACAATAAGAAATTTTAAATTTAAATATCTAGTTTTCTCATTGCATTTGTTATGGTCTGTATGTTATAAGATTTATCGTTTGTTATCTTAACGGGTGATAAGTTAATGATACCTTTATATCTAAATATCATACCTAGATAAATATGAAGGTTATTTTATCAATTTTTATGTTTGATAAGTTTTGAATACAAAACAAATTATTTGGTTACTCTGTATACGTCAACGAAACAGCAACCAAACGTTACAAAAAAACTCCAAAGAATTCGGTATAGCACAAGACTCAAAAAGATGTTGAAAAATTAAGTGTATGCACCTGAGATCACCCAAGGTTTTGGTTGGGTTCGTGTTGCTTAGTCGTTAGTTTTCTATGTTGTGTCATGTGTTCTATTATTTGTCTGTTTGTCCTTTCGTTTATTTTTCCATGGCGTTGTCAGTTTTATTTCGATCTATGAGTTTGACTTTCCCTCTGGTATCTTTCGGCCCTCTTTTATGTGTTATTTCAAAATGTCAATTCTAGAAAAATATATTTTAAAATAATTACGTGTTATTTATGACATACTCATCAAAAAGTTATAGTTTGGTATACCTTTTAAGTTAACACTCTTTTTTGATAAAATCACAACTATAGATTGATACATCTTTTAAAAAATACAGCGACATAAACATGATACATAAGCAAAAAGATCTGAAAACTCCAAAGAATTCTGTTTTCGCACGTTCATAATGTCACATGCTTGATATATACTTTATACCATTCAATAATTGATTTCAAATACGATTTGATGTAAGCTTTTTGAAAAATTTTAAACGTAAACACAAACTTTACGGGATGAAGACAATCACTACCCGAAATATATATCAATTATGCTGTATCGAAAATAGCATACCAGCAATACTGACAATTTGAATAAGAACGCAATAGTATTGATAATTTTTGTTATTATAAATAACAATGACGAATAAAGGAAACATCAGTATACCGTTGTTCAATAGTCATAAATCGATTAAGCTAAAAGAGGGATGAAAGATTACACAGAGACATTCGAACTTATGAATAGAAATTTAAAAACTGACAAAGTCATGGCTTAAAAAACTAACACACAACTAAATCCATGAATACGAAATTGTTGAACTGAAATCTTACTAAAACTTCATGACTTTCGCGATGTAATAAATTTCCACCATTTTCTGCATGAGCAAATGCTTGTACGGAGTCAGTAATATGACTGTTGATATCCATTCGTTTGATGTACTTGACCTTTTGAAATTGCCATTTGATAAAGAACTTTCCATTTGTTTTTTTGAATTTTGACAATTTTTCTATTTTACTTTTTCCCCATGTCGAGCATTTGACAAATAACTTGTTATCAAGCGTAAATCAGAACATTTCAAACTAATTACAAGATTAATAAACAAAATCAACGAATTTTGTCAATTTTCACCTGTTTTAAGATTGGGCCAAATGATCAAATTATATTTTGGTGCAAATGGGGGAAAAAGATTGTCGCAGGTGGATAAATATTTTACTCAAATGTCAAACCTCCCTTTGCTGCGTTTTTTTTTCTTCTTAAAGATAAGTTATTTCCGTGTTATTTATATAAAGAGTTACAAAACACACTTTTTTCTATACTACAACATTGACTGCAAAGCTTGTACATATCAAATAACGTACGGTCAAAAACACATCCCGTAATATATTTAAGTTGTTAGTCCAATTGACTTCAGTTCTACAAGAAGAAGATATCATTGTTCATACATTGTTCATACATGATTTAATCAAAAGTTGATTATGCTGTTGATGACGTTTGGTTACATATTTCTTTATCTAAATTTGATTAAAGGTAAATCTAAACAATTTATAAATAAATGGACAGTATATGTATGCTTATTGATATGTTAGTATCAGTCATTTAACATGACTGCCGTAAAGGAAACTGGCATACTTTGATATACTTCATGTCACCGAGAGTCCCACTTAAATTTTAACATGTTCACGATATTAGAAGATGATTTATTATTTCCATGGGTTATATTTCTTGTTCTTGATAGGGTGATTTATAAAAGATAAAGTTATAATGACTGTATAATGCTCTTCATAGTTAAGTGTTTTCTCGTTTGTGTTATGTTCCATTTGGAAACAAGTAACTCGTGATGTTATTATTGCCCTTTGCAATTCAAGCAATGCTTGTCATTAGGAAATATATGATTATGTAACTTATTTACTTATAAACCATTCATACCATATTTACTTACCAAAGGTTATCGCACAGACATTTTCGATTGAAACAAATGAGTTTTCGAATACATGAGCGATTTAACGTATGTATCACGAGAGGACCCCTCCAGGTTTGAATGAGATAATATTTATTCACATAATCTAAAAAAAAAACATGAAATATTTGGTGTAGTAATAAAAAATCTCTATAAAACGGTCAAGTAATCACACTATCAAAAACCCCTTTGTTCATTAGTTTCACTCCACAACATATTTCGTTACCATGAACGAGACTTAAGAAACAAACAACATTAACTTAGAATAGCGCTTTGCTAATTTATGTCATTTGCTAATGTATGTCATTTTATCCCCTCCCCCCCCCCCCCTAAATAAAAAATAATCATATATCAACAGTTATAGATATTAATTTCATTATTTTATAGCAAACAGATATGAACACAATTTCAACATGTATATTAAATTTGGATGTATCAAAATATGTCGTTGATATAGTCATTTATAAGCCGTCTAGTTTTTTCAGAAATTTGGTTTCTTTGTCACCAATTAAGAATAGATTTTTTTTATCACATCTTTTTCTGATTTCCTATTTTCAGTAGCTGCCGCATTTTCTTTTGAGTTTTTAAGAAAGTATTTATATTATACGTATTGGTTATGACCTTTTCTTATAATGTCATTGTATACAATAGAAATAAGAAAAACAAATAGATGGCTATTTTACAAAGATGCATGTTCGTTGTGGTGTATTTATTTTAGAAATAATTCATTGTTCCTTAGTCAAGTTAGTTGCATGGAAAAATAAATTAAGTAGATTTATTTCCAATAACTGCTTTCACTTTTTTTCCCCTATGACTTTCATTTTCCCTAAGACGCAACAAGTTCCTAGATGCACTAAAATAAACTTTTTGTTTATAAATTGTTAATCATACAATAATTTTGGTTTCAATTTATCTTTCTTCTTTAGTTTGCAGTGATTTCCATTTTAGTCGTTTAAATCTACGATATCATAAATGTACATTTTATTTTGAAAACAAAGAATTTTAGCTAAAAATTTGTATCGAACATTTCTCTAAAATCATTGCTTTACTTTTTCTTTCTTACTTAGTCTGGCTGTCAATGATTTTATTTACCTACTTTTAAAAATTATATTTGTCGATTTTCAATTGTATTTACATAAAATATCATGTATGGATGGGAAGATATATCAGCAGACCCAAAGTCCTTGACCTTATCGTGCATGCACATATCATGACCATAAATTCAATAAATGATCATCCATCCACCACGACTTGTTCAGGTATTTAATCTATCCAAATGGCTATATATTTTCTGCATTTAACCTACCCAAAAGGTATATATACTTCTTGCATTAAACCTATATAAATGGTATATATATTTCATGCATTAAACCTAGTCTAATTTAAGTACTGAAATGGCTGGTTTACATTGTGAGTATTTAACTTGATATATATTAAGTTGCATTTAACATGAGTTGGCTTCTTCAATGAGGTTAATAAAGTTTTGAATCACAGCATAAAATTTATTTTATAAGTTCTATATGGTGGTTTACATTACGAGTATTTTACTTAAAATATATTCAGTTGTATTTAATACAAATGGTCTTTTTCAAAAAGGTAAATAAAGTTTTTATTTACAATATAAGATATCAACATCCTTATGGAAAAACTATCAAGTTGCATGACACTTTAGAAAATAAACGTAAAAAAAAAACCCAAAACATAACACTGATTGGCTTTTGTTAAAAGTAAAACAATTTTTGCCTTAAGTTATATGTAAAATAGAATAAACTGCTCATTTTAAGGTAGAAACATTGTATACCGCCATCTTGGATTGTACAATTACAGTTCAAAATCGGTCTAGTTAATTGCCTAAATCTGCAAATTTTGAGACAGATTTGCAATTTAATGGTTAGACTGATAATTTAGATAAGGAAAACTTGGTGATGTATTGTATTATTCAAAATATTTTAACAAAAATCATTTTCTTTTGTATTTAGAATCATTTTTTTCAAATGAGCCATTTAAGGAGAGATAACTCTTTTGTAAAAAAATTATACTGGACTAATAGGGAAATTTTTTATTTTTACTTGTATCAAGAAAACAAAATCGGTGACCCCCTTTTTTCTTTTTCTGTTCTTAAAACATGTAATAAAACCTATCTTCTCACAATTTTTTTCAAAATTCTATCTTATAGAATTTTTTTTAAGCACACAAATGGTTTTTTTCATGAACAATCTAACCAAATTTAGGCAACTTTCAACGACTCATAGCTTGAAATATAGCACGATGACTTATACATTTTATTATATTTTTGATAAAAGCATAGTAAAATCTTCATTTTGGCAAATTATAAGAAAATTATGTTTGAAAAAGTATATACTTATGATCTACCTTAAAAGTGCTATTATTCCTATTTAGTGAAAAGAATGCAATAATAGGATATTTGATTTGTGTAAAACTGTTCAACACTGAAGCTGTGAGTACGAATCTTGCACGTTACAGGTGCATTCGACTGCAATATAGATTAACTTGCATTGTCAGTTTTTCCACCTAAGGTCGGTGGTTCCATCCGGGTTCCATCCTGCCACACCAAGTTCATCCATCAGTTAAAACTAACAAATATGTGTAGCTGTATCAAAATAATAAGGGTATATTTTAAGTCGTCTCCTAAACAATTGGCATTGCTTTGTATTTTTTGTTAGGTATAGGCTTCTTCTATATGAGAGACTGCATCAAGTTGTTGATTCTTCTACTGATGACTGGACTGTCCGAAGAACGTGGTAGGTATCTGACTGTATTATGCTGTACCAAGATGAAATAAATTCAAAATAAAGGAATTTTTAATTTCTCAATAAAAAATGGTATTAAAAACAATGTTTTGATATTAGAATGCATTTACTAAGCGACGCAGGTAAATAGTCTCCAGAAGTTGATGTTCTTTTGTTGAGGTAGACAAGGGCTTTAGGGATACACTTATTTTACAAAATATTGACCATAATTTTATTTTAAAATTACATCTTTTCTTTTATTATAGTAGGGGCACGCACAAGGTCCTGATCTCAATACGAGTCTGAAAAGAAGGTTGTTTGCTGTTGTTTCTTAGTAAAATTGTTTATCATACTGTATGGCAATCTGTCTGTATTAAGTAACTTTTTACTCTCAATTTTTGATAAAAAAAAATTGGAGCTTAAACAGTCTTTTTGACATACCATTTAATTTCATTCAAATAGCTAATAGTTAACTGTCCGACTTATATATTTCAGGTCTGTATTGCGTTGTTTGCTTTAACGCAAGAAATCCAGCATTGTGTAAAGCAACTACTGTGTGTTCTTTGGAATCGGTGAGTGTTAAAATAATCTTGAATTTAACATATCAATTGAGTAAAGAGATGTCCATGAGCTTTTGGTGGGGTTCGTGTTGCTTAGTCTTTAGTTGTCTATGTTGAGTCTAATTTTCCGAGATTGAAAACCATGGCTTATTAATATCCATTAGTTGTGTTCATAAAAGGTATTTAAAAGAATTGATTATAATCAACAGTAGTTTTATACCGCTATTCATTCGGCATAAGACAATAACAATCAAAACCAAGGAGTACACAAAGACTCACAAAACTAAAGGACATTTACATCAACAGTTATAAATAATAATTAAGAAACAACACGAACTAAAAAACCGGTGTGAATTCAGGTGCTCCGGAAGGTTAAGCATTTCCTGCATCGTATACACGGCACCCGTCGTGTTATTTATTTGTTTAGCTCGGTAATGATTGAATATTATTATTACTGAGGAAGAATAAATCGACTAAACGGAAACGGGTTAATAATTTAAACCTTGGGAATCACTACAACTTTAAAAGGAAAACGATTGTACCACAGTGATATAAATAAATATTTCAGAAAAGAATTTAACTTTTTTAAAAGAACACAAAAGCACAGAAACAAACAAACAATTGAACACGAAAAGTTAACTCTAGAGGTTAAAGTGTCCAAACTCAGTCCATCGTTCTGTCTAAAATTAGTTTTTTACTTTACAGAAAGATCAATTATGTGGAGGAAGAAAATATCTAAACAATAGAGGACAAATACGATATGAACTGGGTTGTGTTCCGGCCCAGGTAAGATGTGTGTTTTAACATTTGAAAAAGTAAAATGACCACAATACCGAACTCCAAGAAATATTTGAATTGGAAAATCCCTATCAATTTTATTGGCAAAATTAAAAGCTTATTAAAATAAGATCATTATTTTTGAATACTTCTCGCTTCAGGAACCAAAAGTTTGTTTTTTTCAATGGAGTCTCGGCTATACTTAGATTTTAAAGGCTTTGTTCAACATTATTTAACCTATGTCATTAGTACTCCTTCAATTCGAAACTTTAAAATATAACTTATCACAAATGTTTCCGTACTGTACATTTCAACACAATATGGCAATGACAGAGCTCTGTTTTGACAAGGTTGTGATAGTTGTTTTTAATCATTATTGTATCTATGTGTAGGTAACTACACAAAACAACCACACGCAGACTAAACACGAAAACGAGAACGAGAACGAAAACATCATACACTTATGTTCCACATTATAATTACCACATCTGTTCGATTCAAATAAAAAGTATGGATAGGTCAAATTGTGTGCCGTATCACAGTAAGTAAAAGGAAACTGAGAATGTCAAAGAGACAAAAAAATACTTATTTTGCAATAAATAGGTTTACCGATACCAAACGAGAACAGGTTTCCGTTGTTGTCTCTTTATAATTGACTTATTTCTTTCGGTTTATGATTGTAATCCGGATGGTTTTTTTTTCGCTTAATCGATTTATGACAAAACTAAATTCTACTGTTGCCTTTATTTGATTTTCATCGTTCTACATTGCAATACTATAAAGCAAGCTCCTGGTTTTCAGAAAGTGAAGTAATATAATTGCATTGGTAATAAACTAAAAACCCTACTCCATCTAGTAACACATGCATTTGATTTTTTGTATTATTCCTGGGTTGTTAATATCACCATTCGTTGTTATTTATGTTAAAACATAGGAATATATTTGAGAATACTTATATTTCAGATATGCAAAAAAACAGTGACAAATTTTTCCTTATTTAATAATGCAGAACCAGACGATTTGGACCAAATTAAATGCTGTGACTCAGATTTATGTAATCACAGACATACATTGAAAACAGGTAACACTTTTAATGTTCTTCTTATGAACATTTTCGGTTTGAAACAAGGCTCTGTGTTGAAGGTCATGCTTTGAAAAATAATGGTTTACTTTTTATACAATGTGACTTGGATGATGAGTTGTCTCAGTAGCACGATAAGCACATTTTCTTATCTTTATTAACATAAATTTACTTAACCCTAAGAGATTCTTTTGATTTAGTTAGTCGTTTATTGTTTTAAAACCTTAATTTTGAGGCTTCATCGTACAGTTCTTTCGTATTTTCCAGTTGATTCCGACAACGACAATAATAACAAAGTAAGATTTTCCCTTGTTTTTCATGTGATGTACTCTAAATGAAAAATATACATGTACGTTATACAAATTAATCGTTATAATCTTATACTATAGATTTGCGGTGTGTGTTTTCCTCATTTTTGAAAGCATGCAATTACTTATTTTGAACATTTGATTTCAGTAACACCAAAAATACGGTTACATCAAGTCTTATAGATAAATGGTAAAACCCTTTATGAAGATAAGGAGATGTAGTAGGTCGATTCAAAAATTGTATACATAAGGGAAAAAAAGAGAGGAATAAGCTTTTAAAAATACGCACATAAATTGTCGAGTTAACTGCTAAGTATTTTGGCGTTTTCTGCAGTTAAGTGTTTCCGTTGATCCGTTGTTTTCCTCTTATTATTATATTGCAATAAAAAATCACAATATCTAATAAAATTTGTAGATTTAGCTAACAAAGTCCTTATATTTGTATAAAGTAACATTCGTTTATAGTGGAAAATTGTTTAAACGTTGAATAAGCTACAATTAAAAATTGCTTGCTGGTCCCTCTCTGTGATTACCGTTATATTACGCTGGTTCATTTCCCAATCAATTTGTCACCAAGGAAAGATAAATAAATCGATTTTCGTTCATAGTCTTTTTCAAAAATGATGAACGGTTCTTTATATTGGTATATAATCATTTTAAACGTTTCAAATTTATGAAATTATATTCGTACATCAATGTTTTTGATACACCAATAACAAAAACTGAAATATATTGAATTGATACATTTTGTAATTATTCAAAATTGTATCAGAAACCTAAACTTAATTATAAAATAATGAACCTGTTAAGGGGAGAGAATACTCGCATAACTTTTTCGAATAGACCACTTTCGAGTTCATCCGTCACCGGAAAAAACTCGTCAATTATACGCGCCTTTATCATCGTCATTTGTGTGTTTGGGGGCGTCGTCACTTCCTTCCAATGTTGAGCGAGTGGTTGGAAAACTATAATTCTATATTGTACGAATTATTCGGCAAATTGAATTCTCAAAATTGACAATCAACACTGCTGTCATTAGGGAAATGTCAGTAAGTACCTACAGAGCAACCATTATTTCTAGTTTATCCTGCACAAAGACGATCACTAAGACGCTTGATGAACGTAAATAGTGCAGGGATACAGGCGAGCCCCTCTATCTGGTAAATGACGTCATAAAGGCGTGTATAATTGACGAGTTTTTGCCGGTGACGGATGAACTCGAAAGTGGTCTATTGGCACATAATACAACGAAATGTCACTCTTGCATACAAATGGCACATCAATATAATTAATTATCTGCGAAATCGTCCCCCACCTTCAATGATGATTCTAAATTATAAATATAACCAAAAGTTGTTAATCTATAGATAGTTAAGACTAATGAAAGCTAACACAATGTAAAAATATTTCTTTGCAATTTTTTAAAACTTCCTCAGAAAAATACTCGAGCCACTTGACTTTCATAGCTCAAAATTAACGTTTTTACACAATATTTGAATAAAGTAATTGAAGATTATTCGCTTCTCAAAGTGTAAGACGCAATAAAAATCGTATGCTTGCACCATCCTACCGAAATACGGATTTAATTAAGTCCTGAACATTTCGACATTTCTTCGTATATTTTGAACAAAACCGGTTTTAACCAAATTACAAGTACGTGTTAAGATCCGACTAAATACCTATTTTCCTATATGGTCAGGTAAAGTTGCTATCTTATAGTTGTTTTCGCTTAATCAACTTATTACTATTCAATAACATTTATTTATAAATAAACTTCAAAATAATGTATTATTTTCCTATATCGTTTTATTAATTGTAATTCAGATATTTCTGTTCACATTGATGATATTGTATTCTCTCTTTTTTAAGATGTTACAACGAGAATACATGTATCAAATCCTGCAACGATAAATAAGCCAACTTTATCGCCAGTTTTCTCATCAAAAGCATCTGACATTACCTGGCCGACTTATGATTCTTTGATGAAATATTCTCAGCTTTTATCAAAATCAGGAAAATCGACAAATCTGGAAAAATTTAAATTGACATCGAAAGCAGTATTTGAAACAACTGATCAAAGATTATCCGAAACCACTTTTAAAACAACAGTTGTACCGTTCACAAGAACAATTTCAAAAACAACAGCTGAACTTATTACAAAACTGATTTCAAATACAAAAGTTGTAACAAGTAACAAAATGATTCATAAAACAACAGTTGTGCCTATTAGTTCAACAGGATGGTTGCGGGTCCCAGTACATAATACCAAATGGATACATATTCCAGGATAAAGGTGCACCGCCATACTAACATTGAGGAGTATTTTAAGGTATAAATGTCACAGGAAGTTCATCCATTAATATTGGATTATAATGAGCGTGATTGTGAATTCTCATATCAAGCATATGGTAGTTGTCATGTAATGTGGCTAACAGTTTCTCAATTCTATTTTCCATACCAAAATTGTAAATGAGTTTACATTTTCTCAATGTTTTTTACGTTCATTAATGAATAAAATCAGTTTAAGCTTATCAATCTTCAAACCCATTATGAATTTGAGAGACACATATACTAACCTACATACACTAACGGTATCATATGAGCTCAGTAAGACCAGTGTTATATAGTTATATTCTTTCCCCATGGCAGTATTCCCCTGGGAAAAACTGATATTGTCTGATTCCCTCCACAGGGAAATGGTGGATCATTGCCTCCGCGGAGACTTGACAATACGTATACATATTTCCTGGTTATGGTCACCAAAATTGCTTTACTACTAATGGCATATTTTTTCCATATTTTCCTTAGAGGGGATTGATCATAAAACGACATAAAAACTATAGAAAGGGTAACACGAACCCAACCAAAAGTCAGAGAGTATCTTTGGTGCCCCGAGAGGTAAACATATACTGCTACACATGTTGTCCATATAAGTTGTCCAAGTCATTTAATATATAATTTCATCTTTATCTCAGAAATTAGTGCTGAACAGATGATTTATTATCTGTGTACTTTATATCACCTTAATTGTACTATGTACACATGTAAACAGATCTATAGTTTAATAGATACACAATATTTATGAAAATATTTCTCAACATAATTGTTACGTTGATAATTGTCACGGTGATAATTGTATTAAACATTTATTATTAAGCTGTAGATATTTGACCATATTGACCCAAAACGGTAAATTATAAGAGCTTACATAATTTCTTAAACGCTCAGTGTTCATAATTGTCCATAGGGAAAAGTCTATAATGGTTTATTTTTACAAATTGTGATTTGGATGGAAAGGTTTCTCGTTGACACTCATACCACATCTTCTAATTTCTTTGTAATTTCTATGGTATGGATAAAAAGCAAGGTGAAATAATAGATACCAGGCTTAACTTTTAGTACGCCAGACGTGTGTTTCTTCTACACATTTTTCACCAAGAACGCTCGAATCAACATATTCATAGATGAAGACATTTTGTTGATGAGCATATCTGACGCAAAAAGTGTCTGTTATATTTAAGTATTTAGACTTCTACTAAGTCAGGGTTCCTCATAAGGGACAATGATATCTAAACATCAATTACAATGTTTTATGTAACTTGTCGATAAGTCATTAACTTTATATCGTAAATATTAAAGTCTGCAATCATTATTTATGACACTTTTTTATTGTAACAATAACATAACATCCTTGACACAACTTTCTTTACTATTTGACAATTAAAGTTTTATTCGTATATACCAATGTAGTTTCACTTATGTGATGGATGGCCTAGAGTATGAATGAATCGTCCTCCATCATCGGTCTATACCATTCTGGTTGCCTTCTATGTTCAATCGTTACAATTTTGTATCAGTCTGGTCTCATACATGTATGCCTAACATAGCATACAGAAAAAATAATCTTGTCCTAAAGACACATTTTGTTGTCGCTGAGGTTGGAGATAACTGTTTACCATATGCCTAAATTTAGAACATTTCCGTAACATATACACAACTAATGTCTTGCTTAGCTATGAAAATTGTATTTGTTGCTTTACATTGAATGAATGAAACGATTCGTTTATCGCCTGATATTAAGGTTGAATTATGCAAATTATCAAAAACACACATCGTAGTTGGTCGGTAATTTAAAATATAAATTACTTAAGTTTCATCTATGTAATGTTATTTTAATGTCTCTTAAAGTTAGATTAAAGGCTATTTGAAATTTCCTGATGTTTTGTCAAGGGGGAACACATATTCGTCGTTTTTAAACATCTATTTTAAACCAAAAAACTGCAGCTTTAAACAATATTTATCAAATCAATTGCATTATAGATGAAAAGCAGACATTTCAAAGGTGTAAAGAACTGATATTTAGGGCAATCAGTCAATGAATAACTAAGAAATACTTCTTTGAAATCATGTTTTCATTCAGGAAATTGGCCGATCTGCTTCAGCAGAGTAACAGTTAATCAGGCTCAAATTTTTAGCTGTCGTTTGGAAAATGATTGAGATTTAAAAAGAGATAAACCTTGGCATGATAGTACCTCGTTTCAAGATGTCAAAAATCACATCTGATATTGTTCGAAAAATGTCAAAATATATGAATTGCAACGTTTTGTTTTAATCGACTGGTCTAAAATAATAAACATACGGAGTCTGCAATAATGAACATGCGGTCAAAATTATCAAATTTAAGAAATCATTATTTTATTTCATGCTCTATGCTCATTTCAACAAGGGAGGGCATTATATTTGTCAATATCTGTACACCATAAAAAAAATCTAAGAAGTTAAAAATACATGAATTTCCAGTATGGACATTGATGTAAATTTGCCTTGCTAATTATTTTAGCTGTTCGAGTTTCTCTTTATATACTCTCTCAAGATAGACACAAAAGAATGGATAAAAATCGGACTTTGATAGGGTAATGGCTCATATAAGGGACCAGTCATATGTAACCCCAAAAAGGGGGATAGGAAGAAATAAAAGGGGTCTTTAATTTCATAATTTTTTTTATGTAAAGGTGCATTCAATTTTATAATGTTATAGATTTGCGGTATAATGTTATGGCGATGTCTTCAAAATCCGTAGGCATCAATTTTTACACCTTGTTCCGCTCGCCTCAATTGTTATAACCTGAATCCTTAGTTTCAACAATTTCACTAGCAGAACATTTTTCATCTAAAGCTAATATCGAACAATGGTGTGGTAAATACTAATGAGACCCTAACCGGCAAATCCAAATTAAGTTCGTGAGTTCGCAAAAAACTTCCACACTTGAAGTTTAAGATCCACTACTGACGCAATATTTTAAACTTGTAATGCATTTAGAAACTTAATACTATTTTTTTGTTATTACGAACAAAAGTATTGAAAATGTGTGTATGTGCGTTTGTGTGTAATTGTCCGGTGGTGGCTTTTTTTTTTTTTTTGGGGGGGGGGCTGAAATTTGTAGGTCTTTGGTAAAGGGGGTATTCATTGACCTTCTTCAAGGTGTAGACTTGAAAAAAAAAAAGAGAAATTCCACCGTTTCCTCACACGTCCCCACCCCCAATGAAAGACAATTACCATAAGTATTACTTATTTATATATTTTAACTTTCCGATGTATTGTTACCAAAGAAATTTCTTCTTATTTAGCTTTCGTGTTTGACTGTTAACCGATTTATAAATTAGTTTCTCAGAAAAAAAATATATCTCTATACATTAACGTTACTTTCAGGTGTAGATATGATTTATTTCTGAGACAAGTGCTTGTGAAAATCCACAAGAATTTGCGGTCATCCGATGATCAATACTTCACTACTTTGATTATAACTGTTCTTGTCTATACCGGTTTTCAAGAAAAGGTTTCTCTATAGATAAGTTGTCAAGATGATAGCCAATAAAAACAACAAAACTCTGAAGAATCAAAATTGCCCAAAAAGGACCTTTTCTATAGAGTATACTCAGACACATTGCACTATTTGTTAATTTTTTTTTTAAATCTTTTAAATAGTTTCCAGGATAAACGCAAAATATTAAAAGCCGCTGCCGAAAATCTTCACTTTGAAAAATTCAAAACACAAATCTCTATCTGTAAGAGAATAACAGGTGAACAATAAATAAATACAGTGTTGTAAGTTCATTTAAACACCAATCTGATTAAATTACAGGTATTGTGTGTTCAAGCTTTGCTTACGCCGATCTGGAAACGCTCAATTCAAGACCATTTGGGATTCTCTGGTTTTGTCGGATTAACCAGGACATAAAATAAAACGAAGTGTTATCAGATCCTTTAACCAAAGCTTTAGTTAGACAGATGATCTGTACATTATATATATTAATCATTTGTAAGACACCGACTGTAGTGTGGGTAGGAGCACGTGTATTTCCATGATGGACTTTAATAAAAAAAAAAAGAACTTGGTTATTTTTTTCTTAATTTCATAATTGCTTTATCTTGGCCTGATTTTAAATGGAAATAATCTATTTCGCTTCCCTTCTGAAAATATAAAATTTCTTTCAAGAAATTTGGAAATGTCCCCCCCCCCCCTCTCACCAAATAATGAGCGACTTCCCACAAAATATTTTATATTGTGGGTTACTGCATGTGGTGGTGCTTTCGTGGTAGCATGTTCGCATAGATTGGGAGAGGTCATGGGTCGACCCCGGCCGGGTAAAATCCAAAGACTTTCAAATTAATATTTGCTGCTTCCCTGCTAAGCACGCGAAATTAAGGAATAAGAGCAAAAGCTGGCCGCCTCGGAATTTGTCTGGATAAGGTGACATGTCTTTCTTCGGAAAGTTACCTTGTGAACTAGCATGTTAAAAATCCGGCTCAGGTCTAGTACAAATAAGGGTTAATATTCATATCACATTACAGCTAATTTTTTTTTGCACTTTTAACTAAATAACCGTATGAACTACGTAAAATCCTTTGACATTACCGAAACGGATAAAAATGAGTACATAATGAAAAAATCCCATCTAATCGGATGAAAAATAAAATCCAAAACACTTCACCAGGAATCAACCCCTCTGTATCTCAGAAACCGTTGACGCCACCCCAAATCCGTTAACATACTCAAGTTGCAGAATTTTATTAGCAATTAAAAAAATCTCCATGAAAATAAGTTTAGAATAAACAGTTTATACAAATATGTGAACATTACCCAACCTGACCATTTCGCATTTCGCGGGCAGTACGTTGACTAAGCATGCGGTCTCCGAATTTGGATATTTTGGCTTTTTCTGTGGAAAAAAGATTGTTTCAAAGACAAATTAAGGAAGTACAAAACACTACATGTATACGTCATATCATAAATATTTCCGACTTTGTATTGTTTTGGAGGAGTAATACTACATTATACATCTTACCATTTATATTATCCAATAACATTTTATAAAACAAACCATCTCGCCATATTATGCATGAGTAGATAATTTTATAGCTATTGTTGTGAACTATTTTTAAAACTGACTGTGAGTTCAATGGTGTATTTTGCAATGAATAGAACTAAGAAAATGTGGTATGAGAGCCAATGAGGAAACTCTCCATCCAAGTCATAATTTGTAAGAGTAAACAATCATAGGTTAAAGTACGACCTTCAACGCGTAGCCTTTGCTAAACCCAATTATCAAGCTATAAAGTTTTATCATATTTTCGCCACAGCCGCAAATTTCTCCAATTAGCTCCTGTATTAATTGATCTTATAATAATCTCCCTCCGAAATGTTTGAAACGTTGATTTTGTTAAATTGCGTTGTCTCATTTTTCCTATTATTTGCACTCTCGCTAGTGATAGACACATATTTGAGCCGCGTTTATAGTTTACAGAAGCAGATCGGAATCAGTTATGACGTAGACAGTAATTATTCTAATCGTATTCATGTTCATTGACCATATTGATGTAACGACGATGAAAGCACATCATATAATGACGTTTCGACATTATATAATGAAGTAAACCAAACCACATCATATAAGATTACAAGTACATAATATACTGACACAACCACATCATATAAAGATATTTGCACATAATATAATGGTAACTGCACATCATATAATGATATGTACACATCATATAAGTATATGTACACATCATATAAGTATATTTGCACATGATGTAAGTATATTTGCACATGATGTAAGTATATTTGCACATAATATAAGTACATTTGCAAATCATATAAGAATGTGTTGCACATCATATAAGAATGTTTGCACATCATATAAGTATATTCGCACATCATATAAGTACATTTGCACATCATATAAGTATATAAGCACATGATGTAAGTATATATGCTCATCATATAAGTATGTTTGCCCATCATATAATGATATTTGCACATCATATAATGATGTTTGCACGTCATATAATGATGTTTGCACATCAAATAAGGATATTTGCACGTCATATAAAGGTGTTTGCACATCATATAATGACAAGTGCACATCATATAAGGATATTTGCAAATCATATAAAGGTGTTTGCACATCATATAATGACAAGTGCACATCATATAAGGATATTTGCAAATCATATAAAGGTGTTTGCACATCATATAATGACAAGTGCACATCATATAAAGGTAAATACACATAATATAATGAAAATGGTCATAACAAGACAGTGTTGGCGTTCCATACATTTCCATTGATCTATTGCATATAGTGTTATAAAAAAAGACCAAATCTCAAAAACTTTGACCATGAAAATTAGGTCAAGGTCAGATGACACCTGTTAGCTAGACATGTACACCTTACAATCATTCCATACACCAGATATAGTAAACATATTGCATACAGTATGAGAAAAACAGACCAAACACAAAAACTTAACTATAATTACTGAACCATGAAAATGAAGTCAAGGTTAGAGAACACCTACCAGTTGGACATGTACACCTTACACTCATTCCTTACATCGAATCTACAAGACCTATTGCTTATAGTATCTGATATATGGACTTGACCACCAAAACTCAACCTTGTTCACTGATCCATTAAATGATAAAGTATAAACTGCTTGACGGGCATGAGTACCTTGCAAGGTAAAAATGTACGCACATACCAAATATAGTGATCCTATTTATCATTATAAGAGAGAAATTAACTCTACAACAAAATTACATTTTTTTCAAGTAGTCACTGAACCATGAAATTGAGGCCAAGGACAATGGACATGTAACAGACGAAAACTTGGTAACATGAGACATCTATATATAAAGTATGAAGCATCAAGGTCTTCCACCTTCTAAAATATTAAGCTTTAAAAAAGTCAGCTAGATCCGCCGCCACTGGATCACTTCACTATGTCAAGCTTTCTGCGACAAAAGTCAAAGGCTCGATAAAACTACAAAAGGCAGATTTCTATTCGAAATTTAGAGAAATAAGAACGTAAATAAATATGTTTTTTTTTTTAATTTCAAATACATAGAGAAAAATATCGTTCAATATTACTGTAATAGTTCTGAAAGTTATTCTGATTCAGTTTATTCCTAAACTTTACAAAAACGGTAATATTTCTAACAAATTAATATTTCGGATCGTGAAATATCGGGTGTACTGTACTTTGAATGATTGTGAAAAGGCTCTTGAAAGATCTGTTGCTGCTTATACGTAAATGCAAAAAAAAATCCATGGTAACGAATCTTTCTTTATTATTATCGATTATTTATGCCTGTAATCAGTATATTGTGGAGAGGGCTAATATAGGCTATGCCTATTGCCCAATCTAATTCAATTTATTTGAATAAAATATTGTTTAAACTATAAGCTATATTAACAGATTGGATTAACATGACTTATTCCGCTTCACTTTTGTTTGTAAATAGGGCAATAATGGTTCAATTGGTACCATTGGATTTGTTTGTTTGATTATACCACACCGACTAGTTTCACTATAACAATATAATGGTGTCTCTCCGCCCTGCATAAGTTTAATGGTGTCTCTCCGTCCTGCATAAGTTTAATGGTGTCTCTCCGTCCTGCATAAGTTTAATGGTGTCTGTCTGTCCTGCATAAGTTTAATGGTGTCTGTCTGTCCTGCATAAGTTTAATGGTGTCTCTCCGTCCTGCATAAGTTTAATGGTGTCTCTCCGCCCTGCATAAGTTTAATGGTGTCTCTCCGTCCTGCATAAGTTTAATGGTGTCTGTCTGTCCTGCATAAGTTTAATGGTGTCTCTCCGCCCTGCATAAGTTTAATGGTGTCTCTCCGTCCTGCATAAGTTTAATGGTGTCTCTCCGCCCTGCATAAGTTTAATGGTGTCTCTCCGTCCTGCATAAGTTTAATGGTGTCTCTCCGTCCTGCATAAGTTTAATGGTGTCTCTCCGCCCTGCATAAGTTTAATGGTGTCTGTCTGTCCTGCATAAGTTTAATGGTGTCTGTCTGTCCTGCATAAGTTTAATGGTGTCTCTCCGTCCTGCATAAGTTTAATGGTGTCTCTCCGCCCTGCATAAGTTTAATGGTGTCTGTCTGTCCTGCATAAGTTTAATGGTGTCTCTCCGTCCTGCATAAGTTTAATGGTGTCTGTCTGTCCTGCATAAGTTTAATGGTGTCTGTCTGTCCTGCATAAGTTTAATGGTGTCTGTCTGTCCTGCATAAGTTTAATGGTGTCTCTCCGTCCTGCATAAGTTTAATGGTGTCTGTCTGTCCTGCATAAGTTTAATGGTGTCTGTCTGTCCTGCATAAGTTTAATGGTGTCTCTCCGTCCTGCATAAGTTTAATGGTGTCTCTCCGTCCTGCATAAGTTTAATGGTGTCTGTCTGTCCTGCATAAGTTTAATGGTGTCTCTCCGCCCTGCATAAGTTTAATGGTGTCTCTCCGTCCTGCATAAGTTTAATGGTGTCTCTCCGCCCTGCATAAGTTTAATGGTGTCTGTCTGTCCTGCATAAGTTTAATGGTGTCTCTCCGTCCTGCATAAGTTTAATGGTGTCTCTCCGTCCTGCATAAGTTTAATGGTGTCTGTCTGTCCTGCATAAGTTTAATGGTGTCTGTCTGTCCTGCATAAGTTTTATGGTGTCTGTCTGTCCTGCATAAGTTTAATGGTGTCTCTCCGTCCTGCATAAGTTTAATGGTGTCTGTCTGTCCTGCATAAGTTTTATGGTGTCTGTCTGTCCTGCATAAGTTTAATGGTGTCTCTCCGCCCTGCATAAGTTTAATGGTGTCTCTCCGTCCTGCATAAGTTTAATGGTGTCTCTCCGCCCTGCATAAGTTTAATGGTGTCTCTCCGTCCTGCATAAGTTTAATGGTGTCTCTCCGCCCTGCATAAGTTTAATGGTGTCTCTCCGTCCTGCATAAGTTTAATGGTGTCTGTCTGTCCTGCATAAGTTTAATGGTGTCTCTCCGCCCTGCATAAGTTTAATGGTGTCTCTCCGTCCTGCATAAGTTTAATGGTGTCTCTCCGCCCTGCATAAGTTTAATGGTGTCTCTCCGTCCTGCATAAGTTTAATGGTGTCTCTCCGTCCTGCATAAGTTTAATGGTGTCTCTCCGCCCTGCATAAGTTTAATGGTGTCTGTCTGTCCTGCATAAGTTTAATGGTGTCTGTCTGTCCTGCATAAGTTTAATGGTGTCTCTCCGTCCTGCATAAGTTTAATGGTGTCTCTCCGCCCTGCATAAGTTTAATGGTGTCTGTCTGTCCTGCATAAGTTTAATGGTGTCTCTCCGTCCTGCATAAGTTTAATGGTGTCTGTCTGTCCTGCATAAGTTTAATGGTGTCTGTCTGTCCTGCATAAGTTTAATGGTGTCTGTCTGTCCTGCATAAGTTTAATGGTGTCTCTCCGTCCTGCATAAGTTTAATGGTGTCTGTCTGTCCTGCATAAGTTTAATGGTGTCTGTCTGTCCTGCATAAGTTTAATGGTGTCTCTCCGTCCTGCATAAGTTTAATGGTGTCTCTCCGTCCTGCATAAGTTTAATGGTGTCTGTCTGTCCTGCATAAGTTTAATGGTGTCTCTCCGCCCTGCATAAGTTTAATGGTGTCTCTCCGTCCTGCATAAGTTTAATGGTGTCTCTCCGCCCTGCATAAGTTTAATGGTGTCTGTCTGTCCTGCATAAGTTTAATGGTGTCTCTCCGTCCTGCATAAGTTTAATGGTGTCTCTCCGTCCTGCATAAGTTTAATGGTGTCTGTCTGTCCTGCATAAGTTTAATGGTGTCTGTCTGTCCTGCATAAGTTTTATGGTGTCTGTCTGTCCTGCATAAGTTTAATGGTGTCTCTCCGCCCTGCATAAGTTTAATGGTGTCTGTCTGTCCTGCATAAGTTTAATGGTGTCTCTCCGTCCTGCATAAGTTTAATGGTGTCTCTCCGTCCTGCATAAGTTTTATGGTGTCTGTCTGTCCTGCATAAGTTTAATGGTGTCTGTCTGTCCTGCATAAGTTTTATGGTGTCTGTCTGTCCTGCATAAGTTTAATGGTGTCTCTCCGTCCTGCATAAGTTTAATGGTGTCTCTCCGCCCTGCATAAGTTTAATGGTGTCTGTCTGTCCTGCATAAGTTTAATGGTGTCTCTCCGCCCTGCATAAGTTTAATGGTGTCTGTCTGTCCTGCATAAGTTTAATGGTGTCTCTCCGTCCTGCATAAGTTTAATGGTGTCTCTCCGCCCTGCATAAGTTTAATGGTGTCTGTCTGTCCTGCATAAGTTTAATGGTGTCTGTCTGTCCTGCATAAGTTTAATGGTGTCTCTCCGCCCTGCATAAGTTTAATGGTGTCTGTCTGTCCTGCATAAGTTTAATGGTGTCTCTCCGCCCTGCATAAGTTTAATGGTGTCTGTCTGTCCTGCATAAGTTTAATGGTGTCTGTCTGTCCTGCATAAGTTTAATGGTGTCTCTCCGCCCTGCATAAGTTTAATGGTGTCTCTCCGCCCTGCATAAGTTTAATGGTGTCTGTCTGTCCTGCATAAGTTTAATGGTGTCTCTCCGCCCTGCATAAGTTTAATGGTGTCTCTCCGCCCTGCATAAGTTTAATGGTGTCTGTCTGTCCTGCATAAGTTTAATGGTGTCTCTCCGCCCTGCATAAGTTTAATGGTGTCTGTCTGTCCTGCATAAGTTTAATGGTGTCTCTCCGTCCTGCATAAGTTTAATGGTGTCTCTCCGCCGTGCATAAGTTTAATGGTGTCTGTCTGTCCTGCATAAGTTTAATGGTGTCTGTCTGTCCTGCATAAGTTTAATGGTGTCTGTCTGTCCTGCATAAGTTTAATGGTGTCTGTCCGCCCTGCATAAGTTTAATGGTGTCTGTCTGTCCTGCATAAGTTTAATGGTGTCTCTCCGCCCTGCATAAGTTTAATGGTGTCTCTCCGCCCTGCATAAGTTTAATGGTGTCTGTCTGTCCTGCATAAGTTTAATGGTGTCTCTCCGCCCTGCATAAGTTTAATGGTGTCTCTCCGCCCTGCATAAGTTTAATGGTGTCTGTCTGTCCTGCATAAGTTTAATGGTGTCTCTCCGTCCTGCATAAGTTTAATGGTGTCTGTCTGTCCTGCATAAGTTTAATGGTGTCTGTCTGTCCTGCATAAGTTTAATGGTGTCTGTCTGTCCTGCATAAGTTTAATGGTGTCTCTCCGTCCTGCATAAGTTTAATGGTGTCTGTCTGTCCTGCATAAGTTTAATGGTGTCTGTCTGTCTTGCATAAGTTTAATGGTGTCTGTCTGTCCTGCATAAGTTTAATGGTGTCTCTCCGTCCTGCATAAGTTTAATGGTGTCTGTCTGTCCTGCATAAGTTTAATGGTGTCTCTCCGTCCTGCATAAGTTTAATGGTGTCTGTCTGTCCTGCATAAGTTTAATGGTGTCTCTCCGTCCTGCATAAGTTTAATGGTGTCTCTCCGTCCTGCATAAGTTTAATGGTGTCTCTCCGCCCTGCATAAGTTTAATGGTGTCTGTCTGTCCTGCATAAGTTTAATGGTGTCTGTCTGTCCTGCATAAGTTTAATGGTGTCTGTCTGTCCTGCATAAGTTTAATGGTGTCTGTCTGTCCTGCATAAGTTTTATGGTGTCTGTCCGCCTGGCATAAGTTTAATGGTGTCTGTCTGTCCTGCATAAGTTTAATGGTGTCTGTCTGTCCTGCATAAGTTTTATGTTGTGTGAAAAGTTAAGATTGTCTCATCTGATGCCCATTAGATTTTATGCATAGTCATATCTATAAAACGAAAATCCTTGCTAATGTTTGTAAAATTTGATAAAAAAAAACATTGTTTAAAGCAAAAGAGCAGATAAACAACTGTCATATTCCTGATTTGGCACTGGCATTTTTCTAAACAAATTGTGGGTTAAATCTGGTTTTCTTTGGCTTGTTTATAAATATTCCATTTGTATGAGAATTGTTCAATATTCCATATTATTGTATAGCAATATAATATTCCCCACAAAAAGTAACCAAAAGTTAGCGTGCAATAAATTCTAATATTGCACTAGTGCAATAAATCTTCAAAATTCATGACGTCATCAACGACAAAATCTTAGTTTAAACAAATTTTGACTTTCAAATATTATATTGCTATACATTAAAAGGGTTATTGCATGAATATTGGGGAATATTGTCCCTCGTAGAACAAATATTGCACTCGCAAGCTCGTGCAATATAAAGTTCTACTCGGGACAATATTCCCCAATATTCATGCAATAACCCTATAATATTGTCAAATTAGGGGATCAACAATAACATACTTAATTGTTTTTAAGTTGCCATATCTGGAATCTAGCAGCATGCATCGCAGACATACAATCCAGCTTTATTTAACGTTCAATAGATATCAGAAGATGTGGTATGAGTGCCAATGAGACAACTCTCCATCTAAGTCACAATTCGTAAATTAAAGTAAATCATTATAGGTCAAAGTTTGGCCGTCAGCACGGAGTCTTGGCTCACACCGAACAAACATGCTAACAATCGATTCCAACAAATACGCAAGCCAAAAAAAAAAAGATTATGTAGTTAATTATAAAGCCAGTATAGTTAAGCATAACTAAGGAGCCCCTTGAGTGTCATGTAAATATAAAAATGCTAGTTTGCCGGATATTAAATCTTGCACGCACCAGATTGAAACTCATGCGCACGACTTTTGATTGTGCATGATTTTCAAGCTAGCGCGCATGACTTTCAAACACGTGCTCAAGACTTTCCATAATGGTGTTTACGACCTTCAAGATCTGGTGCGCATGACTTTAAAACTGGAATTCATAACTTTAAAACTGAAGTTCATGACTTCAAACTATTTCGCATGACTTAAAAAAATTGTGCGCAGGATTTTCAAACTGGCGCGCACGACTTTCGTAGATGATGTGAAACTTTAAGAACTGGCGCACATGACTTTCAAACTTGTGTTCCTGACTTGTTCATATGACTTTCAAAGCGGCGAGCACAACTTTCAAACTCGTGTGCACCAGTTCAAAAGTCGAGCGCGCTAGATTTTGAAAGTTATGCGCACCAGTTGTTTTTTTATGTCTGTATGCGCACCAGCTTAAATGTTCGGCAAAAAAAGATATTTTTGTTAACTTGGCACTTAAGGGGCTCCGCAAGAGACTCTTCTCATAATGACATATACGCTAATCCGATAAAGTTCATAAAAATGTAAAATATTAGTAAAAAGATATACAAAAGATCACAAAGGAAACTACGCTATATAAATTATTATGCGTCCTTATCGCACTGCTGGACCAACCCACATAAAGAACGCTAAAAGTAAAAACTCTGAAAGCTGAATGAACATTTACCGAACCACGACAAGAGGAATACGATCAAATGGAATATAATTCTATAGTTGTACAAGTAAATCAAAGTGCTGAAGTAATGAACATCGAATGACCGCAAGTTCTTGTGCATGGTCCGACAAGCACTTATCTTAGTAAATAAAATCACATCTCTATACCTGAAAGTGAGGTTAATGTACAGATGTAATTTTTTTCTTGGGGCGTGGATGATAAATTAATGACAGGGAATTATACCTTATCGTAATGACTATTATATTGTAGTGATACACACCAGTATACTCTGGTTTATTATAGTTATATATTATATTAATATTTGTATATTATAGTTCCATGTATATATAATTTCCATACATTTGTTTACAATTCTATTTCACTATATTAATAATAGTGCAGTGCAAGTGCATGGTGCACATTCTTCTGTAATAATTCGATTTTTCTAATAGATTGGATTTGAGAAGGCATAAGTATTTTCCCGCTAAAAATGTTTAATCTCCCATGCAGAGTTATCGTTCCTTAAGATTACAAACGTTCTTGAAATATTCTTCCGCATGCGTATGCATAGATATTAATGATTTTTTACTTATATGTATTGAAAGATACATATATATCTATTTTTTTTCGATAATTAACGCTCGTAGAGGTCCTTTTTGGAAATCAACTTTATATCTAGACACCTTTTTAGATATTGTTGTAACTCTCGAGGTAAAGGGTTGAATTTAGAAAAAATAAATGAACGATTGAATGTCCATTCTTATTAAAATAGTTGCACGCTACTATAAGTTGAAGAATATCAATTGGTTAACAAAATTTTATTTTCTAATTATTAAGTCTGGTCACGCATTGTCTTTCACGATCAAAATAATGCGTTACCTGATCATTTACGATCAAGTTTGATGAAACATTGACAAAATTCAAAGTTTTCACAAACAAATGAACGGTTTCAAGGGAATGCTTGATCACCGTTAGCTATTCTTTCACGATCAATTATCTCGATAAACCGATTGAATCCCGTGAATAAGCACCATGAACTGTAATTATCTTCCAATCGGTCTTAAATACAAGGCTCTGGATCTAAACCACTTGGTTGGGATCTTATCCGATAAGCATAACCCATTGGTATACTGGCAACTTGAAGATGTCCACCCATCTCATATATTTATAAGCATAACTTATTGGTATACTGGCAACTTGAAGATGTCCACCCATCTCATATATTTATAAGCATAACTTATTGGTATACTGGCAATTTGAAGATGTTACCATCTCATATATTTATAAGCATAACTTATTGGTATACTGGCAACTTGAAGATGTCCACCCATCTCATATATTTATAAGCATAACTTATTGGTATACTGGCAACTTGAAGATGTCCACCCATCTCATATATTTATAAGCATAACTTATTGGTATACTGGCAACTTGAAGATGTCCACCCATCTCATATATTTATAAGCATAACTTATTGGTATACTGGCAATTTGAAGATGTTACCATCTCATATATTTATAAGCATAACTTATTGGTATACTGGCAACTTGAAGATGTCCACCCATCTCATATATTTATAAGCATAACTTATTGGTATACTGGCAACTTGAAGATGTCCACCCATCTCATATATTTATAAGCATAACTTATTGGTATACTGGCAACTTGAAGATGTCCACCCATCTCATATATTTATAAGCATAACTTATTGGTATACTGGCAACTTGAAGATGTCCACCCATCTCATATATTTATAAGCATAACTTATTGGTATACTGGCAACTTGAAGATGTCCACCCATCTCATATATTTATAAGCATAACTTATTGGTATACTGGCAACTTGAAGATGTCCACCCATCTCATATATTTATAAGCATAACTTATTGGTATACTGGATACTTGAAGATGTCCACCCATCTCATATTTATAAGCATAACTTATTGGTATACTGGCAACTTGAAGATGTCCACCCATCTCATATATTTATAAGCATAACTTATTGGTATACTGGCAACTTGAAGATTTCCACCCATATCATATATTTATAAGCATAACTTATTGGTATACTGGCAACTTGAAGATGTCCACCCATCTCATATATTTATAAGCATAACTTATTGGTATACTGGCAACTTGAAGATGTCCACCCATCTCATATATTTATAAGCATAACTTATTGGTATACTGGCAACTTGAAGATGTCCACCCATCTCATATATTTATAAGCATAACTTATTGGTATACTGGCAACTTGAAGTTGTCCACCCATCTCATATATTTATAAGCATAACAATGAATAATAATTAAGCACCACGGACTGCAGCTATCTCCAAAAAGATCTAAAAATATAGCACCAGGGTCTAAACCACTTGCTTTGTGATATTATCTGATAAACACAACCCATTGGTCCAGTCTGCAAGTTGGAGTTGACCCTTTGTAGTTAAATATACTGTCTAATGGATGGGTGCACGCGAGGGTGGACGATCAAGTAACAAGAAAATAAGGCTGAAAATTCGGGAGACAATTTCTTAGCAAACAGAGGATTTGACGTATCAAAAAGTGTAAAGACTTTTGTATGCGAAAGTGAAAATTTCTGCATTTTCCAAGGGAATAGGTTAGTTATTTTTTTTTTAGATAAAGCCAACAAGAAAAGTGCTCATGCCTGTGTTCGCATACAAGTTGAACTTGTACAAAACAATTGTACAATTCTAGTCGGTTAAAGAGCTCACCAGAGCTCATGTTTTCTCTGTTATAATGTATATATATGCCGACTCTAAATAAAATTTACTTACTTACTATATTCTACAAAAAATATTGCTGATTGACCCTCTAAAATTACATGTGTCCGGTTCTACTAATTAGCGCCCGAGAGCGCACGGGTGAAGAAAACGCGCCCGGAAGAAAGAAAAAGCGCCCGGGGAAAAGAAAGGGCGCCCGGGAGAATAAAATAATAATATGTATGATAACAATAAATGTTTTCCTGAATAAAAAAAAAAAATTATCCGTTATATAAATGGGGATTTTACAGAATTACATGCATCATGCATGTGTCACTGAGGTGAATCAGTTTGTAGATACGACACCCCTCCCCCAATGGGCCATTCCAGTTAATGTCTGCTAAAGGGGTATGGATGGTCCTTTCTGAGGGGTGTGAAATTTCTACATCTTAGGGGTAAATTTTTTAGGTTTTTCATCTGACACGTACACTTATACGCAAAAAACTTCTGAGGGTCTTGCAACAGTAAATAATTAAAAATGATTACATCCTAGGAGTTACAAAAATGCCTATGTCAGATCTTAGGGGTGCTTTGGAATGTAGATAGTTTCGTATCATGCATTATCTGGTATTGTATTTAAAATTCTGATGGGTAATATCCTTGCAGTAAAAATTTCAAGTAGGTCATGTTTTCCCATGAACGTCCATCCACCCAATATGAAGAGAAACTCTACATCTGATAGGTCTTAATTTTTAGATCCGATAGGTAGTTTTTCATGATGTTTTTTTTCTGATACGTATGATAAAAAATCTCCCCATCCATCCCCACCTGTCAGAAATTAACTGGAATGGCCCAATTCTAGACCCTCACTGAGGTGACAAAGGAAAAGATTCTCCTGTTGGGGAAATGGTAGCATTCAGTCAATATTCATTGGCAAATTTATGTGAATCAATTGCTCCATTTGACTTATTTTTTTTATAGACATTCATGAATAAAACAACGAAATTTTGTTAACTCGGACCAGTTTTTAAGACTGTTAAATAAAAAAAAATGTTTGGACGTTTTTATAATAAAAATCTATATATACCGTGAAAAATTATTTACTATTTATTTTTTTATGTTGTTACATGTAATATGCTCTAGATAATTTGCAATGGTGCAGCCTAGGTATTTTGTAGATGTTTAGCGTGGATCTTCAGCGTAGGTTGTATATGTAAAAACAAAGAAACTGGGGGCCTAGGACTGATCCTTGGATACTCCAGATTCTAGTTTCATTCTGTCTAATGTTTCGAATTCTAATAAAAATGAACACACGGTTGTATCATGTTGTTCAAAAAATGAAATATCCACCAGTATCATTTGTATTGTTTCAATGCCCATGGAGACAATATCAAAGAAATAAACTTTGGAAATGCAAGTTTTAGCCGCATGTTGAGTAAAAATTTAAATGCTTATGTAACTATCTCATTAGTACAGTGGCGTCACTTGCGTACTAAATTCCATGAAAGATAATTAAGGTGGATAAGGATGTTTTGTTAAAAAAAAATCCTCCAATAGATTTCTACAATATTTATCATTTTGCAAGATTAGGGTGTCCTCAGCAAAATATGAAAGTATTATGACCACTTTCTTGGTAAATAAGGGAGATAACCCACCATGAGTTACCCCCCCTAATGATGATTTCCTCAATTTCCCAATAAAACACTAATTTCATGTTAATTTTTTAATTTTTTACAGTTAAAACATTTTTTTTCTACATAATTATAAAAAATAAATTTGTTTCATATAATAATAATTGGATGTGTGCTTTACTTTCAGTTACAATCTGTGAACGGGGTAAAAATAACACATTTTGATGAAAATTGGCACTTCTGTAGGAGCCAATTATGCAAATTAGGTCACCCTGTACAAAAAACCACCCAATAGTTTTTTTTTAAATACAAGCATTTTGAAGGTCTATACCTAAGCATTGTTTAAGCATAATATGAACATACATTTCTTACCTCATTTATTGTCTGTACTGTATACTGATAATTGAAGTAAAGTGTCAAAATTTGGAAAATTGACTTAAAATACCATTTAATAGATAAACTGTCATAAATTAGTAATTAAAATTGATGAAAAATGTATGGTGAAAGGGAGTTTGTTCTGTCAGTCATTCTAAATAAACAAAACCTTAACATGGACCTGCCAAAAAAAAAGAAGATGCCCTTTGGGTATCAGTCTGTCCGTAAGTCAATCTGTTCAGATCAGGTTCTGGTTGTAACATTTTTGTCTTTTTATGTAGGCTATTGATATATGGTATAAGGGTAGCTCAGCTCCAAAGGATGTGTTACTACCATGATAAGTGACTTTTGACCTTGAACTTTGACCTCAAGGTCAATTTAATGATTCTTTTTTTTCTAGAACTGTAACTTTTGTCTTTTGATGTAGGCTTAACTGCTGCTTTTGATATTTTGTATGAATGTAAATCAATTCATGAAGATGTGTCATGCACCATAGTGACCATAGTATTTTTGACCTTGAACAAAGACTTCAAGGTGAAAATGATTTCCATATAAACAAATTTTTGTTTGCAGGTCTTAAAGTGACAAAAACTTTGCACACATGATAATGCTATGACTACCCCACACTTGTAAAATTCAAAGTATTGATAACAGGATGAAGGTATTGGACAGACCTAAAAAGTAACTACACGTTTCAACTTATCACTGTCAGGGTGTTGTATTGGCCAATTACGAATAATGAAGTCATTAATTCTGCCAAGTATTTTCTGTAAGAAAAAATATTCGACCTTAAATGTTACAAGTACCAGCAATTAGGAAGTAGTTTTCAGACAGACCAAAAAGTGCTAACATTACATCAGACAACTCATGATTATTGGTTCTCACTTCTATAGATTGAATGTAATAAACAATTAATTTCTCCAAAGGCAACAATGGTTGCCTTTTTTCAAGATACAGAATCAATCCTCCCTATATATTGCTCCTTATTCTAAATAGGGACTATGTTGCGAATACTTAGATGCTTTCCCTTTTGGGGCCCTAACCAAACGCTGAAAAGATACAGTGCAAATGAAGCATCTGTTTTACACTAATCAGAGATCAGTAAAGGGCCCAAGATATGTTAACTGGTTCTTAGTTAGAAGTATAAACTGAACAAACACAGGTTTGGGACAAAGAACCAGTTTAATATTTTCTTTGCATATCAATAAAGCAATACATGTAAACATAATTACAAACAAAGCAAATTCCAGTTGAAAATCTGTGGTACTCCTAACACAAAGTACATAATAACTGTGAGTTCTAATAATAAAAAAATAACATGCACTCATATGGACCTGATTAGCCATAATCTCAATTCTGAATACCATGTTATGTTCATAAAATGGTTGTGCCAATACAATCTGGTAACAAATAGATGTAATACCACCATCATGACCATTGATTTTCCTAAACAGTCCTTGTTAAATTTGCACTTTTCAAAGAATTGTACAGAATTTTTTTTTTTAAATGAAATATACTTTCTTTGACACATTTTGTGTGTTAATGTGCCTGTTCTAACTCAGGAGTCTGTAATTCAGTGGTTGATGTTTGTTTATGTGTTACATGTACATATTGGTTTCTCAATTATTTTTTGTACATAAACTAGACTGTTAGTTTTCCCCATTGAATTGTTTTACATTGACATTTCGGGACCTTTTTATAGCTGACTTTGTGGTATGAGATTTGCTCATTGTTGAAAGCAGTACAGTGACATATAGTTGTTAATTTTGTGTGTCATTTTGTTCTCTTGTGGAAAGTTCTGTCATTGGCAATAATACCACATCTTTTTTTCCATATTTAGCATGAGTAAGGTTGTATCCTGTCCAGCACTAGTACTATAGAAAAAGATGACACTGTACATTATACATTGCATGTAAGAAACTAACCATCACTGGATATTAACCGATAAAATTTTCCTACGCAACTGGTTGTTACTTTCTATGATTTGGTGGTACATGTGTATTACATCAATAACAAGTTATTCCTCAGTACATGTAAAATGTTTAGTAAAACATGTGACTGTTTTGGCATTAAAGCCATGCTCTAACAAAATAGATTTGAGGCCATTTTCACTGTCTCTGTTAAATGCTAACTGTAGATGTTTCAGACAAAGTCCACTGTGTGCTAATTTTCTAGCTGTTAGCTTGGTGATGCGTGAGGCCCTTATCAAGGGAATGTAAGAATCTGTTAGCAAAGCTGAATTGAATGGAAAAACATCCTTTTCTGAATATTCAAAGTGAGCAAGAAGTTGAAATAGACTTGTGACATCAGCACATGCATTGTGAGCATCATATTCTACGCCAAGTAATTTTGTGACCAATGTTTGTTGTTTATGATTTCCTATGTCTTTAGTTTTGAATTTCCTTCTTGCCAATTTTATTGTATCAATGCACCCATAAATATGTAACATGAATTCTGAAAGAAGACTGTGCTGACGTAGTTTGTTCATCAATATGGGAATGTCAAACGAAGCAATGTTGTGACCGAAAAGAATTGGTTTCTTCTTTTTGCTGATAAACTCAATAAATTCTAGGAGTACAATCTGAATATCTCTGCTTTTAACTGGTTTACCATGATGGTACATCTGATCACAAGAAAAATCAAAAGTCAATCCTGTTATTTCTGATGATTTGGGTGAAATAACCTCCCTAGGTGATACATACTCATTAAAAACAGTGGTTCCATCAAATGCAGCCAGCTGAGTTATATCAGACTTCCTTGATAATCCTGGAACAAAAATAAACAAATATTGCATTAATAATTAAAAGTGTATCTATCCCGAAATGTGAGATGACTTGTTCCATATATCAAGTTTGGTTAAATTTTGCTTTAAATACTGTTTTTGTCATATTAATTTTTCTAATTTAAAAAATGATTTAAGCGGCAGCAAGTTTTAAATGGTGGACTCTATAAAAACTTATGGCTTCTTGAAAAGTGCATCCAAATTTATGGGAGTCAAATTTCTTGATTGCAAGAAAAAATGTTTCAATTTCAGCAGGTTCTAATTTTAGCAGTCCACCCTATTTTCACATGAACATTATATTGCAATTTCATTTTCATCTAACTTATTGCTTATTATATCTGTCAAGTTCCTCATGAATAAAGCAAAATTTAAATCAAAGCCTATAGTGTATGCTGTTAAACTGTAATCCATGTCAATTTTATTTTTCATGATGTAAGGGACTTAACTCCCAACAAACATCAGTAATATATCACTTTATTCCAAGATTATCATTGAAGTATTCCCAATACAATGGACGTTTACTACGCTTTATGTTATGTCACTTTCATCTATTTCACTGAATTACAATTACATTGTAAGCTTATTTCACTTACTAACAATAGCAATGTAAGTTTTAAGGTCATGGTAACTTTATTCCAAGCATCAATATTTGATTAAAGAATCACTAATAAAGTCATGAAAGTAGGCAAATCATGTATCTTGTGTGCCATTATTTTAGCCTGCTATTTGTGATTCAATTTGTTTGTTTACACTTACCTGTTGTTTCTAAATCAAAAACTACTACTGATTCTTCTCCTCCAAACTTCATCTTCGATGGAATAGTTTCTGTGTCAATATGTTCTTGCACTTCTATTTCTCCTCCATAGGTGTCTCCCTCTTTTACTGATTCTCGCTGATTATCTTTCAATTTCTTGGACTAGAAACAATAAAAAAAACATTTAAGAACAATTATGGAAAAAGTGATTCAGATCTATGCAAATGCACAGTGGGATGTTTAGAACAATTGCTATTTTAAGTTGAAACATTTAATGTCTCCTTCCAATCAAAATTGAGAGCCAGAGAATTCTCCATCTGTGGGTTTTCAACCAAAATGTTAATAAACTTTAAGACTTGTGGCTAAGTTTGATCAAATTTGGCCCAGTAGTTTCAGAGGAGAAGTTTTTTTGTAGAAGATTACAAAAATTTACGAAAAATTGGTAAAAACGACTATAAAGGTCAATAACTCCTTAAGGGGTCAACTGACCATTTTGGTCATGTTAACTTTTTTGTAGATCATACTTTGCTGAATATTATGATGTTTACAGTTTATCTCTATCTATAATAATATTCAAAATAATAACCAACCAGTTGCTTCGCAGGGCGCAGCATTATACGACCGCAGATGTAGAACCCTGAACAGATGGGACAAGTATGGACACAACTTTTAAGTTTGATACAGCTATAAATGTGGATTGTGATTAAATAGTTGACTCAACATAGGTTTATGTCACATTATGATTTTGGACCCTTTGGACCTTAATGTAGACCAATTTGAAAACTGGACCAAAAATTAAGAATCTACATACACAGTTAGATTTGGCATATCAAAGAACCCCATTTATTCAATTTTTGATGAAATCAAACAAAGTTTAATTTTGGACCCCGATTTGGACCTACTTGAAAACTGGGCCAATAATTAAAAATCTAAGTACATTTTTAGATTCAGCATATCAAAGAACCCCAAGGATTCAATTTTTGTCAAAATCAAACTAAGTTTAAGTTTGGACCCTTTGGACCTTAATGTAAACCAATTTGAAAACGGGACCAAAAATTAAGAATCTACATACACAGTTAGATTCAGCATATCAAAGAACCCCAATTCTTCAATTTTTGATGAAATCAAACAAAGTTTAATTTTGGACCCTTTGGGCCCCAAATTCCTAAACTGTTGGGACCAAAACTCCCAAAATCAATACCAACCTTCCTTTTATGGTCATAAACCTTGTGTTTAAATTTCATAGATTTCTATTCACTTATACTAAAGTTATAATGTGAAAACCGAGAAAAATGCTTATTTGGGCCCCTTTTTGGCCCCAAATTCCGAAACTGTTGGGATCTCAACTCCCCAAATTAATACCAACCTTCCCTTTGTGGTCATAAACCTTGTGTCAAAATTTCATAGATTTCTATTTACTTAAACTTAAGTTATTGTGCGAAAACCAAGAAAATGCTTATTTGGGCCCTTTTTGGCCCCTAATTCCCAAAATGTTGGGATAAAAACTCCCAAAATCAATCCCAACCTTCCTTTTGTGGTCATAAACCTTGTGTTAAAATTTCATAGATTTCTATTCACTTTTACTAAAGTTAGAGTGCAAAAACTAAAAGTATTCGGACGACGACGACGACGACACCAACGTGATAGCAATATACGACGAAAAATTAAAATTTTTGCGGTCTTATAAAAACTGCAAAATTTCTTAAAATTACCAATTTAGTGGCAGTAACTCAACAACAGGTTCTCCAATTCATCTGAAAATTTCAGGGCAGATAGATGTTGACCTGATAAACAATTGTGCCCACACCAGATTTGCTCTAGATGCTTTGGTTTCAGAGATATAAGCCAAAATCTACATTTTACCCCTATGTTCTATTATTAGTAATGGTGGCCATCTTGGTTGGTTGGCAGGGTCACCAGACATATTTTTTTTAACAAGATACCCCAATGATGATTGCGGCAAAGTTTGGTTAAATTTGACCCAGTAGTTTCAGAGGAGAAGATTTTTGTAAAAGTTAACAGACGACAACAACAGACGAATGACGCAAAGTGAAAAGAAAGGCTCACTAGGCCCTTCAGACCAGTCGAGCTAAAAAAGGCCTACCTTTATTGTGAGTCTTTTTCTTTTGAAATTAGTAGTTGACTGTGTTTTCCTAATCTGTTTACGCCTTCGATCCTTTCGAATTCCATGAAGTATGGTCAAATGTCCAGGAGAGAGTAGAGAATTCTTATTCACCTGAAAAGAATGAAGACATTTGCATGTAATGTATTAAATTGATCTATTTTGAATGATTCATTTACTTTAAAGATATATAAAATTTAGAATGTAGAGAAAAAAGTACAGATCTGAAGAAAACAAAATATCTAAAAAAAATATAATTATAGAATAACTACACATCAATTCACCAATGTATACATGTAGTGTGTGAGTTAATTATCAGTGTTGTTTGGTCATGAGTTAAATATTTTTCTCTATTTGAATTTTTGTATTAGTTACTCTTTTTATTACACTGGCAAATGGCATTTTTTCTTCTGAATATAAGGTAGAAAATGTAAGGAACTATATCTTTCACAATTTGTTTTGATCCAACATCATGACAAAACCTACAGTTGTATGGTGTCAGGGGATTGAAATAACAACATTTATACACAGAATTATACGACTTTTAAAACTTTCTTTTTCTCTTTTTACTTTCTCTCCTCTTTTTACCATTATGAAAGCTAGTATTATATTCTATAAACTGTTTGCTTTATATGCATGTCCATTATATTATACTATTATTGAAATTTTATATTGTATTATGGAGATGACTTCATAAGTATGATTTACTTGTGTCTAATCCATTTTGCTTTAATTAAGCAAATAAAATAAGTTTAAACATGTTAAACTAAGCATACATAATAAAGCCCCTAAATACATTTACCTTGCTTAACCAACCATAGCCTTCATTCTTTTGCATCACAGCTGAAGACACCCTAGCTTTTAATGATTTAGTCCCTCCATAAAACCTGAAAAAATCCCATAAATAAATGTTCAACATACAAACAAAATAGTTTATGCTCCACAAAAATAAAACACATAAATATGTCTCTCTGTTGCAGCTAGTCCTGGAAAATGACAGTTAGTGGATCGTAACTGTGGGGCATATGCATATAATGGTAAAGGAACTAAGATGAGCTTGAATTCATAGCTATCACAGTCTTCAACATTAATGACATTGACATGATTTTACAAAAAAAATATTCATGTTTTCCATTTTTAATGACAAAGTTAGACATTAAACACCCCAGATTGCATTGCACAGTTACCACACATTATTGGAATACCAGAGAGTGTGTCACTTACAATTTTCATGTGTCTTACAAAAAGTTCTGTTTAAAACTGGAATTGTTTTACTTTGAAATTTTAAATTACAACATTGAAGACAAGGAAAATTTGTGCAAACAAAGACTTCTATTTCATTTTTTAAACAGTTGCAGAGATTTTGACCATAATCAAAAGAAATCCTAAAGTAATGTTAGGCATACCTGTTTTTTGGGGCAAAACTAGCAACACTGTTGTTGAAACTTTCGTTTGACTGTGTTGACCCTAGATTTAACAGCCTATCTGCTCTTTCAATATAATTTTGTGCCAACTTGTCCAGCTCTTCCCTCAGCTTGTCTCCAGAAAGGGCTTTCCCATTGGGTAAATGTTTGAATCTGTAATATTTATAAACAAACAGAAAATGAGATTGCACTGCCACTGGGTTTTTTTCTACACTAATAGCAGAATTCTAAAAATGTTATTCAGTCTAATGATCTTTTTTGTTCTGAACACATCTACAAGTAACTGTAGTAAATATTAATATGACATGTGATCAAATGTGAAAAATTAAATCCTTATTAAAGTTTATTTTCAATCCACACTGTACAATGCTGTACTTTTAGAAGAAAGAAGTTTTGAAAGTTATCAGATGGGCCAAGACAAAGATGGATACATGATTAATACATAATGATGACAATAGTTCACACAGCCCTACAATTGTTTTAATTATACATATACTTTACTGAACTCTAGGAAATAAGAACTTGTAAAAAATTATTGCAGCATTGAAACATTAAATGATCACTTCATCAGGCCAGGGATCAATGTTATGGTATAAATTACCTAAATTTAGTTGGATCTTTAACATATGTACACCAAGTTGGACTGCACTGTTCATGGTGTCCAAAAATATGTGGCACTATAGTGGCCAGTTCTGTCTTCATTGATTGTTTACTATTTTGGTGTTTAGAAATAGTATACATAAAACACCGCACTATATAGGGAATGACTTTTGCTGATTTTAACTGTTTGTAGTTTTTTGACAGACCATATAGACGTTTGGACAGATTTTTCTTTACATGTGTTTTGTCATCTTTTTTAATAATTGAACGAGGCAGTCTTGATTGGGTTGTAGCATCATTATCCGCATGTAAAGTCCCAACCGTATATCCATCCTCAGCAAGCCTTTGGATCATTGAACATGCCATGTCTGGCTCCATACCTTTGCTTGATCCTGCAATACCATAGATGCCAACCCCCTTTTGACACAATTCGTAACAAACTATCAAATTTTCCGTATTTTTGAAAAGTTTTCAGTAATCATTCATAAACTTGCATTTACCAATAAAAATTACTGACAAGTGGTTGCTAAATGATGTGCACTAAAATTTGTCGTTCAACATGTTGTCTTTAGTATGTATTCCATTCATTAATTTTGTAGATGTTCTCCACTCGTACATTTTCGTTTTGTCAAGGAGAGGTAGAGAAAGGGGAAAAGCTACTTTAAAATGCAGGTATGCCTCTTCGGAAGTTAGTTAGTTCCCAACAATAGGCTAATACTCCCGAGAAACCGGAGGCATTACATTGGCGTTTTCTAAGTACCGGACCAGGACAGAAAAGTAATGATAAAAATCCGCGTTTTACAAAATTGAACGGCGATGATTGGGAATCCGTAACTATTTGACTTTGACCGTAATAGCGTAGTTTTTATCGCAAAATCGGAAAAACTACGGAAAAATCGTAATGGTTGGCATCTATGCAATACAAAATAAAAATAAAGTCAGTGTGTCCAATAATTTGTAATACTGTGAAAAACTGTTGACAAATTAGAGGTACAAATGTACATTATACACATGATATACATTATCATTATTGACTTTTCTTGAGGTGTACTCAAGGGCTATACACAGACATGGTCACTGGTTTCTTCTGCAGGGCTCGACATTAACGTTTGTCCGATTGTCCGGGACAAGTGGACACAGGTGTCGGGCAAGTAGATTCACCATACTACTTGTCCGATGGGACAAGTGAAAAATCAAGGTCAGATAAAAATAGATCAAATTCAAGACTTATACATTCCCAAAAATATCAATGATTGTTTTATTGATCATACTTAATGAAATAATCATTCATTGATTGAACCAGAGACATATAAAACTTGTATAATATGTCTCTGATTTGGAGTATTGAATGCTGGCAGCCATAGACCAGGGGGATATAAGTAAGGGGAAAGAAACCAATGTTAATGTATCTTCTTAGTATAAGCTTCCTTGAATTAGGAGCACCTCCATATGGAGTTTTACGGTTACCTGTGTCATTTTTGTCTTTTGTGGATAGTTGTCTCATTGGCAATCATACCACATCTTTTTTTTATATTTGATAAGAACAGTGTAACATTCCCATATACTGTTATTAAAATGTGAGCAAAACTCTTTAAAAAAAATTAAATTGTGTCCATATTTTACCGATGCCCTACATGCACTATAAGCTTATGTATTTTCAGTGGATCATGAAATTCGGGTGGAGTATAATAAAAAATAGCAAAGGCCCTATACATATATTGAAGTTGAACAGTCCACCCCTTATTTTCAATGAGTTAATCATTATTCTATACCTGTCCAGTTAACATTACACTCATGTGGTGGCTTTGGTTCATTTTTTCCTATGTAATATTGGCAAATACTACAATTTCTGGTTCTGACGTCAAATTCTACAACTTTCCCAGTATTAATTCCAATTAGACTTGCATGACCTGAAATAGTATGTAGAAAAGGGAGACTCAATATTATTTCATTTCATTTTTAGCTAACATTTTAACGAAAAAGAAGATTTCAAATTGAAAATCTTTGATGGTTTAATAGAGCATGATACCCTGTTTTTTTAAAAGAATAAATTAAAGTTCAATTTTGTGACAATAACTTCTCAACGTAATTTCATAAATCCATAAAAAACAAGAATGTGTCCAAAGTACACGGATGCCCCACTTGCACTATCCTTTTCCATGTTCCATGGACCATGAAATTGGGTAATAATCTAATTTGGCATTAAAATTAGAAAGATCATACTATAGGGAACATATGTACTAAGTTTCAAGTTGATTGGACTACAACTTCATCAAAAACTTCCTTGACCAAAAACTTTAACCTGAAACTCCCATTTTCATTTTCTATGTTCAGTGGACCATGAAATTGGACTCAAAAGTCTAATTTGGCTTTAAAATTAGAAAGATCATATCATAAGCAACAAGTGTACTAAGTTTCAAGTTGATTGGACTTCAGCTTCATCAAAAACTACCTTGACCAAAAACTTTAACCTGAACGGAAGCACAGACAGACGAACGAACAAACAGAGCCACAGACCAGATTCAGTCATCGGCCAAAAAAAAGGAGGTCCAACTCCTGGACCACCCCTCCCTTGATCCTCCTATGATGCTGTTGCAAATTGAACTCCCTCCATTTTTTATTGGCAAAAAAAATAAAAAATTTGAAGAAATTTTCTTTTTAGTTTTTAAAATCTTAAATCATAGATTTCTATTCAATTAAAGTAAAGATATTGTCTGGAAACCAAATGTCTTTGGACTTCTCTAGCTGAGTACAACGACAGGGTCAAGGTGATACCAATATACAACCGCAATATAAAAAAAATTAAAAATGAAATGCAGTTCAAGTCAATGGATATAAACAATTCACAAAATTTTCATGCGAATTTGTTCAAGTGTTTTTGAGTTATTGTCCGACATGGCAATGATCGACGGAGGGACAGACCGACAGACAACTGTATTAACGGGCATATAAAAAAAACCAAAACTATTCATTATAATCTTAAAGTAATATCCAGGTTCACATGGATCCTGAACACAGAGGTTTTTTTGAGCAGGTCCAAAAGGCTAAAACCCTAATGTATACGAGATCAATAAAATAGAAGCCCATCTACACTTCATATCAAAATAACTGATAATATAATTTACCTGTGTGACTATTGTAAGACCAACCAGAACCTCTCTTCTGCCATCCAGCATCGAAGCTTCCCTCTAACTCACTGCACTCTGAACATTCCAGCTCTTCTCTCTGTGCTTCTTTACATGATGCTTCTGCTGCTTCAATGATAACTGGGGCTAGTTCCTTCTGTTTTTTACGTAATGTAGAGGCATCTACTGGAGGAATGTTGCATCCTGTCAGGAAGTTGTTCACATGGCTGGGTCCCATACCTGCATTAATCATGGCTGAAAATGAAAGATTTAAATATTATTTAGTTTCCTAAAAAAAAACATTTACAATATTTGGCTCATACCTGCCAACTTTTCAAATGCCCATGGGGGTTTTACATGAAAGGGGCCTTCAAATATATTATAATGTGTTTTTTAGGCTTCTTCATGCTTTAACAAGCTCATACCCATTGTTTTCTTTAAAATAGTGGACAAAATTGCTCTTACAAAATTACCACTTGGGAGGCTCCATGGGGGAAATCCTCTGCAAATAGTGACAGATGGTGGGTCTTTTGTTATGTCCACTATTCAAATTGTAAATGTTTACCCTTCCTTAATTGAAGGACAATATAAGAAATACGGTGCAGTCCAGTGTATCCACTGACCTAAGACTTATGTCTTCACTTCATTCAACTGATAAAACCTTTTACAAAGTAAATAATAAATTGCAGTGAGTACATTTTATATTTCTGACAATGTACATGTATTTTTTATCTTGCAATTTACACTGGTTATACATATTTGAGTTCAGCATTAGTTGTTTAATACCAACAGATTGCCTCCGATTGTTTAAAAGAAATCAAGATAATTGAAACGTGAACTACAGATCTAGTCAGAGGGGACCCCAAAAATTGAAAATGAACAGTTCTAAAGAAATTCATGTATCCATATTTCAGTTACTGATTGCTCAACTTGGAAACATGTACAAATAAAGCAACACAGGGTGTTGATAGTTCATGAGTTGTGGTATATTTGCAATTGGGCCCCTGAAAAATTTGTATGAAAAGTGTTTATATTGATTATTTTTATATTTCCCCTAGTCCAAATAATTATGACGTCTTGAAAGGCTATTATAATTTTTTTCTTTGACGCCTTACATCGACTGTAAGGCGTCAAAGAAAAAAATTATAATAGCCTTTCAAGACGTCATAATTATTTGGACTATATTTCCCCATGATCATAGTTAAGTAGTTGTCTCTTGAAAACAATCACCATTAGCATTCCTTTTCTATATAATTACCTAAACAAACTTTGTAGTTGATATCAAAGCCTTTGCCGTTGCTCTTCTTCCCTGTTGGTACCAGACTGATGTGTTGACAAGCACTGCTCGGACACGAGATATATAAAAAAACTAGCCATCCCATAAATCACCTCATCTTTTATATCAGATAATCTAAGCCATGAACTGCATTTCTCACAGTTCATGGACCTAGCCAGCACATCTAGCTCAACAACCCGTCTTCCTTGGAACCAAGGTTTGGAGGATCCCAGTTCAACATTTTCCCCAACTTCCAAATCAGTTGCATTTACACTTGTAGGTCCTTCTACAAAAACAGCGCCGTAATCATGGTCTTCACCTCGTAATGTTTCCTTACTATTCATTTTTCTCATACGGTCCGCCTTTTTACTTCTTCCTGTAGTAGCCATCTTTCCACGAACACGTTGAGAATACTTGTCGTCTGCCATGTTTGTTGTTTACCGCCGGAGTTTGCAGACGCGGTTCCGGTTCTATATTTACCATGACAATCACGTGACAATTCAAAACATCACGTGACGTAATGTCCTGCTCTACCTTAAATATTTAATGACGTCATAAAATGCTATTACTGTTCATCCAGACGCTTTGAAAAATGATTTTTTAATATTAAAAACAGCTCTTTTTGTCCACTTTGGCTTGCCATAGTGATCAAACGGGAGGCTGCGTCTGGCGTCCTCAACGCCCCTTTTTTTCCTTAGAGTCAAACTGAGAAGAATCTGAGAAGCGACCTGAAATGGGCCCAATTAGTGTTTCAAACTGGTCAGATCTTTCAATCTAATCCGAGTTTCTTTAAAACTGATCCGAGTTTTCCTGGTCCGACTTGTCCCAATCTTGTCATTCAATCAGTGTCTCGTTTTGACAAAGCTTCCTGTTCTAGGAACTTACACTGCTGTCGACCAGTTCTTCTTCTTTATTCTTTCCTCCACTATCTGGAGTACCACTACTTTTGTAGTGTACTATACAAATCCTTGGTTATATCAATTATACACTAATCAATGTCTATTACTTTAAAAGTTCATGCACTGTGGCATATATATACTAAAATCTAAAATTACTTCATGTACCACCAAATTATCAATGTTACTGTGGCAATTTGTTACTCAGCATATAACTCAGCTTTTTATTGTTCATTCTGAATTAAACCAATATGCCATCTTTGTTGGTCATTCACTCAAGTTTCCTTACACTGCACCAGTAGCCTTATATCTCCTACTTCACTAGAAAAAACACACAACAATTAAAGTTGCTTACATAATAGTTACTTTATCACCTATTTGGGACAAAATTTTTATTATCCTAGTATAATTTCCTTATACCTTAATAGAAAAGTATTTTCTTAACTTAATAGAACAACTTAGCCATTTGTATCAACCCTTAAGTTTCCTTACAAACTTAAATTTAAGTAAAAATATCAGAACACAAGGCTTACTTAACATTTAATTGTCATATTAAACCTTAAACTTTTGATTAATAGTAACTTAATAATTTTCTTTATTTTATTTTAAACTATTTAATGATTTTAAATGACTTTAAATGACTTTGCCATCCTAACTGCCAACTAGATCCAGTATAGAGCATCTTTTATGGTGTAGAGCATATACCATTCCTCTTGTTATGGCCTCAATTTTCTCCATAAATGAAAAAGTCTGTATTAAAATTGGAACTTGTGGGCTAGAAACATCCAAAATCACCCTCAATAGCATTGAATTGTTCGAGAAGACAAGATTTCCTATTTCATGATTAAAGTCATAAATCAAAGTTCTTAGCTTTGGAATAAATTGATTCCTCACAGTATCTGTACTAGCACATTGTAGTAAGAAATGTTCAATATCTTCGATCTCATCCATACACAACGGACATATTGCACTTACTTCATACTTATTAAATCTACTACGATTTGATTGCAGTGTATACACTCCTGTAAGTAGTCTAGCTTTTACATTAGCTTTCATAATAGAAATAGAGTCAAGTCCTGTGTTGGCCCAAACGTTATGAACAGTTTCACAATTCATTGACATGGGATGCAAAAAGCGAAGAGTAGACTTTCCTTCTGCCATATTCGTTATCTTCTGTCTCCAGAATGTTTCTATTCTCTTTTTCACATAGTTTTTCCAACTTTCTCTATTTGGAATTGAATTTAGGATGTCAAAAATAGATTCAAATTCATACAATGAGAGTATATCGTTCACATAAATAAACCAGCTATGAGAGGTATTATCCTTCATTACAAGTTGTCTAATACATATCTCCTTCTCTATATCATTGTTTCGCACAATGTTGCCAAAGTTTACTAAAATTTGTCTATGTAAAAACGCTTCTATTGGCATCTGGCCAGACAGAATATATATTGCTGCATCAGCGGTTCGTTCTGGCAAGTTTTGCAGGATTTTAAGTTGTGATTTGTGAAAAAAGTTCAATTCATCCAGTTCCTTTCTGGTAAGTGTTACACAGTCTAGTCCAAAAATTAATCGTGGGCGAACATATGTATTCCATAATTTGATGACTATATTTGGGTTGACTCCATTATATCCGTGCATACCTGCACCCATTAGCGAATAGCAGGTTCGTCTAGCTAATTTGATTCTTTCTGATACCAAACATTTTTCAACTGAATTTCGATTAATTCCGACATGAGTATATGAAACAACATGTTCTATAGGTTTTTCGTGTAAATAAAATTCATCCACACATTTTTCATTTCTTCTACTATTGAAAGTCATAATTTTACTTTTAGCTTCACTAATAAAATATCTATCTTTATTTGCAAAAGTTTCTTGTAAATTTAACATTGTCTGTAATGAAATAGCATCTTCCGCTAATAATACAATATCATCTGCGCATGCTGGTGAGGCAATATGTATCGTTCCAATACGGAGGCCCAAATGTTTGTTTTGATACCAATCTAATAACGGATTAATATAAAGTTTATACAGAGTAGGAGACAAAATACCACCTTGTCTAACTCCCTGTTGCTCATCAAAAGCTCTTGAGAAATGTCCATCCCACTTAACCTTTGATCTCATTTGCTGATACCATTTATATACTACAAACCAATCCTCATCCTTAACTCCAGACTGAAAAAGTTTTAACATTAAAGAATCATGCCACACAACATCAAATGCTTTAGAAGCATCAATAAAGGCTACAAATACTTTCTTTTTACGATCCTTTGCGTCAGCTAGCGCCTCAGTAAGTAGTAAAGCTGCATTTGTTGGAGATACCCGTTTAGTAAAACCACGTTGCAATTTATTTTGAAGTCTATCTAAGTCTGGTGAAATTTTAGACATATGTATAGTCTCAAAAACTTTTCCCATTATACTACATACTGTAATTCGCCTATAAGAATTTGGATCCTGCAAGGGTTTACCATGACTCTTGTGTATTGGAGTAATAATTCCAGACTGAAAAATTTCAGGTACATCTCTTTCTTGTAAAACACGATCAAAAAGAGCTTTTAATATTATAGGTACAATTTGTCCACCACATTTCAAATGTTCACTCATTAGATTTAACTCGTCAGGTGACTTTCCATTTTTCATTTTGTTTATAGCTGCTGTAACTTCATCTAAAGTTGCATATTGCATTCCCTTATTCCCTGAATTTTGTAGTGTCAAAATATTTTGTATATTACGCTTCACAATTTGATGCTGATGATCACAAAATGATGAACTTGTAGATAATGTACTTAATTTTTCGAAATACGATGCCCAGCCATCCCTTATTTCTTCTGAGGACTCAAGATTTATGCCATCAATAACTAATTTAGTTAATTTCTTAACTTGCCCAGTTCTTTGAATATTAATAAGTTTGTAAAAGAGCTTCTGATTTGAAGTATATGAGTCCATTATTTCATAATACAGTTTATATCTATTATTGGCATCCAACTGCCTCTGAGCTTGTCGGAGTTTCTTTTTAGCCAATTTACAGTTCACCCATAAAATGTTAGTTTCACATTTATTTCCCCCATCTTGTTTGAAAATATTATATGCTTGTTTACTGTCATGACAAAGACTTCTCAAATTCATAGGCCACGGCTTTAACTTTCGAACCCTACGTTTTTTAACCTCCTCTGAAGCATCCTCTGCACTTGTTTTAAAAATATCAGCCAGTAGGGGGAAACAACACTTTACCTCAATGCAAGCGCCATCTTGATGCTCGGAAATATCTTTTTCTGTTTACCAAAAGGTTGATCTAGCGGATCATACATATCAGAATGATAAGTAAGTCAGCCACATAATATTTTGAGAACATGAGCTTGCGATCTATCTATATGACAATAATAATCGCACGGAAAAAAACTATCTAAATCAGACGATCAAAAAGTTGTGCTATTGAAAATTATTGAAAGGAAATTGGATTTCAACTTTTTTCAAGAAAATGACATGGACAGTTAAACTATTCTATTTTTTTTTACATAATATCCCGTACACATGGTGTATAAAGTTCTACGCTACTGCTCGATATTGGAAAACAAAAATTAAATCAAACATCAAAATAACGAGTTTGCAGTTGCATTTTGACATTGTTGTTTTATTGATATGCTATTCAAATACCACATCATAAACTATTTACCACACAGTCATGCCGAATCCTTGAAATTTATAGTTCCTAATTAAGTGTTGGCAGAATGTAAGTGAAAAACATCCTAAATTTTATATAATTTACATTGCTTGATATAGTCATGTAATGTTTTTTTTTTTTTACAAAAATGTACCATGTTCGTACTCTCAGTCATTGTTAATTGTCAGGTCAGTTGTAAATTGTTGTATTGCACATGGTAAGCATTTTTGCTCAATTTATAAAGGCACCAACATGCCCAAAGGTGTGGTATGATTGCCAATGGGACAATTTTTACTCTCCACAACCTGTGACACAAGAGACCAAATGACACGAAATTAACATTTCTATAGGTCAATGTACAGCCTACAACAATGAGCAAAGCCCATATTGCAGTCAGCTATAAAGGCCCAGAATGACAAATGTATAACAATTCAAGCGAGAAAACTTACTAATTTGTACGAAAAAAAAACACAAAAAAAATAATTATGTATTAAACACGTCATCAACAAACGACAACAACTGAATTGATAACTCCTGACTTGAGACATGCACATACATGCAGAATGTGGCGGGAATAAACATATTAGCTGGATACCTACCCTCCCCTAACCTGGGACAGTGGTGCAACAATACAACATCAGAACGAACTATAAAAAACAGTTGAAATAGACCTAACTTATATTGTAAGTAAAGTTAGTAAAGAAATCTTTATTTAAAAAGTTTGGTTGCATATATAAATATTAATAGCAAGGAACATTCATGCTCTTAATTAGATCTCTTTAAGGATTATGAACATTTTTGCTAACCATGGAAATTTCCGAGAAAGTCCAGCCTTTCCTTTGTACTGTACATTTCGTAATATTTGACCATTCTATATATATGTATTTGACCATTATATACATGTACATGTATGCTTGATAGATAGAGCATAATTGCATACATTCTAACATGTAGCAATAATTTCCTTTGTAAGACAAGTTTATAAATCAAATTCATGAAATGATTGGTTACAACAAATGTAAATATGGGCCAATTCAAATACATCTTCTAATGTGCATTCGACTTTAGTGACTCACCAGGAGAATTTTTGGAATGTAAAGGTTATTCAGGCCTTTTTGTAAATAACAGACAATTGCATCCCATTATCCCTATTTTCTATGGCAATGCAATAAAACAATAAATAATATACATGTAGCTGGGTTGAAAGGAGTTTTTCCTTGGGTAACATGTATATGTGCAAAATAGCACATCTCTAATACATGTATTCATTATTTTCGCTGTTTTGACATTTTTGATATTTTTGAACTAAAAACATTCCAATTTTTTTTCTTCAAACCTTTAGATTTTGAGTGTTGCAGATGCTGTTCATTATGCAGAGGTATGTGAAATGGAAAGAAAGAGATATATGAACATACAGTGAATGAGTTTTGAATTTAAGTTGTAAGTACATTGTATATATATAATATAATTATTAAAAATGATATATCAGCTTATCAGTGAATGTAAAAACATTTATTAGAGTTCTATATTTCAGTTAAAGTAACAATTTTTGTTATTTGTGTATAAAGCAGCTTAGCTAGGCAAATGTAAAAGTTAGTTTGTTAATACATGTAGTACATTACTCATCTTACAATATCATATTTCTAGAAAAAAATAATTCTATTGGACTGTTTTCCTCTGTCGGATACGCAATTGATATTAGAATGAATCATCAGTAACACAAAAAAAACTTTATCTTCAGAGGCAGATTTAGGGGGCAGTGGCCGACCCCCATCCCATCCCTTTTTTGTGGGTTGATTATATAGGAAATTACTGAAGCATGACTGGAATGGGACCCCTCTGATGACTATTTCTGGATACACATGATGCAATAGTTTTATATTCTTGATTTATATTATCCGATATCTATATGCTTCTCTTTTTCAGGTAAAAATGAGATACACATTGTAAACTGTTTTAACAAGAGCATCAAAAAATTAAAAACAAAGAACAATTCCAGGTCTGAACTTTTGTGGCTGCATGCAATTATTTCTAAAATACCAGGAAACAAGATGTAGCTGCACAGCAGACACGGCAGATCATGAAATTGCATATAAAATAAGGAATGCTACACTAGAATCCAAGAAATCTTTTAACCAAGTCAAGTGTTTATAAGACATGTAATCATGAAAATTCTTACACATATATAAGTATTCACGGTCACATGTAATATCCCAAATATAAGAACTATATGGTATGTGTGACTATGTCATGTTACAACATGTATGCTCAGAATATTTTAATGTCACAAGGAAATGAACTGGATAAATGAAATATTGTCAACCATTTAAATAAAACAGACTGGCTTACATAAAAATCAACTGTATATGTGAAAGTTCAAGTTGAATAAAATTGTCTTGAATTAACATACCATATATTCAAAAGTACTGAATTGCCTTTCTCAGAATTGTGTATGTTTAATACAATGATAGCTGTAGGTTTTATTTTTCTTGGAACTGTATCAATATAAAAAAGGGAGATGTGGTATGATCGCCAATGAGACAAATCTCCACTAGAGACCAAAGTAAACGTTAGAAAATACAGGTCACAGTTACATGTATGTTTGGCATTGTGTAGCAATCTTTGAAAGACACAATGATTAAAAAGTGTAAAATAATTCAAACAAGATAAACAACTATCAATGATTCCTATTAAACCTGCAGCCAACACACTGAAACTAAAACAATGTTCAGTCAATTACAGTCATATTCACAATAGGTACTATTTTGGGTCAACAGAGAATTCAAAATACCATCAAAGGCAATAAAGGTCAACATGAGGACTTAATTTTTCAAATTTGCTCAAAAATCAAAAAGAATGTAAGTTCATAAGACCACACTCATTCTGTGTCAGAAACCTATGCTGTGCAACTATTTAATCACAATCCAAATTCAGTGCTGAATCCAGCTTGAATGTTGTGTCCATACTTGCCCCTAGCCTTCAGGGTTCAACCTCTGCGGTCGTATAAAGCTGCGCCCTGCGGAGCATCTGGTTGGTTATTGCTTAAAACTTAAAACACTTTTCAGTTATATTAATCCTAAGATCTGCATAATTTTTGGTGAAGATTTACAATTTTATCATGAAAATACTAACACATATATTAGTATTCACAGTCACATGTAATATCCCAAATATAAGAGCTATATGGTATGTGTGACTACATGTATGTCATGTTATTTTTGATATTTTAGAGTAATTGTTTGTTTTTTTTTTTATTTTAGAGTAATTGGGTTTTTTGCCAGTCAGGAGCCTGTAATTCAATGGTTTCCGTTGGTTTCTCTGTTTCACATTTGTTTTTCGTTCATTATTTGGTAAATATTTTCATGTTAGTTTTCTCGTTTTAATAGTTTTAGATTTGTCATTTTGGGGTCATATATATATATATATAGAAAATGTAGTAATTGTTTTGCTCATTGTTGAAGGCCATACGGACGTCGTTGACCTATAGTTGTTAATTTCTACATGCCATTTGGTCTCTTGTGGAGAATTGTCTCATTGGCAACCATTCCACATCTTCTTTTTGTATAGCTTGTGACTTTTGTAGCAAAGGCGAGACAGCTATCCTACATTCCGTCGTCGGTGGTGTGGTGTCCATAAAAGTTCACTCTTTGGTGAACGTTTTTGGAATTTTAATAACTTTTTAAAACTGTCCTTGATTTCTACCAAACTTTGAAGGAAGCTTGTTCATGATGTGAAGATCGTAACTATCCAGAATTAAATTTTAAAAAAAATCGGTTTATCCGTACTTTACTTATAAATGGACCTACTTTTTCTGCCAATTACATCCAATCTGGAATAGTTTAAAATTTTAATAACTTGCTTACTTAAACTATTCTGGATTCAGGATTTGTACAGAACTTGAATAGATGTTGGTTTATGATCAAAAGCTATAGTATGGTAACTAGAAGGATATTTTACAATAATTTATTTCCTGTTTTTCCGTATATTACTTTTAAATGGACCTTTTTTTCTCGCATGACATATATACAGTTTGCAGTAAAAGTTTAAAAAAACATTTAATAATTAGATTTATAATCCAATTTTTATTTTAACCCGATTGAACAAAACCAAAAGATATAGTATCTAAAGAAAAAAAATGTTTTCACCATTTTTTAGTTTAAACAGTATTTATTAATGAAAAATGTCAAGATAAATATACAATGTTACATAATAAAAGTTCAAATATGGGATTCGGAAACAAGTTTGGAAAAACTTGTATAAATCCGTCTCCCACCATTTTTTGTTGAGCCTGCTACATTTGGTACAAAAGTAGGCGAGACCCTTACGATTTTTTTCTATGATGAACTCTTTAGATTGTAATATATTTCAATGATAAGATGAAAAGAAAAGAGAAAGTCACAATAATGTATTTATGTACATCGTATACGATTCACATTGACAAATACAGCATGTACAGAGTGGTCCAAAAGATGGAGAAAATGATCAGAAAACTGGAATGAAATATTCTGTTGTCTGTGGTGCTGTCATAAGCACATACTTACAAGCCGCTTTTGTAATAAATAGATAAGTATGCATTCATATATTATTAGAATAAGAAAAGTCTAAAAAAATTGAAGACAAATTAAGACGATAAAAATTAAATAATTATCACTGACACAAGAGTAACCCGAACAGTTCAAATAGTATATATATATATACAACATATATATATATATATACAACTCGTCTAAACATCAACCCAACAATGTTAGATCTGTAAATTTGCTTTCGCAAATTTTTGGTTCTTCCCTCGCCGGGATTCGAACCCATGCTACTGTGATATCGTGACACCAAATCGCCTGCACTGCAGCCGTCCCGCTAGACCACACGACCTCTCAAAATAAAGAGCTTTCGGTGGGCATGTGTTACCTTTCCACGTCAGTTTTAATCTAGCGGCGTACTACAGTACATGATATATAAGGCATGAAGATGTTATTGTTACAGATCAGCTAAATTATCTATAGTACTGAGGATCCTACAAATTAATGTAAGATACAGTCACAGAAAATAATTATATTCATAAGTACGTCTGAGTCAGTGACAACCCTACAACAGATGTATCCATCGGATCGCCATCAATGATGGTGATACATGGCTGTGTACATAATGTATATACAACTCGTCTAAACATCAACACAACAATGTTAGATCTGTAAATTTGCTTTCGCAAATTTTTGGTTCTTCCCTCGCCGGGATTCGAATCCATGCTACTGTGATATCGTGACACCAAATCGCCTGCACTGCAGCCGTCCCGCTAGACCACACGACCACCTGGGCTCTCAAAATAAAGAGCTTTCGGTGGGCATGTGTTACCTTTCCACGTCAGTTTTAATCTAGCGGCGTACTACAGTACATGATATATAAGGCATGGAGATGTTATTGTTACAGATCAGCTAAATTATCTATAGTAAAGGATCCTACAAATTAATGTAAGATACAGTCACAGAAAATAATTATATTCATATATATATATATATATACAACGACCTGCAGGTAGAATGCGAATTACCTGTCACTAGATTCGGTAATAATGTACAAAAATATGTGCACTACAGAAACAAATAAATTGAATTTATTTTTCTTTTAGTTGCCATTTTATAATCATATATTTATATATCATGTCGAAATGAACAAGCGCATGTGTGTAATTAATACGCGTTAACTAGTTAGTTTATATCAAACTGTGTATTGACCTTTTAAATTTAGAATAATCGAGTTCAAATATATCAATATGCATGTTGTAACTTATTGTCATTTTGACGTAATTTTTTTTAAACCAATGGCAAGATACGATTTATTTTTCGACTATCTCTGTTATTTAGTCGTTTGATATGGTAAAGTACCAACAGCTTCGAATAAGATCTTCCCAGCATATTAGCATTGGTTTCCCTCCCCTTACTTATATTCCCCTGTGTCGACAAACAACAGACAGTTATTTTTAACCAAGAAGATGTCATTTCAATGACTTGAAAGGGTAGGTTTTAAATATTTCTGTTATTATAATACTTAAAAATTCCACTCCAAATAAGCTAGATGTCAGTCAAGTAGGTCCTGTGACTTTGGTCATGATGTCTATTAATCCATGTCCAAATGTTGAAATTGATTTAAATACAGGTCGATATATAACTTCCTTTGGTTCATCGATCATTAGATTGTTCTCGAATAAAGGAAGAAATTCGTCATCATCACAATTGTTCCGACTTTCATGTAATATATATGCAACTGGACGTACATGTACAATAATATTCCCCAAGGGATGTGAATATTTTCTAGGAAAACTATTGAATATTAAAGTTACAAATCAATTTCGGGATTTATTTTCTTTCTTGATATTCAATGACAGCAATTTAAAGAATAAACTGCTTGTCCGCTTTACGGGTATTCTTGCCAGTTGAACATGTTGAACAGACCTATAATTACATTCAAAAATAGGAAAATATGACATTAAATTTGTTGTCTTTTTTTTTTAAACATCGTTGGTCAAATAGCTAAAGTATTATACGTTGTGAGACGAAGACTATTTTAATAAGGACGTTCCCGATTATGAATAAATTTGGTTGACGTTTTTCACGCTTGTAAGAATATATATTCGTACTTTTTTGATTCCATTCCAAGAAGATCCTTGAATTTCCTGTAAATTTTTTAAAACATCTTTTTTTTCAAATAGCTGAAGTATTAAATTGAGAATGGAATGGGGAATGTGTCCAAGAGACAACAACCCGACCATATAACAGAACACAGCAGGTCTTCAATGCAGCGAGAAATTCCCGCATTCGGAAGTGTCCTTCAGCCGGCACCTAGACAAATATATATGCTAGTTCATTGATAATGGACGTCATACTAAAGATGATCTCTCAAACTGCATCATAGGTGTTCTATTCTGTGACGGATTAAAGCTCATTAGAGCATGTTTGTCTCTGTTTGTATACCTTGCCGACCCTAAATAAAGCTTATTTATTATTATTTATTACAGAAAGATCACGGTTACCCGTCAGCGTGGAGGACAAGTGCTCGTCCGTGCCTGATAATTCTTAATATGTTTTTTTATGTGAAAGAGGGGGTGCGATTGCGAATGTAGGACAGAAAGTCACAGGACAAAAAGTCACAGACAAAAAGTCACAGGACACAAAGTCACAATTCATTTTTTTTTACTTTTTTCTTTGAATAAAAAACGCTTATTTCTAAAAAAATATTTTTGTATTTCTCTTGAACTATTGTATAAAATCTAACTTTGTAAACAAAATTTATCCAAAAAATATCAAAGTAAATCAAATAGTTGTTAAGAAAACAAAATGTCAAAGTGGCTCAGCACTTTAATGGCTTCATAATGCCAAGAAATCTTTCTTTTGCATGATTAAAATTAAATAAATCTTCATTTTTCAAGTATAATGACACGTTTCCGAAACTTTAATATGTATATACATTTGTATATGTATTAAAAAGTAAATATTTCAAGATATTTCTCTTATATATTCAAACAATTGTCAACATATTATTTGTGACTTTTTGTCCTACCAAATTTGTGACTTTATGTCCTGTGACTTTTTGTCCTGTGACTTTCTATCCGTTTACCGCGATTCCACCCGACGCACCTCACCTTCCGACGGCCTTGATATTTCAAAAAATACTTTACAAGACATCTTAAATTTTTTAGAGGATTTTATAAAGCATAAATTAATGATAGAAGTGTATATCATTTCATTCCGACATTACAACTAAATTTAATTTCCAGACTTTACCCGGTTCATTTCTTAGTTTTGAAACTTATTTCAATTCAAATAAAACAGAATCACCAAATATAACTAAATAATTCCACAGCAATTCACTTGTATTTGTCAACACCTTGAAAATGTATTTTAAATTTGTGTATTAAACGCAACCTTCTCTTATCGTATAATCCACTAATCCGAATAGACAGTCACACCTGGCACGGTGTGCTCCAGAGGCCAAGCTTATTACCGATCTGCAAATAACATTTTACCTTTATACAGGCCTTTCACAGGTATTGTCAGGGAATAATACACACATCACATCACATATACCTAGTTATAGTAGGTAGTAAGAGGTCAATAAGCATAAACCTATATATATATTGTCTTAACAGTTTAAGTTATATACATTTGTACTTTAATTTATTCACTTTATCAGTCTGAAAAAGCATATATTAAAGCAAAAAAATTAATAATAATTTCTTGTGCTCTCTGCAAAAATAAATCGAAATATATACGGTAAATATAGAAAATTTATCTCATGAACATGATGAATGTGTACAACTACCATGGGTTAAAAAATCCACTAGTCCGATGCCCGGGACTACAGCATTTAGGCCTCGGGCAACCAAAACTTGTAACCCAATATGCCCGACGGACTAGTAACAAAAAATTCTTGGCGTTTCCAAAATAGAAAGTGGAATATCCCCTCATCACTATTCTATCTTAGCCAATCAGATTCGACTACGTCATCCCGGATTCCCAGAATTTGAACTGATTTTGTACAAGTTTTAAAATAGAACAAATAACTCGGGGTGGATCTCGTACTTTCAATATCGATTTGTCAGTACAGGGGGTTGTACATTGCTTATGCAACCAGAGAAATATAATGTAACCTGATTGTACCTCCTTCTGAATAATTTATTGCAATTAAATGTGAATCCCTTTTGACAGCAGAAACCTGACTTTTGTCAGATATAAATTTGTAACATGTGCACATGTTATGGACGCTATTTTGTTTTTGTTTACATACTGTGAAGAAGCCTCCAGAACCATGACCTAAACATTAACAGTCTTCAGAAAACTTAAACTTGATGCAATAATATTTCATCAATCATGATTATCTTCACTGATATTCAAATGAATTCGGTTTTTAAAGAAATAAAATTTATAACAAAGACAATTTCAGTTTAGAGACTGTGCTCAGTTTGTAATCTATATAAAGCCCACACTTAGCTTACCTATGATAAACGTAAATATGGATATTACTGTACTTCGTTTATAAAACAATTATAAAAGACACAAACTATGGATGGTGATATTTACATGTACATGTATTCAGATAAATATTTGAGGTCATCTGATTTATTTTAATAAATAGAATTTTTAGACTGAAAACAAATATGAGCATTACATATAACCAGCTTTTAATTCTTTTACATACACGTGATGATGTATCTGATAAAAATCACTCCAATCCTTTTATATAACCATGTATAGCAGTGATCAAGACTTGTACCATCTCGGGATTTGTTCAACTCATTATTACAGAATAGTCAATGAATATTCAATTATCGATTAATTGAATATATCTGATAATGGGATAGTTTTTTGCTGACAAAAGTTTTGGGCATCCAATTTGCAAAAATCTACTGTACAATGGATAAAAATTGTTAAGTTTATAGAATTCATTTAATTGTAACAAACTCTGAATTTGTAAGGCATACTCGGGCTAGCGGGTCAGTTTTGTTGGGCTAGTAGTTCTTCCATCAGGGCTAGTAAAATCCTGATACCAATTAGCCCTGGGCTAGTGAGCTATAACAAAATTTCTTAACCCCTGAACTACACGTCTGTGCGTTATTTATTTTTATATTATCGGATGGCTATAAGATATAGCATTAGTCATCGGCGCGCTTACGATTACGTTAAAATATGATTAAAAACCAAGACTTTTAATGATTGTATTTAAATCCAGGCATGCAAAAACCAGGAGAAAACGTCACGACCTACAGGAAGTAGTCAATATTTTTTCATTAATTATTGAATTTCTCCTTTATAACTGCACATATAGAAACAAAACTTTGGGAATATATATATTATGTCATAATGAACATATTTAAACCATAAGTAAAAAATCGTGAATTTTCCCTTTAATGGAACAATTGAGTTTTTCAAGAAAAAATTAATACATTTTGATTCACTGTTCATTGCTGTTTACGTGACAGGAAACCAAACAGGAAACCAATCTTTATTTTCTTTATTTTGCACAATATATTTCAAAAGACATAAATGAACACCATTACTAGTGTTACTTGCTTCATGTTTATATTTAAAATCTATTTTCGATGTTAGATTAAAGTTTTTTTTTAAATGCGACAGGAAACCATAAGAAACCGAAAGCATTTTTTTAGTTTTATTTTATTGCAAAATCTGCTTAAAATAATCTGAACAGTATACTTTTTCTTAAAATCCCTCTTAAATGTAACAGTATTATAAAACTCCTAAATATGTGCTTGTGTTGAAAACAATTAGTACAATTTATTCAGAAATTTCCATATTTTCTTCATTGATACAGGATACCATAATCGTTGTATCTTGATGTTTTAGCCAAAAAAATGTATTTATATTTGGTTTTGAAATTACAGTTATATATACAATTTATTCCAAATCATTGGCAATGTAAAGTTCTTTAAATCCAGTAAAGAAAAAAACTTTGAACTTGGAATTAAAATCTTTAAAATAGGCATCATGTGATATTTGTGACCTGAACACCATCTACATGGTTTCCACATTTTAACCTACTTTAGTGGGCTAAAATCAATAAAGTACTTCCTTTGAAGTCATGCATGGTAAAAGTTTACTTCTCCTTTGACAAGTTTATTGCATTTCTGAAAAGTGTTTGCAGAACATGAATAAAAAAAGATAATTAAAAATTGTGACAAAGATACCACATTTGTACATTCCAAGTGTGACGGTGTATTAACATGTATTTTTTATTAAATTATCTTAATTCACCTAAAATATCCAGTAATATTTACTGCTGAAGCAAAATCAATCCAACGAGCATCGGCACAATGATAAGAGACGTAATTTCGAAAGAATTTTCCAAGGACCCTTTACATCGTTATCCGGAAACGAAGTGTGTTATAACATCGTCAAATCTGAAATCGAATTTGTCAAGTCATTGAGCATTTATTTTCACACAAGATCGTATGTAACATTATGCACATAGGAAAAATAATAGACCCCCGGTGCAATCTCTTTGAAAATTGTATTTTCCTTTTTGCATGTTTTGTAACAAGACGATTGATTGATTGATTGTTGGTTGCTTAACGTCCAGTGGCAAATATTTCATGCATATTCAGGACGATGTAACAAGACAAAACAAGTCTACAGATTATGTTTGCTAACATCCCGTTGGAAACAAAAACAATGTTTAGACCTAGTATTTCGTATATCCGGCCGTAAGGGCGTGATCACATGTTAGTCACATGTTTCACATATGACCGGAAATGATTAGAACTTAACGACAAAAACAATTTTAATAAAAAAAAGGAAATAACTGGACTTCTGTTTCGTGTGAAATGTAACGCATAACGATAACATCATTTTCTAACTTAATTATTACGAAGAACAAAACTAGAATGTAAATCATCTGTGATTTACCTGTTTGAACATCTTGCGAGAGTTCATATTTGCATATTGATATAAAGAATTCTGTTACAACAAAGCAGATTACATCATCTAAAATTTGCGTTACGAAATCGGAAACGAAAGTAACGCCAGTGTTCTTACACCTGCTACAGAAATACTTATAGTTCTCGGCATTTTCTTCTAACTATTCTTATTGGTCGATGTTCTTTATTATTTGAAAGCAAAAGCTACGAATTTGCCGGTGACGATTATTTATAAATCAGTCAGCGTTATGCACTTCAGAAGCGAAAAGTAATGCGAGAAACGACACAAAAATACGGTCGTATATTCTTTGAAATTTGTTATTTTCAATTTTTTTCTAGGGAAGAGTAGCATACACTTGTATGTTGATAAAAATAAAGGTATCTTTAGATGTAGTTACAACTTTTCTTACAGAAATACACATTTTTATCACTTTTCTATCGTTGTAGGAAATGAGCCCAATAGCAAATTATGGTCCATATAAGATATCTAATGAACTATTATTATATAAGATATCTCATTAAGTTTATGAGATATCTTGAAGTTAGATTAAATAGCAAAATGGCTTACCATATTAACCACTGAAAAAATCATCCATTGGGTATTTTTTCAACAGATCATCTTTATAAACTTACCTTGATTCAAATGGATTTCAAATTGAACTGGCCAATTGTCGAAATCAGAAAAGCAATTACAACAGGTTATATATACTTAATTGATAAGATATTTAAAGCAATTGCACCAGGCACCAGTGAACTTTAAAATTATTTGGATCATTTTTATGCCCCACCTACTATAGTAGAGGGGCATTATGTTTTCTGGTCTGTGCGTCCGTTCGTTCGTCCGTCTGTCCCGCTTCAGGTTAAAGTTTTCGGTCAAGGTAGTTTTTGATGAAGTTGAAGTCCAATCCACTTCAAACTTGTTACACATGTTCCCTATGCTATGATCTTTCTAATTTTAATGCCAAATTAGAGATTTTACCCCAATTTCACGGTCCACTGAACATAGAAAATGATAGTGCGAGTGGGGCATTCGTGTACTGAGGACACATTCTTGTTTTTATATCTTTTGAAACAGTTCCATAATGTTAATCAGGGGGGGGGGTCATTTCATTAATGGTCTATCATCAATATTATTATACGCCCGTCAAAATTTTGACGGGACGTATTATGGTATACAAATGTCTGGTGTCCGTCCGTCTGTCTGTCCGGCGTAAACATGTCGCACCGTAACTTGAGAAAGACTTATCCAAATTTCATGAAACTTAACATAGTTGTTTCCTATGATGGTCAAATGATCTGCTTTTTAGTGAAAATAAGATTAAAACTTTTTGAGTTACGACACTGTAACTAAAACAGGGGTGTGTTTTTTTCACATGTCGCACCGTATCTCAAAAACGATTCTTAATTATGGCTTACAACTTTAAACACTTCTTAGTTATATAAATCGTAATATCTGTATACTTTTTGATGATGATTCAAAATATAATTTTTGATATTGAGTATTTTGTAAAAAAGGGGGAGGGTTTTTTTACATGTCGCACCATATCTCAAAAACGATTTATGATTATTGCTTAAAACTTTACACATGTCTTTGTTATATTAATCTGAAGATCTGTATACTTTTTGGTGATGATTCAAAATTTCATTTTTGAGTTATTGAGTATTTTGTAAAAAAGGGGGAGGTTTTTTTTACATGTTGTGTTGTATCTCAAAAACCATTTATGATTATTGCTTAAAACTTTACACACTTCTTTGTTATATTAATCTTAAGATCTGTATAATTTTTGGTGATGATTCAAAACTTTATTTTGGAGTTATTGAGTATTTTGTTAAACAGGGGAGTTTTTTTTTACATGTCGCACCGTATCTCAAAAATAATTTTTGATTATTGCTTAAAACTTTACACACTTCTTTGTTATATTAATCTAAACATCTGTATACTTTTTGGTTTTGATTCAAAATTTTATTTTAGTGAAATTTAGTTTGTAAAAAAAAACAGGGTTGGGGATTTCACATGTCCCTGCCGTGTCTCAAAAACAATATATGGTTATTGCTTAAAACTTTCTCAGAAACTATTTATGATTATTGCATAAAACTTCCACACAAGATGTTGGGCGTATCATGCGCTCATGGCGAAGCTGTTTATTTTCAAAAACGCTCAAACTTTTGTCTTTTGAGGAATAAGAGCAAAATATAAAATAACTTCTTTTACAAAATAAGTTTTAATCAAGTTACATAACCAGCTCTGCTGGACGATCTGCTTTTATAAGATCGACGCCCATTAAAATTTATTCATCATGTTATATCAAAATTTTAAATTTGTTCTTTGCCTAGGTCTGCTTTGACACCAATTTTGACAAAAAGTATGTTTTTGATCAACCTGCTGAGCAATCTACTTTTTTTAATTCAAATACTCCAATAAAATTTTATTCAATTGAATCCGGCTGCTAAAATTGTTTACCTCATGTTGACATAATTAAATCGTTGTTAATAAAATGCGATCGTAGTCATCATTCTTATCCGGATTTTACTACGTTTTGACGACAAACTATGAAAAATTATAGTTGCCCTAATCGTTGACTGAAACTTTTACGGAAATACCGATTTTTTTTTTTTTTTCCTGAATTGGGAATTTATATATTCACAAACATTTTTTGGGGCTGCTGGCAGATTTAAAGGCCGCTAAGCGGCCCTAAACTATATAGTGGAATCATCTCTGTTAAAAAATTGAAAACAACACGTTTAATAATTTCATGCGTTGGAAGTGCTTTTCTGGATTTACATTTGTGTACCTTCATCAGGAACTCTCAAAGCCAAACATTTTAAATCCGAGGATGTATAAGTACTGAAACAGTTGAAAAGATATATGACAAAAAATACCTAAAACAAATAGCCAAATTCATCTAAGGTCAACTTTGCTTGAGGGACTAGTTGAAACTTTAGTTTCTTTATAATTTCAAAATTTATAAACGGACAATTTTAGAAAGGTTGAAATTGTTATAAATCATGTCAGTACCGAAGTACAAAATGTATCATACCTCTATTTTCTTCCAAAAAATCACTTTTTAAAGTAGTATTATTTTAATTACCCCTACTAATAATAAGATATGGTACAGACTACAAAATCACAATTTGTGACAAAACTTCTAATTTGTTAATATTTGTACTTTTATCTTTATCATGTTTATTTCACAAAATTTCTTGTCTCAATCACTTGCTCTATTCTTAAGATAAATAACAAAGCACAATAGAATCATGGTAATGGTTATTGTAGTAACAAAAGAAAATATTTACTAAACCATTATTTGTTCCACATGCACAGCTGAAAAATTGCATATTATTTTGAATGTGTTTTTTACTGTAATGAAGTCAAATGTAGAACCCCCTTTAACAAACTTTAACAAAACAGAACCGATCAAACTTCTACTAATTTTCATGATTATGCTGATGATTTATAAAAAAAAATCTTATTTTTATGTTTTTTTGTTTCTTGTTGTGAATGCCCCTTAAAAATATTTCTCTTCAAATTACAACTCTTGTGAACAAACATTATAAATAAAGGCAACAGTAGTATACCGCTCTTTAAAACTCGTAAATCTATGGACAAAAATAAAATTGGGGTAACAAACTAAAACTGTGGGAAACGCATTAAAATATATAAGAGGAGAACAACAACACATCATCAAAATGTAACACACACAGAAACAGACTAAGCATTAGACAAAATCCTATGAGAATAACAAATATAACATCAAAACCAAATACATGAATTTGGAATAGAAAAGTACCCTGACATGTCTTATAGTAATGTGAATATATAAGAGAAAATAAACTACACAACGGAAACACACCATTAAAATGTAACACACACAGAAACGAACTATAATATAACAATGGCCATATTCCTGACTTGGTACAGGACATTTTTAAAGAAAAAAATGGTGGGTTGAACCTGGTTTTGTGGCATGCTAAACCTCGCACTTTAATGGCAATGTTAAAATGTATAACATTAAAATGACAACATAATATTACAGGACTACAATACAAATAAATAGGAGAACATATTAGACAAAGACACACATGAATAATAGCTAACAAAAGGCATCAGGTTTAAATTCAATACGCCAGAAACGCGCCTCATCCACACAAGACTCACCAGCGATGCCCAGATATATAGCACCATGTCTAAAATTATCACAAGTCATTACACTATCAGAATAAAATACTTGTACATGTTGTATTTGCTTAAAAATTCTATTACCTTCACAATATAATAAAGTGTTGTGTTTTCTTTTACAGGATATACATGATATAATGGCAAGTTGGGATAAGGTAAGATTTTCTTCTTTGAAGTCAATGGTCATGTGACTTATCACTACATAAAGATACAGCATGTACAGGAGTGTAGTATTCTCAGAGTCAGTCAGAGGGACAAGAGGAGAAATTAAATTGACTACAGTGAACAGAATTTCAATAAACAAAATTTATCGCTTTTACGAAATTTTCCTTTGATCTTACTAACTGATAATTTCCTTCTCAGCACTGTACATTTTTGTTATAGAGTGATACCAAAAATTATCGCTAGAAACTATAGTTGTTATTTTCTGTGTTATTTGGTCTATTTTGTAGAATTGTCTCATTGGCAATCATACCACATCTTCTTTTTATATTCAAAACATTACATAGATTACTAAAGACCGAGCAACACAAACCTCAACAAAAACTTAGGCTGATCTCAAAACTGATGCATAATACAATTGTCTACAGACTTGTCTAAAAAAAAACTCTGAAATTATAGACAACAATTTCACTTCTTCTTGGTAATCATGGTAATCACTGTTTTTGGTATAAACTGTTGAAACTGTGGTAAAAATGTAGTATTCAATTATTACATTTATAATACATTTGTATGTTCTAGAGGAAAATGTAAAAGCTTTGTTTTGTTTACAGAAACTTCTTACAGCTGCAGAGAAGGGTAATATAAAAGAGGTAGAATTATGTGTAAAGAACAGAGCTAACTTGGAATGTAGTGATTATGTAAGTAAAGTAAAATGTTTAACACATTTGCAGATATTATTATATAGTACATATAATGTGGATCAGTTAAACATTGCCCTTGTTAGTGTTCAGTGATTCAGTGTACATTCTATTTATTGCAAATACTCTTGTCTTCGAAATATTAAGAAACATAGTATTATGATATATTGTGATTTTCTTTATTACACTGATGAATACCACTCCAGTTTGTATGTCAAAGAGATGCTGTCTGATACTTCCTAACTGTATACAATTGAAATATTGTGATTTACTTTATTACACGTAACATAGTATTCTACACAAAAAACATAACAAAAAATCTTGCATGACCATGACTTGAGACATGAAACCTGATCATACAACTTTCATTGACCACTCCTGTTCTAAACACTTCATGTGACACCTGATTCTACAACATTTATTAAACACTTATGTACTGAACATAACATGTGACACCTGATCATAAAACCTGCATTTACAACTCCTGTTCTAAACACTTCATGTGACCCCTGATTCTACAACATTTATTAAGGTTCATCATAACCTTTTGGCTAAAATGGCCGTATTTACACCCCAAATTTTACTCTGAGTACAGACTAACCTATACACCTGCAACAGTTTTAAGGGATGGCAGGAACTAGATATATAAATTTTAAATGCATTTTATGTTTCAGAAAATTATAAACTTTTCTAGATTTTGCTATCCATTTTTTTTCGTTCCTGCAGAAGGTGCAAAAATTAACTAAGTCGTGAAAACGATTGAGAAGCTCCCCTCATATAATCAATGTTGTGAGTAGTATTGATTTAAATGGACAATAGATGGACAATAGACACCTGTAGACAATAGGTGATTTAACAGGTTTAAACTGTGTAACTGAGTGGACCGTATCAAATGAAACTCGGGTGTTTGTTTATTTTGCTATCTTCTGCAGACTGGAAAAAAATGGACATCAAAATCCAGGTAAGTTTTTAATTTTCTGAAACGTAGACTTCATATAACTTTTATATATCTAGTTCCTGCCATGCCTTAAAACTTTCCTGGATGTACCAGTTTGTCTGTACTCATAGTAATTTTTGAGGTGTAAACACGGCCATATTTTTCAATTCCTTATGATGAACCTTAAACACTTATGTACTGAACATAACATGTGACACCTGATTATACAACATACATTTATAACTCCTATACTGAACATGACATGTGACCCCTGATTATACAACATACATTTACCATCCCTGTATTAAACATGACATGTAAGACCAGATCATACCACATGCATTTACCTCTCCTGTACTGAACATGACATGTGACAACTGATCATACAAGATTCATTTACCGCTCCAGTACTAAACATGACAAGTGACACCTGATCATACAACATTCATTAACCACTCTTGTACTGAACATGACATGTAACACCTGATCATACAACATTCATTTACCACTCTTGTACTGAACATGACATGTGACATCTGATTATACAACATTCATTTACCACTCTTGAACTAAACATGACATGAAACACCTGATTATACAACATTCATTAACCACTCTTGTACTGAACATGACATGTGACACCTGATTATACAACATTCATTTACCACTCCTGTACTGAAAATGACATGTGACACCTGATTATACCACATTCATTTACCACTCATGTACTAAACATGACATGTAATACCTGATCATACAACATTCATTAACCACTCCTGTACTGAACATGGCATGTAACACCTGATCATACAACATTCATTTATTGCTCCAGTACTAAACATGACATGTGACACCTGATCATACAACATTCATTAACCACTCTTGTACTGAACATGACATGTAACAAACAATCATACAACATTCATTAACCACTCCTGTACTAAACATGACATGTAACACCTGATCATACAACATTCATTTATTGCTCTAGTACTAAACATGACATGTGACACCTGATTATACGACATTCATTAACCACTCTAGTACTAAACATGACATGTAACACCTGATCATACAACATTCATTAAACACTCCTGTACTAAACATGACATGTAACACCTGATTATACAACATTCATTTACCACTCTTGTACTAAACATGACATGTGACACCTGAGCATACAACATTCATTAACCACTCCTGCACTAAACATGACATATGACACCTGATCATATAACATTCATTAACCACTCTTGTACTGAACATGATATGTGACACCTGATTATACAACATTCATTTACCACTCTTGTACTGAACATGACATGTAACACCTGATTATAAAACATGCATATGCCACTCCTGTGCTGAACATGACAAGTGACACCTAATCATACATCATTCATTTACCACTCCGAAGTATACTGAACATGACATGTAACACCTGATCTTACAACATTCATTAACCACTCCTGTACTAAACATGACATTTGACACCTGATCATACAACCTGCATTTTTTTTCAGTACTAAACATGGTATGTAACACCTGAACATACAACATTCATTTACACGCCTGTACTGAACATGACATGTAACACCTGATCATACAACATTCATTTACCACGCCTGTACTGAACATGATATGTAACACCTGATCATACAACATTCATTAACCACTCTTGTACTAAACATGACATGTAACACCTGATCATACAACATTCATTTACCACGCCTGTACTAAACATGACATGTAACACCTGATCATACAACATTCATTAACCACTCCTGTCCTGAACATGACATGTGACACCTGATCATACAACATTCATTTACCACTCTTGTACTGAACATGACATGTGACACCTGATCATACAACATTCATTAACCACTCCTGTACTTAACATGACATGTAACACCTGATTATACAACATTCATTTACCACTCTTGTACTTAACATGACATGTAACACCTGATCATACAACATTCATTTACCACTCCTGTACTAAACATGACATGCAAATGACATGTTACACCTGATCATACAACCTGCATTTACCACTCTTGTACTGAACATGAGATGTGACACCTGATCATACAACCTGCATTTACCACTCTTGTACTGAACATGACATGTAACACCTGATTATAAAACATGCATATGCCACTCCTGTGCTGAACATGACAAGTGACACCTAATCATACATCATTCATTTACCACTCCGATGTATACTGAACATGACATGTAACACCTGATCATACAATATTCATTATCCACTCCTGTACTAAACATGACATATGACACCTGATCATACAACCTGCATTTTATTCCAGTACTAAACATGATATGTAACACCTGAACATACAACATTCATTTACCACTCCTGTACTGAACATGACATGTAAGACCTGATCATACAACATTCATTAACCACTCTAGTACTAAACATGACATGTAACACCTGATCATACAACATTCATTTACCACGCCTGTACTGAACATGATATGTAACACCTGATCATACAACATTCATTAACCACTCTAGTACTAAACATGACATGTAACACCTGATCATACAACATTCATTTACCACGCCTGTACTAAACATGACATGTAACACCTGATCATACAACATTCATTAACCACTCCTGTACTGAACATGGCATGTAACACCTGATCATACAACATTCATTTATTGCTCCAGTACTAAACATGACATGTGACACCTGATCATACAACATTCATTAACCACTCTTGTACTGAACATGACATGTAACAAACAATCATACAACATTCATTAACCACTCCTGTACTAAACATGACATGTAACACCTGATCATACAACATTCATTTATTGCTCTAGTACTAAACATGACATGTGACACCTGATTATACGACATTCATTAACCACTCTAGTACTAAACATGACATGTAACACCTGATCATACAACATTCATTAAACACTCCTGTACTAAACATGACATGTAACACCTGATTATACAACATTCATTTACCACTCTTGTACTAAACATGACATGTGACACCTGAGCATACAACATTCATTAACCACTCCTGCACTAAACATGACATATGACACCTGATCATATAACATTCATTAACCACTCTTGTACTGAACATGATATGTGACACCTGATTATACAACATTCATTTACCACTCTTGTACTGAACATGACATGTAACACCTGATTATAAAACATGCATATGCCACTCCTGTGCTGAACATGACAAGTGACACCTAATCATACATCATTCATTTACCACTCCGAAGTATACTGAACATGACATGTAACACCTGATCTTACAACATTCATTAACCACTCCTGTACTAAACATGACATTTGACACCTGATCATACAACCTGCATTTTTTTTCAGTACTAAACATGGTATGTAACACCTGAACATACAACATTCATTTACACGCCTGTACTGAACATGACATGTAACACCTGATCATACAACATTCATTTACCACGCCTGTACTGAACATGATATGTAACACCTGATCATACAACATTCATTAACCACTCTTGTACTAAACATGACATGTAACACCTGATCATACAACATTCATTTACCACGCCTGTACTAAACATGACATGTAACACCTGATCATACAACATTCATTAACCACTCCTGTACTGAACATGACATGTGACACCTGATCATACAACATTCATTTACCACTCTTGTACTGAACATGACATGTGACACCTGATCATACAACATTCATTAACCACTCCTGTACTTAACATGACATGTAACACCTGATTATACAACATTCATTTACCACTCTTGTACTTAACATGACATGTAACACCTGATCATACAACATTCATTTACCACTCCTGTACTAAACATGACATGCAAATGACATGTTACACCTGATCATACAACCTGCATTTACCACTCTTGTACTGAACATGAGATGTGACACCTGATCATACAACCTGCATTTACCACTCTTGTACTGAACATGACATGTAACACCTGATTATAAAACATGCATATGCCACTCCTGTGCTGAACATGACAAGTGACACCTAATCATACATCATTCATTTACCACTCCGATGTATACTGAACATGACATGTAACACCTGATCATACAATATTCATTATCCACTCCTGTACTAAACATGACATATGACACCTGATCATACAACCTGCATTTTATTCCAGTACTAAACATGATATGTAACACCTGAACATACAACATTCATTTACCACTCCTGTACTGAACATGACATGTAAGACCTGATCATACAACATTCATTAACCACTCTAGTACTAAACATGACATGTAACACCTGATCATACAACATTCATTTACCACGCCTGTACTGAACATGATATGTAACACCTGATCATACAACATTCATTAACCACTCTAGTACTAAACATGACATGTAACACCTGATCATACAACATTCATTTACCACGCCTGTACTAAACATGACATGTAACACCTGATCATACAACATTCATTAACCACTCTTGTACTGAACATGACATGTTACACCTGATCATACAATATTCATTAACCTCTCTTGTACTGAACATAACATGTGACAACTGATCATACAACATTCATTTACCACTCCTGTACTAAACATGACATGTAACACCTGATTATACAACATTCATTTACCACTCTTGTACTAAGCATTACATGTAACACCTGATCATACAACATTCATTTACCACTCCAGTACTAAACATGACATGTGACACCTGATCATACAACATTCATTAACCACTGTTGTACTGAACATGACATGTAACCCCTGATTATACAACATGTGACATAGCAATGACACTATTATTTCCAACACCAACATGTGACATAACAATGTCCCTCTTATACCATGTATACCCCACACCAGCATGTGACATAACAATGTCCCTCTTATACCCGATATCAACATGTGACATAACAATGTCCCTCTTATACCATGTATACCCCACACCAGCATGTTACATAACAATGTCCCTCAAATACCCAACACCAACATGTGACATACAGTACTCTTCAAAAATATCAATTCGATAACTTTTTTCTCCGATTTCCGTGTTTCTCGGAATCACACCGAGTACCGCGGATTTCACTCCTAAAATCCTCCAAAGATTCTCTCCCAACACCGCATGGCTGTTAATTGGTTTATTGCCCATCTGATGTACTTCAAATTAACGACGCGTGACAACATAATTGGATTACCCAGATAATTTACCTTTGATCATTTAATCGATCTTGGTTGCACAGGTGTGCTTTAAAATCACGGTATTATAAATTGAACATATGTTTTCCTTTCTTTGACAGATAAAGATGTGACAATATCATTTAGAATAAGATAATTATTATCCTTTATATTTGTGTCTTATGCCGTTATCTTTAAAATAGAACGTACATACGAAAAAGTATGAAGAAAATTGTTATTTTGTGTTTTTATTACAGTCCGGTCAGGTCATACATTGTGTAACTGTGTTCTTTCAGCAAGGACGATTTTGCCACAATTAGTTTCTTTTATAACTTATTCAATAAGCAATATCAGCGCATTAATTGTTCATTATTAAAAAATCAACTGGCTAATAAAATCATGTTGTTTTTTCGGTAACCCGATTCATCGGATCATCAAGTAAACTTAATTTATTGAGCAATGTAAAATATGATGTTTCACCACCTCGGTACATTTATACAGACTAGAATAATTCAAATTACGAACAGAAACTGTTAAATGACAACTCTGTTGACAAAGAAAATAATTTCAAGTGATATTGATAGTGCTCGTCATTTTCGCATTTTATGGAACGGTTTTCAAATTGACGAAAGTATTTATATCAATTTCGTCATTTGAATTTGGAAAGTGAAAAATATTTTCACATTAATTATATAATAAATGTACTATAATTCTACCGGTGTTTGACAAGTTTATGACGCTCAATCATTTTACGTTTACAAAAGATGTTAAAAGTTGTGATGATAAGTAATCCGCTTATCGCTATCCGATAGGTCACTAATCCTTTAATTATTAATAAAATTTATCAAACCTCATAATTGCCCATCATAATATTCTATTCCAGTTAAATCAGTCATCATTTTATTTTCAAAATTTCCCAACTGCCTACAATTGGCATTTCTTTATCGTATTATCATGATTATTGTCATTTGAATACAATCAATCACCCCGGACAATTTCCATCATAATTTCAATTAATACATCACCAACTGTAAATCTATATTATTGACCATGGACATATATCTATAAATAAACTTTCTTTTTTGAAAGATAAAACATTAAAATTCAAATAGTTAAAAATGTGTTCACGTTTATTCGGATAAGAATTATATTTTCCCGATAAATCAATTGTAAAAGGACCTTCTGGAGCCTCAATTCGATTGCACAAAAATGTCGTTCTGCAACTTTAGAAACCTTGAATGGACTTTCCCACGGTCGGCCAGAAAGGTCACCTGAGTTTACTAGTACGCGATATTTTTTCTCGCCCTTTAAAAAACTTGTGCTGTGGATAACATTGTTGTTAACTATTTTTAGCATTTAACATTGTTAAGTAAGTCAAGTTCAAGTTCAACCCAAACTGTTGATAACTGAGATGTGTATCGTGGAATTGTCTTCGCACGGCAAATAATTGTTTTTAAAATCTTTTGTTGAAAATACACAAATTTACATTCATTGTGCGAAAGTTAATATTAAACAAAGTTGAATTAATGCAGCTGGAAGTATTCCTGTTGTAACGGAAATGTATTATTATTCTGCTGTACTGCCAACAAATCGTAAAACGAAAATGCCGTAATTGTTAAGCATAACGAATGGTGAATAATATTTTCCTTTTTACTTGAATATACAAAACTTTCAAACACGTAATTTTATTTAACTGCTCAAATTATTTTAGCGAAAGTTTCCGGTTATTTTTACACAAGTATGCTCATTTCGTCAATAAAATATTAATTTACTGGTGAAGACATCGAGGTCAAAATTAAGTAGTTTTCATTTTTTATAAAACTTGAATACAATTGAAAGAATTAACAACAACATTTTGCTTTTAAATCTTTTATTCATTCCAGCAATTAGATAATCGTAAAAAGAAAATGCCGTAGATTTACACAATTATTACGGGGCAATTATTTTGTCTATTGATGGTGAATAAATTTTCCTTTTTACTTGCATATATAAAACTTTTAGACTTATAATTTTTAAATAAAGACTTTAACTTTGAAGTAGAATATTTTGTTTTTCACATATTCCGCTATATTTTATAATCGTTTTTTTTTTTAAAGCAAGTACATTAAGGTTAAGATATTTTTAGATGGGCTAACAAAAAATACGAAAATATTTTGACTTTAGTTTTTATTACCACAAATGAAATTTAATTAGTATTAAAGACATTTAAAATTATACACCTGTTTGACACTTAAACTGGTACAGTAGACCGGAAATATAATTCTTTATTACTTCAACCTTTACCTGTCAGGTAATCCAATTACCCATTCAGTCTTGTGCCGGTATAGATCAAAGTAGGATAAGGGCAATTAATTCCTCGGTGTAGAGAGTGAGCTCGTTATCACAATAAACATTTACCTGATTTTGGGAGAGATTACTCCCAAATTCCTCCCAACATTTTGGGAGGAATATCGGAGTTTTTCGGAGTGGCTCCGACATTTTCCTCGGTGTAGGGTGTGGGAGAGTTGGTACTCTTGAAGGGTACTGTAACAATGTCCCTCTTATAGCAAACACCAACATGTGACATAACAATGTGTAACACAATGTGTTATAGAACAATATTTAACAAGGTGTATTCCAATCTAACATTAACAATATAAGAACATGTAGCTTGCAGACATTTATCGTACATGTATTCTGCCGACTTTAATTGCATTGTGCATTGTCAACTGCCCAACCTAGTACATGTATTATTAAAAAGCTAGACTACTATATAAACTGCTGACATTTATGGCTATTGTTAAAAGCTGATGGATGACCCGACCCCTCTGAACTATATAAGACCCAGTTTAGGACTCGAACAGATGGATTGGTTCAAGAGAATCCAACAGATAGATTCCAACAGGAGATTCTGCCAAGGTCTCCCCCTTCGTGGGTAGGCTGGAACTCATGCACTTAATATCCAAATGTACTCCATCAGGACTGAACAGTTATACCACTATACGATCATGTGTCCGTGTGATGATTTATTGAACATTCAATTCAACTTTAAAGACCATTTGTGAACATTTGAACTTTAGAATCTTTCTTGACTTTGTAATTACATAATAAAATTATTTAATCAACCGCTGAATTCATTACAAATGTTCCTATCATATCCAACACCAACCTCTGACATAACCATGACACTCTTATACCCACCACCAGCATGTGACATAACAATACCCCTCTTATACCCGACACCAACATATGAAATAACGATGTCCCTCTTATACTCAACACCAACCTCTGACATAACAATGTCCCTCTTATACCCAACACCAACATCTGACATAACAACTTTACTTTCATACCTAACACCAACCTCTGACATAACCATGACACTTTTATACCCAACACCGATGTGTGTCATAGCAATGACACTCTTATACTCAACACCAGCATGTGACGTAGCATCACACTCTTTACCTCAACACCAGCATGCGACATATCACTGACACCCTTTACCTAAACACCAACATGTGACATAGCAATGACACTCTTATACTTAACACCAGCATGGGACGTAATAGTGACACTCTTATACTCAACACCAACATGTGACATAGCAATGACATTCTTATACTCAACACCAACATGTGACATAGCAATGACATAATTCTACTCAACACCAACATGTGACATAGCAATGACATTATTATACTCAACACCAACATGTGACGTAATAGTGACACTCTTATACTCAATACAACATGTGACATAGCAATGACATTATTATACTCAACACCAACATGTGATGTAGCAGTGACACTCTTATACTCAACACAAACATGTGACATAGCAATGACATTTTTATACTCAACACCAACATGTGACATAGCAGTGACACTCTTATACTCAACACCAACATCAGACATAGCAATGACATTATTATACTCAACACCAACATGTGACATAGCAATGACATTATTATACTCAACACCAGCATGTGACGTAATAGTGACACTCTTATACTCAACACCAACATGTGACATAGCAGTGACACTCTTATACTCAACACCAACATGTGACATAGCAATGACATTATTATACACAACACCAACATGTGACATAGCAATGACATTATTATACTCAACACCAGCATGTGACGTAATAGTGACACTCTTATACTCAATACCAACATGTGACATAGCAATGACACTCTTATACTCAACACCAACATGTGACATAGCAGTGACACTCTTATACTCAACACCAACATGTGACATAGCAATGACATTATTATACTCAACACCAGCATGTGACGTAATAGTGACACTCTTATACTCAATACCAACATGTGACATAGCAGTGACACTCTTATACTCAACACCAACATGTGACATAGCAATGACATTATTATACACAACACCAACATGTGACATAGCAATGACATTATTATACTCAACACCAGCATGTGACGTAATAGTGACACTCTTATACTCAATACCAACATGTGACATAGCAATGACACTCTTATACTCAACACCAACATGTGACATAGCAGTGACACTCTTATACTCAACACCAACATGTGACATAGCAATGACATTATTATACTCAACACCAACATGTGACGTAATAGTGACACTCTTATACTCAATACCAACATTTGACATAGCAGTGACACTCTTATACTCAACACCAACATGTGACGTAATAGTGACACTCTTATACTCAACACCAACATGTGACATAGCAGTGACACTCTTATACTCAACACCAACATGTAACATAGCAATGACATTATTATACTCATTACCAACATGTGACGTAATAGTGACACTCTTATACTCAATACCAACATGTGACATAGCAGTGACACTATTATACTCAACACCAACATGTGACGTAATAGTGACACTCTTATACTCAATACCAACATGTGACATAGCAGTGACACTCTTATACTCAACACCAACATGTGACATAGCAGTGACACTCTTATACTCAACACCAACATGTGACATAGCAATGACATTATTATACTCAACACCAGCATGTGACGTTATAGTGACACTCTTATACTCAACACCAACATGTGACGTAGCATCACACTCTTATACTCAATACCAACATGTGACATAGCAGTGACACTCTTATACTCAACACCAACATGTGACATAGCAATGGCATTATTATACTCAACACCAACATGTGACATAGCAATGTCATTATTATACTCAACACCAACATGTGACGTAGTAGTGACACTCTTATACTCAACACCAACATGTGACGTAGTAGTGACACTCTTATACTCAATACCAACATGTGACATAGCAATGACATTATTACACTTATCACAAACAAGTGGCAGATCACACTTGTAGGCAATGCAAACTTTAAACAACTAGAGGCTCTAAAGAGCTTGTGTCGCTCACATTGGTCTTTGTGAATATTAAAGGAAGCAGATGGATTCATGACAAAATTGTGTTTTGGTGATGGTGATGTGTTTGTACATCTTACTTTACTGAACATTCTTGCTGCTTAAAATTATCTCTATCTATAATGAACTTGGCCCATTAGTTTCAGTGGAAAGTTTTAGTAAAAATTTACAAATTTTATGAAAATTGTTAAAAATTGACTATAAAGAACAATAACTCCTAAGGGGGTCAATTGACCATTTCGGTCATGTTGACTTATTTGTAAATCTTACTTTTCTGAACATTATTGTTGTTTACAGTTTATCTCTATCAATAATAATATTCAAGATAATGACCAAAAACAGCAAAATTTCCTTAAAACTAACAATTCAGGGTCAGCAACCCAACAACGTGTTGTCTGATTCATCTAAAAATTTCAGAGCAGATAAATGTTGACCTGATAAACAATTTTACCCCTCTGTCAGATTTGCTCTAAATGCTTTGGGTTTTGAGTTATAAGCCAAAAACTGCATTTTACCTCATGTTCTATTTTTAGCCATGGCGGCCATCTTGGTTGGTTGGCCGGGTCACCGGCCACATTTTTCGAACTACTAACCCAAAATATGATTCTGGCCAAGTTTGGATTAATTTGGCCAAGTAGTTTCAGAGGAGAAGATTTTTGTAAAAGATTACTAAGATTTAGGAAAAATGGTTAAAAATTGACTATAAAGGGCAATAACTCCTAAAGGGGTCGACTGACCATTTCAGTCATGTTGACTTATTTGTAAATATTACTTTGGTGAACATTATTGCTGTTCATAGTTTATCTCTATCTATAATAATATTCAAGATAATAACCAAAAAGAGCAAAATTTCCTTAAAATTACTAATTCAGTGCCAGCAACCCAACAACGGGTTGTCCGATTCATCTGAAAATTTCAGGGCAGATAGATCTTGAACTGATAAACAATTTTACCCTCTGTCAGATTTGCTCTAAATGCTTTGGGTTTTGAGTTATAAAACAAAAACTGCATTTTACCCCATGTTCTATTTTTAGCCATGGCGGCCATCTTGGTTTGATGGCCAGGTCACTGGACACATTTTCCAAACTACTAACCCAAAAGATGATTGTGGCTAAGTTTGGATTAATTTGGCCCAGTAGTTTCAGAGGAGAAGATTTTTGTAAAATATTACTAAGATTTAGGAAAAATGGTTAAAAATTGACTATAAAGGGCAATAACTCCTAAAGGGGTCCACTGACCATTTCAGTCATGTTGACCTATTTGTAAATCTTACTTTGCTGAACATTATTGCTGTTTACTGTTTATCTCTATCTATAATAATATTCAAGATAATAACCAAAAACAGCAAAATTTCCTTAAAATTACTAATTCAGGGGCAGCAACCCAACAAAGGGTTATCCAATTCATCTGAAAATTTCAGGGCAGATAGATCTTCACCTGTTTGACAATTCTACCCATGTCAGATTTGCTCTAAATGCTTTGGTTTTTGAGTTATAAGCCAAAAACTGCATTTTACCCCTATGTTCTATTTTTAGCCATGGTGGCCATCTTGGATGGTTGGCCGGGTCACCGGACACATTTTTTAAACTAGATACCCCAATGATGATTGTGGCCAAGTGGTTTAATTTGGCCCAGTAGTTTCAGAGGAGAAGATTTTTGTAAAAGTTAACGACGACGATGCAGGACAACGACAGACGATGCCGGACGCCGGATGCCAAGTGATGAGAAAAGCTCACTTGGCCTTTTAGGCCAGGTGAGCTAAAAATACAAACATGGCTTATTGCAGTTCTTTATTTATCATCTTATACTTACCACAAACATACACCATTGCTATATTACCCTTATACTCACCACAAACATACACCATTGCTATATTACCCTTATACCACAACACCTCATATGATATGTAGCAGCTGGTTGACACCCAACATTTTACAAGGAAAAACCAGTTAATGTTTTCTAAGCTTTGATCATTATTTTGAATCGACACAAACTACTGTTAATCAGACAGGTTTAATGGACAACACATATTTGTTAGAATTATATAAAGTGGGGCCTCATTTTATTCGTAACACAGAACTGAATCAGATTTATAAGGTTTTATTTTGTTTCTTGACGAAAAATTATTTTGTAATCAATTTGGTGTACCTAAATTATAAAGAAGGACAGGGCTACAAAATAAACACAAAATGGAAAATTTTGTCTAAATCATAAAAAAACGTAGTTGAAAAAACTATCAAAATAGGTGCAATTTAGGTACCATCACATTATGTAGAATATAAAATAAATTGTAACTGGTCATTTTATTGAGTTTTGACCACTGATTCATGTGATATATATTTTGTTTATGTTTATTACACAACATTGTCCAGTTTATGACACAAGTTTTGATGTCTGTTATGTGTTGATATTACAGTTTGGAAGGACACCATTAATGATGGCCGCTGGTGAAGGACATCTGGAGGTGCTGACGTACCTGATCACTCACAGCAGTCAATTGGACTCTACAAACGAGGTAATGATAGATATAATGACCTTACTCTGACCAAACACCACTTTACAGGGACTAAACTGAACACTCGCCCAGTCGCTCAAGGCGACCAGATTTTCGGCGGGCGAATATATTTAATCCTCCTGATCTCCCAGCTGGCGACTAAAGTATTTTGGAGTGAAACCATTCTCTACCCTTTCCTCACGATATCAACGAAAACTGTTCCCGAAAGGAAACCTGATAGTACAATAGAGTGGATTTCTGAAAACCAGTAGGTTCATTTCAATTACCCAAACCAAGTCGGACAATTATGTTATCAATACGAAGTCATGATATGGCATATACCTCCTTCTGTCAGCACATGATCTTAACTCCTGTTATAAAATCATCTACGATTATTTCATTATTCATGTTATTGTTTAAGTGTTTTCTTCCTAACTGTTCAATAAGTATCGCAATAGGGATGTCTTCCAGTTAACCTGGGAGTCATTACAAGCCTGTATTAAACAACAACTTGTCTCTGAATCGCTACAAATTTACAAAATATTTAATGAAAAAATGAAACACAAAATCTAGTAAATAGATATCCCGATATCTAGTTTGATATCCAATCTTTAATAAAAACTTATTGAATAATATATATTTTGATTAACACTATTAGAGGATGGCTTGGATTTGAAACAGCATTTAATGATCAAAGAAACAGCCATATGGCCCAAGACCACAATTAATGACCCCGCTTTTCGTTGTCCATGAATATAGTTACTTTTAATTAAAGTGTATTTTTCCTTATTTTTTTTCTTTCCTTCAACACTCATTTCTTAGATTTTTTTGGGTGGAAAGGAAAGATGAGAGGTGAAATAAACTTTTGGATGTTGTATTTAAACTGATTTTGATATGGAATGAGTGATTATGCTAAGTGCAAAAAGGTAATATTTACAGTTTTCAGAACATCTCTTGACTTGTCAAAAGGGGTATGGATGTGTATTGGCTAAATTTGTAAAAGTGATTGTGTCAATCTTTCTGAATTTTGGATATATATTTGGACTAGGACTATACATTACACACACAAAAAATTTGACAAAAGTGCATGGTGCAATATTTTTAATGATGCAAAACGTTATACTGAACTGATAGAGGAATTAATTGTGGTCTGTGGCCATATTGTCTAAAGGTCAACAGGAAGTTGAAATTGAACTTAATGAAGGGAGACAATTTTGGTAGGAAATAACCTAAAATAAGTATTGTCAAATCTAAGAATATATTTCTGGTGGCAATAATTCAAATTCTATAAAAGTACCACACACAACTTTTTGAAGACTCAAAACCTACAAGTAGGATTACACAATATGGCTTAAGGGAGCTACCATTTGATTTTTATGGGGGGGGCTAGGATGAAAAATTTTGTCCTGCATTTTTTTTTAGTTGTAATCTCTGTCCTGCCTTTTTATTTTTCACTCTGTTCGGTCCTGCCTTTTTTTTTTTAGTTTATCCTGACTTTTTTTACCTTAATTGTCGTCCTGACTTTTTTTTTTTGCATGTGTCTCATCCTGACTTTTTTTTTACTCAAAACTCCTGTCCTGCCTATTTTTTTCAAATTTCATCCTAGCCCCCCCATAAAAATCAAATGGTAGCTCCCTTATTAGTATATATGAAAAAAAATATTTTAGGGGCCCATGTGGCCTCTGGAGGAAAACAGTTGAGTTTAGTCCCTGCTTTATACGGAATCTACACAAAATCGTGGTGTTAATCAGACAGGTTTAATGGACAACAAATATTTGTTAGAATTATATAAAGTGAGGTCTCATTTTATTCATAACACAGAACTGAATCAGATTGATAAGGTTTTATTTTGTTTCTTGACAAAAAATTATTTTGTAAACATTTGATTTTAATTTTTTAAAGAGAAGTTGATGAGAACAAGTTGTGTTAACTTCTTTAGTCAGATAATGTTAATTCTACAGATTTAATGTAAAACATCTTTTAAAAATAACAAATACTTCACAGAATTATATAAAGTGGGGTCTTATTTTTCTTGTCTCTTCGTACTGAATCAGAAAATATTACTCGTTTCAATGTTTCTTAAAAAAAAGTTTTTTTTAAACTGTTGATCATTCTACGTAATCATTGTTAATCAGACAGGCTTAATGGACAACAAATATTTGATAGAATTATATAAAGTGGGGTCTCATTTTAGTTGTCTGGTCCAGGTGAGTCCATTGATATAAATATTGTTTATGTTTTTAGAAAAAAGTTAGTTTTTAACCTGACATTTCTGATGGAAGTTCTGACATCTCACAAAAAAACATGTTGTTTATTTGTTGTTTATGTAGAATATAAATAAAAGTGTGACTGGTCATTTTATTCACTTTTGACCACTGATTCATGTGATATATATTTTGTTTATATTTATTACACAACATTGTCCAGTTTATGACACGAGTGTTGATGTCTGTTATATGTTGATATTACAGGATGGATGGACACCATTAATGTTTGCCGCCTGGGGAGGACACCAGGAGGTGGTGACGTACCTCGTCACTCACGGCAGTCAGTTAGACGCTAGAGACATGGTAATGATGGGTAGAATCACCTTACTCTAACCAAACACCACTTTATACGGAATCTACACAAAATCATGTTGTTAATCAGACAGGTTTAATGGACAACAAATATTTGTTAGAATTATATAAAGTGGGGCCTCATTTTCTTCGTAACACAGAACTGAATCAGATTGTTAAAGTGTTATTTTGTTTCCTGATGAAAAATTATTTTGGTTACATCTGATCTTAATGAGAAGTTAAAGAGAAAGAGTTGTGTTAACATCTTTAGTCAGATATAAATGTTAATTCTACAGATCTAATGTAAAACATCTTTTAAAAATAACAAATACTTGACAGAATTATATACAGTTGGGTCTTAGTTTTCTTGTTTCTTCGTACTGAATTAGAAAATATTACTCGTTTTAATGTTTCTTGATTTTTATATTTTTTTTAACTTTGATCATTCTACTTTTATTCATTGTTAATCAGGCAGATTTAATGGACAACAAATATTTGATAGAATTATAAAAAGTGGAGTCTCATTTTAATGGCTGAGTTCCGCAATAGCCGTTTCGGGTTTTTTCAGTTTACGTTCCGACCATTAGAATTTACAGATTTTCACTTCCGGGACGTTCAACCCATTTTAAGCAGGAAAATTCATATCAAGCCATTCATCATAGTATAACAGAAAGGAGAGGGACCATGTATTAATTATATTCAACTGGTTACGTTAATTTATGGTAAGGTTAAGATTTATGAATATGCTTCTTGTCATAAATGTGATAGTAAAGCGTAAAAAGCACGAAATTAGAATCAATACATGTGAAAACAAGATGTTGTTTTACTTCAACCAGCATGATTTAAAGACAAATTTTTACACATATATCAGTGTTTGTTTGTTTGAAATCCACAGTTTGAACATCTGGGCCTCATAATCATAATATTTTATTCAAAAACACAAGAAAGCTTTAAAATGTTTAAGGCGAATCCTCATAAAATGATAAATACTATAAAGGTATTGGATATATTATATCCAAAATTGGGTACATGTATCATCACTCTCAGATTACCGACTTTTTAGTGTTAAAAAAATTGTATATCTTCATAATACCTGTCATAATGCAAATATTCATTTACATGGCAAAGTTTTTCCATTTAAGTTTAAGACCATAGTTCAAATGAGAACTTATAAATACAAATCCTGTTAACTTTGTTCCTGATGATCATATTCAGCATGTTCAGTTATGTTGTCTTTAGGCAAAATGAAGTCCCTTCCCCGAATGCCTGCACCACAACAGAAAATATCTTTAAATCCAAAGCTTATATTTTTATCAATGAAAATTTGTTGGGTATAACATGTAAAATACCCATTAATGAGGAAAGAACCCATTTGTGAGGATCCAGATCCTCCTAAACCTTTATATTATTATGGATTAACTCATGTGCATGTAACATGATTAATCCCCTGATAACCATGTTAATATTCAACATGTACAAAGTCTTTAAAATAAGTTAAAATTTCGTGTATTCAGATTTTCTCGCATGCATATTCGGCTCATAACAGGATATAAATGTTTGGCAAAGCCTTGCTTTCTACCTGTTTGTAAGCCTTGTACAAATAAAATTTACATTTTGAGTCAGTTAATGGTTATTTTATTGATATCTACACATATAAAGATAAAGAGATGTGTAATCAACATGAGCAATGCCAATGAGGCAACCATACAGCCTTCAACATATATTGACAAAACACATACTCTCTAGTCACTTATAAAAAGCCACGACATTAAAATTCTGCAACAATTCAATTGAGAAAAATTAACAACAAAACAAATTACCATATATATGAAATGTGACAATTATCAACCAATGACAACTACTGAACTCATGCTCCTGACAAGAAAAAGCTGCAATTGAAAAAGGGCTCAACTAATAGGGTTGATTTAAACTTACAAAAATGTAACTACATGTACAGGCCTGTAAAACTCATTTGAACAGGCCAATTGAATCTATATAAAATTTTGTGGTCTAAAAAATTTACCGTGAAGGCTGTAATGATAATTAGGGCCCCACCAAATGGCGGACGCCCTATAGTGATCAGTCTGTCCGTCTGTCTGTCCGTTCGTCCTTAACAAATTGTGTCCGCTCTTTATCTAGAAAACCGTTATGATTTCATTCAAAGTTTATACTTGACATGTATATATTAACCAACACCAGAGGGTGTGTCATAATTTATGTACAACTTCCTATGTCAAAGGTCAAGGTCAAAAACTTTGGTTTTAGTTGACAACCCCATGTCCTATGGTAAAGATCTTGTCCGCTCTATATTTTGAGAACCGTTATGATTTCAAAGTTTATACTTGACATGTATATTAACCAACACCAGAGGGTGTGTCATAATTTTTGTACAGCTTCCTAGGTCAAAGGCCAAGGTCATATTCTTCGGTTTCAGTTGACAACTCATGTCCAATGATAAAGATACAATTTTTTACCACACATTATATTCACAGCGGGACCCAAAGAGATGGTTCCCATCTCAATGATATCTAGTTATTTTAATTATACTGTGTAAAATCTTGATATTTTAAATTATTTGAGACAACACAAAATTGCAGAAAAATATTATGCTTTGAAAAATTTGAAAACTTCTAGTGAGCGTTAAGAGTTTAATACTTTTTTTTCAGAGTTATGTCATCAGATTCAGAGTCAGAATGTCAAGAAGAACATCTGTCATTGGCAGAACTGTTAAAATGGAAAGTTCCGGAATAAAAGGATTGGTTGGAAAAACGAAATTTAAAGAAATCAGGTCTAAAGGATACATTAGTCAAACGTGTATATAGGGCAATGTCAAATGGGGACTCAGACTTTTCAGCTGAAGAAAGTTTTCCAATTATTCCAATTGATTTAGTTTCAAATCCATGGAAACCACTAGACTTTACTGATATTCCAGAAATATCCATTAAAGATGTTGACAGCTATTTGATGTACCACAAAAATCCCACAACTGGGGAGAGTACCAATTTTGAAAGGCAAAAAGATTGTGCAACGAAGGATTCATAAGAGACATTGAATATAATCCTATTAATCAAGGATCAGAACATAATTATTAAAGGAGTAAATGTATGCTTTCTATGAGACATGTTGTACAAGTCGGAGACACTGGAAATACTGCAAAGTACTATTCACTACATATAAGTACCATCAAAGTCACTGGCCTAATTGTTAGTGCTTTTTGTAACTGTAAAGCAGGCGGAGCAGGGCTATGTGCACACGTAGGTGCACTTCTGTACACACTTGTTAAGACAAAAGATGCATGTACATCTGTGCATGTGGATGGGATAGACCTAGGCCACTACAAAGAAAACCAAGTCCAAAACGAGTGTGTGACATTAAATTTGTTAAAACTGAAAAAGAACAAAAAGCTGAAAAAATAAAACCATTCCCTGGAGTATATCAAGCTGGACCTTGTAGAGAAGAAGGCAATTAATTCTTGCATGACATATTGGATGGACTAAAGGATGTGTACCCCAAGTGTGTACTTTATCAGACTTTGCGACATGCAAACATTGATACATTTTTAGATCTATTTCAAACCAATTTCAGTTATATGGATAATGTTATTATCAAACCAGCAGAATGTTTAATGGTTTTTGAAGCATTTGTTAACAGCTTGATGGTCACTTCAAAATTTAGTGAGAATTTAGAGAAAGCTACAAGGGGTCAGCATTTTAATGTAAATTGGAAGAAGGCCAGAAGTGTATTAATTACAGCTGCAGTAATGGGGGAAGTTGTCATGCGTAAAAAAATTGAGCCTGATAACTTGGTGAAAAAAATGTGTGGATACATTACAATACCAGATGCAGTGAAAAGACTTCAATATGGGCGCAAACATGAAGCTGTTGCAATTGGGGATTATACAAGGTCACACTTGAAAACTTGTAATGATGTCCGTATCGAATCATTTGTACTGTTAGTAAATCCCGCCTATCCCTATCTTGGTGCAAGTATTGATGGTCTAGTGGTATGCTGTAAGTGTCGAATTGGTATTGTTGAAGTGAAGTGTCCTTATGGCTCTGATGTTAATGACAAATGTGCTTCCCATGGAATGTGGCAAAGACAAAAAAATCTTTTGTACAGAGAGAGACTCTGACCTTGTATTTGATGAAAATCACAATTATATGTATCAAGTACAAGGTCAACTAGCACTGTATGAACTAGATTGGACAGATTTTGTTGTTTGGACAAAGAAAGGGATAAATGTTCAAAGAAGAAACTTTTCACAAACTCTTTGGGATGAAATGTTATCCAAGTTAAAGTTAAATGGAATTGTTCCAGAACTTTTTACAAGAAGAGTAAGGAGAGGAAAGTGTCTTTATTAGAATATTAAACCCGTCAGATTTTTACTTTAAATGTTTGATTGAACCTTCATGACTTATTCATGTTATTTATGACATTCTTTTTTCTTCATCATATAAAAAAAGAAGATGTGGTATGAGTTCCAATAAGACAATTCTCCACAAGAGAACAAAATGACGCAGAAATTAACAACTATAGGTCATCGTACGGCCTTCAACAATGAGGAAAGCCCATACTGCATAGTCAGCTATAAAAGGCCCCGAAATGACAAACAACAACCATTGAATTACAGGCTCCTGACTTAGGACAGGCACATACATACATTATGTGGCGGGGTTAAACATGTTAGCAGGATCCCAACCCTCCTCCAAACCTGGGACAGTGGTATAACAGTACTACATAAGAACGAACTATAAAAATCTTTTTTTATATCTTCACCAGACTTCAAATGACTTAGAAGTTTATAACTATAGGCTAGGTCATTGAACAGCCTTCAATAATTATGCAAAACCAGTAAAAAAACGAAGAAAAACTTGATATGTTGAAGTTTTAACATGAATAAATAGCAAATATACATCATTTTTCATCTCAAATATAAATGAAAATAGCAATTTAATAGTAAAGCTCATTTCAAATTATCAGCATTATGCTTGACAAGTGTGTTAAAAAGCATCCAAAAGACTTTCAAGCCGACAAACCCAGTATAAAATCGAACTTTTGCATCATCATTTTAAATGTTTTCAATAGATATTCTTGGTAGGTCTGCCTGCACCTCTACATGCTCTACTGAACAGAAGAGTAGGAACTCTCTGTTTGAACCTCTACTGTCTCGGTAGACATGTGTTCTGTGTTAGTCTCAACATGGTTTAAAACTACACCATCAGTTTGTGTTGACACTGATCTGAATTTTTCCCCTGTGTGAGCCTATAACAAACTACAGCTTAAGACTTCGTCACATAGTAACATGTGTTATGATGAATTTATTGAGGTTCTAAATTTGGTGAAAAAAGTTGTATATATACCCTGGTAGTTTTCTGATTAAATTCTTACATCTATGGATATCAACACATTCATAATCTGTAATATATATGTATGTCTCATTGTTGAAGATGTACGATTGCCTATAATTGCTTGCATCCACTTCATTTGAACTCGGCTGTATGATTGTCTCATTGGCAATAGTACCACATCTCCTTATTTTTGATATGACAAAGATGCAGTGAGGATTTAACTGTGAAGATTTATAGCTGACATGTAGTATTTCACACTCTTTATAGTTGACTAAGGTTTATATTGACCCTGCAGTCACCTTTAGGCTAAGGTTGTGTTTCTGTGTTTTCATCTCAAAATTTACTCTGAGTTTCATAGTATAGCATGTCCAAGATAAACAAAATGCAAATTGATTTTATGTTTTAGAAAATTAAAAACTGAGAGCATGATTTGAGGGCCTGTATGGGGTCCATTGTTCTCTATTCTCTAATTGTGTAGGTCATTTTTCCTTAATCTTCATTCTTTTTACTTTTTGCACATTATTCTCTAATCATTATATTTTAATATATATCCCATTATTCTCTATTCTTTTTTTTTAATTAGTTTTTCTATATATTCTTTATCTTAAAATTTAGCACTCTAAGACTAATAATAGCTAATATTAAAACACTCGGCTATGCCTTACAACTTTTCCAGATGCAAAGGTTTGTCTGTATTCAGAGTAAATTTTGAGATGAAAACACAGCCATTTTACAGGTTGGGAACAACCCCTCAATGTAAAGTCTATCCCTTTTATAAGGAGTACAGGTGAATATTAAGCAATTCTTGGACATGTTTAACCATATTATGGCATGTAATACAAGATAGATGCATATTTCTTAGAGAAAAGTTTCATTTCTAGTGATATTTAAAAAAAAAACCAATTTTTGTTACAAAAGGGCACATATTTATATTATTTGATGAAACTTTGCCTAAACTAAAGAACTTTATATCTATCAGTATCTTATATTATATGGTCAAAACATGTCCAAGAATTTGGTAATATTCACTTGTATCTCCTCTTTATAATTAAAGTAAACCCCACTTTTATAATGTTGTTTCAAAAATAAATAATTTCCCCTCTTTTTAGTTAAAAAGGGGAAGTTTTTCTGTTTTTTATCGAGCCTGCAACTTTTGTTGCAGAAAATTCGACAAAGGGATAGTGATCCGGCGGCGGCGTTAGCTCACTTCTTAAAAGCTTTATATTTTAGAAGGTGGAAGACCTGGATGCTTCATACTTTGTTTATAGATGCTTCATGTTACGAAGTTTCCGTCAGTCACATGTCCAATGTCCTTGACCTCATTTTCATGGTTCAGTGACCACTTGAAAAAAAAAAGTTCAAATTTTTTGTATATATTTGATATGTGCGTACCTTGCAAGGTCCTCGTGTCTGTCAGACAGTTTTCACTTGACCTCGACCTCATTTCATGGATCAGTGAACAAGGTTAAGTTTTGGTGGTCAAGTCCATATCTCAGATACTATAAGCAATAGGGCTAGTATATTCGGTGTATGGAAGGACTGTAAGGTGTACATGTCCAACTGGCAGGTGTCATCTGACCTTGACCTCATTTTCATGGTTCAGTGGTTATAGTTAAATTTTTGTGTTTTGGTCTGTTTCCCTCATACCATATGCAATAGGTCTACTATATTTGTTGTATGGAATGATTGTTAAGTGTACATGTCTAGCGGGCAGATGTCATGTGACCTTGACCTCATTTTCATGGTTCAGTGGTCAAAGTTAAGTTTTTGAGTTTTGGTCTTTTTATCTAATGATATATGCCATAGGTCAACTATATTTGGTGTATGGAAATATTTTATGATCTTTATGTCAGTCGACTCGGAGACGAGCAGGTTTTATTTAACCGTGACCTCATTTTCACGGTTCATTGCACAGTGTTAAGTTTTTGTGTTTTGGTCTATTTTTCTTAAACTATAAGTAATGTGTCAACTATATATGTTGTATAGAAGCATTGTTAGCTGTACCTGTCTGCCTGGCAAGGTTCATCTGACCTGGACCTCTTTTTCAAGGTTCATTGGTCTTTGTTTAGTTATTTTGGTTAATGTTAAGTTTATGTGACAGTTGTAATAAAGCTTAGCTTTATACTTAGGACTATCAACATAATATCAATGATTAGTACAGAAGGCGAGACATTTCAGCGTGTGCACTCTTGTCTAATTATCCACAACGTGAAAAAAACCCTTGTTTGAGGGACATTCCTCATTGAGGGGGTTGTTCTCAACCTGTCTTAACCCAAGGGTACATATAAATACAAATGCGATATACTGGTCCTGCCGTGTACGATTTTCACGTAAAAGATTTACGCCAAAAATGTACAAAACTATAGGAGATTGGGTCAGAATCCATATTTCTAGATGAAAAAAGTTCGATTCTGTATTAAAACATATGTATATATGTTGTACTATACCAAAGCATAACTGTTTACCTTTATATGTTATCGATGATCGTTAATAGTAAGTTAATTTTGTGAATTGCGTCTTGTTGATTGTGGTTACTATGATATGTTGATGATGGGAGACGTCCTGGAAGTAGATGATAAAAATGATATCTCTAACGTATATGGAAAAACAACCGGAATAGCTATTGCGGAACTCGACCATTATCTTGTCCAGCTGAGTGCATTGATATAAATATTGTTTATGTTTCTAGAAAACAGTTATTTTTTAACCTGACAGTTCTGATGGAAGTTCTGACATCTCACAATAAAACATGTTGTTTATTTGTTGTTTTTGTAGAATACAAATAAAAGTGTGACTGGTCATTTTATTCACTTTTGACCACTGATTCATGTGATATATATTTTGTTTATACTTATTACACAACATTGTCCAGTTTATGACACAAGTTTTGATGTATGTTATATGTTGATATTACAGGATGGAGAGACACCATTAATGTGCGCGGCTGAGAGAGGACACCTGGAGATGGTGATATACCTTGTCAGTCACGGCAGTCAATTAGATGCTACATCCACGGTAACGATACATATAATTACTTTACCCTGACCAAACACCACTATATACAGAATCTACTCAAAATCATGTTGTTAATCAGACAGGTTTAATGGACAATAAATATTTGTTAAATTTATATAAAGTGGGGCCTCATTTTCTTCGTAACACAGAACTGAATCAGATTGTTAAGGTTTTATTTTGTTTCTTGACAAAAAATTATTTTGTAAACTACTAAAATTAATTCTACAGATTTAATGTAAAACATCTTTTGAAAATAACAAATATTAGACAGAATTATATAAAGTGGGGTCTTATTTTTCTTGTCTTTTCGTACTGAATCAGAAAATATTACTCGTTCTAATGTTTCTTGAATTTTTTTTTTTTAAACTTTTTATCATTCTACGTAATCATTGTTAAACAGACAAATTTAATGGACAACAAATATAAATTTGTTAGAATTATATAAAGTGGGGTCTCATTTTAATTGTCTTGTGCAGCTGAGTCCATTGATATTAATATTGTTAATGTTTCTAGAAAAAAGTTATTTTTTAACCTAACAGTTCTGATGGAAGTTCTGACATCTCACAAAAAAACATGTTGTTTATTTGTTGTTTATGTAGAAAATAAATACAAGTGTTTCAAACTGGTAATTTTATTCACTTTTGACCACTGATTCATGTGATATATTTTTTGTTTATATCTATTACACCACACTGTCCAGTTTATGACACAAGTTTTGATGTCTGTTACATGTTAATATTACAGCTTGGAGTGACACCATTAATGTTTGCTGCTGTGGGAGGACACCTGGAGGTGGTGACGTACCTCGTCACTCACGGCAGTCAATTAGAAGCTACATCCACGGTAATGATAGATATAATGACCTTACTCTGACCAAACACCACTTTATACAGAATCTACGCAAAATCATGTTGTTAATCAGACAGGTTTAATAGACAACAAATATGTGTTAGAATTATATAAAGTGGGGCCTCATTTTATTCGTAACACAGAACTGAATCAGATAGTTAAGGTTTTATTTTGTTTCCTGATGAAAAATTATTTTGTAAACGTCATCTGATCTTAATGAGAAGTAAAAGAGAACGAGTTGTGTTAACTTCTTTAGTCAGATAATGTTAATTCTACAGATCTAATGTTAAACATCTTTTAAAAATAACAAATACTTGACAGAATTATATAAAGTGGGGTCTTATTTTTCTTGTGTCTTCATAATGAATCAGAAAATATTACTTGTTTTAATATTCCTTTTTTAATATTTCTTAAAAAAAAGTGTTTTTTAAACTGTTGATCATTCTACTTAATCATTGTTAATCAGACAGATTTAATGGACAACAAATATTTGATAGAATTATTTAAAGTGGGGTTTCATTTTAATTGTCTTGTCCAGCTGAGTCCATTGATAGAAATATTGTTTATGTTTCTAGAAAAAAGTTATTTTTAACCTGACATTTCTGATGAAAGTTCTGACATCTCACAATAAAACATGTTGTTTATTTGTTTTTTTATGTAGAATATAAATAAAAGTGTAACTGGTCATTTTATTGAGTTTTGACTACTGATTCATGTGATATATATTTTGTTTATATTTATTACACAACATTGTCCAGTTTATGACACAAGTTTTGATGTATGTTATATGTTGATATTACAGAGAGGAGAGACACCATTAATGTGGGCCGTCTGGGGAGGACACCTCGAGGTGGTGACGTACCTCGTCACTCAGGGCAGTCAGTTAGAAGCTACAGACGAGGTAATGATAGATTTAATCAACTTACTCTGATCAAACACCGCTTTATACAGAATCTACACAAAATCATGTTGTTAATCAGACAGGTTTAATGGACAACAAATATGTGTTAGAATTATATTAAGTTGGGCCTCATTGTATTCGTAACACAGAACTGAATCATATTCTTAAGGTTTTATTTTGTTTCCTGATGAAAAAATATTTTGTTTACATCTGATTTTAATGAGATGTTAAAGAGATTGAGTTGTGTTAACATCTTTAGTCAGATAATGTTAATTCTACAGATTTAATGTTAAACATCTTTTAAAAATAATAAATACTTGACAGAATTATATAAAGTTGGGTCTTATTTTTCTTGTTTCTTCGTACTGAATCAGAAAATATTACTCACTTTAATGTTTCTTGAAAAAAGTTTTTTTTCAACTTTGATCATTCTACTGAATCAGCATAAGATCATGTTGTTTATCATTCATGTTAAATGGACAACAAATACTTGTGAGACTTATATAAAGTAAGGGTTGCTATAATTTGACTTGATACACTTATATAATTAAGAGTTTACTATTTTTTTACCTGTTTTGTTTCACTGAATCAGAAAATATACATTGAATTGATATATCTTAATCTACCATTTAATAGTTTATACACAAATATAATTGGCTATTTTCTTACCCGATGTTATATTTCTTACATTTGGTAAATTGTTTGACTCCTCTCATGATTTTGTTATCACACGTCACCATTAACATGTTTATTTTTTTAGGATGGACAAACAGCTTTACATCTTGCTGCTGAGAAGAAAGGGATTGATGCAACAAAATGGTTGATAGATCAAGGATGCAGTCCTTGGGTGAAATCAAAACAGGTAATATTCAGTTTCAATCTTATTATACACATGGAAAAAAGTATTGCAACACCTTGATTTTTCAAAACTTGAAAAATCAGTCTCATATTTTGGATGGAATATGATAAAATATTTGTAAAATAATATTGAAAAGTAGTTAATGATAACATTGGCTTTAAAACGAACAAAAAATGTATGGAAAAAAAAAGTTTTATCTAACCAAAATTTTTATAACAAAATGAAGTGTTTTTTGTACAAAAATAAGCATTTTACAACTTTTACTGTAGTCGAACTTTACAATGTCAGACATTTCAAAATTAATCTTTAGATGATTGTTCACATCATGGTTGATCGTTATACGCCAAAGAATTAGTGCTTTGTGCGCAGCCTCCATTCAAACGGATAACCGCATCTTAACGTCTTCTGATTCCTGCCACAAGTCGACTAATTTGTTGCTAAGCTAACAATACCATTCTTGACGAAGGGTATTGTTTATTTCATGACTTGTTTGAACTGGGGTGTCCTTTCATGCACTTAACGCCAAATAGTGTCCCATATATGCTCGATATGGTTCAAATTCGGGCCACGATTGGGCCAAGGAACATAAACCGAATTCCATTGGAACAATGGATCTTCTTGCACGACGCTAATTTCCGACTTTGGCGAGCTCTGCACTATATTGGATACGGGCATCTGTGTGTTTGTTCGTAGGCAAAGGTCCCCGCAATGGTATTTTCACACGATAACCAGTAGCGATGAGTCGATCTCGAACAATTCTTGTTTAAAGGCTCCTGTATGGTCATCATTCTCTTTTTAGGATTGTATTGTTTGCAATGGGTTTCCTTCTGACAAACCTTCATTATGCCTTATTTTCCCTAGCAGATGTGATTGGGGGTCTTCTTGACCTCGGAAGGTCATTAACATCGTTTCTTGCCTGATTTTTATTCTCAAAATGACTTATAATGGAATGGTGATGACCAACAATACCGTACGTGCAATTATCACAGCGACATACCTGCTTCCCTCATTCTGGATATCTGTCATCTTGCTGCAGTAATGAGTTGTGGATGACCAATTACAAGGTGTCAATAACATAAATTTATAAACTTGGTTATTTTAAGTGTTGAAAACACAGAGGATCAAAACAGCTGTTTTACTGTTTACGAGTACAGTAGCTGCATGTGCAGATAAGAACTCATTGAGTCGATATTTATTGATTAAACTCAGGTGATATTTAAATAATGTTTAACTAGTTCTATTTCAACAAATTATTTAACAAAAAAATTAAAAGTGTTTTTTTAATTTGAATTTCAATTTGGTGTTGCAATACTTTTTTCCATGTGTATAGATAGATAGATATGTTGTTCTCTAAAAACTAAATTCAAGTCAACAGAGAAAGTACAATTACAATATAAATACAAATACAATAGTTGAGAGTGAACAGACGCAGATAATATATAATAAAGTACAACTTTATGATGAAATACCTGTATATAAACAGGTTAAACTAAATACATTGTATGAAGAAATCAGTCTGTGCTTAACGTTTACATGGAGGGACTAACCTTTTTATTAATACACTTAATGAATGAACACAGTTTTCTTAAAACTGATTGTTTTTTTTTATTAGGGGACAGCCTACACCAATCATACACTTTTATCTAAACTACTATCTAATCATACTCCAGCAACACACCTTACACCAATCATACACTTTTATCTAAACTACCATCTAATCACATTCCACCAACACACCCTACACCAATCATACACTTTTATCTAAACTACCATCTAATCACATTCCAACAACACACCCTACACCATTCATACACTTTTATCTAAACTACCATCTAATCATACTCCAGCAACACACCTTACGCTAATCATACACTTTTATCTAAACTACCATCTAATCACATTCCACCAACACACCCTACACCAATCATACACTTTTATCTAAACTACCATCTAATCACATTCCACCAACACACCCTACACCATTCATACACTTTTATCTAAACTACCATCTAATCATACTCCAGCAACACACCCTACACCAATCATACACTTTTCTCTAAACTACTATCTAATCATACTCCAGTAACACACCTCACACCAATCATACTCTTTTATCAAAACTACTATCTAATCATACTCCAGCAACACACCCTACACCAATCATACTCTATTTAACAAAACTACCATCTAATCACATTCCACCAACACACCCTACACCAATCATACACTTTTATCTAAACTACTGTCTAATCACATTCCACCAACACACCCTACACCATTCATACACTTTTATCTAAACTACCATCTAATCATACTCCAGCAACACACCCTACACCAATCATACACTTTTCTCTAAACTACTATCTAATCATACTCCAGTAACACACCTCACACCAATCATACTCTTTTATCAAAACTACTATCTAATCATACTCCAGCAACACACCCTACACCAATCATACTCTATTTAACAAAACTACCATCTAATCACATTCCACCAACACACCCTACACCAATCATACTCTTTTATCTAAACTACTATCTAATCATACTCCAGCAACACACATTACCCCAATCATACTCTATTTAACAAAACTACCATCTAATCACATTCCACCAACACACCCTACACCAATCATACACTTTTATCTAAACTACTGTCTAATCACACTCCAGCAACACACCTTACACCAATCATACACTTTTATCAAAACTACTCTATAATCATACTCCAGCAACACACCCTACACCAATCATACTCTTTTATCTAAACTACTATCTAATCATACTCCAGCAACACACATTACCCCAATCATACTCTATTTAACAAAACTACTATCTAATCACATTCCACCAACACACCCTACACCAATCATACACTTTTATCTAAACTACTATCTAATCATACTCCAGCAACACACCTTACACCAATCATACACTTTTATCTAAACTACCATCTAATCACATTCCACCAACACACCCTACACCAATCATACACTTTTATCTAAACTACCATCTAATCACATTCCACCAACACACCCTACACCAATCATACACTTTTATCTAAACTACTATCTAATCACATTCCACCAACACACCCTACACCAATCATACACTTTTATCTAAACTACCATCTAATCACATTCCACCAACACACCCTACACCATTCATACACTTTTATCTAAACTACCATCTAATCACATTCCACCAACACACCCTACACCATTCATACACTTTTATCTAAACTACCATCTAATCATACTCCAGCAACACACCTTACGCTAATCATACACTTTTATCTAAACTACCATCTAATCACATTCCACCAACACACCCTACACCAGTCATACACTTTTATCTAAACTACCATCTAATCACATTCCACCAACACACCCTACACCATTCATACACTTTTATCTAAACTACCATCTAATCATACTCCAGCAACACACCCTACACCAATCATACACTTTTCTCTAAACTACTATCTAATCATACTCCAGTAACACACCTCACACCAATCATACTCTATTTAACAAAACTACTATCTAATCACATTCCACCAACACACCTTACACCAATCATACTCTTTTATCAAAACTACTCTATAATCATACTCCAGCAACACACCCTACACCAATCATACTCTATTTAACAAAACTACCATCTAATCACATTCCACCAACACACCTTACACTAATCATACTCTTTTATCAAAACTACTCTATAATCACATTCCACCAACACACCCTACACCATTCATACACTTTTATCTAAACTACCATCTAATCATACTCCAGCAACACACCCTACACCAATCATACACTTTTCTCTAAACTACTATCTAATCATACTCCAGTAACACACCTCACACCAATCATACTCTTTTATCAAAACTACTCTATAATCATACTCCAGCAACACACCCTACACCAATCATACTCTTTTATCTAAACTACTATCTAATCATACTCCAGCAACACACATTACCCCAATCATACTCTATTTAACAAAACTACTATCTAATCACATTCCACCAACACACCCTACACCAATCATACACTTTTATCTAAACTACTATCTAATCACATTCCACCAACACACCCTACACCAATCATACACTTTTATCTAAACTACCATCTAATCATACTCCAGCAACACACCCTACACCAATCATACACTTTTCTCTAAACTACTATCTAATCATACTCCAGTAACACACCTCACACCAATCATACTCTATTTAACAAAACTACTATCTAATCACATTCCACCAACACACCTTACACCAATCATACTCTTTTATCAAAACTACTCTATAATCATACTCCAGCAACACACCCTACACCAATCATACTCTTTTATCTAAACTACTATCTAATCATACTCCAGCAACACACATTACCCCAATCATACTCTATTTAACAAAACTACTATCTAATCACATTCCACCAACACAACTTACACCAATCATACACTTTTATCTAAACTACTGTCTAATCACATTCCACCAACACAGCTTACACCAATCATACTGTATCACATTCCACCAACACACCCTACACCAAACATACACTTTTATCAAAACTACTATCTAATCATACTCCAGCAACACACCTTACCCCAATCATACTCTATTTAACAAAACTACTATCTAATCACAATCCACCAATACACCCTACACCAATCATACACTTTTATCTAAACTACCATCTAATCATACTCCAGCAACACACCTTACACCATTCATACACTTTTATCTAAACTACCATCTAATCATACTCCAGCAACACACCTTACACCAATCATACACTATTACCAAAACAACATATAATCATACTCCAGCAACACATCTTACTACCATCTAATCACATTCCACCAACACACCCTACACCAATCATACACTTTTATCAAAACTACTATCTAATCACATTCCACCAACACACCTTACACCAATCATACTCTATTTAACAAAACTACTATCTAATCACATTCCACCAACACACCCTACACCAATCATACACTTTTATTAAAACTACTATCTTATCATACTCCAGCCACACACCTTACACCAATCATACTCTATTTAACAAAACTACTATCTAATCACATTCTACCAACACACCCTACACCAATCATACACTTTTATCTAAACTACTATCTAATCATACTCCACCAACACACCTTACACCAATCATACTCTTTTATCAAAACTACCATCTAATCAAATTCCACCAACACACCCTACACCAATCATACACTTTTATCTAAACTACCATCTAATCATACTCCACCAACACACCCTACACCATTCATACACTTTTATCTAAACTACCATCTAATCATACTCCAGCAACACACCTTACGCTAATCATGCATTATCTAAACTACCATCTTATCACATTCCACCAACACACCCTACACCAATCATACACTTTTATCTAAACTACCATCTAATCACATTCCACCAACACACCCTACACCAATCATACACTTTTATCTAAACTACCATCTAATCATACTCCAGCAACACACCTTACGCCAATCATACACTTTTATCTAAACTACCATCTAATCACATTCCACCAACACACCTTACACCAATCATACACTTTTCTCTAAACTACTATCTAATCATACTCCAGTAACACACCTCACACCAATCATACTCTATTTAACAAAACTACTATCTAATCACATTCCACCAACACACCTTACACCAATCATACATTTTTCTCTAAACTACTATCTAATTAAACTCCAGCAACACACCCTACACCAATCATACACTTTTATCAAAACTACTCTATAATCATACTCCAGCAACACACATTACCCCAATCATACTCTATTTAACAAAACTACTATCTAATCACATTCCACCAACACAACTTACACCAATCATACACTTTTATCTAAACTACTGTCTAATCACATTCCACCAACACAGCTTACACCAATCATACTCTATTTAACAAAACTACTATCTAATCACATTCCACCAACACACCCTACACCAATCATACACTTTTATCAAAACTACTATCTAATCATACTCCAGCAACACACCTTACCCCAATCATACTCTATTTAACAAAACTACTATCTAATCACATTCCACCAACACACCTTACACCAATCATACTATTTTATCTAATCTACCATCTAATCATACTCCAGCAACACACCTTACCCCAATCATACTCTATTTAACAAAACTACTATCTAATCACATTCCACCAACACACCTTACACCAATCATACTATTTTATCTAATCTACCATCTAATCATACTCCAGCAACACACCTTACACCAATCATACTCTATTTAACAAAACTACTATCTAATCACATTCCACCAACACACCTTACACCAATCATACTCTTTTATCAAAACTACCATCTAATCATACTCCAGCAACACACCTTACACCAATCATACTATATTTAACAACACTACCATATAATCACATTCCACCAACACACCTTACACCAATCATACACTATTACCAAAACAACATATAATCATACTCCAGCAACACATCTTACTACCATCTAATCACATTCCACCAACACACCCTACACCAATCATACACTTTTATCTAAACTACTATCTAATCATACTCCAGCAACACACCTTACACCAATCATACTATATTTAACAAAACTACCATCTAATCACATTCCACCAACACACCTTACACCAATCATACTCTTTTATCAAAACTGCCTTATAATCATACTCCAGCAACACACCTTACTCCAATCATACTCCATTTAACAAAACTACTAATTAATCACATTCCACCAACACACCCTACACCAATCATACACTTTTATCTTAACTACTATCTAATCACACTCCAGCAACACACCTTACACCAATTATACACTATTAACAAAACTACATATAATCATACTCCAGCAACATATCTTACTACCATCTAATCACATTCCACCAACACATCTTACACCAATCATACACTATTTACAAAACTACCATTTAATCATACTCCAGCAACACATCTTACACTACCATCTTATCACATTTCACCAACACACCCTACACCAATCATTCAATAATTTCTTTAACAGCAAAATCTCAAATATTATTCATTGATCTCTTTATAATGACACTTCATATTTGTTGTTGGTTTAGGTTCACTGGTTTTTATTTCAAGTATATATAAATAAGACAACATTCTGCATTGCATAGGTAAAATAATGCAACAGTTACATATTATTTAATGTTTTGCAGTTTTTGAAATAAAAGATATATATGTGTATAATTAATGAAAGATTATTTGATTGTATTTCAGGGTAAGACTCCTTATGATCTGGTATTAATATCAAAGTATCATTCTGAAGAGAAGAAGAAAGAAGTGATGGACTTCCTTAAGGTAAATAGTCTTGTCTTACTTTAAAAGATATTCACAGATTATAAGAGATAAAATAGACTTGGTACAAAGAAATTACAATAAAACGGTTGCCTGTAGTTTTCAATGTCATTGTAATATTTGTTGTCAGTTAACAATGTAAGTTAACAATTCCAAGCTTGTTGCCTAATATACATGTTGGCATATGTGAAAGACAAATGTTTAAAATCTGTGTTCTCATCTGTTGGATGTCTCTTATTTTTTGTGTCATCAGCTTGGTATCTCCTAGGTATATAAATCACATCATCTCCTTTTATGTATATATAATGCGTACTTCTGTGCGGAAAGGTCGATTTACATGTTTATGCAAATATGTAATAATCATATATTAAAACAAAAAGCACATCTTTACAAAATGTTAAGTATGCTGTCAACTTGAGTATAGATTTTAAACCTTTCAGTATGTAGCAGGTAGACAAAGCCTACATAGATTAAACCTCTATGAAATTAGTAACTTTCCTGCACAACCTTTTTAAATTACATACAAAACAATTAAATCACATCATCATTAAATAAGCAGTGTGCGGTAAATTCTATAGTGAGATATGGCATAGTTGTAAAGATGTCAGACCACCAATTCACTCACTCCAATTTAAATTGTAAAGTTCTATATTCAAGTAGTCCTTTCCTAAAAAATATATAGTGCTTTTGATGTCATTGTTTACTTAAACTAACCAAAAAGTTTGCAGAAATGAAACTTTTAGTGAGAGAGAAATATATTTAAACCATTTTTAGACATAATTTACTTGCTCATGAGTTTGCATTAAAAATTTAGGATTAATGCGCTCAATACTATATGTATTTAAGATTTCCAGAAAAATAAGGGGCTATGTTTAGTAGTTACCTTCCGACTGTTGGTATTTTACTACAAGTGAAAACATTAAACATGGATTAAAAATTGGCAGATAGAAAGGTAATACATGTACATTTTACCATACATCTGCTTTCTATGAAGTTATACGGTAAAAAATTTAGAAAGCTGTGACAATTGAAAAATGAAAAATTTGTTGGAATAGGTAGGGATTTTGAATTGATGGTCTTACACCTTTAAAGCAAAAAACGGTGAATCTCAAAAATCAGAAAACAATTGATTTTTTTTCTTAACTGATTGATCATTTCAAAGAAAGGTAGCCACATTACCTGCATTACAACACATATTGCCAGATTGGAGCCTAAAATCTGAAAACCTGAATATGTGCTATTTTCTTGCAATTAAACAATGGGAGAAATAAAACATACTTTAAGAAATGATGCATTTTCTCCATTAAGAGTATGGTTGATAACACTACTGTTTTCGAACTTAGCAATAACTGCTTCTGAAAAAAAAGAATTTGAAAAAGGACATCACATTACAAATCATTAGTAAAATATTGTTTGTCGTCTATTATTTGGGCATTAGGATTTATGACCGAGGTCACCATCACACAACTCAAGTGTTAGTTAGTGTGGGTTGTATCATCAGCCTCGGGTCAAACGAACAACTCGAAAATATGTATTCCCAACTTCTCTATAAAGAATAATGTGTCTGACGTATGTATTTCTTGATCTTTTATGCATTTTCCAAATATTATGTGCAAATAGTTATATCAAAGGTACCAGGCTTATAATTTTATACGCCAGACGTGCGTTTCGTGTACATAAGACTCATTAGTGACGCTCAGATAAAAAAAGTTTGAAAGCCAAAACAAGTACAAAGTTGAAGAGCACTGAGGACCAAAAATTCCAAAAAGTTGTGTCAAATACGGCTAACGTAATTTATGTCTGGGATAAGAAAATCCTTAGTATTTCGAATAATTTAAACTTTTGCAACCAGTAAATTTTTAAAAATGACCAAATAATTGATATTCATGTCAACACTGAAGTGCTGACTACTGGGCTGGTGATACTCTCGGGGACGAAACGTCCACCAGCAGTGGCATCTCCCCAGTGGTGTAAATAGTTATCATTGGTACCAGGCTTATAATTTTATACACCATTATAGACGCATTTCGTCTGCATAAGACTCATCAGTGACGCTCAGATCAAAAAAGTTTGAAAGCCAAAACAAGTACAAAGTTGAAGAGCAATTATGGGCAAATTTGAAATTTTTCTTAAAATCATTATTTTCATAGACACAAATGGGCCTTTAAAATATATGTATTAAACTATTTGACAAGTTTTCACATGGGGCATGATAGTTTATAGCATATTTTTCTTTTGTAGAATGTCATGTCAAAGACATCCCCAGAAGTTACTCCTGACACCCATTTACAGGAACCTGCAGCACCAGTAGTTGAAGGTAATCATCTAGTATTAATTATTCAGATACTGGCTGAAATTATTTATAATTACTTGTTTCTAACAGTCAGGGGCATTACTTAAACAAGTAACAATTAAAATTACCTATACAAGTAATTTTGAAAACGAGGCTAATTTAAATATAACTTATATAAGTTATTTTTCTGAATATTATGTTTATAGGTGTCCAAGAATACAGATTTTACTAGCTTTACATAATTTTCACAGTTATCTGGTTATTTTTCCCTTGATATATAAAAACTAATTCTTCAGAAACACTAATTAACTTTCCGACGCACTTATCTTTCATACCGACGCTTCTGGGTCAAAGATTGGTCTCTTGGGACTATCAAATTATCATTTTCCTCTAAAATCTTGAAGGTAGACTGATATAAGTAGATAGATACTTGTGAATTAATAAAGACCTGAAGTTATTTATAATTTGTAACCTAAATCAATTACATATGTGCCTTAGATAAGTGTAATTGCTATTTTTTTCACAAATGTTTAAAATAACTTATTCAAGTAATATTTTTGCCATTATTTTCAAAGTAACCCTTTATCTCTATACTCCTCTCAAATCTGATCAATTCTTTATTTTATGAAATAAAATGTTGTTTAAAATCATGAAAACTACGTTTAGTCTATGTTTCTATTGAAAATTAAAATAACTCTATTAAGTAATTTTATTATTTTTAAAATAAAAAATTACTTATATAAGTAATTAAAAAAAATAACTTGTTTAAGTAACGCCCCTGACTGTCTAATATACGGTAACCTTGATATCTGCTTATAATGTTATAATGAAAAATGATGAAAAAACCAACAAAATTATGGGAAAAGCGAAGTAAGCTATTGATGACAGATCACATTAACTTTAAAATCATTCTCCTCTAATTTATACTTTCCTCAACGTGTTGAATATATTTTTGATAATCATTCTTACTTGTTTCTCTCACAAGGCATGTGACGTCAATATCATCCTTACTTGTTTCTCTCACAAGGCATGTGACGTCAATATCATCCTTACTTGTTTCTCTCACAAGGCATGTGACGTCAATATGATTCTTACTTGTTACCCTCACAAATCATGTGACGTCAATATCATTCTTACTTGTTTCTCTCACAAGGCATGTGACGTGTGAAACTACTGGGCCAAATTTAACCAAACTTTGCCACAATCATCATTGGGGTATCTTGTTTAAAAAATGTGTCTGGTGACACGGCCAACCAACCAAGATGGCTAAAATTAGAACATAGGGGTAAAATGTAGATTTTGGCTTATATCTCTGAAACCAAAGTATTTAGGGCAAATCTGACATGGGGGTAAAATTGTTTATCAGGTCAAGATCTATCTGCCCTGAAATTTTCAGATGAATTGGAGAACCTGTTGTTGGGTTGCTGCCACTGAATTGGTAATTTTAAATTTTTTTTGAGGTTTTTGGTTATTATTTTGAATATTATTATAAATAGAGATAAACTGGAAACATCATAATGTTCAGCAAAGTAAGATCAACAAATGAGTCAACTTGACTAAAATGGTCAGTTGACCCCATAAGGAGTTATTTCCCTTTATAGTCAATTTTTAACAATTTTCATTAATTTGGTAAATTTTTGTAAATTTTTACAAAATATTTTCCTCTGTAACGAAAGGGCCAAGTTTATTATAGATAGTAAGGAGCAAGAATTTCAGTACATAAAGATCTACAAACATCACCATCACCAAAACACAATTTTGTCATGAATACATCTGTGTAATTTGTTTATTATGCACATAGACCAAGGTGAGTGACACAGGCTCTTAAGAGCCTCTAGTTTTTTATACGACCACAGGAATATCATATCTGCGGGCTAAAGTTGAAGGTTCTTCCACAGAAAAAGATACTGTCTTGAGACTTTGAGCTGTGCTCAACTTTTATATTCCATATTTTGTATGGGTGCAATTTCAAAACTTGAATTAAAGTTCAGACTGTTGGTTTGCTTGACAATACATATTTGAAAAGAAATCAGTGCATGGAGTATGCTTACTGAATACAAAATATAATCATTTTGATATTTTAAGTCAACTTACACGCTAAACGAAATTTTGTATTACTACAATTACAGATAAAATCAGAGATAATGCAGACAGAATCATACAGGACATACAAATCAGTCAAATTTTAGATCATATGATGACACATCTGGTGATATCAGTAGATGACAGACGCTGTATTGAACAACATTCGGAACAAGATGATCAAAACAAAGCATTGCTGGATATTGTGATTAAAAGAAAAGAACCTGTGTACAGTGTATTTGTTGATGGATTACTTAATTATGGATACGAAGATATCGCTAATGATTTGAAATGTGATACACAGGAAACGAGTCCAAGTACAACATTAGTATCTGCTGAAAATGAAGGTATGGCTGAAGGGTTTATTATAAACACAAGCAAATATGTTGATACTGAAATTATAATACTTTGGTATAACTGGATGCTCTTTTAACTTAGTCATTCAAAATAGAGGTGTGCAACAGTTCCCCAGCTGCTTTGGGATTTTTTTTTTGTATTGTTTGAAGCATGTGTATATCAAATATCACCACTGATCACTGCATGATAAGAATTGTTTTCACATTAAGGTAAACACATCTTCACAACATCTAGTTCAAAAAGCGTATCTGGTGGTGTCCGTAAAATTTTCGACGGTATCATGATTTCCACTTCACCATTTGGAACTCTTGATTGAATAGCTTTTTTATGAGCAACATCCCTCTTTCAAGGAAATCATGATAGGAAACAGAAGCTCTGGAATATCGTATGGACTGGGAGATATATACTCCTGATATATGCAGACACTGCTGGAATGTTGTTACATAGAAATGGAAAGTTCCCAATTGGGAAGCTGAAATCATCTGTATTGTCGTAAAGCCTTGTAACAACAAAGCCGTGAAAAAACACGTGAAAAGCCCATGATATATACACACGTATAAAGCCCATGATATACATGATATATACACACGTGAAAAGCTATATGACCAAAAGCGACCTAAAACAGCAAAATTCATCTGAGGTCATCTGAGGTCATGCATATATGCCTGGTTGGTAACAGGTACTTAAAGAACCATGATTTCATTACAAGTGCATAAAAAAGTTTCAAACATTTATAATGAAAAGATATCAGTTTTGGTAAATTTTATTTTCAGATTAAGAAAAAAAAAAGTAGCAATTAACCATAAATTGTGTATATTGTGTAAACCCCTAACATGAGGGGTTGTGCTTAATGTTTATATGATGAGGACAAAATCATCTGTTCATTTTAATGACTTGAAACTGTAACTGGTAGTAGTCTTATGTTAATTCATGTTATCATGTTGCTTCATTAGTTTCTTCTCTTACCTATTCAAACATCGGCTTCAACTTCGTTTCAACTAAGTTTTACTGTGTTTATTCCACGTTAGCTAGATGTTTAGGGAAAGGGTTCAGATATCACAAACAAATGTGTGACCCTGTCTCATTTATGCACATGTGCTAAATCATGAACCTCTAGTCCTGTGTATTTTCTAGTTTTGGTTCATTCATGTTTCGAATTTTAGTGTAGCTCTGATTTCGCTGAACTAGTTTATTTTCTTTTTGTTGAAAACCCATAGGTAGCATGAGGCTTTTTTTGGCTCTTTGATGGGTTGTTGTCTCTTTCACACATCATTGCACATTCTATATTTCCAATCTCATGTCTATGTATTATTACATTCTCTCTAAAAAATGTTTTTTTTCTTATAATGTTGTTGTCTTTTTGACACATTCCCCATTTCCATTTTTTATTTTATTATAAATCTAAATTATGCAATATGTACAATTTACTTAAAGAAACATAAGATCTATCGACCTAACATTCCATGTGAACATTTAGATTACTATTAAAGACATTGCACATGACTATAAAATGTTTACTTGTGAAAAGTAAAACAACACAACTCCAGAACTCCAGAACTCCAGAGAAAATTCAAAACGTAAAGTCTCTTACCAATTGTCAAAATCATAAGCTCCAACAAATCAAACAATTGGAAAACAACTGTCTAATTCCTGACTTGATACAGACATTTCCTTATACCCACAATGGTGGATTAAACCTTGTTATAAAGCTAGCTAAACCTCTCACTTGTATGACAGTCGCATAAAATTCCATTACATTGACAACAATGTGTGAACAAAACAAACAAGACATAATAGGTATAAATGTAGAAAATAGGGTTACAGCAGTCAACTTTGTGATATAATGTCAATCACTTAAAAAAACAAACAAAGATGTCAAAAAAGTAAAAAAAAAAATTACATATAGACAAAGCACATACGTAAAAAATGAAACACAAGGATAAAAAAAAATACCACAGCACAACAAAACAATGCCTGGATGTACAAGTACCGAGCCACGCCTAAAGATATTACCAAAAATGGACCAAACAGTAAACGTTAATAATTTACAAAGACAAAAAAAAACTATAAAACGTAATTATGATGATAAACAACTTCAGTACTAGAACCTTACATCGCGACCATCATGTATTATCTGTGAAGTTGTTATGAACTATTTATCAACAAGGTCTTGGTATCTTCCGATGACCTTTTTAGTAAAAAGGACGAGATATTTGACATTATGTAATATATTCTCAAAACTTAATAATTTTTATGTTTTTTTGTCATTAAACGTCAATAAAAAAAAAAAAGTTCCTCATATTTTGTAGGCTTATCAGACTGGAATGTTCCATTGTATAAAGTTCGTATACAGAAGAATTATCTCAAGATCATCACTGATATACAACACGAGAACATAGTAGATCATCTAATGTCAAGAGAGGTATTGTCAGTTGATGATGGGAAGAAGATAGAATCTGGTGAAACCCCACAGGAGAAGAATAGGACGTTAATTGACATGCTTTTACGTAAAAAGGAACAGGTATTTTTTGAATTTCTAAAAGCTCTACGCAAAGACCAAGTTTATGCAGATCTAGCAGATCAAATAGAAAAGACATTAGTTACGAGCACAGATATCTCAATCCTTCATAAATGCTTGAAATAAAATAAATGTATTTTTTCTTCAGAAAAAAACTTTACACGACAAGGTAAAAACAGCTAGGACAAACACTAGTAAACATTGAATAGAAGGAGGTATTGTCAATCCAATGTTAAATGATTTTGGTCACTTAAACCATCAAAGTGAAGGAATCACAATATATTAGTGATAACAATCTTTTATATTATGTCATGTGTGAGTGTCATGCTTAGCAAAGAAAAAGCTTAAACATGTACCCCTTTTACGAGTATTCATTCCTAAACACAAATCCCCCTATGAGTGGTCGTTCCATAACAGATATGATAATTATGAAGCAGCCATGACATATTCTATATTCATATAAAATAATTTTAATGTATCTTAATATAATTATTGGGAACCAGTAATTGAAAAGTACATATGCACTACTGTTTTTTCAAGGGTCAAAACATATGGCTGTGCGGCATATTTTCAACATTTTATGCCTCAAACTTCCAAGAATTTAAACCTACATGTATACTGAAATTATGTATTTCCTCTCACTTAACATTTGGTCCTTCTCAGAATTTAATTTAACCGCTATCCATGTGTATTCATACTGGTAAAGTTCCAAAGATGTGTCTCTTTGAGATGCAACATAGTATCATATCTGACAACCAGTAGGTAAACAAAAAATCTATCACTAGTAGATATCCTAAAAGAGGCTTTGTTTGTAAAACAGCTGTATTTACAAAGTGCAACCTAAAGGGAATGTCATAACTTGATACAATATACTACATGTACTGTTTTGATAAATTTTGAATAACTTACATAGCTGCAATTAGGTTATTATCAATTTCATTTCAGTCATAATTGTGTATGTTAAGGATGTTCGCTACTCTGTTTAAAAATAACAAGCTTTTTAAAAGACTGTTATAAATTGATAGTATATAAATAAGTTACTAAAAAAGCAGGGAAAAATGGAGGGTCCGTGCGCTTGTTTTCGAGATATAAGCCATTAAAAATTTGGCGGGAAATAATTCTCTCTAGACTTTTCATACATTTAACATTGGCACCTTTTTTGTTTAAAAACAATGATAAAATAACAAGGATTTCATGAGATTTTGAAATATGTCTTTTAAAACAATATGTAATAAAGATATGAAAAGAAAAGTAGGGGTCAGTGGGCATTTTTTTTAATGTTAATACATGGTTAAAACCAGAGGATTCCGAAAATCTGGCAAAAATTCAAAAAAATGAGGAGCAAACATCCTTAATCTCTTAAAGTTGTTACATGTTACCTTAATAGTCAATTTAGGTTCAAAAGTCTAATGAATAATAAAGTATGCACATATGAAATAACTAGTTCAGTGACCGAATCTTGTCCTCAATGTGTTTCTGAATTTTTTGACATTAGTTTGTTGTATATGGTGTTTATCAGACAGCTACTTTTAAATGTACATAATGTCTCTTCATAAATATAGTTTTGAACAAAAATGCAACGATATGCGGTTATTATGTAAATATAATTGATGCTACATAACATGGTTTATTTCACAACTAATGTTTTCGACATAACGCATCTGTTCTGTTAAATAAACTTATCTTTCATCCATCAGAAAACAGAAGTTTAAATCCAAACAGATCAGTGATAAATGTTTGATTATATTATATTTTCAAATAGTTGAGAACATATCAAATGTCAGAAAACATTTAAAAACCTACTATTTTCAAATAATTAAATATCGGGCCTGTACTAAGTCAGGCTATCTGTAGCATGTGTTGTTTGTTGGTATATCAGCTCAACGCTATACAACTTCCTGCTTGATTTTTACCTTGTATAACTTTATTCAATCATAACTGATGAGTCTTTTGCTAAAATTCATCAGAAGATACCAAGACCTTGTTGATAAATATTCCTTATCAACTTCACCAATAATACATGATGGTCTTGAAGTAAAGATTTACTGACCTTTATCATCCTTATTATGTGTTGTGATGTTCTTTTATTTGTCTTCGTAAATTACTTTTACTGTTTATCCCTTTTTTGTAATACCCTTTTGTGATCTTTTGGTGTGGCTCAGTACTTAAACACCCTGCCATTGTGTTATGGTCATTGTTTTCTTGTATATTTTTGCCTCTGTGCTTTGGTCTATATGCCATTTTGTTTTTCCTTGTTGACATATTTGTCTTTTTTTTTTATAGTGATTAATATTATAAAACAATGTTGACTGCTGTACCCCTATTTTTGACAAGGTAAGCAATTATAGGAAACTGTGCGAGCTTCAACAGTGAGAAAAACTCATACCGTAAAGTCGGCTATTAAAGGCCCCAACATGACAAATATGAAACAATTCAATTGAGAAAACTAACGGCCTAAGTTATGACAAAACAGTTTATGAAAAACGACAACCACTGTACTACAGGCTCCTGACTTAGGACAGACACATACAGAATGTAGCGGGGTTAAACATATTTGTGAGCCCTCAACCCTCCCCTAACCTGGGACAGTGTTTCATAGTTATTTCATTTCCTTCCACTTATTCCTTTATTCCATTATTAACTATTTCTATTGGTTTTATGTGAACAAGTTTATATATTCTTCTATAATATTTGATAGTGATTCGATTTTGTCAGATATGATTTTGTAACAATAATAATAGTCTGATTTCATGCTTGATAATTTTCTCCTTGTACTCAATTACTCCATACTTGTATAAAAAAATCTTAAGCCTGATTTGTCATACATTTGTCAACCTTTTTCAATGTTCATACATTTTGCCTTCAAACTGTTTGCATTAGCACAACTGTTTTATTTTAAATACCTAAGTGACTTTGTAATTTACAAATTTATTATGTTATGATACCGTTGTGTTTGTTGTTGATGTGATTACTGTAGCGCTATTTGAGTTCTAGTTGTATCTTTTAATTGTATATTTGTATAAAAAAATTCTACTACGTATACCCTTGAAGGTAAAAACAAAACTACATACATGTTCTTGTTCTTATTCATTGTGCACTAAAATCAAAGCGGCATCAACACGGTGAGTCTGACAGTCCAACCATTCACAAAATCAGAACCAAGGTGAAAATAACCAAAGGCATATTCAAACTCATAAACTGACCAACTATGGCAACAAAATATGCGACCAAGAAACAAACAACAGTTTACAAAATGCGACATAAAAAACTAGACTGAGCAACACAAAGCCTACTAAAAACCGGAAGCTGGAAGCTCTTTTTCAAACAATGAAAGAAATATACTTTGGTTACCCTATGTTTATCAGTAGAAATATTCATTCAAGTGAAGACCTGATGAAAATAAAGGTTCCTTTGCGGCGACAAACTATCATTGTATATTTTACAAGTCCCTTATCAAACAATTGCCCAGATAGCAGATGTTTTAAATCATCGAACAAAACATAAGCAAATGTACAAAATGCCTTCCAGAATATATTCAAACGAATTTCTATTAATATGGGGACGAAGTCCCCTATTACAGTAGAATAAAATTTTTAAAAAAATATCGGGGAAAATTTCCCGTATTTTTCATTGTACTAATGAACTCAAAATCGTTCAATTTTTTTTTTGTCGTGTTTTTTAATTTCCGGATCTGCGCAGAACACATAACTCTACTTCCTTCTCCCGGTCTTGTTGTCGTGAGACTTTGATTAGTCTAGTAAAATATAGGAACTCAAGGAACACAATACCAATATATTTCATTTTTAATCATTCTTTTAAAAATGAATTTAAACAAACTTCGTCCCCATTCACAGGTAATGCCTGCCTCATATTATTTTAAAAGTTAATATGTGGAAGAAATCCCCAATAACAGTAGAAAAATCAATAACAAAAAAAAAAAAAAAAAAAATCGGGAAAATTTTCATTGTACTAATGAACATGATGAACTCAAAATCGTTCAACTTATTTTTTTATGTCATATTTTAAATTCCCGCATCTGCGCAGAAATCTACAATGTCTCGTTTGTATGAAACTTTGAGTAAAATATATATTGATCAGTCTAGTATAAAATAGGAAGGAACGCAATACCAATTTCATTTTTAATAATTCCTTGATATGAAAAAACGTTACCTGATGGTAGCGTTTCTTTGTTTACATTGCATATGACGTCATAACCTAAATAACGTCACAACTAAAATCCCTAACAACAGAACCAAAATTGGAAACGTTATGGTATTTCCGTTTATATTTTTTAACAAATATTTAAGTTACAAAACAATAATTCATACAGACTTCGTCCCCATTTACAGGTAATGCCTGTCTCATATTAGTTAGTATATATACTTCAGAGATAACTGTATTAAATTTGAAGCATTGCGGACATCTGTAGTTTTACTGTAGCAAATTTAGTTTACTTGGCGACGCATAGCGGAGACGGGTAAATGGATATTTGCGACAATAAAACTACCGATGGACGTCCGTGAAACTTCAAATTCAGAACATTTATCACTATACTAATGCAAAATAAACAAATCATTCAATTTTAGTCATTATTTCAGGTTTGTTTCCTTTATATTGGTGAAATTACAGACAGGGAGATAGAGAATTTACGCTTATTGTCATCCAACCAGAACTTTTGATACAAAATAATTGCATTAGAACTATATATTTTAATGGATATTGGCTTTTCTTTTTCGAGTTTCATCTGCCAATTAAAACATTGACATGTGTATAAAACACTTGAATATCTCATTTTCTTCTTCAATGGATAATATTCTTGAAAAAGTTATCTAGTTAAGGCAGAGCTCTGGGTTAGAGTTAAGGTGTTGGGTTACAAATTTTGAGGCAACTGTATTTCAACTATGTTAAAGTCTCATCAATCCAAGGAAAAAGACAAAAACTCAACGAATCGCACGAATTGTAAAAAGATCAGCATCTGGTGTTTTTATATGATTTGTTTTCCTTTACATCGAAAGCAAAAAATGGCGCGCAATATACATATGATAAAGAGATTCATCGGCTCTCGGGCAAACGTTCAGTTTTTAGGAGATTTCGGGAAATTGTTGTACCGACTGAAAACGCCTAGCAAACCCCAAAAAAAAACCAAAAGACAAACAACAGTACACAAAACACAACATAAACAATAAAGACTGACCAACACGAACCCCACCATAAACTTGCGAATGATCTCAGGTGCTCAGGATGAAACAAAACCCCACAATTAACTGGGAGTGATCTCAGGTGCTCAGGATGGGACGAAACCCACCATTAACTGGGAGTGATCTCTGGTGCTCAGGATGAAACGAACCCCACCATTAACTGGGAGTGATCTCAGGTGCTCAGGATTGGACAAACCCCAACATTATCTGGGAGTGATCTCGGGTGCTCAGGATGGGACGAACCCCACCATTAAATGGGAGTGACCTCAGGTGCTCAATATGGGACGAACCCCACCATTACCGGGGAGTGAGTTCAGGTGCTCAGGATGGGACGAACCCCACCATTACCTGGGAGTGATCTCAAGTGCTCAGAATGGGAAAGCAGATTAGTTTTTTATGTTGTGTTGTGTGTTCTATTGTTTGTCTTTCTTTCTTTTTTATCCATGGCATTGTCAGTTTATTTTCGACTTGTGAGTTTGCATGTCCCTTTGATATCTTTCGACTCACACAACAGTAGTTTACAGATTTTCAAATCTTGAGAAGGGATAAGCTAAAGTAATAAATGCGGTATGGGCTTTGATCATTGTTGAAGGCCGTACGGTGATCTATAGTTGTTAATATCTGTGTCATTTTGGTCTTTTGTGGATAGTTGTCTCATTGGCAATCATACCACATCTTCTTTTTTATGAGCCCTGAGGGAATCACATCAACACCAAAATCAGGAAGACCAGGTGTGTCGACAGGGTACGTGAACACAAGCCCTGAGGGAATCACATCAACTACATAATTAACAAGACCAGGTGTATCGACAGGGTACGTGTAAACAAGCCCTGAGGGAGTCACATCAACTCTAATAATGTCTTACAAGAGAGTGTTGGAGATGGATATGACAACCCATACGAATACATATTGTAATAAAGTTGTATTTCAAATTACAACTGATTTATTTTTGAATACATGTCTGTGATATTACAAAATTAGAAAAGCAACCCTCACAGACACATTTGGTTGAATTGTAAATACTCAGAATTCATTTATCAACCAAAACTCCTTAAACATGCATCACAGAAAAAACACCACGATTTGACAATTGCCCGGAATAGAAATAAACATACAGCATTTACAGATAAACTAGACAAAGACGTTATCAAACAAATTATTCGCAGCAGATTATCAAAATCGGAAATAGGACCAAAAACACTGACTATGAAAAAAAACAAAAATATAACTATATTTGGAACTTGTTAATATGTTCCATTTAATGACAAAAATACTGTCACAAAGTTTCAACTTCCGTGTAATATTTCCTGTCAAACAATGGCTTAAAGGCTTTACGTTAGAGTATGGAGGGATCGCCCTTTACCGCAGACCATCACACTTTAGCGTGACTATCGTAATTTAACGTCCCAATCTCACTTTAGAGTCCACAAGTATAGCTAAGGACGTTGATATTGCTTTTTTGTATGTTTCTTCCTTTTTTGTCAAACCCGAACGTTGAATAACCTTCAATATGATAAGGATTTTGATTATTGTGTTTTGGTCACCTTGTTCATAATTTTATATAACTTTGTGTCTTTGTAGAGAGTTGTTACAGTTTGAATCTAAACCTTGCAACTTTTTTCCATTTGATTATTTTAAATATTTGAAAGAATGAAAACAAAACGTTTAATAATTTATTGCGTCCGAAGCGCTTTTCTGGATCAGGAACATTCACAGCTATCACAGTTGCTTACTGACATGATGGTTAATTCGACTGTAAAAAAGGAATGACACTGTAGACATCTTGCCCACCTTAACATGAGCCCTTCTTTACCAGATGCGTGTCTGATTTGAGAAGTCAGTGTTACAATATCCAGGTATACTATTCATTCCTTTTATTGTTTTTACTTAATTGCATATCCAAAGAAAGGCAGCAAAACCCTTATCCTAAACTAAATAGCGGTATTGAGGTCTACTCAAAGACACTTTTATACAGGTTAGGAATGCACATAACTGTATCATCTGTGCATATTACTTGTTATCAATTTCTGTACATACTCATTGCTTTTTTGTTTTTTTTATCCTAACATAATTATTAATTCATTGAATCGAAATGAGGTTAATATAAATATAACAAATAAATTTAATCACACAACAACTGACGGGTCCACCACTGATAGCTTTTGTTTGATTCTTTTTAATTATTAAATCAAAAAATAATTGCAAAGGGTCTGATGAAGCCGTTATCTACATACGGAAGAAACACTAGACCAGATATATTGCTTCATGGGTAAGGTAGATGTTTTTATTGACATTTGTGATATATGTAGTAGTTATGCGTATTAGCCAACAACACAAAAAAAAACACATCTAAAATATGATTATTCCATAGATCAAAATAGGAATTATATACGTTTGTTTTTAAAAGAAACGAACGATTTCGAAAATGAAGAAAAATAACCAAAATGAAAAAGGAAGATTCATTATCGAAATTTGTCTGTACAGTTTTTTAAGTAACATATTGACTTATCATTCTAATGAGTTTGAAATTTAAGATAATAGTTGTTATCTGGCATGTTGATTTTACTAGCGTGTAATAAAAACAACTCAACTCCTTAATTAGATTTTGTGACATTTGAAAAAAATTATCATAATATTATTGCTTTCCCTTTTTGGCTCGACTGTTATATCCATTCCCTCATATGTGTATATGCCAGTTGCCGTCTATTCGTTTGATGTAGTTGATATTTTGATTTTGCCATTTAATAATGGACTTTCCATTTCGAATTTTCCTTCAGGTTTAGCCTTTTTGTGATTTAACTTTATATAGTAGATATATTATTATGAATCACAAGTGTTCACTTGAAAAAAAAATGGTATGAATTTACAGAGTTTTTAATTCGGTTATATAAAAATAGAATACATATCATTGATTGAATAATTCATTACAGCTTGCGTACTAAACATCCAATAGCAAACATGTCCAAAGCATATATAAGACGAGAACAATACCAATAAGTACGCTTCTTATTTGTAGGTCGAACAGTTCACATATATTGTCAGTATAAACGTCAATGAATAGAGACAAATTGCTTTTTGGAAGTTCCTAATAAAAGAAAGGGCCGTGTTGTTACATAATTTTAGTATAATATGAATTTCTTAGAAGTTCGTGGTATATACATGCATAAAATATGGCGCACAGCCCCATGTTGCAAACTTTGAAAAAAGTAGTGCATATGAATTTTCCAATTTTGAATATATTTTTTACGATATTTTATGATAAAAGACAAGCAGTTTTATTAGTAAACATGATCCTTTGGAAAAATGCATTTTTTTGTAATTAAAGAAATGAACCATGAATTAAGACTACCACCAGAAAATAAGCCTATATTGCATAGAGATCATACATGTAAGTAGCCTTGCCATAGGTTTCATACGTAAACAGGCTTAACTTATATGTTTTACAGACAAACGTGCCAATGTATAAATCCCTCATAGCCAAAGCAACCCCACCACGATGTCTGTCGGGATGAAGAAGTCCTGATATCCCCATAGTTTCAAAACCAAACACAGAGTTCAGGTTCAATTTACCAAGGTTATTAACACGGATTCTCTTGATTCAGAAATGAGTGTAGATGCCGAAAACATTAGTCTTAATTCAAAGTAAGGTCAAAATTTAATATTACGAGTAATCTGATTTTGGACAAAAATCTTCGACTCTATTAGATTCAACCCAAGAGTATTGAGGGTACACAGAGTCGTTTTCTTAATATCAATTGATGCATGTGTAGCAACTGTATACATGTTATGGTATCTCTTAATTTTGCAGATAACTATACTTAGTCTAAAGATATCTGTCATTCAAACCATGTTTTATCCACTATTTTCTACATATGAAAATGCTTGTACCAAACCATTTGTTATTCATTCATTTGATGTGCATGATTTTTTTTTATTTGATTAGGGCTTTCAGTTTAGAATTTTCCCCATTTTTCGGTATTTTTGTTATTTAATTTAATATTAGATTCGACAGTTTACTTTATAATATAATAGATTATATACATGTTAAGTACGATGTTACACTTCCCTTTGTATAAAATTATCTGTCTGTGAACATATATCAAAAGTATAACCATAGCATGGCGTGGTTTTATTTATTTGTCATTAGTTGCCTTATATTTAACCTGTTTTTCATCGTGATGTTAGATTTAGTATTTTGGTTAATTTGAACATTTCGTTTAAAGAAAAAAATCTCCATTGACATGTTATCGTAGTCACACCATCGCATGTCAATACTACCGTGATACTTGATTTATATGTTTCAAAATACAGAAACAAATGCAAGGGTACAAAAAGGAGCGTGGAGGGGGGGGGGGGGGGAGGGGAGGAAATAGCATCAAGTATATTATTCAAAAATACAATATACACTCATGTTTAGGCATATTTCACAGTCAGATAAAGGTAAACCTCAGATTACATTTAAAGTCATATGAAACCTCAAATAGAAACAAAAAATATGTTGTTTTTTTTAAACTTAATGAATAGTTTTTTTTTAATTTGGTTTAAATGTAAGTAATCCGCCGACATTTTTTCCGTATATTGACCCTTCTTGTAAAAATTCAATGATCGCAATACGCATGGATCTGTCATTAAAATAATAAATTATCTGAATGTACATGTTATACACGTGCTCAATATGCATGCTTCTTTTTTGGTTGTTAACTATAAAGAGACAATCGGTACACTACGGCTTCAAAACACGACAATTGATAAACTGCCCTATTTTCACATCATAACAGATAGAGAGAAGAGAAAACTGACGATTATACGATATGTTTGGGTAAAAAAATGATAAAATCGTGCACATAAGACTGAGTTTATAAAATATACATGCATTGGTTTAAGAATTGGATACATATCATGTTTCACCAGTCACTCGTTTCATATGACTTTAACGCACAATCGTATAACCTTGGGATGTGTTAATATACTAAAGCTTATTTATACATAATACCTGTACAACAAACGATAAAAAAATCAATTGTTGATTGTTTATATATGTTTCTTTCTTTTCACTATGGATTTTTTTGTCGTTCTACAATACTTATGTTTTTGTTGTCTTTTCGATAAATGTCGCAGGACAAAATACAATAGAATAAAATTTATGGTGAAATCATCAAGTCTTGGTTTAAACCAGGAATACATATGGGTTAATGTACATAAGCTTGCCTAAAATTATAGGGTGCATGTTGTACGTAGGTGGTTAATAGAGCTCCGTATTGTAGTGTTTTTTTTTGTGTTTTACAATTCATGTTTTAAAGACCGACACATTCTATGCATGTAGTAATACGACGTATTATTAGTTGTGTAACAGTATTCATTCATTCCGTTTTAATATTTTAAATTATAGAACTCATCATTGATTTGTTTAGCAGTTCGCTGTCAATGTAAAAAAGAAGATGCGGTATGGTCAATGCTATCAACCTGCATCATACTGGCTGTGTGTGTATATTTTTAAATACAATAAAATCAGTACTATAAGAGAAAAACAAGTCATGTAATCAATTTGAAACTAGTGCAAAGTTTAGCATTGTATATTGAAATAATGTTCAATATGATACCATAAAGTGCCTGTTTTTAATCATCATTTTCCCGTGAGAAATAAAAGAGGTTATAAATCATTCTATGTATGCTTATTGTTTTTTTTTTAAATTGTCGTTTTTTTATAATTGTTTCCGCAATAATGGAAACATAGTAGGTTATTGTAACCGTGGTTAAATGTACAATGTGAGCGTTTGTGGTTGATTCAATAGAACGAAATTATATTTTATAATTAAAAATCCAATGTTAGATTACACAGTATATAGCATGTATAGTGTTAAATTGTTTTCTTCTGAGTAGCATTTGTTTATTGCATGCAAAATAACGTTATAAATTTAATAACTTTTAACCAAATCAAAAGCATAAATTACAGAAGTTTAATCCACTGCTTAAACTACTTTTAACTGCTCGAAAAACGAAAGATTCTTTACTACAGTAGTATACGAACTTAGCCCATGTGGCTGTATAAGGCTAAACTATTGGGTTTACTCCTAAAGGCTCTATTTTTGTTTTCCTTTTTTTATTCAAGCATCACCAATGAGTGTGTTGAAGACCAAACACTTGACCTGCAAACTTAATTATAATCCTGTTTTTTTTAATGACTGAAACATTTATTGTCTCCACCATACATATATCAACGGGATCACACAGCTTTACCTTTATTTGTAAAAGGGAAAAGTGTACAAAATTATAATAAACCCATTAAACCGAATTATACAAGTATACATCTGTAAATTGCACAGTGATTCAATACAAACCTGCAAACCCAACAACTCATTGAATTATCATTTGTGAGTAAGTACACACAAAAGAAAACAGGACAAGTTCAATCAGCAAGCATACTTGTGACGTTTATACATGTATATATTTTTCATACAAAAAAATTAAAAAATACAGGAAAGAGCTCTGCTTTTCATATATGAAGACTATATAAGCAACTATTAAAATTTACTTTTGACTTCTAAACTTCCATCTTTAAAAATTCGCAGACTTAGAATCAATGGAATTGAAACATTTACAAATTCAAATACCACACTCTCAGTGAATTGGAATATATTATGCTTTAAGTAATATTCTAACTACATCAACGAATTTCGCTGTCCATAAACGTATTGTGTCCAAAATGTATCTCATTGCATAGGAGTTTAAATTTTCAAATAAAGTATTTGTTCTGCTATTTGTTCTGCTATTTTTTTATATTTTATTATACCAAAGGTACTCACCTCATAAAAGTGGCCACAAAGTTCAGCCCCTGTACAACATAGGAATACTTGAAATAGGTGTGAGAGTTAGAAAATATAGAAAGATGGTTATATGGAATAATGTATTGCTTAAACAGATTTTGACAAACATTTGAAATAGCATTTAATTGTTCCTTCTATGTGAAAAACTGACGAGAATGCGAAGTACTTACTAGCTACATTATGTCTTATCATATAGAGCCTATTTGAAATTGCAGTACATTCGTAAAAGCCTTCGTCATCAGCGGTAATATTGTTAATTTGAAGGTTGATTGTAAAGTTGTCAAGTATCCGTTTGTTTGCTAGTTTGGTTATGTCGATTTTATTATTGTTATGATATAAATACAAATCATATATAAATATGAGCATCGTTGATGATCCTTCATTGGTGCACATGTCTCACTTGTAAGGTTGGAGACAGGACCCATCTATAAATAAGAAGAGTAAATACATGTTTTCATAGTTTCCTTAGATACCTTATCCTGTTGATTTATTCATTTTCTTGGTGTCTTTTTCGAAGATAAAAACAAGACCATTGTTTGATATTTAAGCAGTTTTAGAACTGTAGTATATTAGGTAAAGCAGATTGAACCAGACTTTTTTTGTGTTTGACAGACAGACGTTTCCGTTCACACAAATTATAAGAAGGAATCATTAAGTTTGCATGGATAGGATATGTTAGTCTCAAGTTCGGTATCGAACTGTCGTCCTTTCTTCTTATCGAAATCCAATGTGACGTCAGGTTTTCATATTAGTGTTGAATATTTTCACCCTCATATGTACATCTTATGTCCAATCAATCAAAGTGTCATCTAAGGATGTTCAATATTATGTGTAATCTTCTGTTTATAGTTTGTTCTCTGTATTTGTACTGTATCTAGCTATCTGTCGTTTGGGTTTTTGTGTAAGCCTGATAAAACACTTGTGCGCTTTTTATCTTTACGAAAAAAAAGGCAATCATCAGACAACGACTATATGGCCATAAACCAACCAACGACGACATAGTACATGAACATAGATAGCACTTATATTTTGATAAAAGAATATTATCCATTCGTACTTCGTTGTCGTATTAATTTCATATTCATAAAAAAGACATGTAGATATAAAAAAATCTGGAAGGCAATATCAATCTAAAAAAAAAAATACACAGAATAACAAAAGTACAGTTATTGCTGAAAAGCATACTAAAATTAGTTTTTTTGTGTGTGTCTCGTTCCGATCTTTTGAGTTAATCTAATTGCATCTGATTGTACAGGTTGTCATTTTACTGTACTGTTACACCACTCTCCCAGATTCGGGATGGATTGAGTGCTCACAAACATGTTGTTGTACTATTACACCTCTGTCCCAGATTAGGGGGAGGATTTTGGGATCCCGCTAACATGTTTAATCCCGCCACATTCTGTATGTGTGTGCTTGTCCCAAGTCAGGAGCCTGTAATTCAGTGGTTGTCGTTTGTTGCTTTGTTATACATATTTGTGTTCGTTCATTTTTTTTTTTGTACATTAATTCGGCCGTTAGTTTTCTCGATTGAATTGTTTTACATTTGTGATTTCGGGGCCTTTTATATAGCTTACTATGCGATGTAGGCTTAGCTTATAGTCGAAGGCCGTACGGTGACTTATAACTGTTGATTTCTGTGTCATTTGGTCTCTTGTGGAGATTTATCGCATTTCAATCATACAACATCTTCGTTTTTATATCAACCCTGCCATATTCTTTATTTACCTGTCCCAGGTCAGGAGCCTGTAGTTTAGTGGTTGTCGTTGGTTCATGTCTCGACTCATATTTGATAGTTTGTAAATTGTTCGATAGACCTCATCATGAAGTATTACCAGATGACATTGTTAAGGATTTCATCATCCCCTTGAGAAGTTATCTCCCTTTTATTGATTGTTTTCAACATAGCCCCCTCATTGTTTTTAAAGATATCATTACCTTATTTGGAAAAAAGGTACATCTCATCATGATATATTACCATATGAGGCTGAATAGGATTTCATCGTCCCATCTGAGATTTATATCCCCTTGAACAATTTCTTTCTTTTGCATTTTTCTCAAAAAGTATTAGAGATAGAATCGATTTGAAAACGGCAACATGTACAGGTAAAGATGGCAATGTTAATGAACATATACACTCATTTTGTTATAAACCCTTATAAGGAGTTATTCCACTTGAAAAATTGTACACAATTTTAGAAAAAAATCTATTTCGAGAACCGGAAGTCGTAGAGACTTAGGACCTTCACCAATAATCTTTAATGCATGTGACCTTCAATATGCACCCAAGATCAAAGGTCACAAAGTGCAAAAAAGAATTACGCTGCAATTTCAAGCTGACATATTAGGAAAACGATAAGACTTTGCTGCCTACATACGCGTGTAAAATGTTCCTCTCGACGAGCTCTACATTTTATATAATAAGCCCAAAAATGTCCAACCGTCTGTTAAAAAGTTACAACGGGATGATTCTTAAAAGTATAGTATTTTGTGTATATCTTTTTAAAGGTAATATATATCAACCTACTACAAACTGCAAAGATGATCAGTAATTCAAGACCTTCAATTTGAGGTCAATGTCAGGTCATGATGAAATTTCACCTTGAGCTTCACATTATATTATGACCTTGACCTTGATATATTTGAAAGGTCAAACGGTCCTGAGTTGAATGGTGATAGTTCCATGTCTCTACGACTTCCGGTTCTCAAGTTTGGTATTGCATCATATATTTGATGATTAATTGTGGCCTAGGTGAACTTTGAAATTGTCCAAATTCTTTTTCTATAATGTTGTCCTTTAACTGTAGATCATTTACCATTGAACAGATTTGGGATATCTATTGTCGTTTTAGAGATAATACAGTTTGAAATTTTGCGAGCGGCGGCATGTATTTCTGAATCAACAACAGCTTACCACTTAAAATGTTTAAGAAATTGAAGAGGTTCAGATAGTTATATGATTGACCAAATACCAAAAACATTCCATGGAAAAAAACACCAAAAAATCATTTTGAAATTTTCATGTTTTGCATTGACTTTGTAAAATTCATAACTTCATTTTATATCGTTGATATTGCATCATTTTTGATACTTTGTCAAATTGGTTCAACTGATATATCAAATTGAAGGTCTCAATAAACTCTGCTTAAAAATGAAAATTTTAAACCTCTTTTTCATCCCAGGGGGAAGGATGGGGTCATTTAGTGCAAAAATTCAAATTTCTCAGATGGTAAGGTTGTCGCATATCAAATGAAAGAACATAAAGCGTACATTTCAAATTTCAAATTGACGTCCCCTAAGGTCATTGAGTGCAAAAAAAAAAATCTTTTACGTTTGGGTTGTTGTATATCAAATAAAAGGTCATGCATGATGTGTACATTTGAAATATCAAATTCCCGACCTCCAAAAATAAGTTGGATGGGGTTATTAAATGCAATAATTAAACGTTCTAGAACATGGCGTTGTCGCATATCAATTGAAAGCTCATCTATCCTGTGTTACATACATCATACTTCCGATCTCAAAAATTTAGGCTGATGAGGTCATTAAGTGTAAAAAGTAAAAAGTTTCAGAAGGTATGCTTGTCGTATATCAAACAAAAGGTCGTACAAAGTACATTACGAAAACATCTCTTTTACATGAAAGACCTTTCAACTGTTTTACAAACAATTGAGATACTAGTTATTTATGTGTTCGTTTCGGGTGGGGACAGAAGGATTTCATATATGAATATGGTTGCCTGGTAAGAACTGAAAAATAGGCATGATAAGTGACACATTGAAATGAATAATAATTCCCTCCCTTCCCTTCCCCATCCTTCATTTATAATTTAAACTGTGTTGAAAGTAGCGTTAAACACTAATCAATCAAAATCCCTTCCCTATAATATCAAATAATTGTCCCTTTACAGTTATTGTCTGTGTAGTTCTTATATTTATCCAGCTTATCGTCCTACTGTCATACCATACAAACGTTTATAAAACAGCTCACATTCTAATATATCTGCATTTATTAATTTATTAATTTCATTTATAGTAAACGACGCCATCTTTGTTATGTGCCTCTGCCGTTTTAATAACCTATCAAAAAAGAAGAGGTGAAAGAGAGCCAGAAGATCTTCCAAATGCAAATTCAAATATATAAACACAAAATAGATAAGGGGCGGGACCAAACCTATAGATAACATAATAAAGAAATGATAAAATATACAGAATAAGTTGATTGATTTTCGGTTACCTTATGTCCAGTGGAAAATATGTCACGCATGTTTACGACAAATATAATAGAGATCAAAGGATAAATAATATTATACTGAAATGGAAAAACTAAAAGATATGGAATTATAGAAACGATCTTTGATCTGACCCCCCCCCCCCCTCTCACACACACACACCATAACCATTACTGCCAATACTCACATATATACATCTCTATAAAAATATCAAAATTTGAACGCCCTCCCCCCTAAGACACCGATGTTTTTTATCCGCCCCTGTTATATGTGTCTTATTATATACATTTTGTACGGGTCAAGATAATAGCTAAACGTACAATCATATAATTTGTTGAATACCTAATTATATTATAACTGTATCACAAAATAAACTTGTATACCCCCTCCTTTCCGAATGCGGTATTTAAAAGTAAATCATTTAAAAGTCCTGAAGATAAAATATGTTTTGAAATATGCCCCGCATACTTATTTAAGCAATGACATATAGTAATTATTGAACTACTGTGGGACTTGAAAAAAATCTATTTAAGGGATTAGGAGATGAGAACAGTAAAAAAAAGCTCAGCAAAGAATCCTAAATGTAAAATTTGCGGCATACTATACATGAGAGCACATATAATAGATAGTATTAAATATGAAGTTCACGCCCCATACAATGAAGTCCTATGTCATAGGACTATTGTTGTAACATGGGTTAGTAACTGGTTCCAATTTATCCTGAATTGTCTTTATTAAAGAACTAGTTCCGGAGTATAACAGCTTATGACTCTACTTGTCACGGGGTCTCTGATTGTGCTGTTGTAATTAGATGATTTTTTTTCTTCATGTAGCAAAAACAGAGGTGGCTTAGTTCAAATAATCATAACGTCCTGGAAGGCTTTTTATTCTTTTTTCATGTTTGCTCTCCTGCAACGTCTCTGAGGATCAAGAAAAGTTAAAAAATAATATACATGTAGCATGTGTAGCGAAAACATAGGTCATGATAATATGTATCTGGACTTAGAGGGGGAAAGGGCTATGTATACATTTTTTTTATTTCTATGTGTAGAACGTAGGGGAGTTTCTTCAGACAGGGTTTTTATTGGAGATATTTTTGCAATGCACGCAGGCATCTCTTTCTATCCATGAACAAGTTGTGTGTCAATTTCATTATTATTACTTGTCACTCGCATTTTGTGCTCGACCTGACCAATCAAAAACGTTGTTGCAAATTTGACCTTAAGGCGTCAAAGAATTTCCCATGATGCACTTATTGCATGTATAAAAAAAACCTATTATACAAATTGAACAAAAAATATTGCATTCAAATGACATTTAATACCAATTGAATAAAAAATATTGCATTTGATGGAAATTATACCATTTGAATGAAAAAATATACCATTTGAACGAAAAATTATACCATTTGACTGAAAAAGTATACCATTTGAATGAAAAATTATACCATCTGAATGAAAACATACCATTTAAATGAAAAATTATACCATTTTAATAAAAAAATATTGCATTTAAATGAAAAAATATACCATTCAAATGAAAACATATTGCATTTAAATGAAGAAATATGCCAATTAAATATTAAATATTGCTTTTAAATGAAAAATATAGAATTTTTGGAACCAATACCATGCCATAATTGATTGTGAACTTCCTCTGTATGAATAGTTTCGGGTACATACATAAAGAAAACAGGAACTGTGGTTTAGATTTTAAATATCATTTATTTAGATAAAAAAAAATAATAAATTAATGTTATGCAGTTTATTTTGACGATTATTTGTTGTGTCTTTTAAAAAGAAAAAAAAACACAACAAGTAAAACCGTAATTGTTCTTATTAACACGATAATCCACTTTGATTATCAATATATTGTGTTTAATACTATGTCTAGTTACAAAAAATGTTTAACTTATTACCATCGTTTAAACTCAGTTCTTATCATACATAGCATACTCTACGACTGTGTTTAAGATGAACATTCAATAAAACAAACTTATCTGACACATACACGAAACACATCTTCACAAAGATGAATGATATTTACATGATTTAAACCCTGTTCACACTAGCGTTTTTTAATCGATTTAGTTTGAACCGATTTAAAAAAAAAAGTCAGCGTTCACACTATCTTTATTCATAACGATCTCTACAGGTCTAATTTGAACCTCTGCGTTCACGTTAGAAAAAAAAACGCAATCGATCTGACATCATATAGCTCTTCAACTGTTTTGGTTATTTTGCATCCTCGGATTTAAAATACAATATATTTGGCTTAGAGCGTTCCCAATGAAGGTAACTCCAGAAAGGCGCTTCGGACACATTACATTATTAAACGTGTTGTAAAAGTGTAAACATTCAATTTGTGTTAAAATAGAACTATTTATCAAATTCATGTCTTGATACACTGATGCACACCCTTTACAAAAACATGGTTAAAGGTATTGTCACTCTTGAATAACAATTTCAGATTTTGATACTGGTGTTGTTGCAGTGTTCTTTAATTTTGAAAAAAAAAATAACAACGAAGTTACAACATGACGAAATATTGAGGTTTATGAAAAGGAAATAATCAAAACTGATAAGAACAAAAGACACAGATTAAGCAAATGTATGTTAAGGTAAAGAAAACATGTTTTCAGTTTGTTTTAAAGGTCTGTAATCAGAGAAACATGGGTTGAGCAAAGAACCACGCATACATTATTATCGATTCAATCGTACTACTTTAAACCGATCTCTGCGATCACATTTAAATCAAGATCTGTTTATTTTAGATCGATTCAAACTAAACTACCTCTTTTGAAGACCGTTTGAAGATCAATTCAAAGTGTTCACATTGGCTCTTCAATCGATCTTAAGTGAACCGATCTAGTTCAAATCGATGTCCTAGTGTAAACAAGGTCTTAATCAAATAATCAATATTGAAACGAGTGAATTAAAACGACCCAGTATTTAAAAAAAACCACATGCAAACATAAATATGATATAAATATGTCAAAATTTGAAATTATTATATCAAATATTTTCATTGTCAGTATGTTCTTGTTTATCAATTCGTTTTGTCCTTGATACTTCGTGTAAATTGTTGGTCCTTCGTAATCTCAGTACAAATGAGAGCTGCTTTTAAAAATCACAAAGACTGAAAGGCAATACCACAGTCAAGAGGAAATAGAGGTAATTATCAAAAATAACAAACAACACCTTCTACTTTCAGTATTTATGTGTTCAGAAAATTTTTTGGACAAATAAAATTAGAGGTAAATGGTCTGGTAAAAAATGCGAGTACCGCTAAATACCTTAGAAGTGCTAATTACGGGAAGATGGAGAGGTGAAGTTTAGTATACAGCATCGAGAAAGTACATGCTTTGGTAAAAGGGTCAAATAAATGATAATAGCCAAAGAAAAAGAGAGAAAGAAACAATTGCAGTTTATAATACACAGCCGGATGAATTTTCATAACACTATGGCATATGATATTATGAGTTGACAAATGATTTCCCAAAATAACGTATTGCAACGTCTTCTTGCCTGTCTGAATGACATCTACAACGGTCAAATAGTTTCTTTTATTTCAGGTTGAAGTTAAGATTGACAAAAGCAAGACGGTAAACTTTAAGCCTAACATCACAACACAGAAAATATGAATCGAAGTGAAACGTTTGTGTTTCAAATAGACTCCTTCAACATGCCCTTTTATCTTTGTCCATAACTCATGGAACACATTGTCAATTATCGGCTTTTATTGAAAAGGATCCATAGCTTGCCGGTTTTTTAAAATGTTACCGAAATGGAATGTAAAGATAATAACAGAGATCGAAATTCTTTAACCACTGATGCAAAACTGTGCAAACCAGAGACAAACTGTATATTCAGACAATAATAACTGTTAACTGGTAATCGTGCTAGATATAATTAAATCGATTTAAAAAATAGTGTAAAATTATATTACAAATACAATAATAAATGCGTGTTATAAATAGTATTGCGAACATAACACTGACGCTGTTTTTACATTATAAAAAATAGTTAGAAATAAAGAGGATTTCATCAGTTTGCTCTACCCCAGTCATTTATAGAAAACCGATTAGCAACATAACTTCAGCGAGCAAGACTTGACGAACATTTATTTGCATGCCTGTTTTACAATAGAAATCAACTTTGCTCTATGATATTGGTTGATTGCCGATGTCAGATATGAAAAAAATCTTTTAAGGGTTTGGATTTAATATTCAGGAAGCACGCATTTAAATACTTTCCAAAAACTGTCTCTATATTTTATACATTGGAAAATCGACAAAATATTTCACTTAATTAAAAAAAAATATTCAGACATAATTAACATAAAACATATGATTTGAAGACTGAACCGCTTCCTTGGTCCCACGTGAAAAAAAAATGGTCATTGGTTTATATAAGGGTGTTGTTTCATTAAAGTGCACGTAACTTCCTGTTCTCTTTTTCTATATGTATATATCAACCGACTGACTCAAAACTGACTGGTACGATCGAACAAAGGCTTCTGAAGCCAACTAACTAATGCAAACAAAATTACATGATTAACATTCGATATGATTAAATATCAGATGTTTTATTTTTATGGATGTTCCCTTTTATATATGTACCTTGGAGTTAAATATTTTTATAATATATTTTTGTAACACACAACAATTGTTCACGTTTTGATCGTTATCAATGACAAATGTTTATTCGGGAATTACATGAAATTCCATTACATAAACATAACCTAATCATTTGCTAATATCCAAAAGCTTTTTTATAAAAAACAATATGCATTTTTATTGAAAACTTCCTGTAATGAGTTTAAAGGAACTATATAAACACATGGAAACTATAATATCTGATATTTTGATTTGTTGTATTCATAATAACAAGGTTAAATTTTGAACTGATTTCAAGTGTTTAAATAACAGAAACGTTGCACGAGTTTGAGGTCTTGTGATGCAAATATATTAGACACGGAAATAAGACCTATTTCATGCAAAATGACATTCAAAATGGTAGGCTGGGTTTTATTTACTTTCGTTATCTTTCAATTTTTCACTTGTTTTCTAATAATATATTACACTTCATTCTTTTCTTTGATTTTAAATATCTGTATGCTAAATAGGAAAGCAGGTATTTTTCACCTTTCACTCTGGCACTCTCTTGACTTAAGCAATTTTATTTATTTTAGGTCTTGGTTACACTTTGTATGATTTGGTTATTTTTACAAGGTAAGATTATGTTAAGATTATTGACTGCTTACATACATATGTATAAAAAGAATTTAGATACTAAAACATAAAATTGAAAATGGAAATTGGGAAAGTGTCGAAGAGACAACAACCCGACCATAGAACAGACGACAGCAGAATAGGTCTTCAATGCAGCGAGAAATTCCCGCACCCGGAGGTGTCCTTCAGTAATTCAACATTTAAACTAATTTTTTTTAATAAACTACGAAGCAATACACAACAAATACATAATTGTGAGATATTCTATAAACTCCGAAAGCGTTAGTAGTTTCAGAATAAATGCATAACATACTTTAAGACTTACACAGACGGGATATAGATATGATACTTTTGCCAGGTTAATAAGACCATGGTCCAACAAAGTTTAAATGAATCAATTTAAGCAGTTATGGGTCATTGCAAGGCTGCTTTATACCTATTTGAATGAATGGAATATACATTAAGGAATGTTTTACCAAACATTAAATAAAAGAAAATGTTTTTTACATGTTTAATGCAAACCTACAGTTCTTCTTTCGGATTTCTGACAATCAAGAATAAAATTTAAAAACAAAAAAGTCCAAAGAAAGCCAGGACTTACTCATATGACACAGTTTACTTTCTCAATTAAAACATAATAAACAGGCAAATATTATTTTTTTTAAATGCAGGCTTTTTCACCTTATTTAAGCTAACAAATTCTCATTTACAGTTAACAAGGAGACTATCATAGTGATCGAGCGATATATCTTTGAAATAATGCAAAACTATCTATAACAACGATAACGATTCTTAATCCATATTTTCGTCTGAAGTATTTTAAAGGCAATGTCATGTTTTTTTGTTTTTTTTCTTTTTGTTTAGATCGGACCATACTTTCAGATTCAGTCATTAAGCTGTACACAACGGAAGGGTCAATGACAAATCTTACATTTAATGTAATAAATCCGCGGATATTATTCAGTTTAGATGGATCAACATATTCTGCTGAAAAAGCTCCTAGCAGATTTGAAACACATACATACGACATCATATTACGTCCTAAAATTTTGAATGTTCAATTGATAAATGTAACAGCAAGTGACATTGGATATTACTGGCTTGACTATTGGAATATAATTTCTAAGTCAGAGTTAACGATAACTAGTAAGTGTATCGTTACGTAATAAAGTTTTCTCTGATATTCAAGTAAGGTGTCTGGTTAACAATCGTCAATGGCAAAAAGAACACTTTACACACAAATACAAAATGAAAATTGAGAAGTGTTAACACAATCTTCAATCAAAAGTATGCCAGTTACAATTCAAAAGGACAAGACGCGATTAGGTCATTTGTGCTACGTATATTTCAACAAAAATCAATACAATTTATAAACCGAATTCATAATATATTTCATGTTATTCGTTCATGTCAAACACTCTGCAATACCTGTGCTTAAAACAGGCTGTCTCATTTTTTGCACTACATGTAGGATGTAAAACTTCTTTACTTATTTGCAAAATTGCAAAAATACAAAAGCACTGTGTTTGAGATCGGACTGAATATGTTTAATCCTGTAAGAAGTTTGCAAGAAAGGTGTCTCTTGTCGATGTTAATTTCGTATGTTTGTTTCTGTTTTGTGGTTTATTTTAGTTTCTTTATATGTTTTTGGAGTTTAGTGTGAAGTCCATATTCTCGAAACTAATACACATTTGGGTTTAAGTGCCACATAAAGCCAGCTTCCGATTGCACGATTGTCTAAATGTGTTAAAAAGACCAACTGGTGGTCTTGGGCTGGTTTCTTCACTTTTGTTGTTATTTTCTTTGACACATTCCTCATATCTTTTCTTAATTTTATCATATTGAAGTCTTGTTATCAATCTACAATTTAATTTGGATGTTAAGCGTCATATGATTGGCTGACAGTGTTTTGTCTATCAGATCATTGGCATAATTTTGTCATGTGTCCTTGGCGTCGTTAAAGTTTTTTTCATGATTCACTCTGGCTGAAAATGGATCTTTTAATTAAATTATAAAGATCGACGGTAATTTAAAAAATACGTTACTCGGGTTATTCAGTGTGCATCACATTTTTGATGTTTTTTCTTCATAGAGATAACAAATATCCAGTCATTTCTTAATGTAAGTCATGAGGAAAGGTTCTACTGAAGCAAATATGCTACAACATTTATGTTGATTGGTCCGAATTCCATTTTGGGTACAAGTTTTGGTATTTGCCTGTTAGGTATAAAAAAATCATTGCGTAAAATGGCAATTACAGCTTTAAAATATCAATTAGATGCAAAATCACGGTACAATTGGGTAGGTAGCTTAAAACTTTTTAAAAAAAAGGGGGCAGGGGAACGGAAGTCAGTTGCATATGTTTACACATATAAAGAAGGAAGGAACACTTCGAATCGTTAATCGACCATTTCATTTTTGGACAGTTCTGCAACTGATTCGAGTAAATGTCGTTTAATTAAGCAAAATAATGAACTAACAATACAATACAGGATGACTTCCTTTAGAAGTATATATTTCGTTAATAATGATAGAAAAGGTATATCACATTTGATATTTCAACTCTGAAGTGACCTCATTTTTGTTGGTTTATAATCAATAGTTCTAACAGAATTATGTTAAGCTTGTTTTATTATACTAGTCTTTCCATTTACATCACTTCAAAAAACCCAAAAACACAAATACTGTGTAACATGAACAAAACCGAAATTTAGTATTCGATATGTACATGTTAAACAAGGGAAATAATGCTACAATCTATAACATAGATAACCAATTATCATAAAACTGATAAGCGAGTTGAAGTTACCTACTTAGACATGTTAGATATATAGTCATATACATATTTTTCATATAGGTATGACATAGAACGTAGGACTATTTTTCGGGTGTTTCAGACTATATGAGCATATCAGACACAACGAAAGGAAGAGACAAACGAAACGACAATCTTTTTTTTTTATCGCTTCTTACACATCATGATTTTGTTACCAACTGTATATTTACCTGAAATTTAACTATAAGAAATATACGAAGTATTTTAAAGCAATGCTTTAAAAGTGGTGTTAACCTATTAAATCATGAATCGATTGCATATTCCAAAGTTTCATTAATTGAATAAATAATATGACGAAATAGTAATGTGGATGTGGTTTTTGATATAGGATATCTCATATTCCTCGTATATGTTGATTATTATGGATTCTCTTATACACTGCAATATTTACACAAATCATAGTGAAATGTATATTAAATTTTAAAGCCTACCATTGATGACATGTAACCGTGAAGCCGTCAATAAAACATGGAACAAACTATCAGATACGCCAAATACTCAATTTGATTTAACTGAACTGAAAAAATAATAACACTGTAATAAGATAATTGAATATTGTTTTTATTGGTATACATTTCATTTTTTTATCAGTAAATTAAAAACAAACTAAATATTACTAGTATGTTATATAGATATACACATTCATGGATCAACAATCTGTCGATACCTGTATATTGGCATTGCACAAAGTCGTGTTTTTCTCTGACTGTGACGTCTTTACTCTATAACCATTGGATGTTGCATGTGTTCAGATTGATAATTTAGTCTTAGGTGCATGATTTTTTTTATTTATTAGTTATTAGTGACTTTCTACTAGCTGTCAGTTAACTGCGGGTACTCTCAGATCTGTTCGGTGTCTTTTTGATGTTGGGATGTACAAGTACCCGACCACGTCCACTTTACTGTTCATATGATGAGTTGAGCCTTTTTCAACTGATTTTTATAGCTCGATCTTATGTTGTACTGTTATACCACTGTCACAGGTTAGAGAAAGGGTTGGGATCCCGCTAACATGTTTAACCCCGCCAAATTATGAATGAATGTGCCTGTCCCATGCCCGGAGCCTGTAATTCAGTAGTTGTCGTTTGTTTATGTGTTACCTATTTGTTTTTCGTTCATATTTTTTAAATAAATAAGGCCGTTAGTTTTTTTGGTTTAAATTGTTTTACATTGTCATGTCGGGGCCTTTTAAAGCTGACTATGCGGTATGGGTTTTTCTCATTGTTGAAGGCCGTACGATGACCTATAGTTGTTAGTTTCTTTGTCATTTTATGTCTCTTGTGGAGAGTTGTCTCATTGGCAATCATATCACATCTTTTTTTTATACTTAAGCTTGTCTGGACGTTTTACTTTATTGATGATATTTAAAAACTTAGTTTTATTTAAGGAAGGACTGTAATATTTTGTATGTTTATGCAGAAATAACCCCAAAAAAATGAATTACACGCGTAACGGATTATTTCAAAGTGTGCAACAACATTGGTGATTTTATTTTGCATAGAAAGATAACATTTACAGTTATTTCTTATAATTTACTTCTTAATTCCATTTAAATCGGTGTACACCGTGAAAAAATGTTGATAACGTCACATGACTAAATTATGTCTAAGAGCTGATTAACAAAACAACGTCAGACAATCAGAAGACGCGTTACATCCAACATTAAATAATATGTAATTGTACATACATATGTTCTTGTTTTCTATTACAGATAAGACCTGTCCAGCTTCTCTAATTGAACGTGTCTGCGCCATTGTAGGGTCGTCAGCAAAGGTTACATTTATATTCAATTTGATTGTTTATCATAACACAGATAAGTTACATTTCTATAAGAAAAGCAACTCACGCAGAGTTACCAACACTACTATAAAAGCAGACCTTAACATGTACAATGTTACATTTGAAGACGAAGGCTTTTATCAATTAGAGTTGGAAATTTGCCGTGAAAATCAGCTGCAAGTTGCCAGTAAGTAGTTCTGTCATAGATGAAGTTATACCTGGATAAGTAGGTACATTTATATATACTATTGTGTTGGATATACGAAAAGTAATATTCATATATATATATTCGACAATATATGTCTCTTCAGTGATGTTAGGGATCGAAAGAGTCAATATAGGATGAACGGATCATATAAACCGGAGGGAAAATATGATACAAGCCCAAACGAAAAAATACAAACGAGTCTAAATTGAAAACTACGTTCAAACCTATGATTGCGTTGGATAAAGATATATATATATATATATATTCAGATATCAAGATGTAAAACCGACCATTGTCTTTTAAAAATGTTTTCGTTACAACGTAAAGTTGAGTGACATAACTGTATATGAGGTTGACTACTATGCTTTGCCATATCATTATCAGATTGTTTTTTTTTTATGAATTTGAATATCGCTTTGGTATCCTTAAGCTTCGTCTTTCTGTTGCTTTGGTTAGATAGCTGAGTAACACATTTTGATAATACAAGACAAATAAATATGTATTTTGGAAAACAAATATTAAGGGAAACAATCTCTATGTATATTAACAATGAATTACATATAAAAGAGAAGATGTGGTATGCTTGCCAATGAGACAACTGTCCACAAGAGACCAAAATGACACAGACTTTAACAGCTATAGGCCACCTTACGCCTGCAACAATGAGCAAAGCCAACACCGCATAGTCTGCTATTAAACGTCCCGATATGACAATGTAAAACAAAAACAAAAACGAGAAAACTAACAACCGTATTTATATAAACAAATGAACGATAAACAAATATGTAACACATAAACAAACAAAAACCACTGCATTACCGGCTCCTAACACGGGACAGACACATACATTCATAATGTCACGGGGTTAAACATGTTAGCGGGATCCCAGTCCTCCTCCAGACCTGGGACAGTATAAACTGTAGTCAGCTGCGATATGGGTTTACCTTACACTTGTGTAGATTATTCTTTTAACTATTGTAATGTTTCGGACCATTGTCAAACTCGTTAAAATTTATTAAAGTTCTACTATCTGAATGTATTGCACATATATAATTAAAACGATTATTTCCATTGTCTAACTTAGAAGCCCTAAAAATTCTCTGTTTAGAAAGATTTGTAAGTTCTGACACATGCACTAACAATATAAAAAAAAGTCAAGCATCGAGAGTGAAGTGACAGTGTAACAATTATTAGTACACTTTTTTGTTCATAAAACCGTTCTCTTATTACAGACTTATATTTCATAAACCAAACATCCAAACAGATCAAAGTACACTATTTGGACAGGAAGGAAAAGCGATGACGATTAAGTGTGCATCTGCCACACCACAGTACATTACTGCGTTACAGATAAAATCAAATGGATCAATCTTAGCAGTGGGTGATAACCAATCTGTGGGCTTTTCGTTTATACCAACACTAACCAATCATTTGGCAATATACACATGTGAAGATGTGGCACACTCGTCTATAAGGATTGAAGTTACATTGATCATAGGGTGTAAGTATATACAGTCATGCCTTTTTAGGCAGGAAACAAAGGCGACTTATTATGTTGTAATGCTTTTTTTCTCGAAAATACAAATACCACTTTAAAGACCAAAATACCCTTAATATATCCTTTAACTCTACCTTCCGCTATATATATGATGTTCTTTCACTAAATAATTCAAACTGTTTTGACTATTTGGAACGCATCTATCCCATGGAACTGGAGATAAAGGATACTACAGATACAGTTAAGTCGGCGTCATATCTTGACTTACATCTAGAAATTGACAATGAGGGTCGGTTGAAAACAAAACTTTACGACAAAAGAGATGATTTCAGCACCTGCATACGGGATATATATCTCCCAATTGATACGATATTCCGGTGCATTTCCTATCATGATTTTCTTGATAGAGGGTGCTGATCACAAGGGAGCTTATAAACCAAGAATTTCAAATGATGAAATTGAAATTATCCTTTCGTAAATTTTACTGACGCCATCACGAGTTGGTTGACCGTTATGGAATAACCGTTTCACAAATGATATCGGATATGTTCCTTACGTCGTAACTACAATCCCCTTCCCTTTCATGAATGTGACCTACCAAATTTGACTATTTACCGGATTTGATATCACATAAGCAACACGACGGGTGCCATATGTGGAGCAGGACATGCTTACCCTTCCGGAGAACCGGAGATCACCCCTAGTTTTTGTGGGGTTTTTGTTGCTTATTCTTTAGTTTTCTATGTTGTGTCATGTGTACTATTGTTTTTCTGTTTGTCTGGTTGTCTTTTTCATATTTAGCCATGGCGTTGTCAGTTTATTTTCGATTTATGAGTTTGACTCTCCCTCTGGTATCTTACATCCCTCTTTTTTACTAATAGATATTTATAATGCCTTATCAACCTGATAAATATCACGCATACGCTAGACAACGTGAGTAAGTATTATGTTTTGGCGAATTAATACGAAACAAAATCGAACAGTTAAAGATAGAACATTTATAACTTTTTAATTTTCCTGTTTTGGGGTTTAGTAATCGAATATGTTCCATGAACATACTGACTCAACTGACGAAATCTCAACACAAAACTGTAAATTGTGCAAGCATGTTAATAACTATAACTAGTGAGTGCCATCATCTCTTCTTTTTATTCAATAGAATCAAAGTATAAAGTCACTACAAACAAAAAGTTGTTTAATGTTTCAGGCTTGATTGTATTTCAAAATCAGCTAACTGCATAAAAAAGTGACCATATGTGCACTGTATTTAAAATATATACATACCCGATTATACATAAATCAGCAATGTTAATGTAAATGTAAAAATGGGTTGATTGACAAAAATGACAGTGATATTTGAACACAATGATTACACAAGTTCTGTGTCACAATGTGTTCTTTATACTAAATAAATTTGACCACATCCACCAAAATCATCATATTTGTTTTTATTATGTAAATATATTAGGCCGCTAAATACATCAGTAAGATTTGTTTAAGTTACTTGACAGCTACAACCAAACGTTACATAAGTTGCACTAGTTATTGAAATATATATGACCATATAATCAATCATTATTTGTTTTTATGTAAGGACATATTTTATCATAAATTTTACAGCAGTATTTGAACACTATGACAATAACATCTTGTCCGCATTAATATAAGTTTCAAGCATGTCCTAATAATTTAGTGAAATTTAACAAGTTAAATGTATTACATATGTAATAGTTCGAAATCAGTTCCAGTCTTTGAACTTATTGGTTAGGAAATAAATCTCCTCTATTTAAAAGGATTTGGAAAGTACCTTAAACGTATACTTGCATAATAAAAAAAAACCGTCACTCATCGGAGTGAAATGACAGTGTAACAATTATAAGTACACATTTTTGTTTATTAAACTGTTCTCTTATTACAGACTTACGTTTCATAAACCAAACAGATCAAAACACCTTAGTTGGGCAGGAAAGAAAAGCAATGAAGATACAGTGTTCCTATGAAACAGCACAGCACACTACTGTTTTAAAGATAGAATCAAATGGATCCATATTAGCAATGGGTTACAAACGATCTCTGAGCTATTCGTTTATACCAAAACGAACCGATCATCTGACAACATACACATGTTTTGATACTTCTCATCCGTCTATAATGACCGAAATTAAATTACTGATAATGTGTAAGTATGCAATTATGTCTCTGTAATCCGTAAAGAAAGGCAACTGCTTATGTTGTATTATATGACTTGGCTCTGTACTTATACATCCCGTTATTGTGCAATTATAAAACATGTTCTCATGTCTATCAGTTTAGCTAATGTGCTTTGTATGTATGCCTTTTTATGTTTCTTTTATACATATATGACATGACTCTGTACTTGTACCACCCGTAATTGTGTTATTGTACTATAAATTGTAAATTTGAGTATTTTTGTCTTTAATTTTTGGTTATTATTTACTACATTTTCGTTGATATTTCATTTCATGGTTGTGTCAAAGTCTGTATGCAAACAAAAAAAAAACAAACAAAATTTGCAAGTTCATGTATATCTAAATTTGTTAAAACACTTGTAATCCATCAGAAAAAGTACGTAAAATGTCAAAAATACTGACCTCCGAGGAAAATTCAAATAGAAAGTCCCTAATCATATGTCAAAATCAAAAGCTCAAAAATATATATCAAATGGATATCAACTGTCATATACCTGACTTTTAACAGACATTTTCTTCAGTAAAAAATAGTTAATTAAACCTGGTTTTATAGCTAGCTATACCTCTCACTTTATGACAGTAACATTACATTACATTATGGTGACAACGATTACAATATGATCATAGAACGATTACACTATGATGGGATGCAGTATGCCACTCTTGATTTTTAGATGTATACATCAAATCAAAAATGATACATGTAGTCGTTTTGGTAGTATGTTTTGTTTTAAATCTGGTCCATTTGGAAATAAAAACAAAGAGGCACCCAAAAAAAAATCGGTCAACTTTTAGGATTTAAACACATATTACTAGTGTAGACACTATATTCGGGAGAAAAAGGTCATTTATTTTGTATATTATACCAGCTATGCTTTGTAAAATCAGATAAAAAGACATTAAATATATTATTTTGAAAGTGTATTCAGGAAAGTTAAAATTGTTCTTAAATTGATCTCGCCTTTATGTAGTTTCTTCTGTTACCATTTTAAAGTCATCGAAGCAATATATCGCCATGAATATGTAAATGCAATTTTAAAAAACTTCTTAGCCAACATCCGTTAAAAAACCCACTTTTTTAGTGATATCCTTAGAGCTCATAAAACATGGTACTTAAGGGCAATCATGTTAATTAGCAAGGAGGGTCGAAAGATACCAGAGGGACAGCCAAACTCATCGATTGAAAACAAACTTACAACGCCATGGCTAAAAAATAAAAAGACAAACAATAGTACACAAGAAAGAACATAGAAAACTTAGCATTTTTTTTGGTATTCAAGTGTTAATTCTGTGTACTGTTTACATTGGTAAACAAATGTTCTATATGTTACGTTGTACTGCATGTGCTGATATACACACATTCTCAGTTTATAGATTTTGTTAGGTATGAAATACAAATTGTCATAGTTTTAGTGAAATTTATGACAAGGGTATTATTTAAACCTAAAAGTCTTATACATATCTTTCTCCGTACCTCCAAAAATGACACAGATATACGATGCCAAGCTTTATTAGACTAGGGAAACACATGCAGGTGAACTCCTATGGTTCATAGTTCAACCAATGTTTATTCATGCATAGTTCAGAAATACAATCATAACAATTTCGAATCTTGTATTTAAAAAAATTAAAACAACATTTTGACATCAGTTACTAATTTCTATAATCTTTGTATATAAATATGCATTACTAGATAACAACAGAGGTTGTACCAAGATGTTATTAAATCCTATCATATATCATGCTTAACCTTAAAATAATTATCAAGATACATATATATGATTTTTTTTTATATTTGCTAAAGAAAATAGAAATGTGCAGATTGGAAAAGTTGGACAATCAATTACACTGAGATTTTTAGTCTACAGCTACCCGGATATTAAAGAAATACTCCTCGGATCTACACACAGTTCAAAAAGAAAATTAACAACATTCAATGTTTTGAATACTACATTGCTGTACACAGAATCCGAAATTAAAGTAGGAATTCAAGGTTATGAAATATCTATTGAAAGCCAGAAATTAAACTTAGATGATTTTCAAGCTTATAGTATAACAGCAAAGAATCGCCGTGGTTCAAGCGATTATCACTTTGAAATAATAAAGAAAGGTAGGTTAACACTCATATTTTCAAAACGAAAAATAATAATAAGGTTTTATTTGATATAATGCAATTGTTTAGTAACAGGGTATTTAATTATTATGATAATGACAGTCTAACGGTTGCCAATGGGGCCAACTTAAAGACATACACTCTTTTCAAAATTGTTACCGTTCGTAATGTAAATATTAAAACCTCGTAATTGGATCAACTATGAATTATTTGATTAAATCATTTCTTCATGCTTAGATATAGACTAAATTGTAACCGGTATAAATAATTCAGATTGGAAAAAAATAAGCTCAACGAACAGCCCTGAAACGCGTTGCACTATAAGGATAAGCAGATTCTGCTCAATAACACAACATCATTTATATATAAGTATAAATCGGTGAACAGTCTAATGCTGATTTAACATTCGTGAAAAGGGTGATCATTGTGGCTTTGACAATAAAAGCATATAAAGATACAATACCCAATCATGTCCACCTTACTTCAATTGATGATATAAGCAATGAATAGAATGTAGAATATATAGGGATATGCAAGACTAAACAATACACGTGCTTACTCACTACTTACACGCTGTAATTATACCGTTTTGAATTTTCCTCGGAGTTCAGTATGTTTGTAATTTTACTTTGTAATACAAATGCAGGTTGACATATTAAATAAATACAAATACAATCTACTAAATAAACTCATCATAGATACCAGGACTAAATTTTGTATATACGCCAGACGCGCGTTTCGTCTACAAAAGACTCATCCAAATCCGCTTGAATCCAAAAAAGTTAAAAAGGCCAATTGAACGTGCTGTATGCAGCTTACATAAAGTACAAATAGAAAAATATAAATAATAGACCCCAAACCATGTTCTGTAGTGTAATTTCAACCATTTGCTCCGAATTGTTGATTGATAAATTAAATTAATATATTTGTTTTAATTCTAAAATTCAGTTTTCTACTACTAGGACATATAATTCATATATTAAGCGATAGTTTTTCGCATCATTAAATGTAAGCTGGTGAAGTGATTTATAACCAGTAAAAGCACATTTATTTCAACCGTCATCCCTGGCCTTTTTTGGATGCATTTTGCATGATGTCACTTTATATTTTACCTAAATGCATTTCGAATTGTTTTCCATTGCAGAGGATATTGCAACGACTAAAAGAAAAAGGACGCATTTACTGATACTTTATGTCGTAAGTGCAATATTATCTGGTTATATTATCGTTTTTCACGTCTACCTCTGTGTAAAACGTAAACAAACCTGGTCTCAAGGAGACCATGGCGTGCCTGCAAACCATAATTATCATACTTATGATGAAATTGGAACAATTTCGTACAACACGGCCAGCAACGTACTTTCGTCAATTATCAACGAAAATAACGTCCCGAATCAAGCATTCACACGTGCACCAAATATGTCACATCGTGGAAACATGCATTCAACCGATGACAATACATTTGAAGACGTCGAAGTGCATGCATATCTTGATATCATCGATTTACCACAATCTGATGTTGAGGAAGTACATGAATTAACCATTGCTAACTATTCAATTAGCACTTACACTGACATCGACGATTCGGGAATACTTTCCACTCTCACTCAAAAAACAAGCAACACAACAAATACAATTGAAGATCATGCGAATACCAATGAAGAACCATCAAGTGATCAAAAATTACAAACAACCAATGACTCTAATAGTGTTTCATCGGGTAATAGTTTAATCGGCAGTGTAGGAGATGGGTATGAAAACCCATACGAATTCATATCACATGAACGTCAAGAAAGTCATCAGTATATTGGAATGATTAGAGGAAGACATTGCAGCGTGTCATCAACTGAAACTAATTGCGATGAACAAACAATCGAAAGGAGCTTGACAAACGAAGCCAGTTATGTCAATCTTCAATTATAATTTTCTCTGACATGGGACTCGAACGCAAATTTCAATGTGTCGGTGCAAGCAGTCAAACATTATACATTACCTGGTATTCAATTGAGACAATGTGTTCCTAAGTCTCGTATACACGTATACATTTTCATTATTATAAATCTAACCCGACTTACTTTCTTTTACATTCCTAAAACATATCAGGAACGGTTCATTGAATAACAGTACAGATTACGTGAGTCTAAATTGTTCAATCCATATTTATTTTTTTAATTACCTGGATCCCTTTTGGTCTTCGATGGATAGTTTTCTCATTGTAATATATCGTTTTTTTTATATTATCATTGACTGTTGATAATTAGAAAACATGGTTAATAATATTTTGTTATAATAAAACACCCATGCAACCACGCATCCCATATTGTTGATAGGACCCGACACAAATATCAATTTCATGTTTCGGTAGTTAAGTCTGGGATGGTCATTTTAAGATGCATTATTTGAATATAATCATAATATATAATAATTATATTGATCTATTGATATATTTATATTTTAATTCTTCTTCGATATATATCTAGTTATTATGACAGATCTACCATCATCAGGGGTCCAACTGTCAATTTAATGTTAAAGTCTTTAACTTTGATAAGTGTATTTTTAAATGTGTTTTAAATGTGTTTAATTTTTTTGTCCTTATTTTGATTTTGTTTGTAATAATTGTATTCATTTCATTCTAACTAATCACTGTTTATGTATCTGTGTTAATTTTTTTTTATCACATTCTCCATTGATATTACAATGTTTTTTTTGGCATATTTGTAACATCCCTACAAAACCAGAAGTATTTGCACATCCATTTGGATAACCCCGTATCATCCAAATGACGTCTTTATCCAAGCTGATATGACTGTATCTGACCGGGCAGAAAATCAATAGCAGCTTCTGATGTTTATCTTCTTTATTTTTGGAAGTAAACCATATCAGAACCTTGACTTTGGCTTAGGCTGATACGTCGTCTTAGAGTGCTACGCGGCCCGATAAGGAAAAGGCCATTTATTAATCTATATTTGTATTTTAAAACAATGAGTTATCCTGTTTCCTTAGTTGATAAATGTCTGTTCAGTGGAAAAAATGGAAAAATAAAATAATATTAATCGTAAAATTAATCAAATTCTGATCAGTAAATAGAATTATTTCACGATGGAACCAACAAAAAAATATTGTATTCCAAAACAAATTGTCAGCTCTTCTTTTCTCAAATACACGAAGGAGCTTGAAAAAACGGACATCTAACAAAAACTCAACATTGTATGACCGAAAGTAAAACTGGCTAAATATCAGAAAGAGATGCAGATTACTTAATACTGTTACGATGTAGCAATCGTAATGGATCTCGTGTTATCAATAATTTATAGTAGTAATTTAACGAGTCAGCGGTTTTGTTTACGTTTTACCATCGCTATTTTAACAATTGAATGTTAACTTGTGCCAAATATTTTTATAATAAATTATGTGGTAATGTGTTTACCTTTTTCGCTCACTTATTTTCTTAATGTGATAACTTGTGTTTTAGCCGTAATCAACTGAATCCGAGCAGTGCCATAGTTTATTTACTAGAGAAGCCATATTTATATGTGTATTGGCGGTTTATTACACGATATTGCTTGTTAGCATAACAACATTTTGATTGGTTGATCCATTGGTCGGAAAATTGTCAATAGAAGGTTGACGAAACAAACTTTAGGATTATTCTCATCGTCTGCAAGAGCAGTCACAAATTAAGCCTAGTCTTTATGTTTAGTAAACCTGCTAATAGTAAAAATGCCTGAACCATAGTCAACCATTAGTCTGGTACGCAGGTTTGAAATATTTTAAGAAAAACTTAAACCTTCTATGTACATGTTCTAGCTCATGGCTTTTGTTTGTTTTGCACAAGTCAACCTTCGACCTATGGGAATGTCCCGTAAACCATCGTTATTTCTATCGATACGATTACATGGGAGAGGTTTTCTGGAAATCTAATTTCATTTCAACAGAAGGATTTACATACATGAATATTTTATGAAATTAACTCTTATAAAAATTTTATACTTTCGGTAACAGAAGGTTGAACATTTCAACCTTCTACCAAATCAGCCGACGGAAACAATCAACCTTATTGAAATTTGAAGTCAGACTACCGGACCAATGAATTATAGCTGATTACGGCATATTGTATATGATTATAAATATATATTTTTATGATGAATTGTATATATTTGATTATATAGATGTTACATAAAGTAAACTTAGTTATCATTTCAACCTTATACCAACTCAAAGGATCCATCTGTTAATGATCCCTGGTGGTCTCTCCTGGTACCTCTCATGTTTTACATCACTGTATAGGCAGTGATGCATGTGGCTATGGGATAAGGCTGATGCAATCATTAACCGTATCAGCATATTCAGGTATTCTAATCCAGAGTGATAAAGGATGTGTATGATCCAGTAGAAAATTTAGAACAATTAGCATAACTAACTTTTTAATGTTAGACTGTTATTGAAAGATTTAATATCATTCAATTATATGTATTAGGAATTAATTATATAATTATGTATCACAATAGATACTTGGTGTATTTTCAGATAAAATAAAAATAAATTACAAAAAAAAGAACTATATAACAAATGACAATTGTAGATATGGTTTTGTCCATCCTTAAGCCTCGGTCACACCTTACCGGATAGCTCGAACGGACGCCTAACGGAAAACTTTTTTTTTAATCCGTTCATGTCCGTTAGACGTCCGTTCTTATCCGTTAGACATCCGTCAATATTCGTTGCATGTCCGTTAAGCGTACGTTTTATCCGTCGATGTCCGTTCTGTCCGGTGGAAAATTTTGAGCATGTTCAAAACTTTGAACGGACGTCAAACAGATAAAATATCCATTGAACGTCCGTTAGGCGTCCGTTTTGTACGGTACTCGTCCGTTTCGTTTCCGATTTGTATCCGTTATGTGTCCGTTATACATCCGTTGGAGGTCTGGAAGATAAGTTCACCAACGAACTTCTACCGGACGTTTAACGGATAAAACGGATGCTGAACGAATGAGCAACGGACTTCTACCGGACGTATAGCGGATAAAACGGATGATGAACGGATCTGAATCGGATAAATGCCCATAGAAAATTTCGCGTCAAAAATGCCAATTATTGGTATGTCAGATTTCTTAAGGTTCGTGAATTCCTATTATTCATAATCGATTTTAGAGTAAAGGCACGTCTTCACAATCAAGCAGCTCTTATTCAGGCAAGACACTGTCCTTTTGTGGCATTTTGAAGAACAAACCAAAACCAGTTACACAGAAACATTTTGAATATTTATGCGATTTACATGTATTATTATTGTCGCCTTTAATTTTTCCGTATATCTTGTTCATCCGTTTTATCCGGTACGCTTTCGTTAGGTGTCCGTTTTATGCGGTACTCGTCCGTTGGATGTACGTTCGACATCCGTTCTCTCCGGTACGTTTCCGTTTCTCGTACGTTGCATATCCGGTGTGTGTTCGTTATGTATTCGTTACACGTCCGTTTTATTTGGTCAGTACATCAACTGACTCTCAACGGATAACAATTTTGTCAGCGGACAACTTTTATTTTCATCCGTTAGGCGTCCGTTCGTGCTATCCGGTAAGGTGTGACCGAGGCTTTACATGCAAACTATAAAAATTTAATTCTTTTGTGGGAGGAACCATTTTGGATTAAATATTCAAAATATATGAAAATGGCAGGAAATTACATATAGCGGCTTCTTATCGCTACCAAAAAATACTGAAGTGCCTCCTCCCCACAAAAAGACTTGAAAGGTAGTTAACTATGTGGTACCAAGAACCATCACAGCCTAATTACTGAACTGGATAAGTAAATGTCACATCAAAATATGCCTGTTCCATGTACAAATGTATTATTTACACCATATCCCATGGTGGTACTCCTCAGATAGGAGATATATATAGTACACACAAATAGCTAAGTCCTTGTTTAACATAATTGACCACACAGTCAGAATGGTGGATAAAAAAAATCTATATGCTTAGCAATTTGTATATCTACAAATGATACCTAAAAATAATCCTATGAAGTTTTAATTAATTCTTACAAATGGAAATGGCAAGCGATATGATGATGACATTTGAAATAGAGTAATGGCTAATTATAAAGTCCATGTTTTTACCATGGGAAACCCCTAATATCAACTTGTGTATCTGCAAATAGTACCTAATTACATTTCGAAATTTTATCAAATTCCCTTGGAAACTTTTAAAGATATATGTTGATATGAAACCTCTACATGCATAAAAATTGGTTTTTTTCTGAATTAGTACATAATGTCTGCATCCGTGGTATGTCTTTCAGCAGCAATAATAAAAAGAAAATATTTGTCTTATATTGCCTGACATCAAGCTTTACAGTATGAAATAATGATCAACTTCTGTCATTTATTTTGCTCTAAAAATTCAATCAAAGAGATTTTATGTCTGTTTTCCCTATATTTAGCCTATTTGCACTCATTTTCAGAGGTCAAAAAATCTCTTGGATGGCCGATGACCCCCAAATTTTATTCAAATTTTATAGAATAGAGACTTCAAGCTTTACAGTATGAAATAATGAGCAACTTTTGTCATTTATTTTGCTCTGAAAACTCAATCAAAGAGATTTTATGTCTGTTTTCCCTATATTTAGCCTATTTGCACTCATTTTCAGAGGTCAAAAAATCTCTTGGATGGCCGGTGACCCCCACAATTTTTATTTCAATTATATAAAATAGAGACATCAAGCTTTACAGTATGAAAAAATTAGCAACTTCTGTCATTTATTTTGCTTTGAAAATTCAATCAAAGTATATTTTTGTCCATTTTCCCTATATTGCCATATAACCTATTTGCCCTCATTTTCAGAGGTCAAAATATCTCTTAGATGGCCGGTGACCCCCATTCTTTTTTTGCATTTTGTCATTTACAATACTTCAAAGTTAAATTTCACAAAGTATAAGAACATTCTGTCATTTTTTTTCTATACCCCTGAACTACCTTAAAACCAAATATTAACATATGTATTACAGTTAAACATCACTGGATGGGCCTCTCATCGTGTATTATTTACAATTCGGTTATTCATGATTCATGACACCTTTAACATGTTTAACGCATTAATTGTAGGAAAGGTGAAAGATAAAAAAAACGTAAAGCATCAATGGATTTTGTTTTAAAGGCAATATAATTTGAATTTGATGATCATTAATCTGTTTGTTACATGTTTCTATTTTAAATAGTCTGACTGTGTGTATGGTTATACATATTTTTATTATAGCAATAATAAGGCTTGGGGGTCGGAAGGACCTTCTTTGGTCCACAGTTTTAGGCCGTGCTCTTTTGCAGAGAATGTGAATTAATGAATATGTTTTTTTCATAAATGCTTTTCCGACTCTTTTTCTCTTTACCTGAGTAATAAATAATAAACCGAAATCACCACAAGACGAAACAAAATTAAATTGGCCATATACCATGTATACTGGTAGAAAGTAAAATAAAAAAAAAATACCGAACTCCGAGGAAAATTCAAAACCGAAAGTCTGAATCTTATGGCAAAAGCAAACGCTCAAAAACATCGAACGAATGTATAACAACTTTCATATTCTTTACTTGGTACAGGCATTTTCTAATGTAGAAAATTGTTGATAAAACCTGGTTGTGAATCATGCAGTGAAACGTATTAAAAGAATGCCGAACTCAGTGGTAAATTCAAAAAAGGAAAGTCCGTTAAACATATACTGACAATTTCGAACGTTGGATTTTAATCAACCGAAGGAACGAATGTAAAACAACTGTTGAAATCCGATTAGCAGCTACAAGGTCTTATACATATATGTTTGTCATAAATTAATTTCTGGTAATGATATGATCGATACAGTCAAATTCTGGGTCTATGTAGATAAATAAGCTGTATAAGAGAGAGGTGAAAGATACCAAACTCATAGATCGAAAATATACTTACAACGCCATTGCTAAATGAAAAAAAAGATAAACAGACAAATAAAAGTACATAACAAAAACCAGCATAGAAAACTAATGACTAAGCAAAACGAACCCCACTAATAATTGGGGCCGATCTCAGGTGCTCCGAAAGTAGATCCTGCGGTGCACGTGTCATCCGTCGTGTTGCTCATGCTATTACAAATCTAATAAATAGTCTAATTCAATAATTTATAGTCGTGAAAAGGGAACAGTATTGTTGTTACGACATAAGGAACATAACATGTATCCTCTTTGCATTGGATATTCCATAACGGTCAACCAACTCTTGATGTCGTCCTTAAAATGTACGAAGAAATTATTTAAACTGCACCATTTGGAACTATTCTTGGTTTAATAGCTCCTTTGTGTACAGCAAAAAGTGAAATCACAAAACGTTATTGTGAGTGGTAACCTACTACATGTAATATCTGTCATTTATTTTATCTCTAAATCAGGATGATATATCATTATAAGCCTATCAGAAAACTTTGGATTTTTAATGGAAAAAAATCTTAGTATACCAATATGTGAAATTAATCAATATATATATTTTTTTAAATGTATCATGACATTTTAATTAGTATTTGTTCTGTTGTTGTGAAGAACCAACTTATACAGGTGAATAGACATAAATACGTACTTTCACACTTTGGTCGACATGGTATGCGTGCTTAAGTTTTCTTGAAGTTTAACACATGTAGAAAAAATAAAAAATGCAAATATGGCAAGTAATAGAATTTGACTTTAAATGTTGATCATGATTCACTCATCAAATTGAGTAGTACAACCAAATATAGAAAAACCAAACCAAAAAATAATTTACATAGCATGTCTCTTTAATCATTTCTTCACAAATCATGGAGAAAGACGGAATTATTATTATGCAAACTAATTGTACTTTGCAAAACGTGTGCATTGGTATTGGTAACATAACTGTATCTGGAAGAATAAATATCTTCTCTCGGAATTGAATGATTGGGAAGATTTTATTGTGGCATTTTATCTAATTTGTGTTGGTGAGTTCAATGTCTATTTATTTTGTAACATTATAAATTGTAATCACTTAATCGTTAATTACAGTTCAGTGATGTGTGGGAAAGGGGGAAATTTGTCTCTTCGGTTTTTTCTTTAGGAAAAAGGCTGTTTGTATTTTTTGTTTATTCACGATTTTATGTTCCGATTATGTCTCCCCCTTTTTTTTGTTACCAATATTTACACACTGTTATATACATCAGATGAATATGACGACTAGCATAATACATATATGCATCATGTATCAATATACATATACAAATGTTATATATCCGTGAAATAGATAGTAAAGCAATAACACTGTTTAGTTATATTAAAATAAGAGGTATTTCATATCTCTTATATATTAGCAACATTGCAAATGAAGGCAATGCCAAATTCGACATTATGAAAACATCTGTTGGTATTCAAAATTTTGTTAGGTAACATGTCATATACTTACAAATACTGGTTACATTTAGATAATAATTAACACATGTTCCCAATGAATAAATGTTTATTACATAAAATAGCACCACAAAGGAGAAAGTCCGATAAGGTATATTTTTGATCTTAGATTCGAAGTACATCTGATATAATATTTTTACACTTATCAAATTCGAAATCAATATGTTCTTTTCAAACGATTTCATTTGTTTTTGTAAAAAGATATGAATTGATTAAGACATTATTGACGCTAAAATTCATGCTTAGAAAAGAATATTCTATTTTATATTCCATAAAACGTCTCTTTTCTAAAGATTTTTTGTCTAAAATAAAACCGGCTGCATTCGTTTAAGTTTCAACCTTCATATATGTTATGTGAATTTAAATTGTGTTTTGTCATATACGAAATAAGATGTTATATGATGTCAAAAACTCTCGGGTAGAAAGTCAGATCGATGAAGAGCAAGGTAAACTATCCCGAACATTCTTGTCGATTGAGTCAGACCAGTCTCCCAATCACGTAATTCAGCTTGATCGGGCTTGATCGAGTTGCTATGATCGGCAGTGTGAACCTAGCTGTATGAAGAGTTTAGAAGTATTAAAGGTAAACTGTAACAGAGTGTTAATTACCCCGACTATACGCGTATGGTTCAAATACTCATATAGTCCAGAACATATACATTATCAAATGAATTACCATAGACATTATGTGTGAAGTGAAATTCAATAAAAGGTGACAACCTTTAAACTAATTCGAAAGGTTCCAAATTTACAGTGTGTTGTTTTCATATCTAAAACATTGATTTGCGACGAAAACAATTTTTTTAGGGCATTATTTGAGATTTCAAAAAAACTTTTTTACCAATGCAATAATTTAGAAAAACGATATTTCATCCCATCAGTTTCAACATAACTTGATTAGCATAGTGAATTTTTTAGATTAATTTGAAAATTCATTTAGTGCTTAGAAAACTATGTGTCGATTTTTATCCAATTTTCTGCAAAAAGATTTGCACCCTTTGGTCGTTTACACGGAATTTAGTTATCATTTTCTTTTACATTTAATACTTTTTTATAAATTTTATTCCAAAGTCGTGTATCGTTTCTTTTGCTGACTAGTATAGAAGTAGTTTCTGTTAGTTTAAATTGTCAGATACTTTTATTTTAGTATCCTGCAGTTTTATCAAAATAAGTGATCATTTGATCTTCAGCAGAATGGAAAAAAATAATACTAAAAGTGTTCGAGATTTCCTCCATTGTTGAACTGTACGATGACAAAGACTTACCTTATTCTAGTTTATGGACTGTCGTCATAAAAGCATAATACCACGTAAACATCTTTTTATATATATTTATGTAGGCAAATGAACTGTCCTAATTGCTTCTCCTGGTCATGTTTTAATCGAGTTATTACATCAGCAGACCGTTACCTTATCAGTCATTAGCAATATTCACAAAAAACTTTAAATTGATCATGCATTTGTTCATCTTCTTGAAAATAAAAAATAAAAATAAATATAACTGCATTAAAAAACACAAGGAACAATTTTAATATTTTTTATACACAATTTCCAGTGCAATAATTTAGAAAAACGATATTTCATCCCATCAGTTTCAACATAACTTGATTAGCATAGTGAATTTTTTTAGATTAATTTGAAAATTCATTTAGTGCTTAGAAAACTATGTGTCGATTTTTATCCAATTTTCTGCAAAAGATTTGCACCCTTTGGTCGTTTACACGGAATTTAATTATCATTTTCTTTTACATTTAATACTTTTTAATAAATTTTATTCCAAAGTCGTGTATCGTTTCTTTTGTTGACTAGTATAGAAGTAGTTTCTGTTATTTTAAATTGTCAGATACTTTTATTTTAGTATCCTGCAGTTTTATCAAAATAAGTGATCATTTGATCTTCAGCAGAATGGAAAAAAATAATACTAAAAGTGTTCGAGATTTCCTCCATTGTTGAACTGTACGATGACAAAGACTTAATACCTTAATCTAGTTTCTGGACTGTCGTCACATCTTTTTATATATATTTATGTAGGCAAATGAACTGTCCTAATTGCTTCTCCTGGTCATGTTTTAATCGAGTTATTACATCAGCAGACCGTTACCTTATCAGTCATTAGCAATATTCACAAAAAGCTTTAAATTGATCATGCATTTGTTCATCTTCTTGAAAATAAAAATAAAAATAAATATAACTGCATTAAAAAACACAAGGAACAATTTTAATATTTTTTATACACGATTTCCACTCTAAATTGCTAGAACGATACTTGCACTTTAAATCAAGAGATTAAACAAGAACCTGAAATTAAGAGACTAACCTATGAAACTTGTTTGATATGCATTGTTCTGATCGTTCTCGTTCCAATTAGTATTTACAGTGTGTTTTGTTGGAGCCTATATTGCTAGTTAAACATGTTACACGGAATATATTGTGTTCCTGGTTTAAGGATCTTTTTTTACCCATAGTAAAAAGTAAAATCACAAAAATACTGAACTTTGAGGAAGATCAATTTGGAAAGTCCATAATCACATGGCAAAATCAAATAACAAAACGCATCAAAAACGAATGGACAAAAACTGTCATATTCCTGACTTGGTACAGTAAGTTATGTCTACGTAGTTTTCTAACGGAATGTCATCACATGGCAATTATACCACGTGTGCACCTTCTTATTATTATATATATCTAGGCACATTTACAGTCATAACTGCTACTACTGATGACGTTCTAGTTAAGTTAGAATACCATGAGACCATAAACTAATTAGTCATTGGCTATATTCATTAAAGGCAAAAGGTAAAGATTTATCTTCAACAAAACGGAGACAAAAATAAAAATAAATTATTTGACAGTTAGCAATTAATTTTAGGTGTAAGATGGATCATATTAAATTACATATACGTCATTAAGTCTCTTATGGCTTATTATCACATTTGCATTAATACCACGAAATCATAGGTATAAGAAGATGTCATATTAGTGCCAATGAATCAACTCTCCATTCAAGTCACAATATGTAAAAGTAAACCATTATTGATCAAATATGGTCTTCAACACAGAGTTTAGGCTCACATCGAACAGGAAGCTATAAAGGGCCCCAAACTTAACTAGTATTTCTATATTTATACTTATCTTGGCAGATGAACAATTATATTTGTAACTGCTGATCATGTTTTAGTCTTGTAAGGACACCATAAACAGTTAACTAATAATTATAAATGGTCATAAATTGACCATTTGATCTTCAGCGACATAAAAAAAACAATTAATAAAACGATATAAGACTTAGTGAAAATGTCAACTGTCTAGTTAATTAAACAGCCTGGAATGTTATAACTGATTTAGTTAAGTTGGAGTAACTAATCAGTCACCTACAACTTTCTTAAAAACATTAAATCTTCTGCAAAATAAAGAAAAATAAACCACAAAAGAGACAATTTCAACTTTTTTCACACACTTTTCACACACAATTGCAAAAATGATATTAACTTCATGTCCTTTGTTTATACATGAAACCGAAACTATCGGACTTGTTTAATATATATAAACAGGCTGTTCTTGTTTGAATTAAGTTTCTTATTCACATTAGTTGGGTTGGAATATTTTAAAGTTATGTACACGGTATTGGTTTCCAATTGTTTTATAATCTTTTGAAATTATTAAGAAACTAAGGTTCCACTTCCCTCAGGCAAAGTTGACTTTAGATGAATTTGGCTATTTATTTTAGGTATTTTTGTCATATAGCTCTTCAACGGTTTCGGTAATTATATATTTTCGGATTTCAAATGTTTGGCTTTGAGCGTTTCTGATGAAGGTTAATCATGAAAAGCGCTTCGGACGCATAGACTTAATTACATATACATGATTGTGTCTCTATATGTTGTTATAACATTTGCTTTTAATAACACGTGCCCATCTTATTATTTTTATACATATCTAGATCCTGGACAATATTCATAAAATGCCATAAAGTGAACATTTGATTTTCATCTTAAATATTAATAGCATACGTCAGACGCGTAGAGAGCCGCTATTTTGTACATAAATTTTCAACCAATGATAAACAGTCAATACGAAATGTCAACATAATATAAAAATAATTGTTGATTTCTCACAAACTTAATAATAATATAGACACTGATGCTTATAAGTCACAAAATGTGTTAAAATATTTAAATAGTCTTATATGTATAAATATGGAAAAAGAATTAATTGAAAAATGGCTTATTTGTAAACAAGAAGTCAATTGTACGTTTGCTGATAATTTTCAGTATGAAAACCACTCGTTGCTGAAAGGGAACACATTATTCTTGTCAAAATTGGATATTTGGGAAGATTTCATTGTAGCAATATTTCTCCTAACAGTTGGTAAGTAACGACTTGTGTTGCTTTCATGTGCTTCGTAACAACAGGAAACAAAAATCAGACAAACTTATGTTGTTTCAATTAAACTACTACCTAACAGTTTAAGAAACAAATCCAGACAAAGGATTTTAAATAAATGTAGTTGACAATGATATCACATAACTTCACTGATTTTTTTAAGTTTATTTGAACTGTTAGATGCATTTATCAAAATGCACTTCAGCTTAAGATCAAGGGACAGTAAACGGACATGTTAAACATTTGGAATATCACTTTGGCTCGTTGTACTATATCTGAAAATAGAATAAAAAAAAAATAACAGATCGATTGACTGATAAGCTGGTGTTTAAAACCACTTTGAGCAAGTTTTTGTATATTTCCTTAAATAGATATTCATAGTAATATTAGTGCAATATTAAGCGTATACACACATAACAGGTATGCTACTAGTGAATGCATAAGCAATACATAGTGTTACTTGCTTAGACATTTAAGATGATATACACAATCGTAAAGTTTATAGTTATGAGAAAAGAAGTTAATCAAACTATCAGCAAATAAACCTAAAGTAGTGCAAAAGTAGGACAGTGTAATAATATTAATACACCGTTTTTGACAAGGGACTTTCCGTGTTGAACAATCCTTTGCGCTCTGTGTTTTAGTTATTTTCTTTTTTTATTAACTAACGCTTTTGTTTTCAGGAGTTGCATCTATCGTGCTAAATGGTCTGGTTATGTATCTATGTATTCGAAAAGTCAAAAAGTTAGTTTCCTGTGATTTCTACATATTAAACCTAGCTATTATCGATATAGTCATGCCGGTGTTTGGTTTTCCTTTCACCATCTATTCATCTTTAAATCACAAATGGATGTTCGAGGAAATTTGTAAGTATGAATAAAATATTATATATGGTTCATTGTACGTGTTAGAATATATGGCAAAATTTAATCAATTAATTGTATGAGTGTCTGGGTTGTCTGTGTACATGTACTTTATTAACAGTAACCACAAGGCTGACAAATCGGAGGTTGTGGGCTCAAGTCCCGCTCGTTGTTAGGTGTGTTTGACATCACTCTACATTTAGAAGGTACAGTAAAAAAGATTTGTGGAACTCTCTGGCTACTCCGTTTAACCCGACCACAAACTGAAATCGACAGCGTCATGATATAGCCAATTGTGATTCAAGTGGCATTAAACATCAACAATCAATTATCAATAAGTTATTGTCATGAAACCAAATCTGTTTCTGATTTAATTGATATTTTAACAAAATAATTGCATAGGAAACATGTTGTCCCTATCCTGGACTTTTTCTTTATAGTTTCCAATTTCAGGAAACTGGACGACCTTGCCCATCTCCTAATACAAGTACATATCAATTGATGTCACATTTTTGCTTTTTGTTTCAGTTTGTGCAGCGTATGGTTTTATTTGTTTCTTCTGTGGAGTTGTAAGCATAACAACCCTAGCTGTTATTAGCTATGTACGATACCTCAAAGTATGTGGAGTCAAACGTGGTAAGTTATTAGAATGTTTATTTATATTTTCTTTTTTCATTATAGCAAAGTAATTATTTTTCACCTAAATGGTGGTATTTTAGACCTAGACTAAGATATACAGGTTATTGTCATAGTAAATTAACTTATCGAATACATTCAAAAGAACGGACGGAAAGGTTATAACAAAAAAAATATTTTCTTTTTATTATCTTGAATTTGAATGATTAATTTTGTTTCAAAAAGAGAAAGAGCCAATGTCCCATACAAGAACATACACACTGTATTAAGAAAATTTACACTTTCTATTATTTTTTTTCTATTTTTTTCTTCTTTTTTTTTTGCTTCCTTATAAAAAAAAAGCGTTATTTTGTTTCATTCAATAATAAATAGTCTTGCCTTCTTCTGTAAATTGTATTGTTTTTTTTTCATGAATTGTAGTGTGAACTTAATACGATATATTTTTCGAAATATCATTTTTTTCATACAGTACAATGTTTATTATTGATCAATTAAAAATATTAATATTTTCACAAAGCTTTGAAGTATTTAGAATTAAGTTGATTTTATTTGACAATTTCTGTGAAAGTTATACTGATCTTCTTAAAACTTGGGACGATTTAAAATATTGATATATTGATACCAGTAAATGGTTAATATCTGTATGTTGCTATATATGTGTATATTTCTATCTATAGATGTCTTTTTAATTAAGATAAAGAGAGATAAACAACAACACGGGCATATTTAAACTAATCAACCGACAATAAACTGACAATGTCATGGCACAAAATGTAAAAAACGGATAAAAAAAAAATAGTACACAAAACACAACCTAAAAATATAAAGACTGCGCAAAACAAACCCTTCAAATAGTGGATGTGATATCAAGTGTTTCGGAAGAGTAAGCCACTGCTCAGTGTTGACTCGTGCGTTTTTAATACAAAAATGTTAACTTTGTACTTTTTTTTACTTTCGAACTTTTATATCTGGGCGTCACTGAAAAGTCTTGTGTGGACGAGGCGCGTTTTTGGCGTATTGAATTTTAAACCTGATGCCTTTTGTTATCTATTATTCATGTGTTTCTTTGTCTAATACGTTCTCCTATTTATTTGTATTGTAGTCCTGTAATATTATGTTGTCATTTTAATGTTATATTTAACATTGCCATTAAAGTGCGAGGTTTGGCATGCCACAAAACCAGGTTCAACCCACCATTTTTTTCTTTAAAAATGTCCTGTACCAAGTCAGGAAAATGGTGATTGTTATATCATAGTTCGTTTCTGTGTGTGTAACATTTTAACGTTGTGTTTCCGTTGTGTTGTTTGTTTTCTCTTATATTTGAGTGTGAATTCAAATTTCTATAAGACGTGTCACGGTACTTTTCTATCCCAAATTCATGTATTTGGTTTTGATGTTATATTTGTTATTCTCATCAGATTTTGTCTAATGCGTCGTTTCTATGTGTGTTACATTTTAATGTTGTGTCGTTGTTCTCCTCTTATATTTAATGCGTTTCCCTCAGTTTTAGTTTGTTACCCCGATTTTGTTTTTTTTGTCTATAGATTTACGAGTTTTGAACAGCGGTATACTACTGTTGCCTTTATTTAAAAGCAAACAAAACAATGGCTATTCGACATATAAAATGAAATTGTTAATGCACACAACTAAATCATTCATGAACATAAAAAACTTTATGTCTTCAAATAATTTACATTTCTATTTCAGGTGATACCATCCTTCTGCACCCCAAAACATCACTTATTGGAATATATTGTTATGCTGGTTTTTGGGCTCTTCTACCAATATTTCGTGTTGGTGCATATGGACCTGAACCTTATGGAACGTCTTGTACACTAGCATGGAAAGGTTATCCAGTCTTTGTGACATTTTTCTTATTCGGCTGTGTACTTTTACCTGTTGTTATTATGAATTTATCATATGCGAAGATAATATGGACATCAAAAATGGCGCAACGGAGAGTAAGTGTCGAAGCTAGAAAATCTGGACCAACTTTGAAGAAGAGAGATGCATTTTTAATTAAGGTATAAACATTTTAATTTTGGGTGTAACACGTCTTCTGATTGGCTAAAAGCTTGTTGTATATTACGTCATAGACAAAATGTTATCCTGTGAAAATTATCTCATCAACGTTTTTTGCATAATTTAATCCTTAGAAATGTCATTTAAAATTATTTAATGAGGAATGACTGTTATATTTTTCTGTCTATTCGAAAGAAACTTATATTATTTCTTCATTGACAGTAAAAGTAATAAAGTCATTCTTCAAATAATTATAAAGGAGGGGAATATAAAATTAAAAAAAACTATAGTAGGGACTTATGTATACTGTGTTTTAAGCATTGAATATATTATAGTGATCAAAGTAACCAGACTTATAATTGAATAAGTCAGACGCGCATTTTCTTTGCATAAGACTCATCTGTGAAGCTAAGATCAAAATAGTTAGAAAGCCAAACACGTATATAAAGTTGAACAGCATTAAACAGTGTTTGGTGTTACAATATATGATGAGGAATTTAAAATTAACACCACCCCATAATCCATATATCACTAGTTGTAGCGGAATGCGGTTTGCTAACCGACGGTAATATTGAAACCAATTGATTGATAATGCATGTAATTTTTGGTGTAATTATCAAGACAAGAACGAGTAGGTGATGTAGTTCACCGGGATATAGTATCAATAATTTGAAAGGACATTCGAAAATGATTGTACGTCCGGCGACGGATTCTTCATAGAGTTAATGCTTCTTAAAAATAACAAAAGCGTTGTACTCGCCTCACACAAGGAATCGTTACATGTGTTAACGTCCCCATTCCGATTGACTGACTTCGTATTTATACTTCAAAAAGAAGCAATATACATGTACCGACATAGAATTAATAATGTTGTCATATTTGATATAGATTGTGGAAAGCGCTTCCATATAGTTTTTTTTACTTATATATATATATATATATATGTTTGAATCAATAACATTACCTTTGTTTTACAGATGACGTTTTGTATGTGTGTTGCATTTGTTGGATTATGGTGTCCATATGCAGTGGTCAGTCTGTGGACAGCGTACGGTGGTGAAGGAGAAGTGCCTGTACGATTGACACTATTTGCAGTGCTGTTAGCAAAGTTGTCAACTGTTGTTAATCCTATTCTTTATTTTATGCTGAACAAAAAATTTCGTCCATTTCTCAAAAAAACGTTTTGCAATAAAAGCTGAAAGATTCTGACATCATTGTTGATTAATATCTTAATCTGAAGTATTCCTTACGCAAGTAAATACATATACTAGAGCAAAACAAACACAATACAGTAAAAGAAAACACAAGAGTCAAAGTAAAACACTAGAGTTGAAGTAAAATAGAGAGGAAAGACATCAATGAACATGTAGCTCATAAGTCGCACATAAACTGCAAACGCCTTGAAAATACGAAAAAATACCAAGAGTCACCCACAACAGAGACAGTTTAAGACTGAGCAACACAATTATGGTTTGTGTTAATTAGATGAAATTTTTACAAATATCACGTATTCACAGGGACATGCAAGAGACACATTAAGGTACTGTAAAAGTTTCTCATAGCAAACATAGATAAAAAAAAGTTGGTTATTTTTTTGCTTTTGCTAACTACTAATTAGACAAACGTTCAGGAGTATTGTTTAAGAGGGTGTCCATGGAAAAACCAAGCAGTGGATGGCACATGACATTTAGTTTTCAAAATTTTTTCATCTATTTCATATAAAAAAAATGATTCTTTCTCAAAGTTAAATTGTGTTTTTGTATTAACTGCAACAAATAAAGAGAAAAAAAATACATAGAAAGCACTGAAAATTCATTGAAAATGGGAGATAACTCTTCATTTTGTACAAAATTTTGTTGCATTGTTAGTGAACTTTAAAATCATTTTCTGAGCCATCCACTGTTGATTCAAAATTATCTTTGACATATATATCCTTTGTATGATATACACATTGCATTGGAACCAAAAACTCAGTGGGAAAAAAAATATGTTGTGCCACCCATATCATAGGATTTGCCTGATATTTACTTTGACAGCCTCTTAAACATTACATAATTAAAGGCGCATCAGATAACGGAGAAAATGCGTGAGTTGTCATTTGAAAAGAGCGTATTTTGAAAAGTACAATTTTAGCACTGTACACGTCAAGGAACTTTTAGAAGAGCTTACAGCTTTAACAGAGTTATGTTACCTTTTGTCCCGAGCCTTTATCATCAACCTCACGAATTTGATCGAAGAATTCAAAATCGAAGTTGGTTAGACTCAAAAAAGAACACAATGGAAGTGAAATGTTACAAGAGAGAACATTTAACTCTCTTGATTCAAGATAAACTATAAACGCCATTGCAAAACTAAACCTCGATAAAAAAAATACATTAAAAAGACTAACTGACAAATTATAAACAAATACTGCATATAATGCAACAATATTGATACAGTTCTATGTTTGTATACACAAACTAAAAGGGAAACGAAAGATATATCATTATAGATCCTGTTAAACATAAGGTCTGACCTCAGGTACTATAAAAAGATAAACAAAATTAATATAATGCTTCAGTAGTACTCACAACAAATTATGGTCATTAATATATGTGTACGTGCTCTAGACGGTTTATAGAGGTGTTCTGTATAAAATTTGCTGTCGTCATATTGTCAATTTAAACAAACAATACGGGGCCATTCTCATTCAGGACTAGGTTTAGGCGGAAAAAAAGAAAGAGAGGTGTCATTTAGAATGGCTTTGACTGAGCTTACCAATAAAAGCAATTGGTTTAGTAGCTGTTTCGTGTGTGGTAATCTTCGATCATTCTAGAGATTACATGTTTCTAATATGATGCGATATCATATGCATTGTGTGAAAAAATTTAAAATCACAAAAATACTGAACTTAGAGGAAAATCTAATCGGAAAGTCCATAATCACATGGCAAAATCAAATAACAAAACACATCAAAAACGAATGAACAAGAACTGTCATATTCCTGACTTGGTACAGGCATTATCAAATATAGAAAATGGTGGATTACATTGTATAAAGGTGCCTCTAGATCATTGTCCCTTCGTTCTAGTCGTATGAGGATCTTGGTGGCCTTTACATACTGAAGAATAAAAGGAGACAACTTCAGAATAAGGGGAAAACTATATAAAGAATAGAGAAACATAGAGCCCATCCAAACCCTCTGGTATCTTTTGTCTCTTTTTCACGCGTAGACAAGATGCAAGATTTAGGTATACAATAATGAGAACAACCCGACTGATTTATTTTTAAGAAAGTGAGAAAAGACGCATCGAGTTCAATAAACGGTCGTTCATAAGAGGAATTTGTCAATACAATTTGAAAATAGGTTTATTAGTTTAATAAACCTTATTTGTTATTAAGAGTGTATAGCGCTATCGGCGATTAAACCCACCATTTCTTGATTTATGATACATCTGAAACGTTTTAATATTTAGAATAACTCACGTATTTTTCCACACAGCGATACTTATAGAAAAATAGTTGATATGAGGTTCTTTTTAATATACATTTTATTTTAACATCAATTCGGAAGTGCGTTTTCTACTTTGTAGGACTGTACACTATAAATATAAGGCCTAAAAAAATGTTGTATGATTGCCAATGAGATAGCTATCCACCAAGTTCAAAATGAAGCGAACGTTCAGTGTATGCCATTTAACATTTCTACTACAGAAAAGCAATAATATTACGATTTTGAATATATTAAAAAGTAATGTCGAATTATAATTCTTTAATCATATTTGTTAAACTCTAGGAAGATATCTTTCTTAACGGTCAAATTTGCAAATTAGCTCTAATAGTTCCTAATATAATGGCTGCAAACAACCGGGAACTAAATATTCATTTTCTAACAGAGATTGTAGCATTTCAAAACTGAAGACCCTTATCTTCCACTTTTTTACGGTTATTTTTTTTGTGCACTGTCTCTCTCAATGCTTCTCGTATATATGTAATCACAGAAACGTGTCCTTCCTGGCAAACGTGTCCGATTCCCCAAACGGTGTCCATTTGACGTCACGTATTCTCAAACATGTTTAATTTATTTAAGAAGCAGCTTATAAGAGTCTGTTTCAAGAACAAACAATCATATCCATATTGATTTAGCATACGCGTCCACCCTCATGAAACAAGTTATCTTTTATCACAATTAATACTCCCATTGGCGGATCCAGAAATCTATGAAAAAGGAGCTCAAAGAGGGGCCCGCTCAACACATGATACCTTAATCAATCATTTTTTTTCTCGCAAAAAACGATGGGTTCCCTGATTCCGTCTATGAATCGGAACAAATCAAATTGACACATGTTCGTGTCTTTCTGTAGCATATTAATCTTTTAAATAGTAATAGTAATTTGTAAACGGAAATTAGATAATTGATTAATTAGTACATTGTACATGCTTATCCTCTTGTGACAAATACTTCACTCATTTTCGTTCTATGGTAGTCGACCTGGATGAATTCGCTGTTTCGGAATCTAATGCATGCTGGGTAATATTTTCGGTAGCGTATACCAAAAACGTTGTTACTGGTTAAAAACGTACTTGCATATGGAAATTCAATCAATGACGTAACGTTTTTTTTCTTTTGGTGTACGAACAATGGGAGTACCCATAGTCCTCTGGATTCTGAAAAGGCGAATTGTTGACGTGCAACTGAAAATAAGCTAGCGCTGACTAGGGGTTAATAATATTTGTCCTAAGACTAGGTCAGCGACTAATCAACTAAGACAGTTATCATGGTAATTGCTTCCTTCATCTATCTGGTATCTAGGTAAATATAGTGTTGCATCTACGTTAAACTTATGCATGACATACATTTATAAACTTAAATGTAATTTGGAAAAATTATCTTTATAAATTCAATCAAAAATATTGAACGAAAATTTTCACATTTTCACCTTTCAACATTTTCACATTTTCAGGTCATTTGTTATGTCTAGCTTGTATAGTATCTCCTTCTGCATGCCTGTAAACTATAAGATTTCTTATTATTTGAAATTCGGCCTTGAACTAGCTGTCAGTAACTGTGAGCACTCTGACACCGATACTCTAATTGTCTTTTCATTTGTTGCTGTTTGGCGTAAGATATGCCGAACTAAGGAGTAAAATCTTTACAAAAGAGAAAGGGGGGATAATCATTCCAAAACGGATATGCAAACTTATATGTTTAAAAGAACATTACAATGCTATAACATGGCATAAAAACGTAAAAAACAAAAACAAATCGCGGGTAGAATCGGCATACAAAATGTAATAAAATACTGAACTCCAACGTTAATTAAAAAACGAGATGGTTCATAAACATGATTAAAACAAATGCAACCAACAATAACAAAAAATCCATATTGAATAGTCGCAAATTTGAAACAATACAATTGGAAAATTTGACGGCCTATACATAACAAAGCAGTTTGCAAAATAAAAACAATTTGACAAATATGAACTAACGACAACTACTTTATGGACAGACACACACAAAGTGTTACGTGATTAAACCATAATTGTTTAAAGCTACCGGCGATTCAATCTATTTCCGATCTATGACATCATTGCTATCTAAATTACTGTACTAACTACAAGGTAAATAGAAAAACCAACAGGTTCATGATCTATTAAAAGTTAATGGTATCTTGATATCAATCGGTAAGTGCTTTTTCTTACTTTGTCTAAGGTAGTTGACTATACTCAATCATTTAATCTTATAATCGTGATTTTATTTGTACTGCATAATAACAATATGACGCTTTAGTATACTAAAACAAAATTGCAATGACTAATCATCAATTATAATACCACTGTATTCCATTCTAAAAGCATATCCTCTGTTGCTTATCATTCTTAACGTCTACAATTTCGCTCTGTGAATTATCATTGATATGGTATCATGCATTAACTGCTTATGTTTTGTTTTTATTTTATTTTCGAAACACTAGGAATTTTCTACCATTGAAATAAAATACCAATGCAACATTTGACAAAATCTTTCGAAAATCTGAGAACTTCGTATTTAATTTTGCATTCTTATCATTTTTATATTTCAGCATTACTGATGAGTCTTTTGTAGGCGAAACGCGCAATGTTCATATAAAATTTCAATGTTGGTATCTATGATAAGTGTATATATAGATATATAAAAATCGCCAAACATGGGAAAAACTGGAACACAATTCAATATTCAATTGACAATTTCGGTTATGTTCACTTATTTTGTAAATCATAATTTACCGAATTTTTTACATTTTTCTGTGAACTGTTTTTTTCTCGATCTAAGACATACAATAGGTGTATGCTCTTTTAATGTACATTTGTACACGTTATTTTATTTTAAATTGAGAATGAATAGGAGTAATATGTCAAAGAGACAACAACACGAACCAAGAGCAGATAACAGCCAAAGGACACCAATTGCAATGGGTCTTCAATCAGCGACAAAATCCCGCCCCCTTAGGTGGTCCTTAACTTTTTCACAAATTAAACATGTACTAGTTCAGTATGTATATTGGAGCGAGATTTTTTGTTATACCTATAGTCGAAATCACTTCTAAACTCTCATCAAAGCTGTCAAAATCTGTCAGGGGATTTTATCTAGGACAGAATGTAGAGTTGTCATCCGGACACCTTTTATACAGTTCTAGCTAGAACAGTTATAACCTAGAATTGATATGGTCAGCTGTTCTACGTAGAACTGATTCTGACAGTTCTAACAAATCTTTGGCCAGTACTACAACTAGAACAGTTCTACGGCTCTTTGGCACAGTCCCCATGTCCATTTTCAATTGTATATTAAACGTGATAATTTTTAAATAGTTGTCGTTGGCATTCAACTAGCTTTCCACTTGGTCTTCATCCGACCTGCAATAAAATCGCCAGCAAAATTGGGCGTACAGGACGCATAAAAACGCATTCACGTCAGGACATTTAATCCGATGCTTACTGTAGAGATAATGCCACTCTCTCTGCACGGTTAGAAACTTGCAACAACTTTGTGTGGTGTTCGTAGATGGTCTACTTTCAGACCAAATTAGTGTTCCTACCAAATAATCCCTCTTTTCCAATGCAATCAGTTAATACACTAGCTTTTAGAAATTTCAGTACTCTCCGATCTACGGGTAATGTTCATTACTTTTCATATTCCTAAGCAGGACAAAATATAAAGCAATATGCATTTCTTGAATTTTGTTAGATAGTGTGATCACAACAGAACTTCTGCATGAGGCATTGACTGTGTCTCTGTGTATGTGTTTGGGTGTCCGGGGGAGGGTGTTGTATTTTTAAGAATCAAAGAAGAATGGTCAATGCGTAGTCCAAAAAGTTTATTAGTTAATAGTTATATATTGTAATCTCAGTGTTTACGCGCCAATTTCTTAATTTTGGATCGACGAATAATAGTCGATATGTACAATCAATTGGCGTATATATCAAATATCCTCAAGCAGACAGTAATAGGTATGAAAATACTAAACAGGTTGTGCTGCATAATAAAGTGTAAAGCTGATCTACGATAAACAATGCTGATAGTATTTATTATATTTTGTAAAATAAAAGTGAATTCTCTAATTCTTCGTTTTTACCTCATGCCGACTAACATTTTGTTTATCGTTATTTTAGAAGTGTTATTAATATATATTAATAAGAGTTATGTAAAGTTTTAAGGTGTGCTGTACATATTAGAATATGGAAAAGTGTTTAAAACTCATAACATTTAAGTAAGTTTTGACACATTGTAAAAATGAAAATAAATTTCATAACTAGTTTAAAAAATTTATGTAACATGTCACAGAAATACCAACATAAATGAATTAACACCTTAACTTATTTACTAAGTGTCAGCATTAAAATATTAACACTTTTTTACAGTGTAGGAAAGATAAGACTCTTAATGGAAAGATGATTAACAAGTACGTATTTAACCATGGTATCCTCAAGGACAAGAATATAAAAAAACAGCCAAAGCAAAGACAGAAATAGTCGGTGAGGTTCTAGTTAAGTTGTTAACGACAAATTAGTAGGTTTTAGTTTGGAAAATATCATTTATCTATTAGTTGCAATTGTCAATGAACTAGCTTAGCAATTCCTTTTTTGTGGACCTTTCTGTCTATTGGTTTTATGTTAGTTATTGTTGTTGTAAGCGAATTGCAACTGGTTTTTTTTACAGTCTTTAATTTTGGGGCCCTTTATAGCTTGCTGTTCCGTGTAAGCCAATGCTCCGTGTTGAAAGCCGTAACTTGACCTACATGTATAATGATTTACTTTTATAAAATTGTAACTTGAATGGAGAATTGTCTCATTGGCACTCATACCACATCTTCCTATATCTATTTAACACCACAATACAAGGTGAGGTTGATTGTGAACGCTTACACACATGCTTAAATCCCGCTACGTGCGTTATGGGCCTGTTTCAAGTCAGGAGCCTGTGGCTCAGTAATGATCATTGGTTCATGTCTGTCGTTGTTTTATATTTGTAAATTGTTTTGTTATGAATTAGGTAAATGGTTTTTCGATTGAGTTATTATACATTTGTATGTGTCTGTTCCAAGTCTTTAGAATGAAGTTCAATGGTTGTCGTTAGTTTAGGTCTGTTATCTGTGTTTTTGTTAATTGTTTTGACGTGATAATTTAGGCCGTCAGTTTTTTCAATTGAATTATCAAGTCACGGTCTCTTTAGCCAACCGTACGGTATGTTTTTATCATTATTGAAGGCCGTACGGTTGCCTATAAATGCTTACATCCACTTCCTTTGCAGTCTTGATTGATAGTTGTATCATTGGCAATTATACCACATCTCCTTATTTTCATATAGATACCGTAGTAAAGATTATGATTAAATGAACAAGAAGTTAAAGAGAAATTGATTTTAAGCAAATTTAACGATGGCGGACGACAAAGACGGAAAACAGACCCCAAAAGATGGTAAAACCTTATTTACAAAGTGTTTTTTTAATTGTCTGAACAGCCGTTATGCAGGATCAATTTAAACAAGACTGAACTAATGTTTTCCTATACAAGATAGTCATTGATACTAACATGGCACTCTGTGACATATAGTTTCATTATATAAGAGTTTGATTAGCCCTAATACGGAGCAATTCTAATTTAAACGGAGGTTAAAACTTACTGGCTATGCGGTATGGTCGTTGCCCATTGTCGGAAGCCGTATGGAGACCTAAAATTGTTGTCTTCTGTGTCATCAATTGTTTGGTGGAGTGTTGTCTCATTGGCTATTATATCACATTTTTATTTTTATTTTTATTCAACAACTAGGGGGATTATGTTTTACGGCCTGTGCGTTCGTTTAATCGTCCGTCTGTCTATCCTGCTTCAGGCTTCAGTTTTTCGTTTACGTTTTTGGTCAAGGTAGCTTTTGATGAAGTCCAATCAACTTGAAACTTAGTACACATGTTATCTATGATATGTTATTTCTTATTAAAATGTTAGTCCAATTGATCCAAATCAAACGGTCATCTGAACATAAACATAAAAGTTCGAATGGAGCATCCGTGTACCATGGTCACATTCTTGTTACTAGCTTAATAAAAGTATGTATAATTTAATTGGTATTCAACAAACATGCGCACGATGACTTACCCCTAGATTTATATAAAAAGAAGTTTTATCAGATGTGTATTTATACTGTAATTGTTATTATGTTGGCTAAAATGAAAATACCAATTGAGTGCATGGAAATATTTTAATGATGAATATTTAAATACAGTATAAGAGCTAATGACCATTAAATGCCGTAAATCAATGATTAATATTTTCCACCGTCATTTTATTTCTTCCAATCTCCCCAAGAATCTGAAGATGGACCCCAGTCGCTCCAAGAATCTGAAGACGGATTCCATCCTCCCCAGGAATTCTGTGCTGGCCTAACGCTGGTTGCAGGAGCAAGATTCTGTTTAACTTTTTTTGCAGCCACTTGTGGCAGTTGAGATCCTGCACTCCATGCAGACCAAGATGATTGCACTGCTTTCTTTGTTCCCGCTTTTGGAAGTTGATTGCCTGCAGACCATGCTGACCATCCTGACTGACCACCTTTATTTACATTTGCGTTATTACCTGCTGACCATGCTGACCAGCCTCCTTTGTTTACATTTCCGTTATTGCCTGCTGACCATGCGGACCAGCCATTGTTCACATTTCCGTTATTGCCTGCAGACCATGCGGACCAGGATGATTGCATGTTGTTCTTCTTGTTTACTTTTTGTGCTATTGCTGACTTCACTCCTTTATTTCCCGCTTGTCCCCATGCTGACCAACCAGTTGGGAGTTGAGATCCTGCACTCCATGCAGACCAAGCAGATGCTGCTTTTTTACCCATTTTTTGACGCACGGCAGGGCCTTGTGATTTTTTACCTCCTTTCCATGCGGACCATGCTGACTTAATTTCTTTCTTTATTTCTGCTTTCTCTGCAATAATAATGTTTACTTAAAGACGGGTGACGAGTGTTCATTTACTATCCTTTAAATTTAAGGTGGCCTATCACTACAGAGAAATAACTGTAAAACCAGCTGAACGGTTTAATCACGTTCTATCGATACTGAAATGTCAAGCTTTTCAACGATTAGAATAAGTGTTTTTTTCATACTTTTGTTTTAATGGATCACGGTAAATATCGTTAATTATAATAATAAATAATTATTATTTAAATAATATATGTGGTCCCATGCACCTTTAGGTGCTCAGTTTGTGTTTGACACTTTGATATATGATTTAGGGATCATATCTCATCAACATTTTGTTCCTTGGCGTATATTTATTACCTATTGCCAAATTATAAAGATAAAAATCTAGTTCAGCGTTTCCCACTAAGTCAATGAAGTGTACATTTATATATATAAACCATAACAATATTTGTCCTTACCACCACTGAAATTCAGCCATTGTAAAATTTACTTTTCTTGAATCCTGAAAATTGTATTCAATTAAAACGAATCTTCGTATGCAATAGTTTTTTATCATGATTTTCTGGAAATAAACGGAATCTCGTTATTCATCAAACCGTTCGACATTAATGGGGACAAAACGGTTTCTAAACCTCACCTAATGATCCTATTGTGTATTTCCCTCCATTATCAAGAACAACATGGATTGTACCTGAAAAAAAAAGATAAATATGAATAAGCTAATATTAATTCGGCAATGCACAAACATTTGTAATTCAATATTTATAAAACTTTTATTGTATCTTATAAAAAAAAAATGCACGTCTGTACCCGAACTTGTTTAAGGATTACATGTTTTTACAAAAAGCGAGCAACACACACGTTTTCTAACATTTAGAAAAATAAAAGGTAAATCTACAAATAATGAAATTGGTATCTAATCGTATAATGATGCATAAATACTGACTCTTTGAACCAAAATGAGAAAATCGAAAAGCGATAATTATTTTCTCGGTCTTTGAAAATAAAAGACTCCCCGAATATACCCAGCTGATAATTTAGTAAGAAGTGTACACAAGTCTAATCAGTGACGACTAAAAAGAATAAAAACAAAACAAAAAGCAAATGAAGTGCAAAGTTAATGACCAAAATGTAAACATGTGCTCCCTTATCCTATTGATTTTGCAATCGATATGTTACATTAAACTTCTAAAAAAAAGAAGATGTGGTATGATTGCCTTTGAGACACATCTCTTTCCAAAAGAGACAAAATAAAACAGAAATAAACAGCCGTAGGTCACCGTACGGCCTCACACAATGGACACAGTCCATATCGAAAAGTTAGCTATAATCGGTCACAAAATTAAAAATGTAAAACATTTCAAAAGAGAAAACTAACGGCCTAATTAATTTTTAAAAAAATGACGAAAAACAAATATTTATAAACTTGCCATCTTTTCCATCAAGTCCGTTCTTTCCATCAGTACCTGGTGTTCCTATAATGAAGATGTAGAACGATTTATAATACTTGTTCCATGACATACCCCCAATAGTTGTAAACATGATCTAAGTGTTTCGGACCATATGAGTATTTAGACCTTACGCGTATGGTTATGACCACATGCGTTTACTCATATGATCTGACCATAAGAGTATGATCGGACCATTTGACTTTTATACTTATTTAGTTTTTAACGGCGCGGACTATACAAGCAATGCATATTTAAAAAAAAAGATATTTTCTTACAAAATGAAACGTATTCGGGGCACCTGTCCAATTATATCATGCGGTAAAACAAGTTTCCTTTTCTTGACTAGATGACATATCAATTAGTAGAACTGTTCTACGCCATACTGTTCTGGATATTAACACAACTGTATGACAATGTCCTACTTCCGACATGTGATATAAAACTCATTAGGGAGCTACCATTTGATTTTCATAGGGGTGGGGGTTAGGATGAAATTTGAAAAAAATAGGCAGGACAGGAGTTTTGAGTAAAAAAAAAGGCAGGATGAGACAATTGCCAAAAAAAAAGTCAGGACGACTATTTAGGTAAAAAAAAGTCAGGATAAACTAAAAAAAAAAAAAAAAAGCAGGACCAAACAGAGTGAAAAATAAAAAGGCAGGACAGAGATTACAGCTTAAAAAAAATTGCAGGACAAAATTTTTCATCCTAGCCCTCCCCCCCCCCCCCCCCCCATAAAAATCAAATGGTAGCTCCCTTAGTGAGAGAATGAGTGATGAAATACTCTAATTGAAAATAAATGTAAACTCACTATATTAAGATAAAGCAATAGTTATTGTGTATACGGTTATGTTGAAATTTATAAGAGTTTCTCTTTTCAAATTGAACAAATCTTTGTTTGCAAAAAAATCGTCGATATTAGATTATCATTGGTTGTCTGAACTTGATTGTTTTTTCTTATTTTCGCCGTGACGGCTCAAGCGAGAAAATAATTTCATTGAGATGCCCAACGATAATCTATAAATATTTGAATCTGTAATTAGTTATTTAACGAAGAAAACTATTCCCTATAAATGTATTACTAACCATCACTTCCTGGTTGGCCAGGGTCTCCTGGTTCCCCTTTACCTCCTCGCATACCATCTGGTCCCTTGCCACCGGGTTGACCGGGGTTTCCGTCTCTTCCTGGATTACCTGTATGTAAAATCAAGTAATAATAAAATAAGGTATAAACCTTATGGAATATAAAACGTTGAGCTATAGCTGTTAATTTCTGATCTCCTGTGAAGAGTTGTCTCATGGCCAATCATACCATATCTTCTTTTTTATATTTACTGTTTCTTTACAACAGGATTAATTGCAAAAAATGTCTTAACATGTCGTATTGAGCGGAAATGACTTACAGCATGCCTATCATTGAAACAGAAAACACAAAAGCGGTATTCGAAACTCACAATAAGAAGACACACTGACAATTTCAACCAGATTGTGGTCAAATGAAAACAATCTCTATTAACCTAAGGGGTTTTCATTGTGATTCATTTTTTTCGCTTCAAGCCTGGTACATATCAAGTTGATTTAATAATTGAGTAGTTGCACTTCTTTTTCATAAAATTAATAAATGGTCGATTTGCTCACCTGGTGTACCAGGGTTTCCATCTTGACCATTCTCTCCTGCAGCTCCTTGAGATCCTGGGTTTCCATCGGCTCCTCTACCTCCTGTTTCACCATTTGGTCCTGGTTGGCCTGGTGGGCCTGGTGGTCCTGGTCGTCCTATACAATGAAAATCAAAATCATAAGAACTTACAACAAGTTAGGGATAGAATCATGATTCCTTTAAATATAATCGGCCGATGGTGTGCTACTGGTATAAGGTTGTTATTAACTCTTCTCACTTACCATGCTTAATGCCCTTGAGAGATGTGGTAAATTTTACAATGAGGTAAATAATGATGTGTTTTAACAAGATAGTGACAAATATTTTTAAGAAGTACTAATTGGAATATTATTGTAAAATCATATTGATACTACCAAATAGTACAGAATGCAAAATAGTTTTGAACATTTTATGAGTTTGTTTAGGAGAAACAAAAAGTGTATGGAGAAAGAGTACACAATTAAAACATTAAACGACCCCAATAATCCATCTATTAAAACGGAATATATTACATTGCAAACCCACTTATTTCTGATAAAGGGTCTCATAACTGTCGTAATTCAGTCGTAATATACCGTAGATCTAATTTTAGTGCGACGAATTTTGTTTGGCATTAAAAATTTATAAACTATAGTAGTAAAGTTGAATTTATTATCTGAATATGTAAATACATAGATATAGGGAGATGTGATATGAGTACCAATGAGACAACTCTCCATCCAAGGCACAATCTATAAAATAAACCATTATTAATAATAGGTCAAGGTACAGTCTTCAACATGGAGCCTCGGCTCAAACCAAACAACATGCTATAAAGGGGCCCAAAATATAACGAGACGTGTAAAACCATTCAAACGGGAAAACCATACATATATGAATACCATGAGGAATATTTTTAAAAGTGGTTATAATATTTGTAACTTAAATTTCATTCATTTGAATTAAAATTTACCCAACCAAACAACGGGTGATATCATGTGCTTCGGAATGTTAAGCAGATCTTGTTACATAAATGACACCCGTTGTGTTGCTGATGTCAGTATAATTTGGGATGTCATATTCGGAGAAATGAAGACGGGATTTTAGTTTCTAAATCGTATCTAATCAATATTTCTCACTTAAAAAAAGAAAAAAAAATACTAAACGAAATTATGTAATAATTTATGGAGCTACCATTTGAATGAGTGGGCAGGAAGGACAATTTTGTGTAGTTTTATTTTAAGTTGTAATCTCTGTCCTACCTTATCATTTTTCACTCTAATGGGTCCTGCCTTTTGTATTATTTTATCGTGACTTTGTTTTACATAAATTGTCATTCTGACCTGTTTTAGCCAGTTTGCCAATCCCTCCTTTTTTCATTCAAAATTCCTGCCGGACTTTTTTTTAAATTTTATCCTAGATGACCTCCACCAGCTCCCCCATACAAATAAAATGGTAGCTTTCTTACCTGGTGTTCCTGGGTTACCATCAGATCCGGGTCCTCCAGGTGTTCCTGGGTTGCCGTGTGTTCCTGGTTTTCCATGGACAACCTCTGGCACGTATGGAGTTGGACTAGGTGGTACGTATACATTTGGTGTACTAACATACGGTTCTGGCGCAGCCACATATGGTTCTGGCGCAGCCACATATGGTTCTGGCGCAGCCACATATGGTTCTGGTGCAACATATGGTTCTGGTGCAACATATGGTTCAGGTGCAACATACGGTTCTGGAGCGACATACGGTGCTGGTGTACTTTCTGGCACATACGTTTCAGAGCTCGATGGACTACTTGAACCTTCTAATATAATGTAGAAAAAGGAAAAGTTAGTACGGAAAGTAGCTTAATATGCTCATTGTTGAAACATCCTACAGTTGCAATCTTAAAGTTCATTTAGTTTCTGGTGGACAGTCGTCCCATTAACAATAATATCACATCTCATGAATTGTTTAGTTTGGACTTTTTTTCCTGGTCTGTTTTTTTTTTTTTATTTTTTCTCTTTTTTCTTTTACCATTTTTCTCAATTCAAAATCTGTAAACCTCATCAATATTCCCAATGCAGACTATTGAAGGACATGCGTTGTGCTCATTGATATTATAGCGTTGTGTGCTCTTTTTTTATATCACACACAAGTTTGACAACGAATACAAGTTACATTATATGGAAAGCCAAAAACAAGTCATAACTTCAACTTTAGATTTCTTAAATTGTATGTTGCAATTCGAACTATGAAACTATGTACTAGTAGGTCAAACATCTAATTTTGATTTGTGCATCATGTATGGCTACATAGTAAATTTGTGGCATGTATAGTTGTGTAACGAATAATCGTAATTCGGAGTTTGTTATATGTCAATTGGCGTTCTGCGTTTATGTTATTTGAAAACAGAACTATAAAAAAAACAATGTTACATTAATTTCCGCGCTAGCAGCGTAAAAATCCTTTGTTTCGAGTAATATCATTTAGTAATCCATTAAAATGTAACCACTTACTGTTCTCACATCGTTCACCAGTATAACCGGAAGAACAGAGACATTGTGCTTTGCTTCCCATGTCCATACAATACCCATAATGCTTACAATATCCGGGTGAGCATTTGCTTCCTATTGATAAAAACATAGAAAATAAATGTATAGTGACTATCTATATAATATCTGTAGCGCTTACCCTATTAGGGTGAGCATTGCTTCCTGTTAAATACAACATACTAAGTAGTTAAAAGAGAGGCGAACATTCAAACTCGTGAGTCAAAAATAATGGCAAGATTGCTTTTCTTTATACATGATTAACTTACAAGTGGCAGTGCGTTTTCCCACTTGCATTGTTCCCTTTTCATGCTTATAATACGACATTCGTTAACTCTTCATTGATTGCTGTATTGTTTTACATCCCTAAAATAACTTATTTTTACATTGTACTGTATTTGTGGTTAAAATAAGTACACATACAACAGCAGAAGAAAACATCGTACATGTATGCTGGATGTTAACTAGCAGAAGAAAAATAATGAATGTTGTACATGTTGCATTACTGATAGATATGAATACATCATACTTCTAAGGTTAAGTTAATACAAAACAAATACCAAACTGATTATCAACCTGCTAGCTTTATTGGAATACAATTGTCAACACTGTTTTGAGTGATAATGTGAATAGTGTGATCTTTGCCATACCCTATTTATCATATAGTATTACCTGATGGGGCTGGAGTGTAAACATCTGCTGGAGCAGGAGTGTAAACATCTACTGGAGCTGGTGCTACATACGGTGGTGCTGTATACACTGCTGGCGGTGATGGTGTGTATACTGGCGGTCCTACTGTGTACACTTGTGGTGGTGCGTCTGTGTATACTGGTGATGGTGCTGGTGTGTACACTGGTGGTGCTGGTGTGTACACTGGGGGTGCTGGTGTGTACACTGGGGGTGCTGGTGTGTACACTGGTGGTGCTGGTGTGTACACTGGTGGTGGTGATGTGTAAACGTCCGGTGAGGATGGTGGTGAGTACACACTAGGGCTGGATCCACCTGTAATAAAAATGGTTGATAATATGTTGTTGTCAAGTATTTTGGGATGAACATCATTTCGACAAAAAACCCAACATAACATCAAAGTTGCATTAGAAACAGGGAATGTGTCAGAGAGACAACACACCGACCAAAGGGCAAAAAAGAGTAGAAGGGCAACAATTGGTCTTGAGCATTGCGTGAAATTCCCGGAGCCGGTGTCGGGCTTCAGACTGAAATATCTTATTCATTTTTCTGCCTGAAAAATTAGAATTGTCTTAGATAGTAATCCCATGTTTCTGAATACAACAATACAGAAGGACTGCCATTTATGTTCGAGTATAGTTATGAGTGCAATCATGTCAGCGGGCCAAGTACTTTTGAGTTTTCTGTCAGTGGCTTTCATTTCCTTTCATACTGTTTATCTTATTATAAGTATGTTTGTTGGTACATGTGATTTTGGAAACAATATTAGAGTTAAGTGCTGTGCATGGGCTTGTATGTACCCTATATAGTCCAATCAATGAGATTAAGTAAGGAGGATACCAGAAAAACAACTAAATAAATTCTAAAAGCCACACTTGAAAAGTTAGTGAATGTATTTTGAAATAGCTCAGTACAGTATATGTAGTCTCGAAAAATGTTGTTCATGGCAGATCTATATTTGGTAAAAATCAAGACAGACAGACGTGAAAATCCAGCAGTATGTTTAATTACAGACGTGCATAGTTTTTGTTTTGTGCCGTTTTGTTTTAGTTTCTTTGAAGTATACTCCACATTCCATTTTATTTATAGACATACAACGCAGTGATGTATATATATATAACACTTTTGTTTGACTTTTGCGATCGAACCAGTGACACTTTCTACTTGAAATCAGTGAGGCCTTTAAAAAAGAACACAACGTAGAAAACTAAAGACTGAGCAACCCAAAACCCACTAAAAACTGGAGGTAATTGCAGGTGCTCCGGAAGAATGTGATCCATCTTAGATAAACGTTTATGTTTGGCCTAAAATGAATGAAGAATTACGACAAGGACGTTATGGGTTGTACCACTATATTATTTTTCATGTTTTGGGATTCATTTTATACCATGGAGTTTGGATTCAAACCCAAACAAAGGAAACTTAAACAGTGAAGGATATATGAATATTTTATATAATAACTTGTGACCTTTGACCTTTAACTAAGACAATGCTTCATGCGATGTATAACGACAGTCAAATAATGATTCAAAAATGATATTCCAACTTTTTCGTGGTCGCCTCAAATAGAAAGAAGAAGATGTGGTACGAGTGATAATAAGACAACTCTCCTTTTAAGCCAAAATGTCTAAAATGAAAACAATCAAAGTCTGACAGAGAATATATGATATTTCACATGCCGTGTTCAACACTGTTGTGCCAGAAATCTGGACATCAATTTGAACAACACAATTATATTCAAAGCCATACCATACCATACCAACACAATTTAAAACTGTTTAAGAGCTAAGGGATAATATAACAAAGAATAAGTCAACAAAGATAAGTTTACTTTATTTCTAAAATTTTCATATATGTTTTATTCTGTCCATCCGGAATAATCTGTAATAATACACCGGCATCTTGGGAACTCACATTTATCCAATGGCTGTATATTAAAGAAAAATTGTACTTTCATGACTTCAATAAAAAAAAATTAATATGTGTCCGCAGAAAAAAAACCACAACATACACGTTATCGAGTGTCGCTCTCCTTAATACATAAACTGTGTTAGTCTATTACTACAATCATCGCAATGTTAAATAATATGTGTCTTTTTAAAATCTTCGAACTTCTAGATATTTGATGAAGACTAACAGCAAGATGTCCATGAGAATATGAACCGCCTATGTGGTCTCGAGTGTAGGATTTCGTGAGTGCAAACACCGGACGGGTCAAACCATAAACTTTGAAATTAGTATTTGCGGCTTCTCCTCCAAGCACGCGGCAGTAAAGAAATAATTGAAAGACTAGTCGGCTCGAAATCAGTATAATGTGTCCGAGTAAAGTGAAATACATTACTGTGGACTGCTACCTTATTAACTAGCACGTTAAAAATACGGCTTAGCGTGTCGGTCTAGAAATGAGCAGAGTTGATACTCATATTACATTAACATGTTCTCGTCCTGAATTTTCAAATTAAGTGGGCAGACCTTAGTTCTGGGAGATAACTCTTTAAAGCAAATATGCGTTTGTGAAAGTCAATTTGTGTCAAAGTATGTTTAGCATTTACCTGAAACAGATTAAAAACAAAATATGTAAATTAAAGGCTAAGAACCATGTTAATGAAATTACTGACACAAACGTAATGATGATTTTAAGAGTTATTTACCCTAACCTAGGTCTACCTCCGTAATTTGCGCTGGACTTTAAGCAGCCATTCATCATCATCATCATCATCATCATCGCCATCATCATCAGCCACGAGACAATGATATCTAAATGTTAATGTGCTTACCTCCTGATCCTCTCTTGTGTGCACGTGGTTTACAACCTGTAAAATACATGTGGTTTTTATTTCAAAACTTCAAGCATGTATTGTATCTCCGAAAAATGATAAGTTTTATTTTAAAATGATTAACAAAGAAGCGAAAGGAATATCTAATACATATGATGTGTCAACGTGTACTTTTTTCCCCTAACAGATGATTTCATGAACACTTTGTTATAAACAATATCATCATATCCGGTTTTGTTGGAACAAGTATTATATGTACCATTTCTTAAAAAAGTTTGTTCCGTAAGGAACAAATTCTAGAAATAGTATTACAGAACATTCCTCCCAAGTATAATTTAATGGAGAGACCACACTTATCTTGACAAACACTCAGAATTCTTATAGAATATAAGAAAAAGAAGATTCTGATCAGAGTATAAGTATACCTTTTCAACGAATATTTAAAAATTAAAAGCATCGTTTGCATATAATTAGGACTTGCTTTTAAATAGAGCTACATGTGTGGCATTTTGTTAATTTGCACCGTTTGTGTACTCTTGTTAACATTTTAGAGGTTCTTTTTTTTTTTTATAGCAAAACTGAAATATTGCGTGTATTACGACCAGCGCAGTGTCGGTAAGTATTAAATAAACTTTTGCATTGGCCGTCCATGGTTATGATTTTTCATCAACATTAAATATTTCCTCGATATCATCTAAATATTAAGAAAATAACCGAAAACAGATCCACTGCAGAAAATCTGTTTTTCTGTATTCAGATGCATTTAGGATGTAATAAATGTTCTATTGTAGTAAAAACAAAAAGATTTTTTCTAGAAAGAAAAATGTGACTTTGAGATGAAGAACCGCAATAAAAGCGATGTTTCTCTGTGTTTTGTTGTGCATGTACTGATTTTGTGTCATAGATCATATCCTTTGTTTTTTTCTATTATATGTATAATTTCTTACTCATGCAGGCTAGTTTTACAACATCCTCCATAATCTTTGACAACTTATTGAATGAGCTTGTTGTAAACACGTATTCTTCAGATGAGGCTATGTTAATCAATTCGGATTTCAGGAATCCGGTTCCAACTCCTATGGCAACTATGACAACTCCTTCCTTCCTAAGCAATGAACTCTCGTGCTCGGGAGATTTATGTCCATTGTTTTGTCCATCTGTTAACAGAATTACAACCTTCTGTACTTCCTCACGTCCTCCGCCATTCCTATTCGGAAAGACTTCTAACCGAGCATTCTGGGAAAGACAACAAACAACAATTTGTGCTGCGTCGGATAGAAATTGGTCTTATACAAATGAATATCTGCCATTATCAATGCGTATAATATCTTATTTAGTGTTAAAAAAATATTAATGCAAAGCCTGTACTGTTTAGAAATTGAGCTGGTATAACCTTCCTAAACAGACCAACATTCAATTTTCATTCCGTATTTGAATGTTCCAAAACCAACTAAAGTCTTATATATTTACACCACTGGGTCGACGCCACTGCTGGTGGACGTTTCGTCCCCGAGGGTATCACCAGCCCAGTAGTCAACACTCCTGTGTTGACATGAATATCAATAATGTGGTAATTTTTCTAAATTTCCTGTTTACAAAACTTTGAATTTTCGAAACACTAAGGATTTTCTTATCCCAGGCATAGATTACCTTAGCTGTATTTGGCACAACTTTTTGGAATTTTGGATCCTCAATGCTCTTCAACTTTTTACTTGTTTGGCTTTATAAATATTTTGATATGAGCGTCACTGATGAGTCTTATGTAGACGAAATGCGCGTCTGGCGTACTAAATTATAATCCTGGTACCTTTGATAATTTCTATATATGTATAGGAAGATATGGTATGAGTGCCAATGGGAAAACTCTGCATCCAAATAACAATGTATCAAAGTGAACAATTATAGGTCAAGGTACGGTCTTCAACACGGAGCCTTATACATGTATATGTAAACGTGCACTTGCACTTGCATAAGGTCGATGTATATCCGACGCACCTCATTTGTTACACATAATATAAAGAAATATATATAAAATTTTCCTTTTTTTTTGCGACGAAGATTTGGTACAAAATGCAAAGAGAATAAAATACCTATTTAACAGCAAAGTATATATTGCGCAGGTCAATATATATGAATATTGAACAACAAGCATTATCACTCGAATACGTTTACTGTTTTCAGTCAGCGCTCATGAAATTCTTATATCAAATCACAATGGTTTTTGTTATTTGAAGAACTAGCTATACATGTAGGTGTGGAAGACAGATATTTTTATGTTTTTCAAAATATGCATAAACTGAAAATCTGAAATACCTGCACCAATAAGGGTTAACTTAGATTCTTTAGATGGGTAACGGATGCTTCTCAAGTTGTGTTAAATTCCGATAAAACAAGTTGCTAATTGTTTTCTTCATGTTGTGAAATATGCTGACATGTTTTTATAAACATAAGATTGCCAATAAGTCAACTCTCCACACGACACCAAATAACACAGATATTAACAATTATAGATCAACGTTCGTCCTTCAACAATGAGTAAAATCCATACCGCAAAGTAGTACACCTTAATCACAGTCTGGTTAATAATTACCTCTAATCCATCCCCGATTGCTGTCTGTCCTATAATTGATGGCGTAACTTTATCAATGGCTCCTTTGATTTCAGCTTTTGATGAGTAGTCTTTTAATCCGAACTGTTTTGTGGCCCGGTCAGCAAAGGTTACTACAGCAAACTGGGTTCCGTCGGGACCAGTTTTGTTGAATCTATCGACGATGTCTTTCATGAAATCTTTCATCAATCCGTAATTATTTGGGTTGTTAGCGTTGATACTTGAAGAAGCGTCAAAGACAAATGCTATATCAGCATGTCCGGCACAGTCGACAACACACACTGGAATCAAACGTTATAATTTATAAATTATACATTACACATCTATAAATAAGTATCAATTATAAGATATTCAGCTTACTAATATTGTAAAATTTCAGCTGCAAGTCACAATAGGAGACTTTTTGTAGAGTGAGCGCAGTTTTCATACTGGGATATGTCTGAGTCAAAGTTTTCAAGGTCGGGTCAAAGTATTTGACGCCACAAATCCGTTATATGCAATTTTATTAAGAGTTGAAGAGAGCTGTATATATAGACAGTGGGATGACCGATTATATACTATGTTTACGTCTACGTATATAAATGTGTTAAGGTACTTCTTTATTCCTGAACAAAAACACCTATACATACAGTATGTTGAGTATCGGTATATATTTCAATTTTTCTATCTATATACTCATCTTACAGAATCGTCAGGACTCAAGCTTAAGCCGTCAAACTGCGTCAATCTGATTAATATGTTTAAATCTATGTTCACATCTTTATATGTTTATGCATCAGATGTCTATTTTAAAGATAGTGCTCTTCTGTGTAAACTTCGCCAGAAACAGCAACCACATGTTCAAAAGTGATATTATACAATATACGATTGTTTTCTTAATGTTAAGCCACAAACACCAATAAAAAGTTAAGAATCGTTGCAGAACCAACATGTACATGAATAAAGAACAAGAAAATACAAATATGATTTTAATATAAAAACAAAATGTAGATATGGCATGATTTCCAATGAGACAACTCTCCACGATAGACCAATTGACACACAATTGAACAGCTATTAATCTAAGTATCATCACTATGTTTATAAGAAAATAATTGCTTTTTCACATGGTTAGTTCAAAGATCAGTATGTAAATATACACATAGATAAAATTAAAAAATATACGAGTTTTACTCACCTTCACATGCTAGATCGATTACCAATTTGAGCAGTGTGGATAATTCAGAGAAGGAGTTGGTGGTCAAGACGTAATTTTTCATTGTAGCAATCTGCTCAAGTTCGGTTTTAACAAATCCTTGACCAATTCCAATAGCGATTACTGTGACGCCTTCGGCTTTCAATTTATGAGCTTCGTGCTGTGGTGGAGCACCAGCGTTACTCTTACCATCAGTCATCAATATCACTATCTTTTGTTTATCTGGATTACCGCCGCCTTCTGCTCCACTGAAGCTGTTTTCTCGTACGTGCTGAAAAAAATAATAAACGTTCAAGTCTCGGATACTTTTTGATAATGTCCCATATTGCACCACACGAAATAACACTCACGGTGGCATAGTGTTTTATAATTGGGTGCCATATGGAACGTTTTCCGAATGAAAACTCATACATTTTTCATCAAAATGTGGCATTCATTTTTAGACACCTAAAAGATATACAGATACCAGTAATTTAACTCAAAATATAATGACAACTTGTAGATTATGGCCTTTGAATCGATACAACCATATACGAGAGTCAAGATGGTCGTTTTTGTCGAGGGGGAACGGTGTTTTTTTTTTCTTCATTTGCCAATTATTCTCTATTCTTTATATTGTAGCATCATTTGTCATGATTGTTTTCTATACTTCATATTTTTTTTGTATTTTTTGTCTTAGTACCATTTTCTTTGCCTTATATTTGTTTGTTCTCTATGCTGCACTATTTGTCCATTATTCTCTTAACCCCAACAAGACAATCATATACATTATAAAATAATAATTACCTGAAGGCCAGTTCCAATCTCTGTTTGGCCCCCGTTTCTTGGTACCATATCTTGTATTCCTTTCTTTATATCCTCCTTTGTTTTGAATTTGTTTAAGGGGAATGCTGTTTTAACTCCTTGTGAAAACTGCACAACACCAAATTGTGAGCCGTTACGGCCGTTGACACCAACAGTGGTGAAACTGTCAACGAGCTCTTTGACGAAGTTCTTCATCATTTGGTAATTCTCCTTGTTATCATATTGGATACTAGAGGAGTCGTCAAACAAGACAATTATATCAGCTTGGACATCGCATTCCTCAGCATCTGCAACAAGTAATCAAAATAAAAAAAATAACAAATAAACACACACACAACTATCAAAGGTACGAGGTTCCTGACTTTAGACGGTCGGAAAATGTAGACCTAAATATATTCTTGTACGTTTAAATACCTTTTTTGTTATATTATTTTTTATTAAAAGCCGATAAGAAAAAAACACAGATTATCTATTTATTATCTACACCTATTAAAGTTTAGTTGAATTCTCTTAACATTCGTTAACATCAAAACATGACCTCCCTCGTCTTTCATTATATTACAGTTTGGCTCATTGGTAGGCGCAGTATTTTGTATACAAATAAAAGATCCTATCGAACAAATCGAAAGGATTTCCAGGCAAATTGTCATCTCGGTTATTAAATTTGCATGTCAGTTACATTCAAATGTTGGAAGATCGATGGATTTTTTATTTTAAATGATGAGTCTTCGACTGACCCACATTACAGCAAAGCTTTTATGAAACTGAGGAACTACTGTCACTTCAGAAATCTTTTCAAACACAGGGATCGAAGAACCAGAGAAATCGATTATGGAAATGGTCATTTATAGAAAATAGAACACCTTTGCATAAATACAGAAACGCCCGACTTTTAAAATGACATGTTTACATATTCAGAATTTACATTATCATGACTGTTAGAACGTGTTGAGCTATATACATATTCTGCATATTTGGTTGATATACAATCGTGAAAATGAAAACAATAACTGAGAAATGTGTTCAGCTTAAACAATGAATGAAAATAGATGTCAGGCCACGCGAGTGAGACAGGCTACTTAACTACACTAACTAAAATACTTTTATTTGTTGAACATTTACTATTCCTTATTCTTGATCCTGTAATATTCCAAGCTCATACATGTATCAACTATTTATACTGCAGTTAGAACTTTGATGGCTTTTTTAAAGTATTGATATACACTACAGCCCACATGGACTCATTTCCACGCGCCCAAGGTGTAATACTGTGTACAATATAAAACAAAGAAGTTGTGGAAGCATTTAATAATGAGCCAGACCAATACCGCGTAGTAAGCTATTAAAGGTCGAATGTCATTTACATGTCATGTAACATTTCTGCACAATCAGTGGCGTATTTAGATATTGATAAACATTTATTAATATGTTACCGTTGCAACGGTTAATTATGTACTCAATATTTGCTGAACTGTAAAAAAAAACAACAGTAAATAGTTAATATTCAGATAGATAATATCAGAAAAATTATATAGTTGGTATATATGGAAAGAAACTGTCAAAAAGCGCTTTTAATCACGCTCTCTGTTTTTTTCTAAGCGTCATACAAACAAGTTGATATATTTCCGACATTGACCTTGTATTGTATCTAATTTCCGTTGAGCTACACGTGAAGTACAACAATCTCAGGGATTTCTGAAATTGTTCAACTGTAAAAATATAAGATACTCACCTTTCCCTGTATTGCCTGAAATCAAAAATTTAGTTGATATTAAGTTCCAAAACCAACATTAAATACTTTTATGTATATAACACAGTGTTTAGTCTTTATATATATACATCCCGGCGAGGGAAGAACCAAAAATTTGCGAAAGCAAATTTACAGATCTAACATTGTTGGGTTGATGTTTAGACGAGTTGTATATACATTATGTACACAGCCATGTATCACCATCATTGATGGCGATCCGATGGATACATCTGTTGTAGAGTTGTCACTGACTCAGACGTACTTATATATATATATATATATATCTATACTACTTAAGGAAGACGTATCTCACCTGAAATTTTACAAAGTCGGAAATATTTGTGATATGACGTTTAAGTATTGTGTTTTGAATAATAAACTCATCATAGATAACAGGACTAAATTTTGTATATACGTCAGACGCGTGTTTCGTCTACAAAAGACTCGTCAGTGACGCTCGAATCCAAAAAAAGTTAAAAAGACCAAATAAAGTACGAAGTTGAAGAGCATTGAGGACCAAAATTCCTATAAGTTTTGCGATTTTTTTCCACAGAAAACTTCATTTTTTCAAAAAATAACTCAATTCGAAGACCGTTATCGATCCGTGTATACTACGCTTTCGCTTATACTGAGTTGACGTACTACCCGCAAAATTTTAAAATTTCTTGTTTCAACACTTGCACAATTGTACCGCGATTAAAAGGGCATCCATTTGTTATCCATTCGTTTTATTTGCTTGAATTTTTGGATTTATCACTTGATTAGGGACTTTTCTTTTTTGAATTTTCCTCGGAGTTCAGTAATTTTGTGATTTTACTTTCTAGTATGAATACAATGAGACGTCTGTGTTCCCATTTGATTAAAGTAAAATTAACTTTATATTTGAGATCAAAGAATATTTCTCCTATACAGTTATAATTTCTAAATTCATACGTTTTTTTTTTGGCAGAACTATACCTAACAGAAACGCATCACCTCACTAATTTTGTTGGAGTAAGAATTTCTGTAGCGTATTATTTTATAAAATGAGTTGAATGAGTTAAAAATTTTAGCAAACGTTTCTCTTCTCAAGTAATCAACACACAAATCTCCCTTTGTATATCTAAGAAAAACACATCTGTAACCAAAAGAGAACACATTTGTAACAACTGCAGTCCTTTGAATCCTTTAATATGAAGATAAAAAAAGAATCTTATTTTCGGTCCCTTTTTTTTAAATAAATATTTGATCACCAACTTTCGTCTTATCTGAACTTTTGAATTTTGATTAAGTGATTGAAATCTCAATTTTAGCCACTACAATTAAAGTGTTTTTGTATTAACTCTGTATTTATTTCAAAATGTTCTTCAATTATACCAGATTTCTACAAATTTGGAGTAAAAACAAACTATTATACTTATTGTATAACTATATATGGTAAGAGGTTTTTGATGTTCGATGTCTATCTATCAATCGCATCATACTGGATCCGTAGCTTCTAGTTGAACTACGGAATTTCAAAGGCAGATGGTGGTATGGTGTTGTCGGATATTTTTACTCCTCAAACCTTGTTCTGGGACTTTGTGTTGTAGTATTTAAAAAAAAAAAAAAAAAATTTCTAAGACACTGATAAAAAAAGACAAATTAAACAAGTAGTTTTTTTTAAGATTCTTGTCATTATAAATAAACAATATCTATAATATCACCATCATCCATTATTAACATGTAGGATGGACATACCTGGTTTATACTTGGTTGGAGAGGTAGCTACTGCAATGATAATAATAATAGTAATAATTATAATCATAATACTTATCTTAATAGATATAAAAATAAGAAGAATGTGTCCAAAGTACACGGATGCCCCACTCGCACTGTCCTTTTCCATGTTCCATGGACCGTGAAATTGGGTAATAATCTAATTTGGTATTAAAATTAGAAAGATTATACTATAGGGAACATATGTATTAAGTTTCAAGTTGATTGGACTTCAATTTTATCAAAAACTACCTTGACCAAAAACTTTAACCTGAAACTCCCACTTTCATTTTCTATGTTTAGTGGACCGTGAAATTGGGGTCAAAAGTCTAATTTGGCTTCAAAATTAAAAAGATTATATCATAAGCAACAAGTTTACTAAGTTTCAAGTTGATTGGACTTCAGCTTCACCAAAAACTACCTTGACCAAAAACTTTAACCTGAAACTCCCACTTTCATTTTCTATGTTCAGTGGACCGTGAAATTGGGGTCAAAAGTCTAATTTGGCTTTAAAATTAGAAAGATCATATCATAAGCAACAAGTCTACTAAGTTTCAAGTTGATTGGACTTTATCAAAAACTACCTTGACCAAAAACTTTAACCTGAACGGACGGACGCACAGACGGACGCACGGACGGACACACAGACGAACGGAGCCACAGACCAGAAAACATAATGCCCCTCTACTATCGTAGGTGGGCATAAAAATTAAAACGAAAATAATATTAATAACAATTATCATATTTGTAATGATGATAAAATTAGGAAGGCAAAGAAGAAAAAGATGAACAATAATATCACGTATAAATTGCATAACTGATACTGATCCATTTCCTAAAGATTGCAAACTAGTTAAAGACAATCATGCTTTTACAATTTATTCTTTATTTGAGCATATATAAATTCATTTCAAATGGAATTGTGATACAAAACCATACATCTGTCATTCAAAGACACTTAATTGGGACGATACATATTTTTTTTTCTTATTCATATAGGCAGATAAGTGTTAAATATTCTTTGAACAATGAATAGGTAAGGACACAAATGATCGATTTGAAAAAAAAACCCAACAATGTTGAATGGATGTATAGCATTTAAAACAATGATGTTATGATAAATAGATATAAGAAGATGTAGTATGAGTTCCAATTAGACAACTCTCCATCCAAGTCATAATTTGTAAAGGTAGACCTTTATAGGTCAAAGTAAGTTTTTCAACACGGAGCCTTGTCTCACATCGAACAGCAAGCTATAAAGGGCCAAAAAATGACTCGACAAAATCCATTTAAATGGAAAATGACTAGTCTAAATCCATTCAAACGGAAAAACCAACGGTCTAATCAATAATAAAAATGAGAAACATTTACGAACCATATCAACAAACGATAACCACTGAACACCAGGTGCAAACAAATGCAGCGGGTTTAAACGTTTAAATATGTACCAACATTCACTCTTACCTGAAACAATAGTGTAACATCACAACATAGAATGACACACGATGAAATATCAAGATAAGTTCTTTTTTTTTTGGTAATAAGATTCTATAACCAATATCTAGTAATCATATATAACAAGTACATACCAGGTTGGTATGGCTGTGGATCAACAGCTGTAAGGGAAATATAAAAAAAATGCAAGGAACTATATCTTTGTTTACGAACTTTTTATTTGTTTTGATCCGACGATATCGCCATTTGTTGTATGACGTCAGAGACAGAGAAATACCACGTTCAACCTTGGAAACTTGTATAGCACAACAACTTATAAAACACTATAAAAACAGTATTTAAGGGCTAAACACATCTTATCAATACAAAGTAGAAAAAAAGTTTAAAAAAACAAAGTACGGAGGCCCGACATGGTAGGATATTTATACATCCCCGCAACACGAAATCAATAATTCATAGATATGAGAAGATGTAGTATGAGTGCCAATGAGACGACTTCCATCAAAGTCACAATTTGTTTAAATGAACCGTTACAAGTGACAAAGAACGGTCTTTAACACGGACCGTTGACACACACCGAACAGCTTAGTAAAAGGGCCCAACAAATTATAAGTGTAAAATTATTCAAACAGGAAAACCAACGGTCAAATTTATATAAAAAAACTACAAAGAGAAAAACTTATGAACCACATCAACAAACGATAACCACTGAACAATAGGTTTCTGACTTAGGACAGTTGCAAAAAAATGCAGTGGGTTTATCCGTTTTAATTAGTACCAACTTACACCCTTACCTCAATCAAAGGTGTAACACCACGACAGAGAATTAAAAGACACACCATAAATATCAATTAAAATGGCTTAACTGAAATGTTTTAAAAATTATTTGATAAAACCAGTTTATGTTGTAAGACTTTTTGCATCATAAGACTTTTAAAGTTATTAAATCAATACATACCTGGGGATTCATATGGTACTGTAAGGATAATAATAATCAAAATCAAAATCATAATCATAATCATGATAATAATTATAAAAATCAAAATCATCAACATAATCATGATAATAATAAAAATTAATCATAGTAATGAAAACATTGAAAATATCAACTATCATTTAGCGTATAAATGCATACGTATGTTTATTTATTTAACCTTGTTAAAGAGAGGCGCAGGAAAAGATTTTAATTTACGGATGTAAGCTACTTTTTTATTCGAATTTAAGGAAGTAAGCTACTTTTTTATTTGAATTTAAGGATGTAAGCTACTTTTTCATTTGAATTTAAGGATGTAAGCTACTCTTTTATTTCAATTCAAGGATGTAAGCTACTTTTTTATATGAATTTAAGGATGAAAGGTATTATTTTATTGTTAACGTTTTGTAATATACTGTGGATTCATTTATTTTCATGGGTATCAATTTTCATGGATTGCTGAAAACTTCGTGGATATTTGATTTCGTGGTTTTGCCATTTCTGTATACAAAGCCTATTGAAAATATGATATTCGTTGAACATTTGAATTCGTGGTTCACTTGTACCCACGAAACCCACGAAAATTGGTATCCAGCGAATTATAATGAATCCACAGTACTTGGGATCATCTGGATTTACCGGTATAGTGCCATTTACAAATTTATTTTACTGACCCATTCTTATTTTTTCGTTATATTTTAGTATATAAAGTCAGTTTTGAAAACTTTAGACAATCTAGGGGTTTTCATAGATTTTGAAAGACAAAAATGCTAACAATAAACGAAAGAGTAAAATAGAGAAAATAATATCATACCGATCGGCATATATAAAACCTATCTTGTCTATAACAATAACAAAATACAAACCCCTGTAATTTTTCCCCCGTTTCGTTGTGTTCTTTGATATTTATTGTATCAATCATACGTCTTTTTCAAAGCTTGTTATTCCTTAACACAGTAGCGAACACACTAAATATCTTCATTTTAAAGTGAAAATAAGTTACGCATAAATCCGCCACCGATACCATGATTAAACTTTGTACGCCAGACGCAATTTTGTCTTTAAAAAATTCAACAGGGATGCTTATGTGTACTTTTGTTTTTATTTTTTTATCCATGTCGTTGTTAGTTTATTTTCGATTAATGAGTTCGAATGTATCTGTTATCTTTAGCATCACTTATACGTAAATGGCATGCTGCCTGTCGGGGCCCCTAAATTGTAACTTTACTATACTTATTCGCATTCATATTATCGTAGGTGCCGAATATGCTTTGAACACTAGGTAAATAACAAAATGTTGGATTCGAAAAAATGTTTGAATGAACTGTGGATATATTAAATATATGCCGCAGTTTTAGAAATATTAAGATATTGTGGTGAAAATTAAAAATCAATCGTTTCAAAAGCAGTTGACTAATTCATATATATAAAATTTTAGTTCAATTTTTGTGCCCAGATTCTTAGCAGCTTTTACCCACATCCAGTTATAAAGACAATTACATACCTGCTTTATATGGCATTACACCATCTGTAAAAATAAAAAAAAATAATTATAAATATTTCATAAAGATAAGTATATACATTTTCTGAACATGTAAAGAAAGAGGTGGAAGAACCCACGGGTACATGTTATAGTCCAACGCGAAAGCAAACTGATAACGCTATGACAAAAATTTAGATAAGATAACCAAAAGAAAAAATCTACAAAAGCAACAAAGAAAGGTAAATGTTGAACAAAACGAATTCCGGTAAAAACTGATGGTTCGTCAAACCGGTAAGCAGATACTGTACCGCATGCAACTACGAACATAAATTTCCAAGAAAGTCCATAAGTTTACTATCACAATCACAAGAACTGAAAACGAAACTTGATAAAAACGTGATAAAACAAATACTTTATATACACTGCATGAGTACCGAGCACATTTCTGGAATAATTCATATATTTGAAATCAACGTGATTACAAGGACCGTAACAGTTGACCAGCCATATGACTAAAAAGGACCTTACACATAGTCAAATCCATTTGATATTAAAATAATCTGATTGATATAAAGCGTTAGTTTATGTAATTTCTAAATTTAAAAAATTCTGATAGACACCGTTTGCCCTGATCATTGCACCGCACATTATGGGTATTCAACTAGTAATGTTTTTTTTTATCTAAACTTATGTTACCCTTCAAATTATTATAAGATAAGCTCTAACAATTGTAGAAAATTTGCTTTTTTAATCTGTCAGAACTTGTATATACAACTAGCTCACCTCCATTCTTGGCAACGTATTGCATTCAATGCAGATGTTAAAAAAAAACCCGTAAACAACCCACCCATGAAAGCCGATGTGCTGTATTCACCATCTTTTAAACTGCATGTTTCTATATCGCGAAAACTGTCGAATTGGATGTTCGACGTGTTTATATTAGAGTTTTAATTTAGAATTGTTTATGTTCACATTATGATTTTATTACTGGTTAATTTATTACAGATAACCACGCATACTCCGATAATTGTTATGGCTTATGGACAATTTTCTCTTATGTTCCCGAATTAAATGCCAAAATGTACAAACCTATACTAGAATAGAGCAATAACTGCTTTCTCTCCGTCATAAAATGTAAAATAACAGAACTACCAAACTCGGAGGAAAATTCAAAACGAAGAGTCTCTATTCAAAGAGCAAAATAAAACGCTCATACACACCAAACGAATGGATAACAACTGTCATATTCCTGAACTATTAAGTTTCCACGGAGATGATTTATAGGTCGTACATGTTAGTTTGTCTCCTTTCGGTCTAAAATCGGGGTGTAATCGCTGGTGTCCAAGAAGGGTAAACTGATCAAGCTGCACATGCAACTATAATCATACCATTCCAAGAAAGCGCACGTATTTTATGGTAAACTGTCTCTAATATTTAATTAACTGTGCATTTGTATTCAGATATCGCAGATCAAATTTATTCGTTCATTGTTTAATCATACGTTTTTTGATTGAGTTAAGTCTGCCAATTGATATTTTATCGTATGTTTTTCTTTGTTGTGATGTTATGCTATTGTTTCAGAAAAAGGGAGAAGGTTTGGGTCCATTAAAACGTTTAATCCCGCTGCAAATGTTTGCACCTGTCCTAAGTCAGGAATCTGATGTACAGTAGTTGTCGTTTGTTTATGTAATATATACGTTTTTCTCGTTTCTCGTTTTGTTTATATAGATTAGACCGTTGGTTTTCCCGTTTGAATGGTTTTACACTAGTAATGTTGGGGCCCTTTATAGCTTGTTGTTCGGTGTGAGCCAAGGCTCCGTGTTGAAGGCCGTACTTTAACCTATAATGATTTACTTTTTAAATTGTTATTTGTATGGAGAGTTGTCTCATTGGCACTCACACCACATCTTCCTATATCTATTAGCCATGTGAGCAAGATGAATAAAACATGTTCAACGTTTTTTTTTAATTGAAATATATTATGACTTCGATGTTGTATTCATCAAATTAAAATCATGCCGTCTGTTTTTATCAAACACTTATTGAATCACATGAACTTTCTACAATGAAATAATTCAGTGAAAAGCTGTAGACGATAAAAAGTTCCATGGTGGTTCTATACGACATAAGAATATCAACATCAGTATCAGGAAAATTTAGAATTTCGAAATATATATTTTTAGAAAGGTGAAGCATGCTAATATTGAATTGACTATATATATATATGTATAACAAGTGTGCATTTGTAAAAGCAAAACAAAAAGGAAAATGATTTGCAATCATGTGCATATACATTAACATTTATCAATCATGATTTTAAGTTCCTGCATGTTGAACCTATTGCGTACTGATATCAAGGATTTTATGTGTATTAAGATCGTTTTGAAAATAGATTCAAGACCTACTCCAAATTTTCAAAAGATTAACTGTTTATATATCCTTTTGTAAAACATAACGTACACATGTTTGATCAGACAGTTAAACATGTGTGTACATTGTGGCAATTTGAGGGAAATGTTAAAAACTATATGTTTGTTAAACTACATGCATGTATAGAAAAATAAATATTAATGTTTAATTTGTGTCAATTAAAAAGCAAGAAACACAACACTGTTTTATGTTTTGTTTTCAAAAACTACTTTTGTTTAATTCAATTATAATGATTGTAATATTATGATTAACCATAACTAGGTTAAATTAAATACATCAATATTTCCACTATTTTAAGAAAAACCTCATCAAATTTGTCCGGATTATAATTGCGTTCCCAGAAGCGTGGTTTTTCTACAATGCTGGAATAAAAATATTTAAAAGACCAAAAATTAAGAACGAAGAAGAAAAGGATTGAGGATCACAATTCCGAAAGATTTTTCCAATTGCAGATAAGGTAATCTCTTCCCTTGATATATATAAGGATCTTCGTAGTTTTTCCATTGTTTCAAATCTTGTTTTTTTTTATAATTTAGACATTTTTTTCATCTAGAGACCACATCATTATGTTTGTCTTTGTTCTGGTTAGAATGGACATATATGTTATAAAAAAATTTAACAATACACATACGAATGTTATTTAAACATTTATAACCTTTTTGTGTTTAATCACTAATAATATAAAATGTATGAAATAAGCGCGTTCAATCTCATAACTTTGCATTTTCAATCTTGAATAAAATGATTTAAGCAATACCCGGTATATACATCTAGTCCAACAACGGGTACATGACAACATATTGAATCTAGTTTAGATTTTCATAAAAATCAATGAACAACCCACTAACTAAAGCTGAGAAATTGTTTTGCATCACAGATATATCTCACTCACTTCAGCTGAGGTGTTGTTTTCGTCACCTTTTACACTAAACATATTTATACATAGAAAGCTGACGAAGCAATTTGTTCTAGTGTTAAGGTAAAAATCATCATTTAGATCTGTATATATGACCCAATCAATGTAAAGTTCATGGATACGGAATATTTGCGTAAAAGTGACCACGCATGTTTTAAGTGTCGTCCTAATTTATAGACAAATCCAGGCAATGTTTCGTCCATTCGATACAGAAAATGTACAAACATGTACTCACAGAGGGAAATTACTGATTCTCTCTCGAAATTAATGTTCATGGATTTTATATACATGTAGTAATATAAACCCGCGACAAAGAAGTACGTAATGTAGAATTCATGTATTATCTCAGGCGACCAACAAAATCAAGGCAAACAATAGAAAATAGCGAAATGACAAAAAGTTCTCTCAAACCGCTATTTAGAAAGATAGACTAGATAAAAACTGATACCGTCCAACTTTAAAGAGTTTTGACTCAATTGTATGTATTGGGTTTGTGTTCCTACAAATGCAGTCTGAAATGCAATATCTTAAAGACTATTCAGTTTTTTCTCCATTTTAATGACAAGGGGCAATAAAATGTTCAACTGTGCATCAAATTTTAAAAATAAATTGGGGAGCCAACTATAACAAATCTATGATTAGCTCAATAACGTTGACATAACTTGTCATATGGGCAGCCCTGTAGTATTTCCACATCCAAAATTCTCGGTGTAAGTTAAATAGTTGGTTGACCGTTATGGAATAACCGTTTCACAAATGATACCGGATATGTTCCTTACGTCGTAACTACAATCTCCTTCCCTTTCATGAATGTGACCTACCGAATTAGACTATTTACCGGATTTGTAATCACATAAGCAACACGACGGGTGCCACATGTGGAGCAGGATCTGCTTACCTTTCCGGAGCACCTGGGATCACCCTTAGTTTTTGGTTGGGTTCGTGTTGTTTATTCTTTAGTTTTCTATGTTGTGTCATGTGTACTATTGTTTTTCTGTTTGTTTTTTTCATTTTTAGCCATGGCGTTGTCAGTTTGTTTTCGATTTATGAGTTTGACTGTCCCTTTGGTATCTTTCGTCCCTCTTTTAAATAAGGATCCCGAGCCTCAATATTAGAAAAGGGTTACATTTCACCTACTCAATATATATAAAGTTTTAAGGCGTTATTTAAAAAAATTGTAACATAACCCAAGGGGCACTCTCTATCAATTAAGTGTTGAAGTGTTCCCCTCCCACCTCAAGAAGCAGCACCAGAAAAATGTAGGACTTGATAATATTTTTTTAAACAGGTATGTACATTTATATTGTGTAACTGTTTATACTAGCACATTTGTTTATTTGTGTCAGTGTTCCTTTATACCTTACATTTGAGATTTCTTTGTCTGGATATCTAATATTTTGTTAATCTGCCTCAGTCACGAGCGGGAATTATCTTTTCATTTTTTTCATAATCTATATGCTTTTACTTCTGGTGTATGGTTAACAAACACTAAACACTACAGCATATGTTCAGTTTGTTTTAGATTTATGAGTTTGACTGTCCCTTTGGTATCTTTCGTCCCTCTTTCAAAGCATCAACACATTTTCTTTTACCTATTAGAATAGGGTGTTTTTTTAAAAATCATTAAAAATGTTGATGTTATTGTACTTATTGTGGTCATTATGAATCCTTTATTGGAAATGCAAGTATCTAATTCTTTATTTCCTTATTTTCATTTTAATTATAACATGTATAAAACAAGCACAAGCAGTCGGGGGAAAACTGCTATTTTAATTTATTTTATTATATTTTTTGAATTGGCAGTGTATACATCTGTGTGATAAACATTATTTAGTAACCAATCAAAAATATTGCGTTCAAGTATACTTTTATTAAAAACAAGCAACTTACTTTAAGTGAGATGTTGTTTTCATCACCTTAATACCCACTCACTAAAGCTGAGATGTTTTTTTTTATCACCCCTTTTCGCAAAAATGAGTCTATATTAAGAAAGCTAACGAACCACTTACATGTTTTCCTTAATATAGTGACATTAAAATTCTAATTTAGAGTTGTTTATTTGATAAAATATAGAACTAGTTTATGTTTACTGAACATATATAATAAGGATGACAACAAATGACTTCAAGTGTTGTGCTTGTTTATGTATAACTCATTTTAATGTAAACTCCACTCAGTTGCACTAGTTAGAGAAAATGTACATAAATGAACTAAAATAGGGCAATCACTACTTCTCTCCCGAAATGATTTTATTTACTTGTGATGTATTGTCATTCTGGCTTCTTACAACAAAGAAGTACTTAAGGTGGTACCTAAAACTTTAACTAAAATTAATTTGGCTCGTTTAATTTTCTTAAATGTTGACTAAGTATTTACTTTGACTCTTTGACAAAAATATAAGAATTTCAAAAAATTTGAACCAACCGTTTAATCAGAAAAAATACACTGGTTATATAGCAGTTTGACAAATACCTTTTCTGATCATTGAGAAGCTTAATAATTCCCTTATGAACACAACGTCATTAAAACGTTCTGCTGATTTTACAGAGTTATCTCCCTGTAGTGTTAGGTACCACCTTAATGTATATTTCAACGCATTGATAAAAGAGACAAATGTATTTGGCGAAATGACAAACAGCTTTCTAAACTGTATTTTATAAAAAATAAAGGCTGAACAACTGAGAAACACGAGTCATGTTACACGCGTCCAATATAACTTGAGCTTTTTGCATTACAGAGTAAATACTAATTCAATCCCACTTCGAAACGTGTGACTACATTAAATTTAACGGGTTTGTCTTGCTACCAATTCAGTTTAATTCGCACTATTACATAATATACTATTTAGGTTTTCTCCTAAGATGACAATAGGCCTCAAATTTTGAAAACATGTGCCATTTTTTTGTGTAGGATTTTTTGTTAATACATTGTACAGTAAGACAAAATGTAATTGTTTTTCACATGCTTGCATTAAAAGATTGCATTAACTTGACTTATATACACTTATTACTGATCTCAATTGTTATCTCCTCTACTCTTTGTCAATATCCGCAAGTTAACCCTTTAACGATTTTATTATTTGTCAGGCTAAATTGCTTAAAACAGCATGTGCTGATGCCATTGTTCCCATCTGTGTACTGTAATACAGGACAATCATCCGGGTTACATTGTCATCATTCATGCGGAAAATAAACGCTTAGCAATTTTATAGATGGAAAGAGAGGAAAACAACATGATTAATGTGAAATAAACTGTTTTATATTAAATAAGCATTTTTGTATTACCCTTTGATCTCAAGGTAATCTACAAGCTAATGTTTTGAACATTAAACAAATGTCGATAGTCGGTGATTACACGTTGAAGAAATAATGCATATATATATGTTAATATGTAATCTCGTTGTTTTTGTAGATATAATAAGTTCCTTTGTAGTAGTAATGATATTTGTCATAGATGTTTTGAATTATCATATTTTTGTCATTATGCAAACATTTCAATTTTGTATTATACACATGTTTTCATATTTAACAAACCGTTATACAATCGAATAATCGTAAATCCTTTATTCATTAAAAACAAATCAGTCGTTTATAAATCCGTTTTTTCGTCTTATTTACCTGATGCAAAATCATAATATTTTGATTGTTAATATAAAACTGAATTTTTAGGTGAATATTTGATTTCTTATTAATAAACACATTTATGAAAAGTATATGTTGTATTTACATTACATTATATATCACAACTCGAATTTATTCAGATTGTTAACTGTAGCGTATAATCAACAAAGTATTTGTTTCCGGATTTTGTTCAACAATTTTATTTAACATGAGTAGCAACACATGGTATATTAGATCTGTAAATTATTGTTCATGTTGCATGTTGAAATGAAACATCAAGGATACCGTTTTCGATAAAAAAAAAAAAGAAAAAAAAAAAAAAAAAAAAAAAAAAAAAAAAAAAAAGACGTTGTAATGTATTAACGATTATTATTAGCCAATTTCTTTAAACAAAATTTATAAAAAAAAATAATGATTATACCACATCTCAGAATTTTGCCATGTTCTTACTTTTGTTCAACGTTTATTGATTAAAACGACATATAGGAAATTGACAGATTTTGACATGGAATATTTTTTTTTAATTTAAAAACCGATAAAATGGAAAGTGTTACAAGGATTATAAACTTTCGTTTCGTATTTAATTCCTCCTATCGTCTAAATGATAAAATCATATTGATATATTGGATAACCAAAAAACAAAAATGCGTTATTTTTATGTATTCCAGCAAAAACAATACTGAAATAAATTCAAATATTTAATTTCATCCTTACATCCACCTATTACATTTAATTGTATTGCTTTGTGTTAATTAATCTCGGTGGCGAAATGGTCTAGGTAGTTCATATATTGTATAATTATGAGGGCCCTCATGGGGTTTTTGATTATGTGATTACTTGGCCGTTTTTTTAATGATTATTTGATTATTAAGCCAAATATTTCATGATTATTTGATTACCTAGGACTGTATTTTTAGTTTATGATTATTTGATTACTAAAGATAAGCAAATATTTAATGATTATGTGATTATATTGGCAAAAAAATGGTGATTATGTGATTACTAGGACCCCCCCCCCCCCATGAGGGGCCTCAATTATCAATACTGAGGTTGTCATTTCATATCCCGCACGTTTCAGATGCATTCGACATCAATATTAATTGACTAGGATTATCATGCCGAAGTTCGGTGGTGCTTTCTATGCACTGTTTACTCAAACAATAAAAACTTAACGACATTGTCAATTTTGACGAGGAGTTGGATGTTTAAAGGTTATGTTTTTTATTCCGTACTGTCCAATATACTTGATAAACGCTGATATTTACACTGAGAGCAAACTTACTTGAAACAGTACCTGCAACTTGCAAACAGTTCGAGTACGCGTATGAAATAATTATAAAAATCATAAGACATAACATTTCCAATCATCAGTGGTTGAGGGTGTGCATTTCGTCCTGCAAACGTGTGTGTGTTGCTTCAAATTTCTTGCATGTTGTACAAAACTTCCAAAAAATTCAACATGTTTGACCCACTTGTAAATATTTAGATGTAAGCCAAGTTACACCCACAATATTAGATGTATTTTACAGAGTCGGAATTGTGTGAAAAATATATTTTTGGAAGGTACATGGCTGATTTTGGTTTTCATCATGACCTTTCGGGTAGTTGTAAAATACCCGTTAAGATCAGATATGTCAATTTCAAGATGTTCAGGAGGTCATTAATAACTTAGTGATACTGATACAGTAAAGTATCAAGATTATTCAAAATGCTCATTAATCAATTAAATGAATTTAAATTTGAAAGGCTTAAAAAATGAACTATCTTTGCAATTTAAGAGGCCTGATAATGTATCTTATCACACCTCCTTATTTAAAAAAAAATAAAAAGAAAATAATGGCAAGAGTAGTATACCGCTGTTCGAAATTCATTAATCGATTGAGAAAAAAACAAACAAACCCGGGTTACAAACTAAAACTGAGGGAAACGCATCAAATATAAGAGGAGAAATACGACACAACAAAAACACAACATTAAAATATAACACACAGAAACAAAAGAAAAGACTCAATGGAAAACTTTGAAATCAATTACCGAAGAAATACGTATAATACGTTAAAAGATACAAAAATAAATTAAATTATTCAACTATTCAATAAGATGTAAGTCGCTGCTGTGTTACTTATTCACACACTCTAAATAAAGGCAACAGTAGTATACCGCTGTTCAAAACTCATAAATCCATGAAAAAAAAACAAAATCGGAGTAACAAACTAAAACTGAGGGAAACGCATTAAATATAGGAGGAGAACAACGACACAACATTAAAATGTAACACACACAGAAACGGACTAAGCATAAGACAAAATCCTATGAGAATAACAAATATAGCATCAAAACCAAATACATGAATTTGGGATAGATAAGTACCGTGACACGTCTTATAGTAATGTGAATTCACACTTAAAAATAAGAGAAAACAAACGACACAACGGTAACACAACGTTAAAGTGTAACACACACAGAAACGAACTATAATATAACAATGGCCATATTCCTGACTTGTTACAGGACATTTTTAAAGGCAAAAATGGTGGGTTGAACCTGGTTTTGTGGCATGCCAAACCTCATCTAAATATGTTAAGCCTCCGAAACTGACGCTGATTGTACTCGCCTTAATTCTGCTTCTGTGGCTTTCTTAGTAGAGGATATAAAATAAAACAATGATCTTACTTAAATTCTTCAAACAACTTTTCAAATGTATCAATTTTCTGAATTCAGAACTTTTCAGAAGGAAAATTAAAATTGATAATGGAAATGTTGAATGTGTCAAAGAGACAACCCGACCAAAGAGCAAACAACAGCAACAGGCCACCGTTTGTTCTTCAACACAGCGAGAAAATCCCTCACCCGGAGGCAGGCTTTAATACTGAAAGTTGAAATGCGATCAGAAAGTTGAGTTTCACTACATAGAAAGTTGAAATGCGCTATATAGAAAGTTTAAATGCGCTATACATAAAGTTTAAATGCGCTATATAGAAAGTCGAAATGCCCTATAAAGAAAGTTTGTATTCGCTGTACAGAAAGTATTAACGCGCTGAAAAGAAAGCTTTGATTTGCTGTACAGAAAGTTGTAATGCGCTTTACAGAAAGTTTGAATGCGCTATACAGAAAATGTGAATGCGCTGTATAGAAAGTTTAAACGCGCTATACAGAAGTTGTTATGCGCTGTACATAAAGCTTTGATGCGATGTATAGAAAGTTTTAATGTGCTTTACAGAATGTTTTAATACGCTATACATACAATTTGAATGCGCTGTATAAAAAGTTTAAACGCGCAGTACAAAAAGTTTTAACGCGCAGTACATAAAGTTTTAATGCGCTGTTTATAAATATTGAATGCTGTCATTAAAGAAATAAACCTTCTGGTGCTCAAGATTGTCTGTACTCAATGATTTTTAATCTTGAATTCATTTGCAAAGAAAATGATTGATTTTTTTAAATGTTTAATTGTCTGAATAATTAAAGTAACATAACGGTAGAAAAATACTGATACAAAAATAAAAATGTAGAAACTGAAATAGTGGAATATATTTTTGATATAACTTACGATGTCCCATAGAGCTTGCATAATAAACAAAACACAAAACAAAAAATCCCGTCGTCACAATCCTGTCCATGGTCGAAGTCAGATGGTTTCCAGCAGAAGAATAGTTAAAATGAGTCGGTTAAATAGTATTGCCTTGCCCCTTTTACAGATAACGTCACGTGATTTGTAATATCTTATTATGGAGGATCAGGCAACAGTTGTTATCATAATAAGGATTGTGTTTTGTAATATTTATTAAGTATGTAAACACGAGTTTTGCATGTTTTATTTTCTGTCCCTGATCATCTACAGTAAAACCTGTCATTATACAAAATTTCGGATTTACAGTTCTAAAATAATTAACGTCAACTTTCTGAAATCCTCAAACTGTATTCTCATATCAAATAATACAGTAGCAAACTTTTGTATTTTAATTTAAAATAAAAATCAAACTCGATTACTAGAAGAGGGAATGTACTTTTATGGAAGTGAATCTGTTATTAGGTTTTACTGTAAAATATCTTCATGAGAGCAACCGAGGCATCTGTGTTCAATCACTAGAAAAGAATATTAAATTCCTTAATTAAAATATTATTATTTTATTTGATATTAAAACGCAGTAGGCTGTGTAATTAACATAACACATTCATTATATACAGCATTTATATAAACACATATATAATTTCCGTAACGTACACTATATGGTGCACTTAAACCTTCCAGATACGGAAGGTCATCGGAGGTCATGTATCAACAACAATCCCAAAAATGTACATTATCTTTTCATGATGAAGACATAATCTTTCAATCAGTTTATTTGAGGTCTGGCATGTCAGTACCTGTCAGTAGTTGTTTTGTTAATTTACGTATCATTATCATTTGTTTAGTTTCTTTTTTACCTATTCTGACATCGGACTGGACTTTATTTAAACTGAGTTTTACTGTGCGTATTGCTGCGTGTTTGTATTTTATACACTTGCTAGTGGTACAATGTATAGGAGAAGGGTTGATATCTAAAAAAAACGGTTAACCCCGCTAAATTGGCCTTTCCAAAATCATGAGCCTCTGGCCTTTCTTAGTCTTGTTTGACTTTTAATTTTAGTTTCTTTTATATATTTCGGAGTTTAGTATGACGTCCATTATCACTGAACTAAAATACATGTTTGATAAGAAGCCAGCTGTAGCACGTCTCCGGGTGCGGGATTTTTCTCGCTGTATTGAAGATCTATTCGTGGCCTTCGGCTGTTTTCTGCTCTTTTGGCCTGGTTGTTATCTTTTCGACTCATTTTCCCGATGATTTCCATTCTCAATTTTATAATTGTTTTTTTTTTAGTTTTACAACATAGTCTAGAAAGACAACGTGGTAGATTTCACCGCGCTCAAAACTGTTGGCCTGCACACTTTTGTTTTGTATGTAACAACCGAGGCTAGAACTATGTCTTCTCATTCTGGTTTGTCAGTATTTATACATTTGAGTTTTGGAATGAATCGGGTGTTGTCGGTTTATATGGTCTTAAGTATTTTGGGCTTTACCTGATATCATAAAAGTAAGGAGAATGAGCATGATGGCGAATGAGATTACAATCCACCACAGTTCAAATCAGTTCGATTTAAGGATGTTTGCTCCTCTATTTTTTTTGATTTTTTTTCCAGATTTTCAGAATCCTCTGGTTTTATCCATGCATTGTCATTAAAATATTTTGCCAACTAACCCCTACTTTTCTTTTCATAATTTTATAACATAAAGTTTAAAATAGATAAAGGCAGATGTGGTGTGAGTGCCAAAAAGCCATATTTTAAAAGTTTATAAAATTCTTGATGTTTTTTCATAGTTTTCGAAACAAATGAGGTGTCAATGTTAAATGTATGAAAAATCTAGAGAGAACTATTTCCCCCCCCCCCCAAATTTTCAATGGCTTATATCTCGAAAACGACCACACGAACCCTCCATTTTTTCTCTCTTCATATACTATCAATTCATAACAGTCTTTTAAAAAGCTTTGTATTTTTTAACAGAGTAACGAACATCCTTAAGCAATTATTATGATAATCAATAACAGAACGACCTTAAACAATGAGAACAACCCATACTGCATATAGCAAGCTATATATGAAAGGCCCGAAATGATAAATGTTAAACAATCCAAACCAACAACTAATGGCATAATTCGAGTAATTAAAATGATTTTAATTTACGAAAAAAAAAGACAATATAAAAGACAACCAACTGAATGATTTTGGACAAGCACATACAATATATATATAAGTTTTGCAGTGTGAAACAAATTGAATACTTGTGAGCGCATAACCATCTTTGTCTTTTATTATCTTGATATATATCCAAAGTCTTTTATAATTCGCATTTAATGTTTCGCTACTGTATAACTTATTATGACAAGATTTTCGTAACCTTACCATTGAGGACTGTATGTTGACCTCTAAATGTCTTCTTTTGTGTCTTTCGGGTGCTCTGTGTATGACGTATTTATTGAATAGGAAATGTGGTATGATTGCCAATACAACAACTATTCACTAAAGTTTAAATGGAGGGCATGTAAGCAATTATGGGCAACCGTAAGACATTCAACTATAAGAAAAACCCAAACTTTATAGTCGGAACAGGCACACAAAGAATGTGCTGGGGTTCAACATGTTTGAAGGTGCCAACCCTCCTCCAAAAGATTACACCGAGCTTATATTGCATCGTACATTTGTTTAAGTTAAAATGTAAGCAAACTATTGTTGGACATAATAATTAACAAAAGAGCACGTCTTGTATGCATACATTTTCAATAGTGTTGGTGTATTCAATGTAATATGAAGCGTATACATAGATTATTTTTTTTACATTAAAGCGATACGGTTTCGAACAACACCTTTAATTATAGTTTGTGTTTTATTTGTTCATTTTAAGGAATGAATTGATATAAAAATGAAATTATATAGATGTCTGTATATTCTTTCAATTCTTTATTTGGTACACTTTTTTTTAAGAATATTCATTTTATTGCTTGCACACTGCACATTGTACATAAACATTGTACGAGATCAACTTAAACAATAAGATTATGTAAGTATTGTGTGTCACGTGTATGTGCGTTTTTTTTTTCTTTTGTTGCTTTGAAATCTCTGTTACAAAAGAAATTAATAGCTATTACTTTTAACAAATCCAATTTTATAGTATTTAACATAACAATAATGTCAGAATTACAT